>NC_091291.1:60303988-60903988 GCF_032444005.1 Ranitomeya imitator
CTGTATGTGTGTATGTCCGGGATTGGCATCTGCACCGTCGCAGCTACAGCCACAAAATTTTGCACACTCACACGTCTGGACCCCGAGAGCGTCATAGGCTATGTTGTGAGGCAAAATTTTAACCCCGCGCGTTCCAATTCACCAAACAATTTTGCCCCTATCTACATAATGGGGGAAAAAGCGAAAGGAAAAGTGTTGGAGGCAAATTGACAGCTGCCAGATGTGAACAAGGGGGACTTAAGAGTGAGAGCGATGGCGCCAAAGAGTATATACCGTACAGATGCTAAGGTGGGGCCCCGACATGGGATACTCACCACACATGGGGATATGAACACACACACAAAAGGCGCCACAAACTACCACGTGCTTAAACGCATATACCACCCTTAGCACACATTTCACCACACATACACCAACCTCGCCACATAAGTCGCCGTCCAAAACTCGCCACATGCAAAACTAGGCTCACGCAAAACTCGCCACACGTGCAAAACTCACCTCATGGAAAACTCTCCACACGCAAAACTTGCACACGCGGAAAAATTGCTACATGCACAAATGTTGCAACACATGCAAAAGTTGCCTCACTCAAAACTTGCACATACTCAAAACGCACCACACAAAACTCGCCACGCGCAAAACTCGCCATGCGCAAACTTGCTGCACACAACTTGCTACACTAACCTGTCACATGCAACTCGACACACAAAAAGTTGCTACACGCATGTCGCCACACAAAACTCATCTCACAAAAGTCGCTACATGCATGTCGCCACATGCAACTCAACACACACAACTTGAAACTCGCCCTAAAACACACACAAGTCTGGTATTATCCTTCAAAAATAAAAATCTGATTATTAAGCAGACAAACTACAAGAGCAACAAATGTACCATATAGGAAATACGGCAGCTGTCAGTCACATGACCTGTCTATTATGTGTATGTGTGAGCTAATATATACTTCCTGTTGGCTGGGGATTTATCAGGCTGCCAATTTAGCTTACAAATACTGAGGTAAAAATACTGACCAAATAACGTGTGAACGCGGTCTAATACAGGAGGAGATGACACCCAGATATATACTATATACAGGGGAGATGACACACAGGTATATACTATATACAGGAGGGCTGACACACAGGTATATACTATATACAGGAGGAGATGACCGGTATATTCTATATACAGGAGGAGATGACACTGCTATATACTATATACAGGGGAGATGACATACAGGTATATACTATATACAGGAGGAGATGACACAGGTATATACTATATACAGGAGGAGATGACATACAGGTATATACTATATATAGGAGGAGATGACATACGTTTATACTATAAACAGGAGATGACATACAGGTGTATACTATATATAAGGGAGATGACAGACATGTATATACTGAGGTGAAAATGAGGGGTGTGAGTGCAAAATGAGGAGTGAGGGAAAATAGTGGAGTGATCGGAAAATGACAGATGTGAGGTCGAAATGACAAGTGTTAGGGGGGAATGAGAGGAGTGAGGGGGAAAATGAGGTGTGATGGGAAAATAAGAGAAGTGAGGTGCTATAACTAACCACAGATATTTACTATGCCCAATCAACGTCGGGCTCTTCAGCTATTGTGTGTGTATATATGTATGTGTATGTATGCACGTGTATGTATGCATGTGTGTGTGTGTATATGTATGTATATATATATATATACACACACACACACACACACACACACACACACACACACACACACACACACACACACACACGCGCAAAAAAGTATTTAGTCAGTCAGCAATAGTGCAAGTTCCACCACTTAAAAAGATGAGAGGCGTCTGTAATTTACATCATAGGTAGACCTCAACTATGGGAGACAAACTGAGAAAAAAAAATCCAGAAAATCACATTCTGTTTTTTTTTAACATTTTATTTGCATATTATGGTGGATAATAAGTATTTGGTCAGAAACAAAATTTCATCTCAATACTTGGTAATATATCCTTTGTTGGCAATGACAGAGATCAAACGTTTTCTGTAAGTCTTCACAAGGTTGCCACACACTGTTGGTATGTTGGCCCATTCCTCCATGCAGATCTCCTCTAGAGCAGTGATGTTTTTGGCTTTTCGCTTGGCAACACGGACTTTCAACTCCCTCCAAAGGTTTTCTATAGGGTTGAGATCTGGAGACTGGCTAGGCCACTCCAGGACCTTGAAGTGCTTCTTACGAAGCCACTCCTTCGTTGCCCTGGCGGTGTGCTTTGGATCATTGTCATGCTGAAAGACCCAGCCACGTTTCATCTTCAATGCCCTTGCTGATGGAAGGAGGTTTGCACTTAAAATCTCACGATACATGGCCCCATTCATTCTTTCATGTACCCGGATCAGTCGTCCTGGCCCCTTTGCGGAGAAACAGCCCCAAAGCATGATGTTTCCACCACCATGCTTTACAGTAGGTATGGTGTTTGATGGATGCAACTCAGTATTCTTTTTCCTCCAAACACGACAAGTTGTGTTTCTACCAAACCGTTCCAGTTTGGTTTCATCAGACCATAGGACATTCTCCCAAAACTCCTCTGGATCATCCAACTGCTCTCTAGCAAACTTCAGACGGGCCCGGACATGTACTGGCTTAAGCAGTGGGACACGTCTGGCACTGCAGGATCTGAGTCCATGGTGGCGTAGTGTGTTACTTATGGTAGGCCTTGTTACATTGGTCCCAGCTCTCTGCAGTTCATTCACAAGGTCCCCCCGCGTGGTTCTGGGATTTTTGCTCACCGTTCTTGTGATCATTCTGACCCCACGGGGTGGGATTTTGCGTGGAGCCCCAGATCGAGGGAAATTATCAGTGGTCTTGTATGTCTTCCATTTTCTAATTATTGCTCCCACTGTTGATTTCTTCACTCCAAGCTGGTTGGCTATTGCAGATTCAGTCTTCCCAGCCTGGTGTAGGGCTACAATTTTGTTTCTGGTGTCCTTTAACAGCTCTTTGGTCTTCACCATAGTGGAGTTTGGAGTCCGACTGTTTGAGGGTGTGCACAGGTGTCTTTTTATACTGATAACAAGTTTAAACAGGTGCCATTACTACAGGTAATGAGTGGAGGAAAGAGGAGACTCTTAAAGAAGAAGTTACAGGTCTGTGAGAGCCAGAAATCTTGATTGTTTGTTTCTGACCAAATACTTATTTTCCACCATAATATGCAAATAAAATGTTAAAAAAACAGACAATGTGATTTTCTTAATTTTTTTTTTTTTTCCTCAGTTTGTCTCCCATAGTTGAGGTCTACCTATGATGTAAATTACAGACGCCTCTCATCTTTTTAAGTGGTGGAACTTGCACTATTGCTGACTGACTAAATACTTTTTTGCCCCACTGTATATGTATGTATATGTGTGTATATGTATGTGTGTATATGTATGTGTGTGTGTGTGTATATGTATGTGTGTGTATATGTGTGTGTGTGTATATGTATGTGTGTGTATTTATTCTATCCTATTTTAACCTGTCAGTGTGATTTTACTGTACACCGCACTTGAATTGCCGGCTTTTCTATAGAACACCGCTGCGTATTTTTCGCAAGTCACACTGATGGTCCGTGTGTAATCCGTATTTTTCTCGCCCCCATAGACGTTCATTGGCGGTTTTTTTTTTTTTGGATCAATACGCAGCATGCTGTGATTTTCTACGGCCGTAGAAGACCGTATAAGGATCAGTAAAACACGGCAGATAGGAGCTGGGCCATAGAGAATCATTGTACCATGTGCAATCCGTATTTTCTGCACCTCTCATACGCCCTTAAGACTCGCTAGTGTGACGCCGGCTTAACTCTGCTGCCTCATTATAGTGAATGGATCCATCAGGGGTTTCATCTGTCACCTAGCTCGGAGATTAAAGATATGTGCACACGTTCAGGATTTCTTGCAGAAATTTCCTGAGAAAAACCTGAAATTTTCTGCAAGAAATCTGCATGCGTTTTTTGCGCGTTTTTGGTGGTTTTTTTTTTTTTTTGCGGATTAATGAAATAATTGATCATGCAAAACAGTGGTCTTCCTCCACACATGGGGTATCTGCATACTCGGGAAAAATTACACAACAAATATTGTTTCAGATACCCTTGAGAAAATAAAACAAAAGAATTGTCCGAAGTTAAAAAAAAAAAAATGTGGAAAAAAAAAAAAGCTAAATGTTAATTTTTTTCCTTTCACATTGCTTCAGTTCCTGGAAAGTACCTGAAGGGTTAATGCATTTCTTGAATGTGGTTTTCAACACCTTGACGGTGACGTTTTTAGAATGTCTCTTTTGGTTTTAAAAAAATTTTTTGTAAATTTTGTTTGGAAAATGAGACACCGCTGGTCACCTTTTACTTTTATAACTTCCTAACCAAATTTTTGCTGATGTAGATATGGGAAATGTTATTTATTAACTATTTTGTGACATAATGCTCTGATTTTAGGGGCATAAAAATAAAGTTTGAAAATTGTCAAATTTTCAACATTTTTATCAAATTTACATTCTTTTTTTCCACAAACACAAGAAATTTTGAACAAATTTTACCACTATCATAAAGTACAATATGTCACGAAATAGTCTCAGAATCGCCATGATCCGTTGAAGTGTTCCCCATAAAATGACAGCGGTCAGATTTCAAAATGAAGGCCTGGTCATTAACCTACAAAGTGGCTTGGTCCTTAAGGGGTTAATCTGACTGGCTTTCGCTGAATGATAAAATTATGGTGTTCACAGGAAACTCCACTTGGTTGCAGGTTGGCAGGGTATCAAGTAGGCCTCTTTCACACTTCTGTCGTTCTGTTTCCGTCACAATGCGTCGTCACTACTGAGCAGCAGATCACTCAAAAATAGTGAAAAACTGATGCAATGGATCCTGTTTTTCGACGTTTCCGTCTAGTGGATCCGTCACATCCATTTTTTTTCATCCGTTTTTTTCGACGGATCCGTTTTTTTACAGATCTCAAAATGGCAGGCTCCCAAACGTGATTGGCTACTGGAAAATAATGGAAACCTATATATTTGGTGTTTTAACACCCCATCTGTGAGCGGTTGTTAAGCAAGTGGCAGAAATGTAAGGAGTTATAGCAAATATTGTGACCATCTATGCTTATTTTGCTTTTGAGGCCAACCGTTTGGCAGTGATTGTTTGGGAAAAGGAGGAAGCAAGACAGCTCATTCTTCATCTGCGGTGTCAGACGTCTTTGGATCCTTCCGATCACAGCACAGCTATTGACCCGTGGGGTCTATTCAACGCTGTATATGGAATTGAGGCAAAACCCGGAGAAGTTCTTACATTACGTACGCATGAGAGCTGAAAACTTTGAACTATACCTGCTGAAGTCACACTTGTGATTCTACCATGTGTTCTGTTTTACACACAGTTTTATACCTTTCCCTAAAGTTATCTAGACGCATAGTGAGCACTTTGAACCCCTAAGTGCTTCACAGAAGTTTATAACGCAGAGCCGTGAAAATAAAATTTTTTTTCCCTCAAATGATTTTTTTAGCCCACAAATTTTTTTTTTCACAAGGGTAACAGGACAAATTGGACCCCAAAAGTTGTTGTCCAATTTGTCCTGAGTACGATGGCACCCCATATGTGGGAGGGACCACTGTTTGGGCTCAGAAAGGAAGTAGTGACGGGCATCATGTTACATTTGGAGAGCCCCTGATGTACCTAGAATTGGGGGATTTCCACGGTTTATCTCCAAGCCTAACCCTAAAACACTCCCAACCCTAACCTAAAACACCCCTACCACTATTCCCAACCCTAACTTTAGCCCAACTCACTTTAGCTCAACTCTAACCCCTGGGGGCAAAGCCGCCCCCCCCCCCCGGGGTCAAGTACAGGTCCCCCTGTACCTGTGGGTCGGGTGACTTTTCAGTTAACCCGGTCACCCGACCCTCAGGAACGTGATCCCGCCGTGAATCCACATAGGCGTCACAGGTCGGATTGGCACAGACTTTCATCACGCCTACGTGGTGTCACAGGTTGGGAAGGGGTTAAAACCCGCTGCAGATCAGCAGTGTTTATACTGCAGTTTTTACTTCAAAAGATCAGTCTCAATTTTGGCTTTTATACTAATGATTCCTGCTGTAGTTTTCTGGCCATAGAAAGTCGTCTTTCTTGTGTTTTCGGCATGAAACATTAATTTATAAACATACGTCAAGTCTAATATTACTTACTGTATTTTTCGGGTTATAAGATGCACTTTTCCCCCCCAAATTTGGAGGGATAATGGGGTGCATCTTACAATTCGATTATACCTTACCGGCCGCGATAGAGCAGGGTCTCTGCTAGAGGAGGCAATAGTGGCGCGTTGCGGCATAGTAGGATGAGGGGGTGTTTGGAGATGCGACACCAATGGGTGTTTAGTGGTGCGGAGGCCCCGCAGACATTTTGTGAAAGCCCAGGATCCCCGCACTTCCATGGTTTACATTGCGTGGACTCCGGGAAAATGGCTGCAGGGGACAGCGCATGCACAGGTGGAGATTTCTGCACCAAGATCTCAGGTGATGAGATCTCAGCGCCAAGATCTTCATATGTGCATGCACTGCTCCTGACGCCATTTTCCCGGAGTCCACCGCAAAGGAAATCATGGAAGTACGGGGGCTTCAGGCTTTCACAAAATGTTTGCGTAGCCCCCGCACCACCCACCAACCGCAGCCTCGCACATCCGAACACTCCTTTCTTCCAGTCTGGGGTCCACAGCATCGCCCCACTCCTGCCTCTGCCAGCAGCGACCCTGGGATCCCTCTTCATCTCTGCCACCATCCCCAGTAAGCAATAAGACGCATAAAAAGGTTTCCCATTTTCCCCCTCAAAATTTGTGGTGCATCTTATAATTCGGGGTCTAATAAACCGCAAAATACGGTAAATGAAAATGGAAAGTTTTTTATTATTTATTCCGCAGAGTACATGTAACAAAAACCTGATTTATGCATGTTCATTTGCTGCTGAAGTATACAACTTGTAAAATGTATGCATTTTTAAAAAAAAAAATTTTTGTTTAATTTTTCAATAGGTGAAGGAGCTACTTACTTCTTTCGGGCCTTTAAAAGCTTTTAATTTGGTAAAAGACAGTGCCACAGGCCTTTCTAAAGGATATGCCTTTTGTGAATATGTGGACATCAATGTCACAGATCAGGTATGTAATGAAAAAGGAAATGCTTGCTGTAAATAAAATGACATGTTTTCGGATAAATCAACGTTTATTTAAAACAAATACTGTATTTTGTGGATAAGTCGTATGGAATTATAGGATGCGCCCCATTATTTTTTTTTTGGGTTTTGGAATTTTTTTTTATTTTTTTTTTTTAAATAAAATGGGGTCCACTTTTACGGTAGCGGCTGCAATGGAGCTGGGGTCTCAGGAGGCAGGGTCTATGCTGGAGGAAGCTGGCAGAGGCAGGGTGGGGAGATGCTGCAGCCCCAGGCTGGTAGGAAGGGTGTTAAGTGATATGGGAGCTCTGACAACACTTTGTGAAAGCTTGGAGCCCCCGCACTTTTCATGATTTTCAATGTAGTCGACTTAGGGGGAAAATGGCCTCAGGAGGCAGCGCATGCATAGATTGAGATCTTTGTACCATAAATTTATCTTTGAATCCAGGTTTCAAAGATGTTCTCGTTGCTCAACTTTTTGGCTCCAGTGATGCGTCCTATCCCGGCTGTCGCATTCTTAGAAAAATCATGGGTACTTTGTGTATTCTCCTTGCTGCCCAAGAAGCAAATAGAACTATCAGATCACCACATAGTGGCCAATCTTGATCAAGTTTCTTAAGAATCAATTATAAATTCCTTCGAGTGCACAGAATGCCCTACAGACACTGAAGCATATTTGCTGCCATTGTGCAGTAGCACAGCTTTCAAGACTTTTTTTTTTTTGGATGAATCCATAGTCTCCACTATCACATTAATTACACAAGAGGCCTCCCAAATTATTAGACAGGCCACAGAATGTTTAGTTCAAAATGTATAAGTTTATTTGTATCAAATGAATAAAATATTCGTTCAAATACACAATCAAAAATATGAAGATACCTCCAATCTAAAACAAATCCCGTGTAGCTACACGAATGCCCATACAGTAACACCAATACAGTAAATATTAAATAAGCTTCAAATGGCTTTTCCCATAATCACGGTCAACAATTTATAGGTGATATGTCCGATAAACAACCTAGAGAAAGAAACCCGTATTAAAGTGCTTAAGTGCATGAATATAACTGACTGCACAATATAACCTATATGGCATATAATACATAAACCTAAAGTGGCGTTCCTGTGGATATTACTATAATATTAGCAGTTAACATACCGGTAAAATAACCTAAAGAGAAAACCAAGATAAGGTACTTTAGTGCATGCAGTGATTGCGGGTTCTTGTAGTCACTATAGCAAAGTCTATCTGATCATATTTACCTCCGTGGGACCACACTGGACTTGTAGAAACCTCTACGTGCGTTTCAATAGATTCTTCTTCCGGGGGCAACATTGCTGAATGTGTTTGAAATTTGGTAAATGGACTAATATGTATATCCACTTTCACATTGTACTCAATGATACATTATTCCATCAGCCCAGGAACATCACTTCTATTCACTAGTGCACCATCTTAAGAGAAGTATGGAAGGAATTCCTTTTTCTTTGCTTCTAAGCCATGAAAAACCAGTGCCAGGAGCTAGCAGGTCCTTTTTTCCTTTAGTCTAGAGCTACACGTTCTGCAGAATTTTTAGGAAGGTCCAAATCCCTAACTAAATCATTTAAATCATTTAATTCGTGTGAATTTTCTTGAATCAGGTATAACTTCAAGTTTCTCCAGAGGTAAAGGAATAGATATTCCTTGACCGTAAGGCACAGGGTGAATCGCTGACAAAGCCGGTTATATATTTTTCTTCTTAATTGAAAGTTGAATCCTGCCAGGTTGCAGGTACAAAAGTAGCAGTCATCACTATGATTTTGCAGTTCCCTCCAGATCATAGAGGTTCCCTTTTATTAGCACTGTTGTAGTTCTATGAAACTCTCTGCTCACTGCAGCCAATTGTAGCAGTATCCAATACCGTACGTTTTGGACTAAGATGCACCAGACCATAAGAGGCACCCCAATAGAAGAGAAAAAAAATTGTAAGATGGGGTCGGTCCGTCTTATAGTAAGAATTTAAGGTATCTTACCTGGGGGCCGGTGTCTGTGGTGTGGCGTCACAGAAGGCATAATCCCTTCCTCCCTTCCAGAAGTGGGGTAATGTTGTGGGCACTGGGTGGAACGAGGGGGTATCCCAGCCGTGCGATGCTGCAAACCCTGTGTCGGCGGTGAGGCATAATGCTTTGCTTGGAGCAAGGTCCCTTCCTCAAGAAACAGGCAGCAGAAGGGTGACGATGCTGCGGGCCCTTTGTCATCTGTGAGAAGAGCGGAGTGCATAATTGTTTTCTTGGCAGCCTTTTTACTCAACCTGTGGGTCACTGGAGGTGCCACGTGCACAGATTGGGACTCGGCCCAGACGAGATCTCAGTCTGCACATGCACGGCCTCCGGTGGTCATTTGCCTGAAGCACACAGCCTCAGGAAAATGGCCGCTGGAGATGGCGCATGCGCAGATTAAGATCTAGTCTGGGCAGAGATCTCAATCTGATGTCGCCTCCAGGGTCCCACAGCTTCAGAAAATTTCTGATGGGAAAGATGCACTCCACTTGGCTCACAGCCGATGCAGAACCCGTAGCATCACCATACTTCTGCTGCTGTGCGCTCCCTAAGTAAAGCGTCCTGCTCCACTATAACATTTCCCCCCCCCCCCCCCCCCGCGCCCCCCATCCCAGTGAGCCTGTAGTTGGACTACAAGACGCACCCGGGGGGGGGGGGGTTGGGAAGGCATCTTATAATCCAAAAAATATGGTAAGAACCCGACCAGAAGAGGAGTGCCTTTCTAATACTCACGTGCTGGGCGATCCAGTCCAAGGGGGTTATCTATGTTCTTGGTCCGGCGCCGCCCTCCTTCTTGCTCAGTGTGGATGACGCGTCCCTACTTCATCCACAGTCTCCGCGACATCGCGCTACTGCTGCGCAGGCGTACTTCTGTCCTGTTGGCAGAACTAAATACTGCAGTGCGTCGGTGCCAGGAAAAGTTGTGCACTGCAGTACTTGACTCTGCCCTACTCGGGGCAGAGAAGTACGCCTGGGCAGGAGTGCGATGCCGGGTAAACTGTGTGGAGGAGATAGGGACTTGTCCTCCATTCGAAGCAAGGAGGAGGGTGGTAATTGTAAGAAGATGGGAGGCATCGGGCCAAGACCAGTGGCACCCCTCGTACCAGACCATCCCGCAGGTGAGTATAATATAACATTTTCTTCTTTCAGTTCGAGTTGGAGGCAGATATACAACATTATAGAATTCTGTATGTCAGGCATTTAAAGGTGTTGTCCTTGCCTCACATCCGCCAAACCTGGAGACAGGTGTCTAGATCATGTGAAGTAATTATCCCCCTCTGCTCCTCTTCGGTCAGGCCACATTTGTAAAGCTGTGTCCAGTTCTGGGCACCATATTTTAAAAAAGACATTAAAAAAACTGGAGCAAGTTCAGAGAAGAGCTACCAGGATAGTGAGCGGACTGCAGAGTATGTCCTACGAGGAACAGTTAAAGGATCTGGGAATGTTTAGCTTGCAAAAATCAAGGCTAAGAGGAGACTTAAAGGGAACCGGTCACCCCAAAATTCGAGAATGAGCTGCTGCCACCGGCATCAGGGGCTTATCTTATAACCCAGGGGTGGTCCCGGTTTGGGTCCGATGGGTGTCGCGGTCCGGGTCGGCCCCTCCCATCTTCATGCGATTATGTCCTCTTCTTTTCTTCTTGCCGCCGCTGCTGCGCAGGCGTTCTTTATGTGCCCTGTTGAGGGCAGAGCAAAGTACTGCAGTGCGCAGGCGCCGGGCCTCTCTGACCTCTCCCGGCGCCTGCACATTGCAGTACTTTGCTCTGCCCTCAACAGGGCAGACACAGTACGCTTGCGCAAGAGCCGCGGCAAGAAAACAAGACGGGGACGTCATCGCATGAAGATGGGAGGCGTGGGACCGCGCCTGGGTGAGTATTATCTAACTAGTTTTTCTTATCTTTCAGGGTACATCGGGGGCTTATCTACAGCATTGCAGAATGCTGTAGATAAGCCCCTGTTGCCGGTGGCCGCAGCTGATACTCGAATTTTGGGGTGACAGGTTCTCTTTAACAGCTGCCTACAAATATCTGAGGGGCTGTCTCAGTGTAGAGAGATCATCCTTATTCTCATTTGCACATGGAAACACGAGATTCAGTGGAATTAAAACAGCAAGGGCTTCTCCCTTACAGATACAGATTGCATATAAAGAAAGACTTGACAGAGTGATCAGTGAGTTGGACAGGCTGCCACGAGAAGTTGTGAGTTCTCCTTCAATGGAAGTCTTCAAACAGGCTGGACAGACATCTGTCTGAGATGGTTTAGTGAATCCTGCATCTCACGTTCTGTGATTCTATAATGATCCATAAATATTTATATACTGTATTTTACTAGAAGACACATGTTTTTCCCAAAACATTTTGCTTGAAAATGGGGTGTCTTAGTCGGAATATACTTCCCAGTAGTGTGGCAGCAGCTGGAGTCGGGCGATTCTGCGGTGATCCTACGCTGCAGGGCGATGATCACATTCTCTTCCCAGGCTGGTGCGGTAGTATTTAGTGGTGTGGGGGCTCCGCCGACATTTTGGGAAAATGGCTGCCGGAAGCAGCGCATTCGCAGATTGAGATCTTGACAATGGCCATTTTTCCAGAGGCCACCGCATCGCAAGAATTGATGTTTTGGGGCTCCGGGCTTTCAGAAAACGTCGGCGGCGCCCCTGCACCACGAGGAATGCTGAACCTGCCGCACTAGTCTGGGAGTCATATCATCGCCGGACCACCGAACACCCCCCTGTGACCATGCTCCACCAGCGCTGACTATTCCACCGTCCCAAAAAACCCCCATACTCCCATCCCCCCTCCCCCCCCCCCCCCGTAAGCTGAATTTGGACTGTAAGACTTGTTGTTTTGTAGGGGCTCCATGAGATGCTCCACACATTATGCCCCATAAGATGCTCCTCATATATGCCCCATAAGATGATCCATACATTATGGCCCCATGAGATGCTCCACACATTATGGCCCCATACATTATGGCCCCATGAGATGCTCCATACATTATGGCCCCATGAGATGCTCCATACATTATGGCCTCATGAGATGCTCCACACATTATGGCCTCATGAGATGCTCCACACATTATGGCCCCATGAAATGCTCCTCATATATGCCCCATAAGATGCTCCATACATTATGGCCCCATGAGATGCTCCATACATTATGGCCCCATGAGATGCTCCACACATTATGGCCCCATGAGATGCTCCACACATTATGGCCCCATGAGATGCTCCACACATTATGGCCCCATGAGATGCTCCACACATTATGGCCCCATACATTGTGGCCCCATGAGATGCTCCATACATTGTGGCCCCATGAGATGCTCCACACATTAGGGGCCCCATGAGATGCTCCACACATTATGCCCCATAAGATGCTCCTCATATATGCCCCATAAGATGCTCCATACATTATGGCCCTATGAGATGCTCCACACATTATGGCCCCATGAGATGCTCCACACATTATGGCCCCATACATTATGGCCCCATGAGATGCTCCATACATTGTGGCCCCATGAGATGCTCCACACATTAGGGGCTCCATGAGATGCTCCACACATTATGCCCCATAAGATGCTCCTCATATATGCCCCATAAGATGATCCATACATTTGCCCCATTTGCTGTTGCTGCGATTAAAATAAAAAAAATCACATACTTGCCTCTCTTCGCTCAGTACCCCGACACTTGTGATAGTCACCTTCCACGTTCCATCGCTGCGTGCTACTCTGTCTTCCATCCTCTGCACTGACTGTTCAGGCAGAGGAATCTATTCAAATGGAATCTGCAAAGCTAAGTAGCTCTCCCTCCTATTTGATCCCTGACGTTTGTTCAAACCGTATTGTACAGTCCCATGTAGTCTACTTCAATGTTGAGTACGCTAAATTGCACCACTTATACTTGGGATCACCAAATACACACTTGAACAGAGCAAGCATATGGTAAGAGAAAAGTTTGTCAAGTAGTTGGGTTTACCAAATGTACTAAATAACCAAAATAGTTTTTATTTATACAACAAAGACATGCATAATAAAAACATTTAACCCCGTTGTGACAGAGCCAATTTTGACTTTAATGATGAGGCCAAATTTTTGAAATCTGACGAGTGACCAGAGTGTTTTTTCGTGATATATTTTACTTCATAATAGTGGTAGCATTTAAGTATGACTAGCGTTTATTCGTGAAAAGCTAAATAAAATAAACAATTTTTGAAAATTTAGCAATTTTCAAACTTTTAATTCTTGTGCCCTTAAATCAAAATT
Organism: Ranitomeya imitator; assembly: GCF_032444005.1. Lineage (NCBI taxonomy): Eukaryota > Metazoa > Chordata > Amphibia > Anura > Dendrobatidae > Ranitomeya > Ranitomeya imitator. Next base: position 60,317,458 of record NC_091291.1, read on the forward strand.
CGATTACACAAAATAGTTACCGTATATACTCGAGTATAAGCCGACCCGAGTATAAGCCGACCCCCCTAATTTTGCCACAAAAAACTGGGAAAACTTATTGACTCGAGTATAAGCCTAGGGTGGAAATGCAGCATTTACCGGTGAATTTCAAAAATAAAAATAGATCATTATTTCCCCATAGCTGTGCCATATAGTGCTCTGCACCGTTCATATTTCCCCATAGGTGTGAACCATATAGTGCTCTGCACCGTTCATTGTGCCCCCTAGCTGTGCCATATACGGTGCTCTGCACCGTTCACTGTGCCCCATAGCTGTGCCATATACGGTGCTCTGCACCGTTCACTGTGCCCCATAGCTGTGCTGTGCCATATACGGTGCTCTGCACCGTTCACTGTGCCCCATAGCTGTGCCATATACGGTGCTCTGCACCGTTCACTGTGCCCCATAGCTGTGCTGTGCCATATACGGTGCTCTGCACCGTTCACTGTGCCCCATAGATGTTCCACATAAATTTGTGCCGCCGCTGCCGCAATAAAGAAAAAAAAACACATACTCACCTCCCTTGATTGCAGCTCCCGGCGTCTCGTTCCGGCGCCTCCATCTTCCCGGCGTCTCTGCTCTGACTGATCAGGCAGAGGGCGCCGCGCACACTATATGCGTCATCGCGCCCTCTGCCTGAACAGTCAGAGAGCAGAGACGCCGGGAAGATGGAGGCGCCGGCCGGGAAGATGGATCGGCGCCCGGCGGCTGGAACGAGGACAGGTGAATATGCTATACTTACCTAGTCCTGGCGATCCTCGCGCTGTCCCCTCCTGTCTTCGGTGCCGCAGCCTCTTCCTCTATCAGCGGTCACCGGCACCGCTGATTAGAGAAATGAATAAGCGGCTCCGCCCCTATGGGAGGTGGAGCCGCTTATTCATTTCTGTAATGAGCGGTCCCACGTGACCGCTGAAGAGAGGAAGAAACTGCAGCGCCGAAGACCGTGGGACGGCAGGGACAGCGCGAGGATCGCTGGGACTAGGTAAGTATACCTCAGCGCCCTCAGCCCCTCACCTGCCGACCCCACCGCTACCGTGACTCGAGTATAAGCCGAGGGGGGCACTTTCAGCCCAAAAATTTGGGCTGAAAATCTCGGCTTATACTCGAGTATATACGGTAATTAACATTTCCCACATGTCAACTTTATATCTGCATCATTATTTAACCCCTTCACCCCCGGAGCTTTTTTGTTTTTCGCTCCTTTTTTCCAGAGCCATAGCTTTATTTTTCCGTCAATATGGCCATGTGGGGGCTTATGTTTTGCGGGACGAGTTGTGTAGCAGAAAACTGGAAAAATCCAAGTGCGATGAAATTGCAAAAAAAGTGCAGTCCCACACTTGGTTTTTGTTTGGCTTTTTTGCTAGGTTCTCTAAATGCTAAAACTGACCTGCTATTCTGATTCTCCAGGTTATTACGAGTCCATAGACACCAAACATGTCTAGGTTCTCTTTTATCTAATTGGTTAAAAAAAATTCCAAAGTTTGCTAAAAAAAAAAAAAAAAGGCACAATTTTCCATTTAACAGTAGCGTCTCCAATTTTCGTGATTTGGGGTTGGGTGAGGGCTCATTTTTTGTGCGCTGAGCTGGTGTTTTTAATTATACCATTTTGGTGCAGATACGTTCTTTGGATCGCTCGTTATTGCATTTTAGTGCAATGTTGCGGTGACAAAAAAAATATGCAATTTTGGCGTTTATATATATTTTTTTCTCGCCACGCCATTTAGTGATCAGGTGAATCCTTTTTTTAATGATCGGGCGATTCTGAACTCTGCGATAACAAATGTGTAGGTTTTATTTTTATTTATTTTTTTTTATTTTGATTGGGGCGAAAGTGGGGTGATTGGAACTTTTATATTTTTAAACATAGTACATAGTAACATAGTTAGTAAGGCAGAAAAAAGACATTTGTCCATCCAGTTCAGCCTATATTCCATCATAATAAATCCCCAGATCTACGTCCTTCTACAGAACCTAATAATTGTATGATACAATATTGTTCTGCTCCAGGAAGACATCCAGGCCTCTCTTGAACCCCTCGACTGAGTTCGCCATCACCACCTCCTCAGGCAAGCAATTCCAGATTCTCACTGCCCTAACAGTAAAGAATCCTCTTCTATGTTGGTGGAAAAACCTTCTCTCCTCCAGACGCAAAGAATGCCCCCTTGTGCCCGTCACCTTCCTTGGTATAAACAGATCCTCAGCGAGATATTTGTATTGTCCCCTTATATACTTATACATGGTTATTAGATCGCCCCTCAGTCATCTTTTTTCTAGACTAAAAATCCTAATTTCGCTAATCTATCTGGGTATTGTAGTTCTCCCATCCCCTTTATTAATTTTGTTGCCCTCCTTTGTACTCTCTCTAGTTCCATTATATCCTTCCTGAGCACCGGTGCCCAAAACTGGACACAGTACTCCATGTGCAGTCTAACTAGGGATTTGTACAGAGGCAGTATAATGCTCTCATCATGTGTATCCAGACCTCTTTTAATGCACCCCATGATCCTGTTTGCCTTGGCAGCTGCTGCCTGGCACTGGCTGCTCCAGGTAAGTTTATCATTAACTAGGATCCCCAAGTCCTTCTCCCTGTCAGATTTACCCAGTGGTTTCCCGTTCAGTGTGTAATGGTGATATTGATTCCTTCTTCCCATGTGTATAACCTTACATTTATCATTGTTAAACCTCATCTGCCACCTTTCAGCCCAAGTTTCCAACTTATCCAGATCCATCTGTAGCAGAATACTATCTTCTCTTGTATTAACTGCTTTACATAGTTTTGTATCATCTGCAAATATCGATATTTTACTGTGTAAACCTTCTACCAGATCATTAATGAATATGTTGAAGAGAACAGGTCCCAATACCGACCCCTGCGGTACCCCACTGGTCACAGCGACCCAGTTAGAGACTATACCATTTATAACCACCCTCTGCTTTCTATCACTAAGCCAGTTACTAACCCATTTACACACATTTTCCCCCAGACCAAGCATTCTCATTTTGTGTACCAACCTCTTGTGCGGCACGGTATCAAACGCTTTGGAAAAATCGAGATAAACCACGTCCAATGACTCACCGTGGTCCAGCCTATAGCTTACCTCTTCATAAAAACTGATTAGATTGGTTTGACAGGAGCGATTTCTCATAAACCCATGCTGATATGGAGTTAAACAGTTATTCTCATTGAGATAATCCAGAATAACATCCCTCAGAAACCCTTCACATATATTACCAACAATTGAGGTTAGACTTACTGGCCTATAATTTCCAGGTTCACTTTTAGAGCCCTTTTTGAATATTGGCACCACATTTGCTATGCGCCAGTCCTGCGGAACAGACCCTGTCGCTATAGAGTCCCTAAAAATAAGAAATAATGGTTTATCTATTACATTACTTAGTTCTCTTAGTACTCGTGGGTGTATGCCATCCGGACCCGGAGATTTATCTATATTAATCTTATTTAGCCGGTTTCGCACCTCTTCTTGGGTTAGATTGGTGACTCTTAATATAGGGTTTTCATTGTTTCTTGGGATTTCACCTAGCATTTCATTTTCCACCGTGATTACCATGGAGAAGAAGGTGTTTAATATGTTAGCTTTTTCCTCGTCATCTACAACCATTCTTTCCTCACTATTTTTTAAGGGGCCTACATTTTCAGTTTTTATTCTTTTACTATTGATTATAGTAAATTTTTTAAATTTTGGCATGCTTCAATAGCCTCCATGGGAGGCTAGAAGCATGTACTACTCGTTCGCCTCTGCTACATAGAGGTGATGCACAGATCACCTCTATGCAGCAGAATTACAGGCTTGCTATGAGCGCCGACCACAGGGTGGCACTCATAGCAGTCTGCCATCAATAACCATAGAGGTATCGCAGAAACCTCTGGTTGTGATGGCAACGCAGCGATGGCCCCTAATCATGTGACTGGGGGTCAGCGTTGAGAGTATTTCCGGCCACACGGCCGGGAGCACTAGTTAAATGCCGCTGTCAGTTTGACAGCAGCATTCAACTAGTTATTGCGCGAGGGCGGATCGCGATTCCGCTCGCACCCATTGCGAGCACATGTCAGCTGTCGAAAACGGCTGGCATATCGTGGCTTTGAGGTAAGCTCACCGCCAGAGCCCACCTCAAAGCGGGGGATACTGCCAGCTGACAAGGGTTAATAGTTTATCAGCAATTTCTCATTTTTCTAACAAACTTTGCAAAACCATTTTTTTAGGGACCACATCACCTTTGAAATGACTTTGAGGGGTCTATATGACAGAAAATACCCAAAATCTGACACCATTCTAAAAACTGCACCCCTCAGTCCTCAAAACCGTTGAAGTTCATTAACTCTCCCGGTACTTCACAGGAACTGAAGCAATGTTTAAGGGAAAAATGAAAATGTAACTTTTTCCATGAAAATGTCAATTCAGCACGCCATGTCTCATTTTGAGGTCCACTGACATGTGAAAACAGCAGAAACACCTCATAAGTGACTCCATTTTAGAAAGTAACATAGTTAGTAAGGCCGAAAAAAGACATTTGTCCATCCAGTTCAGCCTATATTCCATCATAATAAATCCCCAGATCTACGTAGACCCCTTAAAGAATTTATCTAGGGGTGTAGTTATATTTTGAACCCACAGGGGTGCCTCACAAGAATCATAAATGTGACATTTTAGTTGTAAAAAAGAACTTTTTGTATTTGCTACAAATTTGTCAGGTACACAAGGGTTAAGTGAAACTATACCCCAAAATCTATTGCACAATGTCTCCCAAACGCAGTGCTGCCCAATATGCTGTCAGAAATTACTCTGGCCACACATCTGGGCTGAGAAGGAAGCCATAGATTTTGCTGGAATGGATTACGGGAGACATTTGCCGAACCCTGAAGTTGTCAAAACACCAGGCGCACACACTGTTGCTGGCCATCTTCCCTACCATGTTGTTTAGGCACAGTGGAGCTCAGAAAGAAGGGGGGGGGGGGGGGCATTTGGATTTGGGAGCGCAGAATACACTGACTTTTACTTGAGGGGACAGGATCTGTCGCTTTGCCATTCTTTGTTCTACCAGTAACGTGGGAACCCCCTATAGTTCCAGTGAAGGATGACGGACCTGATTGGGGGCTGGTTTTTTGAAGAATAAATTAGGATCTTTATTGGTAACATTTTGGGGTACATACCATATATACTCGTGTGTAAGCGCACCCCTTCCCCTTTAATTTTGCCACAAAAAAACTGGGAAAACTTAATGACTCGAGTATAAGCCTAGGGTGGGAAATGCAGCAGCTACCGGTAAATGTCAAAAGTAAAAATAGATACCAATAAAAGTAAATTGAGACATCAGCAGGTTGTGTTTTTGAATATCCATATTGAATCAGGAGCCCCATATAATGCTCCATAAAGTTTGATGGGCACCATAAGATGCTCCATATTAAAATATGCCCCATATAATCCCGTATAAAGGTTTATAATCGCCCCATAAGATGCTCCATAGACACATTTGCCCAATATAATGCTGCACAAATGTTTCTCCATAAAGATATTTGTCCCATATAGTGCTGCACAAACGTTTATTATGGCCCCATAAGATGCTCCATACAGACACTTGCCTCATGTAGTGCTGCACAAACGTTGATTATGGCCCCATAAGATGCTCCATACAGATACTTGCCCCATATAGTACTGCACAAACGTTATGGCCCCATAAGATGCTCCATACAGATACTTGCCCCATATAGTGCTGCACAAACGTTATGGCCCCATAAGATGCTCCATACAGACACTTGCCCCATATAGTACTGCACAAACGATATGGCTCCATAAGATGCTCCATACAGACACTTGCCCCATATAGTACTGCACAAACGATATGGCCCCATAAGATGCTCCATACAGACACTTGCCCCATATAGTGCTGCACAAACGTTATGGCCCCATAAGATGCTCCATACAGACACTTGCCCCATTTGCTGTTGCTAGGCCCCTGGCACTGTCAATATTCACCTGACTTCGTTCCGGCGCCGCTCCATCTTCAGCGTCTTGCACTGACGTTCAGACAGAGGGCGCGCACTAACCTCGTCATCGCGCCCTCTGACCTGAACGTCACTGCTGAAGACGGAGTGGCACCCGGAACGGGGTGCAGGTGAATATCGTGCAGCGATCCCCTCCCTGTTATACTCACCTGCTCCTGGCGCGCCACAGCTTCTTCCTGTACTCGGCGGTCACCGTTACCGCTCATTACAGTAATGAATATGCGGCTCCATCCCTATGGGAGGTGGAGCTGCATATTCATTACTGTACTGAGCGGTACCATGTGACCGCTGAGTACAGGAAGAAGCTGCCGGCGGGGGGGGGGGGGGGGGGGGGGGGGCGGCAAAAGATGTGCAGGGACCGTGCCAGGAGCAGGTGAGTATAATTAGACAGCCCCTGCTCCCCCTCCCTTGCCGACCCCTGGGTATGACTCGAGTATAAGCAGAGAGGGGGACTTTCAGCCCCCAAAAATGGGCTGAAAATCTCGGCTTATACTTGTGTATATACGGTAATAATTGCTTCCAGAATAAGGCTGGATTCTTGTGTTCTATGCTGAGCACATGCCCCTGGGTTTGTGTAAATCCCACAAAAATGTGATTCAGACGAATTCTCCCCCCAAAGGAACCACTCACAATGAGGCAGATGGAGACACTTCTTATTCCTTTTGGCGTCTTTTCCTGTTATAGTCATCATCAGTATGAAAAAACATCCATACCAGCATAGTTATTAAAAAGGTATAACGTATATTATGTATTTCTATCAAAAATAACATCAAAATAACACATATATATATATATATAATTTTTTTTTTTCCTTATAGGTATATTTGTGAGTAAAATGTAAATTGTTCTTTTAGTCTCTAAACTTGACATGTTTCAGAATTTCCAAGCAATATATATATTTTTTTTCTGAACAGGAAAAATGGTCAAAATTTAAAGAAAAAAAAACTGCTTTCAGACCTCAAATATGTAAAGAGAAAACAAGTTCATAATCATTTAGAAACAACAATACTCATGTTTTAACTCGGGAAGAGTTAAGAAATCAATATTTTTTGGAATAACCATGATTTTTAATCACAGCTTTCATGCGTCTTGTCATGCTTTCCACCAGTCTTTCACACTGCTTTTGGGTGACTTTACGCCACTCCTGGTACAAAAATTTAAGCAGTTCTTTGGCTGTTCATCTTCCTCTTGATTACATTCCAGAGGTTTTCAATGGGGTTCAGGTCTGAAGATTGAGCTAGCCATGACAAAGATTTGATGTGGTGGTCCTTCATCCTCACCTTAATTGACCTAGCTGTGTGGTCATGGCGCATTGTCCTGCAGGAAAAACTAGTCCTCGGAGTTGGGGAACATTGCCTGAGCAGAAGGACTCAACTGTTTTTCCAGGATAAACTTTTATTTGGCTTGATTCATACGTCCTTCGCAAAGATTAACCTGCCCAATTGCAGCCTTGCTGAAGCATCCCCAGATCCTCACCGAACCTCCAACAAATTTCAGTGAGTGCAAGACACTATGGCTTTTACGTCTCTCAAGGTCTCAGTCTAACCATTAGACGACCGGGTGTTGGGCAAAGCTTAAAATTAGACTCATCAGAGAAGATTACTTTACTCCAGTCCTCTATGGTCCAATCCTTATGGTCTTTGGCAAACTTCAGCCTGGCTCTCCTTTGCTTCTTATTGATGAAAGGCTTTTTTTCTTGCTATACATGACTTGAGCCCTGCCTCTAGGAGCCTGTTACGAACTGTTCTTGGCAAGCACTTCACCCCAGCTGCCATTTGCCATTACTTTTGTAGGTCACTTAATGTCATCCTGCGTTTGCTGAGTGACATTCGAATAAGATGAGTCATCCCGGTCAGTGGAGAGTCGTTTTCGTCCTCTGCCTGTCTGTAGCTTTGTTGTCCCCAATGTCTGCTGCTTGACCTTGTTGCAATGGACTGCAGTCTTAGAAATTTTAACCCCTTAATCCCATATGACGTACTATCCCGTCGAGGTGACCTGGGACTTAATTTCCAGTGACGGGATAGTACGTCATATGTAATAGGCCGCACTCATGGGGGGGAGCGCTGCCGATCGCGGCCGGGTGTCAGCTGACTATCGTAGCTGACATCCGGCATTGTGCCAGGAGCGGTCACGGACCACTCCTGGCTCATTATCCCCCGGAACACTACGATCAAACATGATCGCAGCGTTGCGGGGGCATAGAGAAGCATCGCGCAGGGAGGGGGCTCCCTGCGGGCTTCACTGAGACCCTCGGTACAAGGCGATGTGCTCACCTTGTACCGAGCGTCTCCTCCCTGCAGGCCCCGGATCCAAAATGGCCACGAGGCTACTTCCGGGTCCTGCAGGGAGGTGGCTTACAAGCGCCTGCTCAGAGCAGGCGCCTGTAAGCCTGGAGCACTGCCTGTCAAATCGTTGATCTGACAGTGCTCTGCAAAGAGTCAGATCAGCGATATATATTATTATATATTATATTATATATGTATTATAATGATGTTCCCCCTGGAACAATATGATAATGTAAAAAAATATATTTATTTAGATGTCTTAAAAAAAAAAAAAAAATCCTAAATAAAGAAAAAAAATATTCTTCCCATAAATACATTTCTTTATCTAAATAAAAAAAACATCCGTCCGTAAGGACCCGACCTATAAAACTGTCCCACTAGTTAACCCCTTCAGTGAACACCGTAAAAAAAGGCAAACGCTTTATCGTACCGCCGAACAAAAAGTGAAATAACGAGATCAAAAAGACGGATATAAATAACCATGGTACCGCTGAAAACGTCATCTTGTCCCACAAAAAACGAGCCGCCATACAGCATCGTCAGCGAAAAAATAAGTTATAGTCCTCAGAATAAAACAATGCAAATTTTTTTTCTATAAAATAGTTATCGTATAAAAGCGCCAAAACATAAAAAAAGATATACATGAGGTATTGCTGTAATGGTACTGACCCAAAGAATAAAACTGCATTATCAATTTTACCTAACATGGAAGAGTATAAACGCCCCCCACAAAAGTAGTTCATGAAAAGATGGTTTTTGGTCATTCTGCCTCACAAAAATTGGAATAAAAACCGATAAAAAATGTCACGTGCCCGAAAATGTTACCAATAAAAACGTCAACTCGTCCCGCAAAAAACGAGACCTCCTATGACTGTGGACCAAAATATGGAAAAATTATAGCTCTCAAAATGTGGAAGACGCAAAACCTATTTTTTGCAATAAAAAGCGTCTTTTAGTGTGTGACTGCTGCCAATCATAAAAATCTGCTAAAAAACACTCTATAAATAGTAAATCAAACCCCCCTTCATGACCCCCTTAGTTAGTGGAAAAATAAGAAAATAAAAACAATGTATTTATTTCCATTTCCCCAATAAAGGTGGGGTTAGGGTTGGGGCTAGGGTTAGGGATGGGGCTAAAGTTAGGGTTTGGGTTACATTTACGGTTGGGATTAGGGTTAGTGGTGTGTTGGGGTTAGGGGTGTGGTTGGGATTAGGCTTAGGGGTGTGGTTGGGATTAGGCTTAGGGGTGTGTTTGGGGTTAGGTTTCAGTTACAATTTGGGGTTTCCACTGTTTAGGCACATCAGGGCTCTCCAAACGCGAAATGGTGTCCGATCTCATTTCCAGCCAATTCTGCGTTGAAAAAGTAAAACGGTGCTCCCTCCCTTCCGAGCTCTCCCGTGCGCCCAAATAGGGGTTTACCCCAACATATGGGGTATCGGCGTACTCAGGACAAATGGGACAACAACTTTTGGGGTCCAATTTCTCCTGTTACCCTTGGAAAAATACAAAACTGGGGACTAAAAAATAATTTTAGTGGAAAAAAAAATGATTTTTTTATTTTCACGGTTCTTCGTTATAAACTGTAGTGAATCACTTGGGGGTTCAAAGCTCTCACAACACATCTAGATAAGTTCCTTGGGGGGGTCTAGTTTCCAATATGGGGTCACTTGTGGGGGGTTTCTACTGTTTAGGTACATCAGGGGCTCTGCAAATGCAATGTGACGCCTGCAGACCAATCCATCTAAGTCTGCATTCCAAATGGCGCTCCTTCCCTTTCAAGCTCTGCCATGCACCCAAACGGTGGTTCACCCCACATATGGGGTATCGGCGTACTCGGGACAAATTGGACAACTACTTTTGGGGTCCAATTTCTCCTTGGAAAAATACAAAACTGGGCTAAAAAATAATTTTTGTGGAAAAAAAAAATAGAATTTTAATTTTCACGGCTCTGCGTTATGAACTGTAGTGAAACACTTGGGGATTCAAAGCTCTCACCACACATCTAGATAAGTTCCTTAAGGGGTCTAACTTTCCAAAATGGTGTCACTTGTGGGGGGGGGTTTGTACTTTTTTACATCATGATTGGGTTGTGTTATAGCTTGAGGCTTTTATCCTTTTGATACAAATAAAATGATATGTTTTTGAACTCAACATTCATGTGGCCTGTCTAAAATTCCTTTTGGGAGGTCCTTGTGTGTCTATGATATTTGAATATGTTCTTTTCATTGACTTATGGACTAATATGTATACTGCATCACCAGTGTGTAGACAGCGGTGATAGGAGGCGAACGGTCCCTCGTCTCATCCCCTGAAGGGAAGATGGAGTTAGGGTGCCTGCACCGTCCTTTCTAATAGCCCCCCTCTGACCTTTAAGCTCCATCGCGTGGTGGGGGGCTGGGAGGGTTCCTGCAGCAGCAGCAGCATCCCAGGAACAGCGGACGCTGCAAAAAAATTTTTTGCCGTGGGCAGCACTACTCCGCGGGGATCCCGGCGCCTGGTCGCCTCTTAATCCTCGTGCAGGTCTGGGTAAATTTTGCTCCCGGCGTCTGCCGAGTCAGGCCGCAGGTGGAAGTCCCGCCCCTTCCGGTTGCGTCATCGGCCGTCGGATCCTGCCTCCCTCTCCCTGGACGAACACTGGGGGGAGAAAAATCTAGGCCCTGCCTCCCGCAACCCCGCAGTGAACATGGGGGGAAAAATTTAGGCTGGCTTCAGATCCCCATAGGCCGTGGACTGAAAACGCAGATATTTCTGGTGGGACCACCCACCAAAAAAGCGCTCCTTTTTAAGGGAACAGCGCGGTTGTGTTGCCCTGTGACAGGTTCCACAGGACGGACGTTGACACAGGACTGGGGTAAGTGCTACTCCCCCAGCCTGACAGCTGCCATATCTGTTTTTCTGCAGCCTATCTAAAACGCTGTTTATAGCATCAGCAGGGCCATGACTAGAAGGACCAAGTCTTACATGGTTTTATACACCGCATGTGTAGCCTATCGTTCCGCTTTTCCGCATGCCCAGAATAATCCTCTGGTAGGCCTATAATTCCGAACACGCTCAGGAACCCTCACCTGCGACCCAGGTAGAAACTGTAGTTTCTCCCCTGGAATGGGTCACGTCCTTGTCGCAAACTATAGCATCCCTAACCAAGGCAATTGAGTCCCTTCAAACCCCGGCTGGGGCCAGGGACAGCGGTTCTTCTACCTTGGCGAGGTCTTCCAGCTCATTGGAGCCTCCGGCCTGCAGGGGCCGCGCTCTTACTAGGCAGACACAGGGGGAGCGAACCCAAACAGCGTCTCCCGGTCCATCAGGTGCATCTGCATCCTTGAGTTCTGCCTCTCGTTCACCCGCACCAGCGGAGGTTAGTGAATATGGTTCAGACTACGATTGTTCCCTTGATTTTGAGGCACCTGATTATCAGGAGTCAGTAGACTGCCAAATTGAGGCAGTCAACCAAACCTTTGGGTATAGAGGATGAATCTACCTTGGCCTCGGGTCATAAGGTATCTTTCAAGAAGATCAAGCAGCCTCATAGGGTGTTTTCCACTCGCCCTGAGTTTGAGGACTTAGTACAACGTCATAGAGAGCGTCCGGACAGGCGATTCTCGGGACAAAAGGCTCTAAATATAAGATAGCCTTTCGCCCCTGAGCTGCGTAAGAAGTTGACAGAATCCCCGTTAGTAGATCCACTGGTTTCTCGTTTGGCCTCTGATACGCTGTTATCCCTTCCCAACGGCTCCTATATTAGGGACCCAACTGATCGGCTCATAGAAAGTTTGGCCCGTTCAGTTTTCGAGGCTTCAGGATCTGCCCTCTCGCTCTCTTTTGCGGCGACTTGGGTAGCTAAGGCCATGATATCTTGGTCAGAATCCTTTACTAAGGCTCTACAGGAGAGGGACCTACCGGCGGAATTGAAAGAGATGTCAAATCAGATAGCGCTAGCTGGGAGCAACCTGATCAACGCATCTTTGGATGCAGCGAATGGTGCGCTCTTTGGTTGAGAACATGGCGGGTGGATTCTACCTCGAAAAAATCCCTTACAACTCTACCATATCAAGGTGGTCGATTATTTGGTGAAAACCTGGATGAGCTAATTTCTGATATCACAGGGGAAAAAGCAATTTTCTCCCGCAGCAAAAGATTAAACAACCCTTTCGTCACCAGTTTCAGGCTCGTTTCAAATCCTTTCGTAACTCCAGGTGGACCCCAGCGTCAAACTCCGCTGGCCCAGGTCGACATAATCAGGACAGAGATCATCAGATCTCCTACAGGGCCAACCCGTTGGGAAGAATGCGGTCCCAGCTACCAAGGTCAAGAGGATCTAGGTCCCATAGGTTTTCGGCCAAATGACTGAAGGTGGTTTCCGATCGCCACCGACAGAGTAGGCTGCTGTCTACTCTTGTTTAATCAGTCCTGGCTCACAGTGGTTCACAACAGGTGGGTAAGAGAACTAGTGTCCTCATGGTACAAAACAGTTTCTCGGTCACCCCCCATGCCGGTTCTTTCCCTCCCATCTTCCCAGTTCAGAATCCCAGGTACAATCCCTGTTCAGAACTGTAGAATCCCTTTGGCTCTGCGGGGTCATCACTCCAGTCCCGAAGGAAGAGAGATTTCAGGGGTTTTATTCCAACCTGTTTATAGTCCCCAAAAAAGACGGATCTGTAAGGCCCATTCTGGACCTGAAAAGTTTAAACAGGTTTGTCAACATTCGTCACTTTCGAATGGAATCTCTCCCGTCGGTTATTGCGGCAATGGAAAAGGGAGAATTCTTAGCCTCAATAGATATTCAAGATGCTTATCTTCACATTCCCATGTTCCCTTCGCATCAAAAATTTCTACGTTTTGCCGTAGGCAGCCTACATTTTCAGTTCACAGCCTTACCTTTCGGGCTGACCACCGCACCCAGGGTATTTACAAAGGTCATGGCAGCAGTGGTGTCCATCCTGCATTCCCAGGGCATACTAGTCTTGCCATATCTAAACAACGTCCTTATCAAAGGGCCATCTTTTCGAGCCTGCGAGGAAAATGGCAGCATTACTCTGGATACTTTCTCGCCTAGGGTGGCTGGTGAATCTAAGGAAATCATCCCTTGTACCATCTCAGAAAATCTATTTTCTAGGGATGATGTTCAACACCTCACAAGGGTTGACAATCTTATCCTGGGACAAGGTCCTGACCCTCTGGCAAGAGGTGAGGATCCTTCCCTGGCCGATCTACCATACAATCCGGTTCTGCATGAGGGTCTTGGGAAGGATGGTGGCGGCAATAGAGGCAGTACCTTTTGCACAATTCCATCTCAGTCCACTCCAACATGCATTGTTGGCAGCATGGGACAAGAATCCGTATTCTCTCAACCTCAGGTACTGTCTGTCTCTCCAGGTCAGACATGCTCTTGCATTGTGGTCAACAAGCCCTTCTCTACGACAAGGGAAACCCTTTCCCCCAGCCCATTGGCTGGTAGTCACGAGAGACGCCAGTCTACTCGGTTGGGGAGCAGTGTTTTGCCTCCACACAGCCCAGGGACGCTGGTCCTTGCGGGAGTCAACCCTCCCGATCAATCTATTGGAGATTCGGGCATTTCGGCTGGCCCTGCAACATTTTCATCTTCTAACAGGCCGCCCTGTCCGGATTCAATCGGCTAATGCCACAGCGGTGGCCTACATAAATCATCAAGGGGGTACCTGCAGCAGGGCGGCCATGCACAAGGTAAAACAGGTCCTCGACTGGGCCGAGAAGAACCACTCTGTGATTTCGTCAGTCCACATCCTGGGCGAGGGAAAACTGGGCTGCAGATTTTCTCAGTCGTCAGGGCCTTGCATCCGGGGAGTGGTCTCTCCATGCCGAGGTGTTTCAGCAAATATGTCATTGCTGGGGAACCCCGGATGTGGACCTGATGGCTTCCAGAATGGATGCCAAAGTACCCAGGTTTGTTGCCCGGCATAGAGGTCCACAGGCATTTACAGTGGAAGCGTTGGTTCTACCTTGGAACCAGTTTCGTCTCCCATACTTGTTTCCCCCTCTGGCCCTGCTCCCGAAGCTAGTCAAGCAGGTCAAGAGAGAGGGAGTCCCAGCAATCCTGGTTGCTCCAGATTGGCCTCGTCGGTCATGATACACAGACCTAGTGCAGCTGCTCACAGAGGTTCCTTGGCGGCTTCCAGAATGCCCAGATCTACTCTCTCAGGGCCCGATCTACCACCAGAACTCAGGGCAGGGGTCCTGTGTTTAACGACCTGGATTCTTGGATTCTGACACAGGCCGGTTCCTCACAAAGGTTGCCGCTACCATGATTAGCGCCCGCAAATCCGTTTCGCCACGTATCTATCACCACACCTGAAAGGTCCTCTTCTTTTCATGGTGCAGAAAGCGTGGGCTTCCCCCACTACAGTACTCCATCCCTAACATTCTTGCTTTTCTCCAAGCTTGCATTCGGGGCTTGCACCAAATACTCTCAGAAGACAGATATCATCCTTGTCGGTTCTTTTTCAGCGCAGGATCGCCGTCAGTATACAAGTGAAAACTTTTCTGTAGGGAGTCGCTCACATGGTATCGCCTTACAAGGCTTCCCTGGATACTTGGGACCTTAACTTGGTCTTAAGTGCCTTGCAGGACGCTCCTTTTGAGCCTCTTCAGGACGTCTCTTTGACCTACCTTTCCTGGAAAATCGTGTTCTTGGTGGCCATAACTTCCATTAGGCGGGTATTAGAGCTGGCTGCTGTATCCTGCCGGTCTCCGTTTCTACGGTTCCATCAGGATAAGGTTGTGCTCAGGCCAGCACCCTCTTTTTTTTTTTTTTTTTTTTTTTTTTTTTAATTTTGCCAAAGGTGGTTTCCTCGTTTCACATTAACGAGGTAATTGTCTTACCTTCTGTTTCCCCAGTGCCAATGCACCGTTTTGAAAAGGCTCGAACGCTAGACCTAGTAAGAGCACATAGGAGGTACATTTCACGGACGGCACCTTTTCGGCAGACTGATGCGCTGTTTGTCCTCCCTGAGGGACGCAGGAAGGGACTCGCTGCTTCAAGATCCACCATGGCCAGGTGGATACGATCGGCTATTCAGGAGGCCTACTGCATCAAGGGCATGGTCGTTCCGGCCGGAATCAGAGCACACTCCGCTCGGGCAGTGGGGGCTTCCTAGGCGCTTCAGCACCAGGCTTTGGCAGAACAGGTTTACAAGGCAGCAACCTGGTTCAGTTTGCATACCTTTTCCAAACACTATAATTTCCATACTCAGACTTCTGCACATGCAAGTCTGGGTAGAAGGATTCTTCAGGCAGCGGTAGCGCACCTATAGGCGGCAGATGCCTGGATATTACTCTGGTGAGTCAATTTCCCACCCAGGAACTGCTTTAGGACATCCCACACTCCTGTGTCCCCCAATGAGGCAAAGGGGAAATAGGGATTTTTGTGTTACTCACCATAAGATCCTTTTCTCCGAGACGCTCATTGGGGGACACAGCTCCCTCCCTGTTAGCCAGATGGCTTTTTTGTGATTTGACTTTATCAGTCGGTAGGGTCATTTTCTAGACATGTTGTTTCTGTATTAATGCTCACTTTATTTGTTCTCCTACTGCTTTTTGCACCAAACTGGGTTTGCCTTCGGCCAGTGTCAGGGTGTATACGACGGAGGATGAGCGAAACCTTTTTTTAGGTTTACTTGGTGTCAGCCTCCTGGCAGCAGTAGCATACACCCACAGTCCTGTGTCCCCCAATGAGCGTCTCGGAGAAAAGACGCTACGGTGAGTAGCACAAAAATCCCTATTTTACCACTATCATGAAGCCCAATATGCCAGAATCACTGGGATCCGTTGAAGCGTTCCAGAGTTATAACCTCATAAAGGGACAGTAGTCATAATTTTAAAAATTGGCCCGGTCATTAACGTGCATGGCCCGGTCATTAACGTGCAAACCACTCATGGGGCTTAAGGAGTTAATGATGGAGGAAACATGGTGCTCACTGTCACTCTTACTAGTAAAGCCAGAATTGAGCTCTTCTTTTCCTGACTCAAGACTTTTCTGTTCAGCCACCGCCATTAGGGGCTTATCTACAGCTTTCTGTAATGCTGTAGATAAGCCCCCGATGTAACCGGAAAGATGAGAAAAACAAGTTAGATTATACTCACTCAGGTGCGGTACGGGTCCGATGGGCGTCGCAGGTGCGGGTCCGGCGCCTCCCATCTTCATGCGATGACATCCTCTTCCTTCTGTCGCGGCTCCTGCGCAGGCGTCTTTCTCTGCCCTGTTGAGGGCAGGGCAGAGCAAAGTACTGCAGTGCGCAGGCGCCGGGAAAGGTCAGAGGCCAGGTGCCTGCACACCTCCGTACTTTACTCTGCCCTCAACATGGCAAATCAGTACCTCTGCGCAGGAGCCGCGACAAAAAGAGGAGGCCGTCATCGTATGAAGATGGGAGGCGCCGGACCTGGACCTCCCCTGGGTAAGTATAATCTAACTTGTTTTTTTTTTGACCTTTCAGGTTACCTCGGGGGGCTTATCTACAGCATTACAGAATGCTGTAGGTAAGCCCTAATGGCGGTGGCCGCATCTTGCATATGAAAAATGAGGTGACAGATTCCCTTTAAGTTATTTTTTCATTCCTATTACTTTTGGGGTATTACTAGCACTTGTTTTGCCATCCAGCTTGGTCTGTTGCAAGAGGATTGTGAACAGGACTGTTTTTAATACATTCATTAGTTAAATAAAATTTGGTTCAGGTGATCAACTAATCAGAAGCACATTAAGTAGAATGAGGTGTACTCTGGTTGGAATTCAACTGACACTGGAATGGAATGGCTGGCAGATATGTAGAAAAGATGATTTTTGTAAAACTGTGCAGTGGTCTCTTAATTTTTGCCAGAGCTGTATAAGCAACTAAATATTGTCAGTTGACTGATAAATGTGTTGCAGTCATCAATAACGTTGCTTCTGGTACAATGGACTTGAAAAGGCACAAGATAAATTCTTGACCATTTTTTTGTCCCCTCACTTTTCTCATACACAATGGAAAGAAATGACATTTTCTTTTTCCTTTTAGTTTTTATATGCCTAGATCATTTGTATTTTGTTTTAAATTAGGCAGTTATATATAATTCTTGTACATTTGTAGAAGCCTTTTTCTAACCTTTTTACATTCTTTAGGCCATTGCTGGACTTAACGGAATGCAGTTGGGCGACAAAAAACTTCTTGTGCAAAGAGCAAGTGTTGGTGCAAAGAATGCTACATTGGTAAGTCTTTAAATCTTTTGCTGCCAAGGGTTTTCAACATCTTATGGTATGCCTTTGTTAGCCAGGTAAATTTTCACATTTTAGTGTGCATAAATAAAACCTGTATAAATGATACTAACATGCAATAACTATAATTATTTTCTGAAAATGACATTTTTAATAGTGGCTACAAGTGACCCATAACATAAAATAATAGATCACTCCTAAAAGATATTTAACATGTACAAATTCCATACATACCACCTAATCGTACAACTGCATTTTATATATCTTTAAAACTGGGAAGACCTCTGTTTTTACATTTGAAAATTCGCTTTAGCAACAACACTGAAATGTCCTTGTGCATCTGTGTGCTGATTTATTAACCCCTTTAAAACTATCGCATTCATGTACGTGGTTGCAGGTGGGATCGTGTGTGGAGACTACTCTGGAGCGGAGCACCCTCCGCACACTGCAGATACCAACTCTATAAAATAGTCTGCGTTTGTCTCCAATAGCCAGGGCCAGAGATGAGCTTCTGTCTGTTAACCATTTGAACGCCACTGTCAATATCTGACAGCTGCATTAAAATAGAATTTGCATTATTGCTTGAACTTACTGGTTCTCAACATTTCCTGGTGATGTGACTGGGGGGAGCACCGATGGGTTTGTTAGGTTGAACAATTAATAAATGTTCACTTAGTTGCCTACTCCTGGCCTAGTGGATATTGATCAGGAGCTCACTAAAGAAATAAAACATATGACACACACAGTCAGATGTAAATTCTCCTTGATCAATCTATGGCTCAGCTCCAAGAACTTTATTCAGTCAGGACACAGATTTATATATCCCCTGTAAGGGGGCTCGGTTAGCTTTAAAATGGGAGTGATAGGATGTATTCCATTGGTTAGTGGGTTGGGCAATGAGCAAGTCCATGGGCGGATCCATGAGGTCATCAGGGTGGGTTGGTCCATGAGGTCATCAAGGTGGGAGTCACTGTGGGTTGGTCCATGAGGTCATCAGGGTGGGCGTCATCTTGGATATCAGCACATGGTGTGCGGATACAGGAAATGGCAGCCATCTTTAGGGTCTCACTTTGATCTTAGAAAGCTTATGCAAGGTTAAACAATACACGTTATGGGTCACTTCTCTCAACCTCTTATGTCTTGAGGTTAATTAAGTATTTGATCTTATGGCTCTCCTCAACAGGTTACTGTGTCAGCCAAGGGCCTGCTGATGACAGCCCCCTGTCACCGCTAACTGGGCACTCCTCCGATGCTCAGCTACGTGCTGAACTTCAAAGTAGACAGATTTACACTGTATACAGCAATATTGTAGTATTGTCATATGTAAGCATTATTGTAGTATTGCCAAATGTAAGTACCGTATATGCTCGATTATAAGGCTGCTTTCACACATTAGGTTTTTGCCGTCAGGCTGAATCCGGCGAATTTTGAAGGAAAAAAAAAAAAAACGGTTCCGGCAAAAGTTGCCGCTGGATCTGTATTTTTCACATAGACTTGTATTGGAGAAGGATTGCCTCACGTTTCATCTGTTTTTTGCTGGATCCGTCGAAAATTGGTTTTCCGGTGCCCAGAGAAAACGGACATAGTAACATTTTTTGTGTCCGTCAAAAAACCGGACAGATGGATCCAGCAGCGTCCGGCGTTTTCTATAATGGAAGCCTGTGGCGCCGGATCCATCAAATGACTGAATCCGGCGATGGATTTCATTTTTTTTTTCAAGTTGAGCATGCACCGTAGCAGCATTTCCCATTCTGGTCCCTCTCTCCAGAACCATACCCGTAGAATCCATCCGGCGAAAAAAATGGATCCATCTCATCAGTTTTTCACAATTTGCAACTGATCCGTTTTTTGTTTTTTTTAAATTCGATGGATTCAGCCTGACGGCTAAAACCTGATGTGTGAAAGCAGCCAAAGCTGAGATTTTCAGCCCATTTTTTTTTAGGCTGAAAGTGCCCCTCTTGACTTATACTCGAGTCATTTTCATAGGGGTCTGCGGGGAAGTGGCGGCTGTCACAACATACTCTCCTGCTCCAGGCACGGTCCCTTCTTCTCAGATTGTCTCTTACACCAGCAGCTTGTTCCTGTATTCAGCGGTCATGTGGTACCACTCATTAAAGTAATGAATATGGACACGACTCCACTCCCATAGGGGTGGAGCGCATATTCATTACTTTAAAAAGTGGTATCATGTGACCGCTAAACACAGCAACAAGCTACCTGCGCCAGAGACCATCGGAGAAGCAGGGACCACGCCGGGAGGGTGAGTGACGGGGAGAGTGAGTATGACGGGGGAGGGTGAGCCATGCAATATTCACCTGTCCCCGTTCCACAGCCAGGCTCCATCTTCCTCGTCCTCTGGCTGTGACGTTCAGGTCAGAGGGCACGATGACGTGGTTAGTGCGCGTCCTCTGCCTGAACAGTCACAGCAGAGACCCGAAAGACACAGCGGTATCGCAAGTGCCGGGGGCCTGAGCAAAGAGAGGAAAATGTTGGGGTTTTTTTTTGTTTTTTTTTTAATCGCAACATATGGTGCATAATGATATGGAGCATCTTATGGGGCCATCAACCTTTATGCAGCATTATATACGGCATAATATTCTATGTAGCAACCTTTGGAGCCATCATTAACCTTTTATGCAGCATTATATGGGGCATATATTTATATGGAGCCCCTTATGGGGCCCATCATGAACTGTATTGAGCATTATATGGGGCTCCTGATTCAATGTGGATATTCAAAAACACTTAACTTACTGATGTCTCGATCAATTTTACTTTTATTGGTATCTATTTTTATTTGAAATATACCAGTAGCTGCTGCATTTTCCCACCCTAGTCTCGAGTCAGTAAGTTTTCCCAGTTTTTTGTGGCAAAATTAGGGGTCTCGGCTTATACTCTGGTCGGCTTATACTAGAGTATATACGGTGTTGAGTCCTCTTCCGTCCCTGGCTTCCTGGATTGAGGAATCCAAGTAAATGACACGCAGCACAAAGGTTGTGTGTTCATAAACAGGGGTAGCCCCGGAGCACGCCTGCCTCGCTGGGTGCTGTCCCTTCTTTATATAGTAAAAAGTTTAGGCATTTACAGACATGCTCACAGAAAATATAACAAATATAAATGCCCCAATTAAAGTATAATCACCGACTAAAGCATTACATAAACAAATAATTACAATACACAATAAAACGTACCATTTATTAATCTTACTGATAAAAATGACAACACTCACAACCTAAAAACGTCTACTATTAGGCTGACAAAAAGATACAGGGTGCACTCAGAACCTATTAAATAACCATCTTACCCTACCGTGCCGCGGAGGTTGGCACCCTAAAAGTCCTGCGCAATGGCGCCCCCGCTCACCGAAGACTCGCCCTAACTCACCCTGGAACACCCTCAAGTGAGGAAGATAGACAACCAGCAGACCATACAAACAGACAAACAAACAAAAAATGCAATTGGAGATGCAAAAAACAGTAAGTGCACATATGCTATAAAAGATTAGCACATATCAAGCAGAAAATTGCACTTATCCCCGTACGGCCTATAGCCTTAATATAGGATTAGACTGTACCTAAATACATGCTACCTGCCTGCGGGGGTTGGCACCCTATAATCCTGCGCAAATGGCGCCCCCGCTCTCGTCGTCTGGCCCTGATACGCCCTAATACTGCCAATTGGCAACCAGACCGAAAAAAATACACAAAAAGCAGTCCGCATGTACAGTCACCAATTAGGTAAACTATACCACCTAACCAAAAAACAAAAAACAAAACATCCCCAATAACACAAACATATAGACAAAACCCAATATATACATCTCAATATACATATCCCAGTATGTTCATCTCGACGCGTTTCCCCGAGGTCGGTTCATCAGGAGACATACTAAAAAGATTACACTTATCTGAGTGACGGGTAGAGGAAAAATCACTCAAGGAGGTGTACGGTAGAGCAGTGGGGAACAGTGTCCATCCCTGACCGCAGGTTACAATCAGCCTTACACACAGCGATTTCGCAGTGCTTTAAATACAATCGCACTCACCCCCTCATGGTGCTAATCAGCGCTTCCTGACCGACGCTGAATCAATCACTTCCGGGTCTTATTTCTTAAAGGGTAACTCATTTATGCGCAAATGCATGGCGCCCTACGTCAGCGCTTCAGCCGAAACGCAAATGCGTCTCAGCTCGCGCATGCCCCGTTAGTCTTCCAGGGTCAACATAAACGCATATCGCTCTTTTTATGTTGACCCTGGAAGACTAACGGGGCATGCGTGAGCTGAGACGCATTTGCGTTTCGGCTGAAGCGCTGACGTAGGGCGCCATGCATTTGCGCATAAATGAGTTACCCTTTAAGAAATAAGACCCGGAAGTGATTGATTCAGCGTCGGTCAGGAAGCGCTGATTAGCACCATGAGGGGGTGAGTGCGATTGTATTTAAAGCACTGCGAAATCGCTGTGTGTAAGGCTGATTGTAACCTGCGGTCAGGGATGGACACTGTTCCCCACTGCTCTACCGTACACCTCCTTGAGTGATTTTTCCTCTACCCGTCACTCAGATAAGTGTAATCTTTTTAGTATGTCTCCTGATGAACCGACCTCGGGGAAACGCGTCGAGATGAACATACTGGGATATGTATATTGAGATGTATATATTGGGTTTTGTCTATATGTTTGTGTTATTGGGGATGTTTTGTTTTTTGTTTTTTGGTTAGGTGGTATAGTTTACCTAATTGGTGACTGTACATGCGGACTGCTTTTTGTGTATTTTTTTCGGTCTGGTTGCCAATTGGCAGTATTAGGGCGTATCAGGGCCAGACGACGAGAGCGGGGGCGCCATTTGCGCAGGATTATAGGGTGCCAACCCCCGCAGGCAGGTAGCATGTATTTAGGTACAGTCTAATCCTATATTAAGGCTATAGGCCGTACGGGGATAAGTGCAATTTTCTGCTTGATATGTGCTAATCTTTTATAGCATATGTGCACTTACTGTTTTTTGCATCTCCAATTGCATTTTTTGTTTGTTTGTCTGTTTGTATGGTCTGCTGGTTGTCTATCTTCCTCACTTGAGGGTGTTCCAGGGTGAGTTAGGGCGAGTCTTCGGTGAGCGGGGGCGCCATTGCGCAGGACTTTTAGGGTGCCAACCTCCGCGGCAAGGTAGGGTAAGATGGTTATTTAATAGGTTCTGAGTGCACCCTGTATCTTTTTGTCAGCCTAATAGTAGACGTTTTTAGGTTGTGAGTGTTGTCATTTTTATCAGTAAGATTAATAAATGGTACGTTTTATTGTGTATTGTAATTATTTGTTTATGTAATGATTTACAGACATGCGCACAAGCGCTCATATTTCATAATCACTTACAAAGCAAATCTATACTAGTGAAAAGTTACAATATCTGGTATGTGGGTGAAAGGCTACAATATCAAGGAGAAATGCGCGCGTGATTACTTCTATAAAAGGAAATGTCAAGTTTGCTGTGCAGAAGCAGATTTCATCTGGGAGACAAAATGGATCCTTTGGTTCAGTCTGGTCTCCACAATTCCCCCCTTTGACATATTCTTTTATAATTTGTCATAAATTTTTGCATGAAGCTTGTGCATTTTCTTCTTTATGCGGCAGTATACTAAAATATAAAAGAAAATTAGTACGGCAATAATAAACTTTATACTCTTGCATCTATTACACAAAATTTATTTGTGCATACTGAGATACCCTTGAGTACAATCTTGAATAACACATATATGATTACAATAATCATAACTATATGTATTATGCTCTGCATAATCCCGGCAACCCACCCACCGATCCCTCTGAACCAGTTGGCTGGGTTAAGAAAAGAAAAGGTATCTGACCACCAGCTATCCTTATTCTGGTCATTGTCTTTGTCATACTGATCTCTGAGTCGTTGTACGTCCTTTAATTTGAATGTCATACTCATAGTACTATTCGGGTCTATATAATGACAGCAGGTGGGTCCGATGATTTGACACATACCCCCTTGTGAGGCAGTTAGGTAATCCAATACCAGGGTATGTTGGTTAGTGACTATTATAAGCTGATTCTGTACAGCTATACTAGTATTTAATATATCCAATATATCCCAGATCTGATCATCTAGATAATCCGTGGCTCTAACTAATTTATCCCACATTTGTGTTAACATAGGATAAATAAAAATGGTACTAGCAATTTTGTTGGGAATTCCCATTTGTACTATATGCGGCCTCCCCGAGGGACGTGGTGAGTTATCTGCAGCTCTTTTATACAGTGTGTGCTTGGGCACGGCTTGCATATTCACTTGTTTATTTGAAATTATGAAAGTAGCTGGGGTTAGGCGTCCTAATGTACAAGTACCCTTTATACCTACGGGAAGCCATTTATATGCTCCTTCTCCGCATATCCAAAATGTACCCTCAGGCAGATCCCACAAAGCTGAGTGCTGCAATACCAATCTGTGAGCCAAATCCACAAAACTAGATACATTTTGAAGTATACACCAAGAGGGTTTTTGTCCCAATGGGCTACAGTACCCGGCTGCGGGATTACCACATACATGCATTCCGTTGACATACTCATTGGATTCATTACAAACCAGGTTCCCCGGCTTACTTGTACAACTGTTTGCATCACCTTGGGGGAACAACTCAGAATGTTCCCATTTTCTATTATGTATGTATCTTTCCAATACTACAGGTTTGAAAGCATCAGAGGGAGGGGCGGTTGTACTGAAACTGAGCTGTAGATTTTCTGTGGGGACCTGTCCTAAATTAGTTAATCCAGTCTTATTCCTAGGGACCCAGGCCCCACCCTTATAGGCCAAATATTGTAGATGTGTACTACTCCCTGAGAGATTACCCTGCCACCAAGGAAATTCTACCCATCCCACAATTGGTATGGCGATTGTAGTATTCCATAGCCTAGTATTACCAGTTTGGTTGTTGGCCAGGTTGTCTGAACAATTAGGCCAAGCGAATATTTCTTCTGCTGACACGGGAACTGCTAGAAAAGGTATACTTGTGGCTGATACCGGCGAATGGGTACAGATCCAACAATCTGTCAGGGTTTGTGTATTGTTTAACAAGTCGTGCACTAATTTTCTATGATGTTGTACGAATCTATTGTTCAAAGGGGCTAAAGAATTTAGTCTTTCCCATGCCTTCGTTGTGGTTAACATTATTAACATCAATATCATGAGTTTTATACTGCTTTTTTGCAATGGCTTGCATGTATCCATGATGCCTTTCCTTCAAGCTTGACTGATGTAGGTGTTGTCAATAGGACTTGGAAGGGTCCGTCAAATCTTGGTTCAAGAGCCTTTCTGGTGTGTCTTTTTATATAGACTTGATCACCTGGTTCCAACTTGTGACTTCCTTCAGTGTTGTCAGGATCTGGAAGGGAAGCAAAAACTTGTGCATGCACCTTAGTTAATTGTTTCTGAAGATTTTGCACATAGGAAGTCAGTGATTCAATATTTAACACAAGTTGCTGTGGAAAATAACATCCTAAATTGGCAGTCCTGCCAAACAAAATTTCATATGGAGACAGTTTAGTCTTACCCCTTGGGGTATTGCGTATTGAGTAAAGGGCCAGTGGAAGGCATTCTGTCCAAGGCTTTCCTGTTTCAGCCATGGCTTTCTGTATTTTTAATTTTAAAGTTCCATTCATGCGTTCTACCTTACCAGAACTTTGAGGATGATACGGAGTGTGTAACTGACTTTCAACACCCAACATTTTTAGTACATTTTGAAATATTTCTCCCGTGAAATGAGTACCCCTATCTGACTCGATCACTTCAGGGAGACCATAACGGGGCACCAGTTCGGTAACTAGCTTTACAGCAGTGTTTTTAGCTGAAGCCTTCCGAACTGGATAGGCCTCTGGCCACCCCGAGAACATGTCCACACACACCAACACATACTCATACCCATTACTCTTTGGCAGCTGGATAAAGTCTATCTGCAACCGTTGAAACGGGTAGAGAGGTCGGACGTGGTGCTTCATAGGGGTCTTTGCTGTCTGTCCGGGATTATGTGTCAGGCATATAGCGCATGCAGCACAATAGTCTCTTGCGTAGTTGCCAAAACCTGGAGCCAACCAGACTTGCTTTGCCAGTAGTGTCATTGCATTTGCAGACACATGCGTAGGGTGATGTAATCCACCAACTACAATCGGGTACCAGGCTCTAGGTAGACATATTAGTCCATCTTTCTTCCAAATTCCCGCTTGTTCTTCTGCCCCTTCCTTTTTCCACCTGTCCCTCTCCTCTTCTCCTGCATCTTCCTGTGCTTGTCTCAGTCTATCTTCAGTATTTTCTGTGAGGTTTACAGTATGGACCTGTTGTAAGGGTTTGACTGCTGCTGCTTTATCAGCCCTATCATTTCCCCTAGATTCCCTAGTGTCGAGTCTCACATGTGCAGCTACCTTGATTACTGCTACTTCTTTTGTTTCTTGTGCAGCCTCTAAGATCTGTTTGATCAGAGAAGCATGTTTTACAGGTTGTCCTGACGCTGTCATGTAACCTCTAGCTCTCCAGATTACTCCAAAATCAAACACAATACCATGTGCATACCTAGAATCAGTGTATATATTAGCTGTCTGATTCTCAGCTATTTTTAGAGCTTCAATCAATGCTGTTAGTTCTGCTTCTTGTGCAGATTGTTTCGGTGGAAGCGGTTCTGCTTTGAGAGTTTCGGATTCTGACACAACTGCATACCCTGTATGGAAGTTACCTGTGTCATCTGCAAACCTACTACCATCTATAAACAGCTCTAAATCTGGATTTTGAAGTGGTGTTTCGGATACATTGGGTAAGCCTACCGTTTCTTGTAAAATGAGCTCTGTACAATCATGTGTATCTGTAGGGAAAAAATTTGCATGTGGATCAGTGTCCTTATTCCCCCCTTTAGACTCGAGAGGTAGCAGTGTAGCTAAATTGAGAGTCTGAAGCCTTGCAAATGTGATAGTAGAGGGGAGCAGCAAAGAACACTGCAGCCGCAAATGTCTGGCCATGGAAATGTGTTTTGGTTGAACCTGGTTTAATATCCCATAAACATCATGTGTAGTTTGAACTGTGAGTGGATGCTCTAGGACAATTTCTGATGCTTTGTCCAACAATAGTGAGACAGCAACAACTACACGTACACAGGTTGGCGCTGCTCTAGCTACGGGATCTAACCTTGCTGAAAGATATGCAATTGGTCTTTGTTTCCCTGCATGCTTCTGGGTAAGAACTCCTGTAGCATGGGAATCAACTTCTGCAGCCATAAGCTGAAATGGTTTGGTGTAGTCTGGTAGCCCTAACGCTGGAGCTGAAACAAGGGCATCTTTTAATTGTTGGAACGAAATCTGACCTTCTTTTGTCAACATGTAAGGTTCACTTTTTACACAGTCATACAGTGGTTGCATTAGTTGACTGGCATGTATAATCCATTGTCTACAATGAGACACTATTCCTAAAAATGCTCGTAGCTGTTTATGATTTCTAGGCTCATTCATCTGTCTTATTGCTTCAGTTCTTTGAGGTGTAAGATGCTTTTTACCTTGAGAAATGCAATGACCTAGAAAGACCACTTTGGTCTGACAAACTTGTAGCTTTTGTCTATTCACTTTACACCCTTCTTTTTCTAGAAAACATAGTAAACTCACAGTGGACCTTTCTGCAGTTTCTAGATCTGGGCAGCAAAGTAGTAGGTCATCCACATACTGCAAAATTACTACCTGTGGTTCGGGTTCAAACCTCTGGAGGACTGTTTGTAGGGCATTTGAATAAAGAGTAGGGGAGTGTATCATTCCCTGTGGAAGGCGTGTCCACGCCAACTGTTTGCCCTTAAATGTAAATGCAAACAAATGCCAACTGTCTTGGTGTAAAGGAACCGAGAAAAATGCATTTGAAAGATCTATTACAGTAAACACTTGAGAACTGGCTGGTATCTGTGATAGTAACGTATGAGGATTGGGTACAACTGGGGTGATTGGATCTAGAACTTTGTTTATTTCTCTTAGATCATGTACCATACGATATTTGGGCATAGAACCCTTATCAAGAGTTCTCTTCTTGACTGGATACAGAGGAGTGTTAGCAGGTGATTGTATCTCTACCAAAACCCCTTTCTCTCTATATCCCTCTATCTGTTTTGTAATCGCTAGTTCCTGCTGGGCACTCACAGGGTATTGTCTGAGCTGTGGGAGAACAGTTCCTGGTTGCACAGATAGTTTTACAGGAGAGATATGCAATAATCCCACATCAGTGTCACCCTGTGCCCAGTGTTTCTGGGACCGTTGAGAGGTCTAGATCTGTGGTGTACTCTTTTTCTTCAGTATAATCCTCAAAAGCCTGAATTCTGACATATTGTTCTAATGTTTCCGCATCATCAGGGATAGTCAGCATGACTGTGCCATCTTCCCTAAAATTGATGTTAGCTTCTAATTTCTTCAAGACATCAGTTCCCAACAAACATGTTGGGGCACCTCTGGCATACAAAAATCTGGATGCAAAACATTTAGGTCCTAATGAGACCTCTAGGGGCACAGTGTATGGTAGTGTTTGAATTATCCCATCATAACCCTCAGCAAAAGTTGTTTGTTGTGAAATATCTTCCGGGTTTGGAAGAAAATCTTGATTCAAAATTGAGGAAGTTGCACCTGTATCTATCAAGAATGGAATCTCTCTCCCCCCTACATTCACCTGTATTATAGGTCTTCTAGCTGGTAGGGAAGTTTGTAACACATTGAGTCAATCTGAGTCTGGTATGGGACCATCCACTATGGATGTCTGTTGGATGTCTGAGGGCTTATTCTTTGGTACAAATTTTCCTGATTTTATGTCTGCCTGCTTCTTTCTACATTCTCTCTGGAAATGTCCTGGTTTCTTGCAGTAATGACAGGGAAAATTATGTCTTGCCCTTCCACCTGTTGTGTTTGCTTGCGCTATTCTGACAGGCTTATGATTTTCTCTTAAATCCAACTCTATCCCTACGGCTTTTTGCCTGGCCAAGTGTGGGTCTTCCAAGGTTCTCCAATCAGGAGTTGCAGCCTTAAGTTTTTCCTTTACTTTTGGAGACAATCCATCTATAAAGGTTTTTGTAATTAACCTCATCATTCCTGGAGCGGTTAGATCTATTCCTTCATCTCTAAAATTATTCTCTACCCCTAGATAATATTCATCTACCGATTGTCCAGGTCTCTGAGCCACCACTCCCGTTGTTCCTCTCTGCCTCTGTTTCTGCCTCATGAAAACTATTAAATGGTCTACAAATTGTGTTCCTGATTCTATCGTTTGTAAGGCACCTTGTCCCGCTTGTCCCTCTTGTAGCTCCTGTCCCACCTGTGGCCTGTGTCCCTGTAGATGTGTTAGCAGTTCCTGGAAGAGACCAGGAGTCATTTTCATTCTACATAATTCCTCTCCATCTGCCCAGACTCCTGCATGAGTCTGCATAATTTG
Organism: Ranitomeya imitator; assembly: GCF_032444005.1. NCBI lineage: Eukaryota > Metazoa > Chordata > Amphibia > Anura > Dendrobatidae > Ranitomeya > Ranitomeya imitator. The sequence goes on from NC_091291.1 coordinate 60,346,464, forward strand.
CTGTATATACTGTGCGAATCTAACTGGGTACTGGGTAGGATCTGGTGCATTATGTAGAAGAGACATTCCTTCAGCGGGGGACCAAGGGAAGTATTGTCGGGTTTGGTGATATCTAGTTGCCATTGCTCCATCTACACCAGTTTCTCTGAAGGGTTTCGGTACTATCCTAACAGGAGCTAACAATTGATGACCTCTGGGGGCCCCACAGGCAGAACATTCAGTTCTCCAGTCTGGATTCTGCTGGCCACAATTTTTGCACACCCATCCTTCCACCCCATTTAACCCAGGATATAAATTTGGTTTGGTTTGTCCTCCTTCAGAAGGTACAAATGGTTGAACATTCGGATCTAGGTAAGGAGGAGGAACTGAATGAGTCGTGGCACAACATTTTCCCGTACCCATACTCCATTTGGAAGTGTCTGGATCATACTTCCAATTCTCCTCTTTAGCTGTTTTTGAGACCTTTATCATACAGTGTATGATTTCTTCCCACCCATTGTCTTTGATAATTCCACCTCGTTCTTTACTCAGTCTTTCCCATTCAGTGCTAAACATAAGTGCTTCTGAAATTCCCAATTTTTCTCTTACCCTTCTGATCTGCCTTCTGACTGTCTTTCCACATCTTTCCTGTATGATATCTTTTGCTTCTACTTGTCCTAAGACGGATTTTGTCTGTTTATTTCCCATTTTTCTTTTCAATAATAGCTGTATCTACCCTAGGTGACGTTTGGACAACCACCTCTCTGGAGTGATGTCTCGTTGCCTTCTCTCCTAGGGAGCTAAGATATTGAAGGGCTGATCTGCTCCGTTCTTTCTAATGTGCAGAATAAACTTGATTCCTACAATGCACGCAAACAGGATCAGCAACACCAAACAGATCACCAAACTCTCCGTCTCTGTTATCATACTTGTCCCAGGCTCATGGACTCGTGTCCTGGGCTCATTCTATCAAACTCTTATCCAAAAATGAAGGAACAAGTTTCTCAAAGAGAGTCAAGCATGGGCGGAGGTCTCCCCGAAAGGACGCAACCACATGACCCAGTTAGGCTGACTTCACTAATAAGACTTGTCCTAACAATTTCGGCTTATTGTTCTACGTACTTTTATCCTTCTTTCATAACATGCCACAACCTTCACACTTGTTCACACACTGCCAGGGACAGGACTCATAAATCTATACAATATGGTAACCCGAGTTTTATAGGTATCTACTCACTACTTAGACTAACCCAGCGTGACACGGCTCGTAGAGATCTTTCGGATAATACAGGGCAGATAAAAGAGAACTAATAATGTCTCTTACCTGGCCAGGTTTTTCAATTCATTTGCCGTCCATTATCCCAGATCTCCGTTGTCCGTATCCGTAGGTGAATCTCGAGTAGACACTCTCGCCTCGGGTCCCTGTTTCGGGCGCCAAGAAATGTTGAGTCCTCTTCCGTCCCTGGCTTCCTGGATTGAGGAATCCAAGTAAATGACACGCAGCACAAAGGTTGTGTGTTCATAAACAGGGGTAGCCCCGGAGCACGCCTGCCTCGCTGGGTGCTGTCCCTTCTTTATATAGTAAAAAGTTTAGGCATTTACAGACATGCGCACAAGCGCTCATATTTCATAATCACTTACAAAGCAATTCTATACTAGTGAAAAGTTACAATATCTGGTATGTGGGTGAAAGGCTACAATATCAAGGAGAAATGCGCGCGTGATTACTTCTATAAAAGGAAATGTCAAGTTTGCTGTGCAGAAGCAGATTTCATCTGGGAGACAAAATGGATCCTTTGGTTCAGTCTGGTCTCCACAACGGTAATCAAGCGATTGCAGATTCATGTACCCTAAAGGGACTAAAGAATAAATTAAAAAGGAAAGTGTTTGAAAATATATGTCGTAAAAGTTCAAATCACCCTCTTTAATTTTTTTTTTTCTAGGGAGTAAAAAAAAAACCTTATCAAAATATAAAGTGCATAGATTTGATCTCTCATTTAACCTAATCTGTAGTGATGAGTGAGTGTACTCGTTGCTCGGGTTTTCCCGAGCATGCTCAAGTGGTCTCCGAGTGTTTGTAACTGCTCAGAGATTTTCATCACGCCAGCTGAATGATTTACAGCTACTAGCCAGGCTGAGTACATGTGGGGGTTGCCTGGTTGCTAGGGAATCCCCACATGAATCCCCTCGCTCATCACTACTAATCAGTAAACACTATGAAACAATAAAAGAAAATGAAATACTGGAATGTTTTGTTTTTTTGGAACTACTCCTTCATAATAAAATTAAAAAAAACACCTGATTAAACAAAAAAAAAAAAACATGTTTTAGAGACCACATCACATTTGAAGTGACTTAGAGGGGCCTATGTGACAAAAAATACCCAAAAGAGACACCATTTAAAAAACTGCACCCCTCAGGGTATGTGCACACGTTCCGGATTATTCACATTTTTTTGCGCGTTTTTTCGGCGGCTTTCTGTGGCAAAATCGCTTAAAACCGCATACATTAAGCATCGCATCATTTTTAATGATTTCCGCAATTTTTGTGCACATACTGCGTTTTTTTCCGCAAAAAAAGGCATGCGGATTAATACGCAGCATGTTCATTAATTTTGCGGATTTTAAGCGGATTTCCCACTATATTGCATTGGGAACCTCCAGAAAAAAAGCTTAAAAAATCCTCGCAAAAAAACGCACAAAATACACAACAAAATTGCGTGCAGAATTCCTTCGGAAAACCTCAGGATTTTCTCAGGAAATTTCTGCATACTTTCCGGACCTGTGCACATAGCCTCAAAGTATTCAGTGTGCTCAAAAACACATGCAAAAAGTTTATTAACCCTTTTGGGCTCTTCACAGGAATTAAATTAATGTAAAGGGGGAAAAATCAACCTTTTAAATTTTTTCCCACAAAAAAAATGTTGCTTTATCCCTAAACTTATTTTCACAAGGGTAACGAGAAATTGCACACCTTTTGGGGTCAATTTTACCTTCAGTACATCAATATGGCACTCCCAAAGGGAAGGAGCTCCATATCGGTGTCGATTTTGCTGCAATGGTTTGAGGGCGTCATGTCACATTGGCAGAGCCATAAACATGCCAGAAAAGCAGACTCCCCATAAGCGAACACACTTTCCAAACTGCACCCAACAATGAATTCATCTTGGGGTTGTTGTGGCAGCCCCTTCCAAAGAGCTAATTTCGGTTGAGATATAAACCATCTCCACTCTGCGATTATTGATTTATAATTAAATAAAATAAATATGATGCGTCAGAGGCAAGAAAATATACACAGCCAGTGTCAGTCCGTGTACGATTCTTGTCTGGTTCTCAGAAGCCTAGTCACAAGTCTTTATTACAGCTACAGAGATAAGAAAGTGGGAATGGCTTCTTACATTACATTAGCTATGAGAGAAGATATTTTTGATGGGAAAATTTTCAAACCACTTCTATCCAGATTACTATACTTTCAGAGACAAAGGATTGTTTAACACACAACACCTCTATATCAGAGACGACACCCTGTGTTACTGCTTTTATGAATAGCACTTAAAGCTAATCCTAAAATACAGAATAATCAAAGATATATAGGTAAATTTACCATATTTTGCAGAGTATAAGGCGCATCGGCGTATGTGGCGCATCGGCGTATGTGGCGCATCGGAGTATGTGGCGCATCGGAGTATGTGTCTTATTGCTTACCTGGGGTGGTGGCTGCGGTGAAGCGGGGTCCCAGGGTCACTGCTGGAGGAGGCAAGAGTGGATTGTTGCTGCCTGGCTGGGATGAGAGGGTGTTCGGATGTGCAGTGCGCTGCTGCGGGTGTTCGGTGCTGTTGGGGCTGTGGAGTCTGTAAGCCAAACCTTCGACTCCGACTCCTCATTTTCCACGACTCAGCCCTGGATGCTGTGGGTGTTAAGTTCTGTGGAGGCTCTGCTGACATCTTGTGAAAGCCTAGAGCCCCTGTAGTTACATGGTTTCCTATGCGGAGGACTTCGGGAAAATGGCTGCAGGAGGCAGCGCTGTTGTGAATTCTGTGGCTGAATTCACTCCTGTGGTCACAAGTGGTACTGCAGCTTCTGAGCTTCCTCCCTCAGGTGTTCTGGTGAGCTCGTTAACTGCTTCATTACTTAACTCCGCCTGATGCTGCTATCCTTGCTCCTTGTCAATGTTTCGGTGTTGGATCTGAGCTTCTCCTGATTGTTCCTGTGACCTGCTGCTCTATATAGCTAAGTGCCTTTTGCTTTTTTGTTGCTTTTTTTCTGTCCAGCTTGTCTTTTGTTTTGCTGGAAGCTCTGAGACGCAAAGGGTGTACCGCCGTGCCGTTAGTTCGGCACGGTGGTTTTTTTTTTGCCCCCTTTGCGTGGTTTTGCTTTAGGGTTTTTTGTAGACTGCAAAGTTCGCTTTACTGTCCTCGCTCTGTCCTAGAATATCGGGCCCCACTTTGCTGAATCTATTTCATCCCTACGTTTTGTCTTTTCATCTTACTCACAGTCATTATATGTGGGGGGCTGCCTTTTCCTTTGGGGAATTTCTCTGGGGCAAGTCAGGCCTATTTTTCTATCTTCAGGCTAGCTAGTTTCTTAGGCTGTGCCGAGTTGCCTAGGTAGTTGTTAGGCGCAATCCACAGCCGCTTTTAGTTGTGTTTAGGATAGGATCAGGTGTGCAGTCTACAGAGTTTCCACGTCTCAGAGCTCGTTCTTGTATTTTTGGGTATTTGTCAGATCACTGTGTGCGCTCTGATCGCTAAGCACACTATGTTTCTGGATTGCCTTCATAACACCTGTCATTAGCAAACATAACAGTACAAGGAGCCTAACTAATGATTCTCAATAGAGGGAAAGAAAAAGTTCTGACATCATTTTTTTTTTTTTTTTTTTTTTTCTGCTCTGTGTTCACTTTTTTTTTTTCCCCTAGACATTTGGGTGATTCTGGACACAGGTGTGGACATGGATATTCAGGGTCTGTGCTCTTCAATGGATAATCTCGTTATAAATGTACAAAAAATTCAAGATACTATTGATCAGAAATCTATGTTACAACCAAGAATTCCTATTCCTGATTTGTTTTTTGGAGATAGAACTAAGTTTCTAAGTTTCAAAAATAATTGTAAGCTATTTCTGGCCTTGAAACCTCATTCTTCTGGTAATCCTATTCAACAGGTTTTGATTATTATTTCTTTTTTGCGCGGCGACCCTCAAGACTGGGCATTTTCTCTTGCGCCAGGAGACCCTGCATTGAGTAGTGTCGATGCGTTTTTCCTGGCGCTCGGATTGCTGTACGATGAGCCTAATTCAGTGGATCAGGCTGAGAAAAATTTGCTGGCTTTGTGCCAGGGTCAGGATGATATAGAAGTATATTGTCAGAAATTTAGGAAATGGTCAGTACTCACTCAGTGGAATGAATCTGCGCTGGCAGCTTTGTTCAGAAAGGGTCTCTCTGAGGCTCTTAAGGATGTCATGGTGGGATTTCCTATGCCTGCTGGTTTGAATGAGTCTTTGTCTTTGGCCATTCAGATCGGTCGACGCTTGCGCGAGCGTAAATCTGTGCACCATTTGGCGGTACTGCCTGAGGTTAAACCTGAGCCTATGCAGTGCGATAGGACTATGACTAGAGTTGAACGGCAGGAATACAGACGTCTGAATGGTCTGTGTTTCTACTGTGGTGATTCCACTCATGCTATTTCTGATTGTCCTAAGCGCACTAAGCGGTCCGCTAGGTCTGCCGTCATTGGTACTGTACAGTCCAAATTCCTTCTGTCCATTACCTTGATATGCTCTTTGTCGTCATTTTCTGTCATGGCGTTTGTGGATTCGGGCGCTGCCCTGAATCTGATGGATTTGGATTATGCTAAACGTTGTGGGTTTTTCTTGGAGCCTTTGCGGTGTCCTATTCCATTGAGAGGAATTGATGCTACACCTTTGGCCAAGAATAAACCTCAATACTGGGCCCAGCTGACCATGTGCATGGCTTCTGCACATCAGGAAGTTATTCGCTTTCTGGTGTTGCATGATGTGGTCGTGTTGGGGTTGCCATGGCTACAAACCCATAATCCAGTATTGGATTGGAATTCCATGTCGGTATCCAGCTGGGGTTGTCAGGGGGTACATGGTGATGTTCCATTTTTGTCGATTTCGTCATCCACCCCTTCTGAGGTCCCAGAGTTCTTGTCTGATTATCAGGATGTATTTGAAGAGCCCAAGTCCGATGCTCTACCTCCGCATAGGGATTGTGATTGTGCTATCAATTTGATTCCTGGTAGTAAATTCCCTAATGGTCGATTATTTAATTTATCCGTGCCCGAACACGCCGCTATGCGCAGTTATGTGAAGGAATCCCTGGAGAAGGGACATATTCGCCCATCGTCATCACCACTGGGAGCAGGGTTCTTCTTTGTAGCCAAGAAGGATGGTTCGCTGAGACCGTGTATTGATTACCGCCTTCTTAATAAGATCACTGTTAAATTTCAGTATCCCTTGCCATTGTTATCTGACTTGTTTGCTCGGATTAAGGGGGCTAGTTGGTTCACTAAGATAGATCTTCGTGGTGCGTATAATCTGGTGAGAATCAGGCAAGGAGATGAATGGAAAACTGCATTCAATACGCCCGAGGGTCATTTTGAGTATCTAGTGATGCCGTTCGGACTTGCCAATGCTCCATCTGTGTTTCAGTCTTTTATGCATGACATCTTCCGTGAGTATCTGGATAAATTCCTGATTGTTTACTTGGATGACATTTTGATCTTCTCAGATGATTGGGAGTCTCATGTGAAGCAGGTCAGAATGGTTTTTCAGGTCCTGCGTGCTAACTCTTTGTTTGTGAAGGGATCAAAGTGTCTCTTCGGTGTGCAGAAAGTTTCATTTTTGGGGTTCATCTTTACCCCTTCTACTATCGAGATGGATCCAGTTAAGGTCCAAGCCATCCAGGATTGGATTCAGCCGACATCTCTGAAAAGTCTGCAAAAGTTCCTGGGCTTTGCTAATTTTTATCGTCGCTTCATCTGTAATTTTTCTAGCATTGCCAAACCATTGACCGATTTGACCAAGAAGGGTGCTGATTTGGTTAATTGGTCTTCTGCTGCTGTGGAAGCTTTTCAGGAGTTGAAGCGTCGTTTTTGTTCTGCCCCTGTGTTGTCAGCCAGATGTTTCTCTTCCGTTCCAGGTCGAGGTTGATGCTTCTGAGATTGGAGCAGGGGCGGTTTTGTCACAGAGAGGTTCTGATTGCTCAGTGATGAAACCATGTGCTTTCTTTTCCAGGAAGTTTTCGCCCGCTGAGCGTAATTATGATGTGGGCAATCGAGAGTTGCTGGCCATGAAGTGGCATTCGAGGAGTGGCGTCATTGGCTTGAAGGAGCTAAGCATCGCGTGGTGGTATTGACTGATCATAAGAACTTGACTTATCTCGAGTCTGCCAAGCGCTTGAATCCTAGACAGGCCCGTTGGTCGTTATTTTTTGCCCGCTTCGACTTTGTGATTTCGTACCTCCCGGGCTCTAAAAATGTGAAGGCGGATGCTCTGTCTAGGAGTTTTGTGCCCGACTCTCCGGGTTTATCTGAGCCAGCGGGTATCCTCAAGGAAGGAGTCATTGTGTCTGCCATCTCCCCTGATTTGCGGCGGGTGCTGCAAAAATTTCAGGCGAATAAACCTGATCGTTGTCCAGCAGAGAAACTGTTCGTCCCTGATAGGTGGACTAATAAACTTATCTCTGAACTTCATTGTTCGGTGTTGGCTGGTCATCCTGGAATCTTTGGTACTAGAGAGTTAGTGGCTAGATCCTTCTGGTGGCCATCTCTGTCACGGGATGTACGTACTTTTGTGCAGTCCTGTGGGATTTGTGCTAGGGCTAAGCCCTGCTGTTCTCGTGCCAGTGGGTTGCTTTTGCCCTTGCCGGTCCCAAAGAGGCCTTGGACACATATTTCGATGGATTTCATTTCTGACCTTTCGGTTTCTCAAAAGATGTCAGTCATTTGGGTGGTCTGTGATCGCTTTTCTAAAATGGTCCATCTGGTGCCCTTGGCTAAATTGCCTTCCTCCTCTGATTTGGTACCTTTATTCTTTCAGCATGTGGTTCGGTTGCATGGCATTCCTGAGAATATTGTTTCTGACAGAGGTTCCCAGTTTGTTTCAAGGTTTTGGCGAGCCTTTTGTGGTAGGATGGGCATTGACCTATCCTTTTCCTCGGCTTTCCATCCTCAGACTAATGGCCAGACCGAACGAACTAATCAGACCTTGGAGACATATCTGAGATGTTTTGTTTCTGCAGACCAGGATGATTGGGTGTCCTTTTTGCCGTTGGCTGAGTTCGCCCTTAATAATCGGGCCAGCTCGGCTACCTTGGTTTCTCCATTTTTTTGCAATTCTGGGTTCCATCCTCGTTTCTCTTCAGGACAGGTTGAGTCTTCGGACTGTCCTGGGGTGGATTCTGTGTTGGATAGGTTGCAGCAGATCTGGACTCAGGTAGTGGACAATTTGATCTTGTCCCAGGAGAAAGCTCAACTTTTCGCTAATCGCAGACGCCGTGTGGGTCCCCGACTTCGTGTTGGGGATCTGGTTTGGTTATCTTCTCGTCATATTCCTATGAAGGTTTCCTCTCCTAAATTTAAACCTCGTTTTATTGGTCCGTATAGGATTTCTGAGGTTCTCAATCCTGTGTCTTTTCGTTTGACCCTCCCAGACTCCTTTTCCATACATAATGTATTCCATAGGTCGTTGTTGCGGAGATACGTGGTACCTATGGTTCCATCTGTTGAGCCTCCTGCCCCGGTTTTGGTGGAGGGGGAGTTGGAGTATATTGTGGAGAAGATTTTGGATTCTCGTGTTTCTAGACGGAAACTCCAGTATCTGGTTAAATGGAAGGGTTATGCTCAGGAAGATAATTCCTGGGTTTTTGCCTCTGATGTTCATGCTTCCGATCTTGTTCGTGCCTTTCATGCGGCTCATCCTGGTCGGCCTGGGGGCTCTGGTGAGGGTTCGGTGACCCCTCCTCAAGGGGGGGGTACTGTTGTGAATTCTGTGGCTGAATTCACTCCTGTGGTCACAAGTGGTACTGCAGCTTCTGAGCTTCCTCCCTCAGGTGTTCTGGTGAGCTCGTTAACTGCTTCATTACTTAACTCCGCCTGATGCTGCTATCCTTGCTCCTTGTCAATGTTTCGGTGTTGGATCTGAGCTTCTCCTGATTGTTCCTGTGACCTGCTGCTCTGTATAGCTAAGTGCCTTTTGCTTTTTTGTTGCTTTTTTTCTGTCCAGCTTGTCTTTTGTTTTGCTGGAAGCTCTGAGACGCAAAGGGTGTACCGCCGTGCCGTTAGTTCGGCACGGTGGGTTTTTTTTGCCCGCTTTGCGTGGTTTTGCTTTAGGGTTTTTTGTAGACTGCAAAGTTCGCTTTACTGTCCTCGCTCTGTCCTAGAATATCGGGCCCCACTTTGCTGAATCTATTTCATCCCTACGTTTTGTCTTTTCATCTTACTCACAGTCATTATATGTGGGGGGCTGCCTTTTCCTTTGGGGAATTTCTCTGGGGCAAGTCAGGCCTATTTTTCTATCTTCAGGCTAGCTAGTTTCTTAGGCTGTGCCGAGTTGCCTAGGTAGTTGTTAGGCGCAATCCACAGCCGCTTTTAGTTGTGTTTAGGATAGGATCAGGTGTGCAGTCTACAGAGTTTCCACGTCTCAGAGCTCGTTCTTGTATTTTTGGGTATTTGTCAGATCACTGTGTGCGCTCTGATCGCTAAGCACACTGTGTTTCTGGATTGCCTTCATAACACCTGTCATTAGCAAACATAACACATCACCTAGTGTTTTTTCTGTGTAGACAACACTTCCAGGTGGCAACTGACAGTGTTGAAACCCAGGGAATCAAAGAGGAGCAGAGTGTAGGCCGAAGCCTGCAGTGGAGCAAGTTGAAAGGGAACCTTTAACCCACCCCCCAGGCATTTGTTGCTGAAAGAGCCATCTTGTACAGCAGTAATACTGCACATGGAAAATGGTGGTCGAAAATTATGCTCCTTGCAAACGCTGAAGTACACACTCATATAATGTGTCCCCTCACACTGTCAAACCGTCCCGGAAGTGGGACTTTCCTTTGTAATGTGACACAGCAAAGCTGTCATTCCAACTCCCTTGGTGCCGTGCGCCACCTCCTCAACGTTGTTTGGTTCTGTCACGTAGCCCGCGCTGTAATGTCATCCCTTGGCCATGCACAGTTAGCGGTGCCCGTCTTCTGACATCATGTGGCTGGCAGTGCCTGTGCGTCCAAGCTGCCCGAGATCCAACCTTGCAGTGTCATCTAATGTAGTCCCACTGCGGGCCAGGGATCCATGGGCATGCGCAGTGCATATCATCGCCTCTCACTCACCTCCTTCCTGCTTCTTCAGACTGTGCGGCGTCACGGCCGTGGCATGCTATTAGGGATCAGCTGACGCCGCCTAGTCTGAAGAAGCGTGAAGAAGGGGAGTGAGAGGCTAGTATATGCACTGCGCATGGCCATGGATACCAGGCCCACTGTGGGATCACATTAGATGACACTGCGAGGTGGGATTTCGGGCAGCGTGGACGCACAGGCGCAGCCAGGACGACGACAAATGATGTCAGAGGACGGGCAGCGCAAACTGTGCATGGCCAAGGGATAACATAACAGCGCAGGGTCCATGACGGAATCAAACAACGCTAAGGAGCCAGCGCACGGTGGCAAGGGGGTAGCAATGACGGCTGTGCTGCATCACATTGCAAAGGAAAGTCCCACCTCCGGGACGGTTGGACGGTGTGAGGGGACACATTACATGAGTGTGTAGTTCAGCGTTTGCAAGGAGCATAATTTCAAGAGCGACCTCTCCCTTGTGCAGTATTAGTGCTGCACATGGTGGCTCTTTCAGTAACAAACGCTTTGGGGGGTGGGGCGGGACAGGTCCCCTTACATTTTAGGTGTGCCAGCGTGGCGGTCGCATGACACGTTGCCGGATACACAGCTGGGGATCAGCTGACGTTACTGAACCCCAATAACAGAGGACCGACTGTTAACTTTGCACACAGCACTTCCAGGCACCAACTGGCGGTGTTGGAGCCCAGGGACAGCAGGAGGAGCAGATTGGAGGTATTGCTGCACACACAGCTGGGGATCAGCTGACGTTACTGAACCCCAATAACAGAGGAGCGACTGTTAACTTTGCACACAGCACTTCCAGGCACCAACTGGCGGTGTTAGAGCCCAGGGACAGCAGGAGGAGCAGAGGAACAGAGTGTAGGCCGAAGCCTGATTGAAGCAAGTTGAAAGGGAACCTTTAACCTCCCCCCCAAGACGTTTGTAGCTGAAAGAGCCATCTTGTGCAACACTAAGGATGCAAAAGGAAAAGGTTGCTCTTTTAATTATGCTCCTTGCAAACACTGAAGTAAACACTAAAAATGTGTCCCCTTATACCGTTCAACCGTCCCGGAGGTGCAAATCTCCTTCGTAATGGGACACAGCACAGCTGTCATTCCTATCCCGTTGGTGCCGTGCGCTGCCTCCTCATCGTTGTTTTAAGCTGTCACGGAGCCTGCGCTGTTCTGTTAGCCCTTGGCCATGCCCAATTAGCGCTGCCTGTCTTCTGACATAATTTGGTGTCAGGCTGTCAGTGCCTGTGCGTCCACGCTGCTCCAGATCCCACCTCGCAGTCTCGTCTAACGTAATCCCACTGCGGGCCTTGGATCCATGGGCATGCGCAGTGCATATCATCGCCTCTCACTCACCTCCTTCCTGCTTCTTCAGACTGTGCGGCGTCACGGCCGTGGCATGCTATTAGGGATCAACTGACGCCGCCTAGTCTGAAGAAGCGTGAAGAAGGGGAGTGAGAGGCTAGTATATGCACTGCGCATGCCCATGGATCCCAGGCCCGCAGTGTGACTCAATCAGAAGACACTGCGAGGCGGGATCTCGGGCAGCGCGGCCGCACAGGCGCAGCCAGCCTGACACCAAATTATGTCAGAAGACAGGCAGCGCAAATAGGGCATGCCCAAGGGATAACAGAACAGCGCAGGCTCCGTGACAGCTTAAAACAACGCTGAGGAGGCAGCGCATGGCACCAAGGGGGTAGGAATGACGGCTGTGCTGCGTCACATTACGAAGGAAAGTCCCAGCTCCGGGACGGTATAACGGTATCAGTGAACACATTTTATAAGTGTTAAGTTCTGCGTGTGCAAAGAGCTAAAAAAAAAGAGCTACCTTTTCCTTGTGCAGCATTACTGCTGCACAAGATGGCTCTTTCAGTAACAAACGACGGGGGGGGGGGGGGTACAGGTTCCCTTACATTTAGGTTGTTGTGCCAGCGTGGCGGTCGCAGGACACATTGCCGGCTACACAGCTGGGGATCAGCTGACGTTACTGAAACCCAATAACACTGGGTCGTATGTTTTTACTGTGCAGCCTGCACTTCTGAGCCGCAACTGGCGGTGTTGGAGCCCAGGAATAGCAGTTCAGGTGGTAGAAAGATGAACACAGCAGGAGACCTGGATGACACCCAATTACTTAATCAGGCAGAGGAGTGGCAAATTCCTGCGAGATCCAGGCCTGGTTCATTTTCAGGAAAGTAAGCCGGTCAACGTTATCGGAGGATAGTCGCATGCGACGGTCTGTTAGTACACCACCTGCGGAACTAAAGACACGTTCCGATAAGACACTAGCCGCAGGGCAAGCCAGCACCTCCAATGCATACTGGCTTAGCTCTGGCCATGTATCCAGCTTAGAGACCCAAAACTTGAACGGGGAAGAGCCGTCTGGGAGTACAGTAAGAGGGCAAGCCATGTAGTCTGTCACCATCTGACGGAACCGTTGCCTCCTGCTGACTGGAGCCGCCGGTGATGGTGTAGACATTTGGGGCGGGCACACAAGTGTGCCAGAGTTGTGCCATACTGGGCTTGCCTTGGGCAGAGGCACTGCTTCTGCTCCCTCTTTGGGCAGAGCCTCCCCCACTGCCTCGACGCACTGAGCTGCTTTGTAAAGCACTAGCAGCACTCCTCTCAGTTGGACAGGAGAAGATGATGGAATTCACCAGTGTGTTGTGGTACTCCCGCAATTTACGCTCCCGGGTCAACGCTGGGATGAGGTTTTGGACGTTGTCCCGGTAGCGAGGATCGAGGAGGGTGAACACCCAATAATCAGGCATGTTGAGAATGTGGTCGATGCGGCGGTCGTTTCTCAGGCACTGCAGCATGAAATCCACCATGTGCTGCAGAGTGCCAACTGGCCCAGAAACGCTGTCCCCTGCTTGAGACATGATCTCTGCCCGCTCGTCATCACCCCACCCTCGCTGTACACACTGACCACTGGACAATTGTGTCGCTCCCTCCTCTGGACGGAGCTCTTCCTCCTCCATTGACTCCTCCTCATCCTCCTCACAAATTGGCCCCTGCGTACCCCTTTGTGAGGAACCACGTGGCGCTGACTCTCCAGAAGCTGATGGAAAAGGTGACTCCTCATCCTCCACCTCTTCCACCACATCATCCCTTAACCCTTGCAAAGTTTGCTGAAGCAGGCAGATAAGGGGGACAGTCATGCTGACTAGTGCATCATCTGCACTTGCCATCCGCGTGGAATAATCAAAAGGACGCAAAACCTGGCAGACGTCCTTCATAGTGGCCCACTCTGTGGTTGTGAAGTCTGATCGGCGCTGACTGCGACTTCTTTGCGCCTGATGCAGCTGGTACTCCATAACTGCTTGCTGCTGCTCACACAACTGCTCCAACATATGTAACGTGGAATTCCACCGGGTAGGTAGGTCACATATGATGCGGTGTTCCGGAAGGCGTAATCTGCGCTGCAGAGCAGCAATGCGGGATCTGGCCAAGCTGGAACGCCGCAAGTGAGCACACTGTAAGCGGACCTTGTGCAGCAGGGCATCAAGATCCGGATAGTCCCTCAGAAAACTCTGCACAACCAAATTGAGCACATGTGCCAGACATGGGATGTGAGTGAGGTTGCCAAGGGCCAAAGCTGCCACCAGATTTCGGCCATTGTCACACACTACCATGCCTGGCTGGAGATTCGCTGGCAGTAACCACACATCGCTCTCCTGCTTGATGGCATTCCAGAGCTCCTGCGCTGTGTGGCTTCGATTCCCCAATGAAACTAGTTTCAAGATGGCCTGCTGACGTTTGGCCACGGCTGTGCTCATGTCGGTTATAGGTAAACGTTCACGGGTCCATGTGGAGGTGGACTGTGACGGCTCCTGCAGAGTTGATTCTGAGGAACTTGTGTAAGAGGAGGAGTCAATGCGTACAGACTGGATTCCTGCAATCCTTGGAGTGGGCAGGACACGTCCTGCGCCACTCGCACGATCTGTACCTGGCTCAACAACATTAACCCAATGGGCAGTGAGGGAAACGTATCGCCCCTGTCCATGCTGACTGGTCCACGCATCGGTGGTGAGGTGGACCTTGCTACTGACGGCGTTCAGTAGCGCATGTTTTATGTTTCCCTCAACATGCCTGTGCAGGGCAGGGACAGCTTGCCTGCTGAAGTAAAAGCGGCTGGGCACCTTGTACTGTGGGACTGCCAATGCCATCAAGTCACGGAAGCTGTCAGTCTCCACCAGCCTGAACGAGAGCATTTCCAGGGACAACAGTTTGGCAATGCCTGCATTCAGAGCCTGTGCTCGGGGGTGGTTGGCCGAGAATGCCCGCCTTTTCTCCCATGCCTGTACTACCGATGGCTGTAGAGTAGACTGGGAGTGTGAGGATGACTGGGAAGGTGGTGCTGTGGGTGGAATTACACAAGGTCTCTGGACAACAGTGCCAGAGGTTCTTCCATGGCGATCCTTGGAGGAAGCCAAACCAGCTGTGCGTGAGCTGGAGGAAGAGGCAACACGAGCTGAAGAGGTGGTAGCTGCCGCTGTTGGTTGGCCTACATCTTCAGTCTGTTTCTGTAACTCCACCGCGTGCCTGGTCCGCACATGTTTCCACATATTTGTGGTATTGAGGTTGCTGACATTTTTCCCTCTTTTTACTTTCTGATGACACAGCTTGCATTTGACAAAACAAATGTCATCTGCAACTGTGTCAAAAAAGGACCAGGCACTGCAAGTCTTGGGAGCGCCCTTTTTGGCTTTGGAAAGAGACAGGCTCCTAACGGGTGCCAAAGTGGAGGCTACAGGCTCCGCAGTCTTCCCCCTCCCTCTCCCTCTTTGGCCCGTAAGGGGAATCTCTTCCTCAGAGCTGCTCCCACCACCTTCCTGTTCCTCACGCCACGATGGGTCAACGACCTCATCATCTCCACTACCCTCTGCCACCAACTGCTCCTCCTGGGTAGTCTCGGCAGCACAGTACGCACCAGAAAGCGGCACCTGAGTTTCATCATCAGATGCGTACTGCGCTGTGGTCACCGGAGGCACTGGCCCACCCGCCTCTTCAGAGTCAGAGAGACAAAGCTGTTGGGCATCACTGCACACTGCCTCTTCTTCCATTTCTCCAATGCTCCTTGGCTGGCCCCCTGTTTCCAAGCCAAGAGATTCAGAGAACAGAAGTAGAGACGGCTCCTGTCCTGGGCTCTCTGACTGCCTGGCCAATTTGGCAGGTGGTGAAGAGACAGATGGCTGCTCTCCAGTGCTCTGTGCCTGAGAGGATGTGGCACTAACTGAAGTCGATGCCGAGGCGTTAGCTGCCATCCACCCGACAACGGCTTCAATTTGGTCTTCACGCAGCAGCGGTGCACGGCGCTCTCCGACAAAGCTGCGCATAAAGGACTGTTCCCTGCTGAAACTGAGTGACGACGAGTCACCGGCGCCCGCAGCAGGCACAGAATCACCACGTCCTCTCCCTGCTCCGCGCCCACGCCCACGTGCCTTACTCCCTGCCCTCTTCATCTTGGTTGACAGATAAAGATAAGCAGAAAAGTACTAAGGCCTTAGTGTGCTTATTCCTGAAATGCTCCTCTTAACAGGTGTAAGAAACACTAATGTTGTAAAGTGTGGACTAAACTTTATTATTTTTCAAATGTGGCCTACACAAGTGTTAAGTTGTGTTTGGTGAACTTTACTTTTTTTTTTTTTTTGCAGATCGGGCTACAGAGCTAGTTTAAATCACACGGAGACCGTGCAGACAGCCGTAAACGGCGCTACAAGGCCCAAAAAACCTCCTCTAGGTTATCCTATTTAGTGTTTTTCCACAATTTAGCTAGAGACGGGTGGAAAGACACTAATAGGGATTTTTTTTGTTAAATTTTAAACAGGCTGCACTATTTGAAAAAAAGGAAAATTTTTCTCAAGGTATGAGGCAGTAACGAACCCTGAGCTGAATTCAACCAGCTATGGCTGCACACAGACTACAGGGCGAGCTGGGCTCACACGGAGACCGTGCAGACAGCCGTAAACGGCGCTGCAAGGCCCAAAAACCCCCCTCTAGGTTATCCTATGTAGTGTTTTTCCACAATTTAGCTGGAGACGGGTGGAAAAACACTAATAGGAAATTTGAGAAAAAATGTGCAGCAGGCTGCACTATGAGCAAAAAAGGACAACTGTGTGAGGCAGTGTGAACCCCCCCTGAGCTGAATACAACCGGGTATATGGCTGCACACAGACTACAGAGTGAGCTGCACACACACACACACAGAGACCTTGCAGAACGCTGTTAAAACAGCGCTGCAAGGCAAGAGCAAGGTGAACAGTGAAGAACACACAGCGTTTTGCTAAATTAGCCTTTGGAAAGGAAAATAAAGCAATTAGCTATCTCAACTGGCCCTCAGTTATAACACAGCGTCCTGTCCCTAACTGAAATCACAGCAGAGTGAGCGCAAAATGGCGGCAGCGTTTTTTATAGTGCAGAGTGACATCATTTCAGCAGCCAATCACAGCCTTGCCAGTACTTACATGCCCACCATGCTAAACAGGATGTGCCCACACTTCCAATCATTCCTCATTGGCTGCTGCGTTCAGTTTGAATTCTGGGAACTTCCGATTCCGGTATCCGATACGCGGGAAGTATCGGAATTCGGTATCGGAATTCCGATACCGCAAATATCGGCCGATACCCGATACTTGCGGTATCGGAATGCTCAACACTACTCAAAAGTATTATTTGCAGCATGAGATGGTGCATTGTCATTCATGAAGATGATTTTGCTCCTGAAGGCACGTTTCTGCTTTTTAGACCATGGAAGAAAGTTGTCAGTCAGAAACTCTAAATACTTTGTAGAGGTCATTTTCACTCCTTCAGGAACCTTAAAGCGTCCTACCAGCTGTTTCCCCGTGATTCTGGCCCAGAATGTAACTCCTTGCTGACGACTCAGCCTTGTTGGGACATGGTGGCAATCCACCAAC
The DNA here is from genome assembly GCF_032444005.1 of Ranitomeya imitator. Taxonomy (NCBI): domain Eukaryota; kingdom Metazoa; phylum Chordata; class Amphibia; order Anura; family Dendrobatidae; genus Ranitomeya; species Ranitomeya imitator. Next base: position 60,363,718 of record NC_091291.1, read on the forward strand.
CATCCACTACTCCATCCATCTGGACCATCCAGGGTTGCTTGACACTCATCAGTAAACAAGACTATTTGGAAATTAGTGTTCATGTATGTGTCTCTCTCTCTATCTCTCTCTATCTCTCTATCTATCTATCTCTATCTCTCTCTATCTCTCTCTCTATCTCTTATCCTACCCAATCTTCGATCACCTCACCACGTCTGATCAGGATTTCAGGATATTTTGACTAAAAGTGTCCGGTGTGAGGGTCCTTAGTCTTGTTGTCCTCCGGGGGGCAGAGGCGTCCCTATTTGGGGGCCCCACGTTGGGCACCAGCTGTTGGGGGGGATCTGAAGATACCCTTCACGGCTGACCAAGTGATTTTCAAATTACCGTATAAGCCGAGATTTTCAGCCCAATTTTTTGAGCTGAAAGTTCCCTTGTCGAGTTATACTCGAGTCATGGTCGGCGGCGGGTGAGGGGGAGAGACTGTAGCATACTCAACTGCTCCTGGCGCTGTCCCTTCACGTCCCATGGTTTCCGGGCGCCCGCAGCTCTTCCGCTGTTCAGCGGTCATGTGGTTCAGCTCATTAAAGTAATGAATATGGACTCCACTCCCATAGGGGTGGACCTGCATATTCATTACTGTAATAAGCGGTACCAGTGACCGCTGAACAGAGGAAGAAGCTGCGGGCGCCGGAGATCTGTCCAGGAGAAGCTGCAGGAACCGTGTAGGGAGCAGGTGATTATTTCATAGTCACCTGTCTGTGTTCCGCCGACGCTCCATCTTCCCCGTCCTCTTGCTGTGACTGTTCAGGTCACAGGGTGCGATGACTTGTTAGTGTGCGCCCTCTGCCTGAACAGTCACTACGGAGAGACTGGATGCTGATTAGCAGCGGGCGGCAAGAGAGGGGAGTATGTCTTTTTTTTTTATTGCAGCAGCATTTCATGGGGCATATTTTTATATGGAGTATCTTATGGGGCCATAATGAACTTGTAATGCATCATTATATGTGGCACAGTTTTGTATGGAGCATCTTATGGGGCTATAATGAACTGTATGGAGCAATTTTATGAGGCGTATTTTGTATGGAGCATTATATGGGGCTCCTGATTCAATATGGATATTCAAAAACACTTAACCTACTGATGTCTCAATTGATTTTACTTTTATTGGTATCTATTTTTATTTTTGTAATTTATCAGTAGCTGCTTCATTTCCCACCCTAGGCTTATACTCGTCATTAAGTTTTCCCAGTTTTTTGTGGCAAAATTAGGGGGGTTGGCTTATACTCTAGTCTACTTATACTCGAGTATATACGGTAATCCACAAGGCGTTGCCGGCAACTGAGAGTGACCAGATGGAGACGTATCTCTGTTTGGGAGGATCAAAGGCAAATCCCTAATCCTGTTTATTGTGTCGCACTTTTCATAATCTTAGCAAGTTATACTTCAACCCAGAGTATAAAAACACACTTGCAGCACTTAACCTATAAGAATACAGAATAACCGGAATCTACATATATGGCCGTGTCTGTGGCATAGAAAAAAAACATAACGGCTTATATCTTGTCCAGGCTGGAACAGTCTGTCCCCACAACATAACCACTATGAACTTTTACCTAGTTAAATAACAGAATTTATCTTGTAAAAAACAAGATGGAGTCACACGCACCAAATGAAGCCCTTTAGTTTTGATCTTAGTTTAACCCTTCACACCAGCTCTTCATTTAATTTTTAGCTCAGAGATAAGCTGCAGCAACATGAAGGACATTCTTCACGAGAGTAGCCTTCTTGATCTGAATAACACTGATGTGAGGTATAACAACTGTTAGGCTGTGTGCACATGATGCAGATTTGGTGCAGAATTTTCTGCATAAAATCTGCACTAAATCTGCATCTCCTGGCAGAATCCACAGGTGCGTTTTTTATGCGTTGTTTGTGCACAAATCTGCACAAAAAACGCATCAAAAACGCACCTGCGGATTTCTATTATGGAGGGGTGCAGAAACGCTGCAGAACTGCACAAAAGAAGTGACATGCACTTCTTTGAAATCTGCAGCGTTTCTGCGCAGATTTTTCTGCACCATGTGCACAGCTTTTTTTTTTTTCACATTGATTTACATTGTACTGTGATCACAGTGCAGTTCTGCAGCGTTTCTGCTGCAGAAAAATCTGCTGCAGTTCTGCACTAAATCTGCATCGTGTGCACATACCCTAAAAAATGTTTTTCTGCCACTATTCCCTTCCCTGCTGCCCAGTGCTTTCTCCTCTCCATATAGTATAATGGGCTATTATCTATAGAGGTGAGAGGACACAACATGTGCAGTCTTTCACCTCTGAGCATGACTGACTTCAACTGCTCTTTCACAGTGGATGAGTTGACGTGTGAGGCCATGTTCACACTTTGCGTTGTCCTTCTGCGGGTTCTCCCGCAGCGGATTTGATAAATCTGCAGGGCAAAACAACTGCGGTTCTCCCTGCAGATTTATCGCGGTTTGTTCCGCGGTTTCTGCTGCGGGTTTCCGCCTATACTATTGATGCTGCATATGCAGCAATATGCAGCATCAATAGTAATGTTAAAAATAATAAAAATTGGTTATACTCACCCTCTGATGTCCGGATCTCCTGGACGCTGCACCCGGCGGTCCGGTTCCAAAGATGCTGTGCGAGAAGGACCCTTCGTGACGTCACGGTCATGTGACCGCGACGTCACCGCAGGTCCTGGTCGCACAGCAACTCTGACCGGACGGCCGCGTGCAGCGCTGAGACTTCAGAGGGTGAGTATAACATGATTTTTTATTTTTTAACCCCAAATATGGTTCCCAGCCCCATGCGGGAAGTAAGCGGTTCAATGTATTCCTATGGGTGCAGAATCGCAGCGATTCTGCACAAAGAAGTGACATGCTGCGGGTTTTAAACCGCTGCGTTCCCGCGCGGTTTTTCCCGCAGCATGTGCACAGCGGTTTGCGGTTTCCATAGGGTTTACATGTTACTGTAAACGCTATGGAAACTGCTGCGGACCCGCAGCATCAAAATCGCGGCGGTTCCGCGGTAAAAACCGCAAAGTGTGAATATAGCCTGAGGGGAAGAAATGTCAAAGGGTATGTTCCCACGCTCAGTAAATGCTGCGGGTTGGGCGCTGCGTACATCCTCAGCGTCCAACCCGCAGCGGCCAGATGTTACAGCATAGTGGGTGGGATTTGAAGAAATCTCATCTCCTCTATATGTGCACTGGCACCCGCGGCTTCTCTGCAGAGACGTACAAGCGGCACGTCTTTCCAGACCGCAGCATGTCAATTTATCTTGTGGAGACTCTCAGTTTCTGCAAGATAAATGTCCCAGCACAATGTATTGGGCGCGGTGATTCCGCACGGTTCAATAAACACATGCGGAATCACCTGCGTTCAAAAGCCGGCAGCGCTTTAGATAGAGCGGATATGTGCTGCATCCAAAGCGCTGCTGGTTTCTGACCATGGGAAAATACCCTAAGTAGTGAAGGATGTTGATTTCCTCAGATGAGATGCATCACAAAGTTTCTTATAACCTGTGCTATTGATTTATGTAAAGTTTGAAAGCACAGTTCCATTTTAACATTAAAGAGATTATCTGACACTTTTTTTTTTCTTTTTTATAATTATTATAGAGCACAATAAATCAGACTCCAGTAACACTGCAAGTTCCTGGACTCATGAGTTCACAGGTGCAGATGGGTGGTCATCCAACAGAAGTACTTTGTTTGATGAACATGGTTTTGCCAGAAGAACTCCTGGATGACGATGAATATGAGGAGATTGTGGAAGACGTCCGAGATGAATGCAGCAAGTATGGCATTGTTAAATCGATTGAAATACCACGGCCAGTGGATGGTGTTGAGGTACCAGGATGTGGGAAGGTACGTGTTTACATTTTTTCATTTTATTTTTGTGTTGCCCACAAAAACGAAGATATTGCCAAGGATTGTGAATAAGGGGTTAAAGAGGAGCAGATGTTTTTTAACTTTCTTTTCTTAAACCAATAGTACACATGAAAATAATTAAATCTTATCAGAGAAATCTGTGTTTCTCCTCCTGGACTGATCAGTCATTTTCAAAATGTTCAATAACAATCTTCTGATCACTGCATTCTTTGTGTTTTATCCCCTGCGTTTTTCTTTTTTGTTCAGTTCTTGGTTAAGATTTGAAGCGGTGTTTTTTATTGCATGGTCTTCTATGTTTTGCCCTTCACGCCACAGCTGATTTTCCTTTGTTTTTGTTTTTTCTCCCCTGCTTCCCAGAGCCATAATTTTTTTTTATTTTTCGGTCTTTATGGCCATGTGAGCTTTTTTTTTTTTTTTTTTTTTGCCGGACGAGTTGTTCTTTTGAACACACCATTGTTTTTACCATATCGTGTGCTGGAAAATGGGGGAACAATTTCCAAGTGTGGTGAAATTGGGAAAAAAAAGTACAATTCCACAACTTTTTTTTTTTTACTATGTTCACCAAATGCTAAAACGGACGTGCCATTATGGTTCTCCAGGTCATTACGAGTTCGTAGATACCAAACGTGTATAGGTTCTTTATGTGGTGAAAGAAAAAATCCAACGTTTGTTTAAAAAAAAAAATGCGTCATTTTCCGAGGCCCACAGCGTTTTTCTTGATCTGGAGCTGGGTGAGGGCTTATTTTTTCTGTGCTGAGCTGCATTTTTACTATATTCAAAGGGAATTCGTAGTTAAAACTCCGCGCTGCTGCAGGTATAAATTCCAGGAGAATATCAGGATCACAGTGGTTTTATTCAACGCATTTCAGGGTTCTCATGCCCCCTTCATCAGGAAATACCAGGTGGTATTTCCTGATGAAGGGGGCATGAGAGCCCTGAAACGCGTTGAATAAAACCACTGTGAATTCCTGACATTCTCCTGGACTTTATAGCTGCGGCAGTGCAGAGTTTTAACTACGAATTCCCATTGAATATACTGGTCATTGAGGACCTGTGAATCTGCAGCAGCCGTCAGCCCATATGCTCTTATCTCATCCTAACCAGGTGAGCAAATTTCATCGTATATTCTCTCCTTTGGATAATTGTGTTTTTTTTTGTCTTCCCACTCATTTGCAAGTGCTGCATTTTTAATACCATTTTGGTGTAGACACAATATTTTGATCGCACGTTATTGCGTTTTAATGCAATGATACGGCAACCAACAAAAAAAAGTAATTTTGGCGTTTTGACTTTTTTTTTTTTTTTTACCGATCAGATTAATTTTTTTATCTTGATAGATCGGGCGATTCTGAATAAGGTGATACCAACATTTTTTTTGTTTGTTTTTTTTTAGATACTTTGGGGCAAAATGGGGTGGTTTGAACTTTTAGATTTATTTTGTATTTTTCTAATATTTTTTAAAACTTTTTTAGATATTTTTTCACTTGCTTCAATAGTCTCCATGAGACTGGAAGATGCGAACTTCTGATCACCTCGGCTACACACAGGCGATGATCAGATCGCCTGTTCTAGCAGAAACGCACTCTTGCTGTGAGCACCGACCGATAGGAAACATGCAATGACATGGGCGGGAGTAGTGACGCGTGTGTCAGAGATTGACAGCTGCATTTCTCAGGTTAACAGCTATGGGTGAATCACGATTCCACCTGTGGCTATCAGGGGCACATGTCAGCTGTTCAAAACCGTTGACGTTACAGGAAAAATGTGTGCTCCGTGCCGCAGCCCACATCGAAGGGAGACTGAACATGTTTCCATACATGTCGTGAAGGGGTTAAAACTCAGCTGCATTTTTTACCTGCATTTTCTCAAGCTTCCCACAGAATTCTATAGAGAATGATCGGCCGGCAGCTAGAGGAGTTGGGCTAAAGCTAGGGTTAGGGCTATGGCTAGGGTTAGGGCTATGGCTAGGGTTGGGGCTAAGGTGAGGGTTGGGGCTAAAGTTAGGGTTAGGGCTAAAGTTAGGGCTAGTGTTGTGGCTAAAGTTAGGGTTATAGTTGGGGTTAGGGTTTGGATTAGGGTTGGTGTTAGGGTTAGCATTAGGGTTACATTTGGGATTAGAGTTAGGTTTGGGATTAGGGTTAAGGTTAGGGTTGAGATTAGGGTTAGGGGTATATTGGGGTTAGGGTTAGGTTTGAGGTTAGGGTTGAGATTAGGATTAGGGGTGTGTTGGATTTAGGGTTTTGATTAGGCTTGTGTTGGGGTTAGGGTTGTGATTATCGTTAGGGTTGTGATTAGGATTATGGATCGGGTTGGGATTAGGGTTAGGGGTGTGTTGGGGTTAGTTAGGGTTGGAGTTAGAATTGGGGGGTTTCCACTGTTTAGGTACTTCAGGGGTCTCCAAACGCCACAGCCAATTTTGCGCTCAAAAAGTCAAATGGTGCTCCCTGCCTTCTGAGCTCTGCCTAGCGCCCAGATAGTGGTTTACCCCCACATATGGGGCATCAGCGTACTCTGGATAAATTGGACAACAACTTTTGGGGTCCAATTTCTCCTGTTACCCTTGAGAAAATAAAAACTTCGGGGCTAAAAAATCTTGTGTGGAATTTTTTTATTTTCACGACTCAATATTATAAACTTCTGTTTAGTAATATTTGAAGAGAAAAAGGGAGACACAAAGCGCAAATAGGGTCTTATCTCACAAAAGAATGGAGGAATCACCAAGAAAATCACTCACCTGGTGAAGCTGAAAGCAGGCATGTAATGATTTCGGCTGCCGCAGATCCACAAGCCGGTCACTGACCATATGAAGCAGTATACTATAGGAAGTGTGGATTAAATCCGCGCTGCCATAATAATGATCATTATTACGGCAGCGCGGATTTAATCCACACTTCCTATAGTATAAAACATCTGTTTAGCACTTGGGCATTCAAAGTTCTCACCACACATCTAGATAAGTTCCTTGGGGGGTCTAGTTTCCAAAATGGCGACACTTGTGGGGGTTTCTACTGTTTAGGTACATCAGGGGCTCTGCAAACGTAACATATCGCCTGCAGACCATTCTTATCAAAGTCTGCATTCCAAAACGGCACTCCTTCCCTTCCGAGCTCTGCCATGCGCCCAAACAGTGGTTCTCTCCCCCTCCCCCCCCCCCCCACATATGGGGTATCGGCCTACTCCGCATAAATTGCACAATAAATTTCGGGGTCCAATTTCTCCTGTTACCCTTGAGAAAGTAAAAATTTGGGGGTGAAAAGATCACCTAAACCAGGGATTCAAGCTTCAGGAGGCTAATTTGCATATTCCAGGTGCCTTCTGGGAGAAGCGAAGTCTCCCTAAGCTAGAAGATCGTTGGGTACAGCCGGGACCAGCTGCTTCGAAAGCATCACCAAACCAGGGATTCAAGCTTCAGGAGGCTAATTTGCATATTCCAGGTGCCTTCTGGGAGAAGCGAAGTCTCCCTAAGCTAGAAGATCGTTGGGTACAGCCGGGACCAGCTGCTTCGAAAGCATCACCAAACCAGGGATTCAAGCTTCAGGAGGCTAATTTGCATATTCCAGGTGCCTTCTGGGAGAAGCGAAGTCTCCCTAAGCTAGAAGATCGTTGGGTACAGCCGGGACCAGCTGCTTCGAAAGCATCACCAAACCAGGGATTCAAGCTTCAGGAGGCTAATTTGCATATTCCAGGTGCCTTCTGGGAGAAGCGAAGTCTCCCTAAGCTAGAAGATCGTTGGGTACAGCCGGGACCAGCTGCTTCGAAAGCATCACCAAACCAGGGATTCAAGCTTCAGGAGGCTAATTTGCATATTCCAGGTGCCTTCTGGGAGAAGCGAAGTCTCCTTAAGCTAGAAGATCGTTGGGTACAGCCGGGACCAGCTGCTTCGAAAGCATCACCAAACCAGGGATTCAAGCTTCAGGAGGCTAATTTGCATATTCCAGGTGCCTTCTGGGAGAAGCGAAGTCTCCTTAAGCTAGAAGATCGTTGGGTATTTTTGCCTGTAGGACATTATTGCAAGAGAGCTTGGCTGAGTAGATTACACAAGAAGGAAAACACACAGCAAGTCAGCAGGATCTAGGAGCAACATGGCAGATGTGACAACCTACATGGTGAGCTGCAGCATGTGCTACATGTTCACAGATCGACCAGAAGAAGAATCCAATTTCACCTGTCAGAAGTGTAGACTAGTGGCCCTTTTAGAAGAAAAGGTGCGGGGTCTGGAAGAAAGAATAGCAACTTTGAAACTCATCAAAGAGAATGAAGACTTTCTAGACAGAACAGAAGCATCTCTACTGGTCACAGAAGGTGAAAAAAGTGTCAGAGAACCTCCAAAAGCAGATGAGTGGAAGCATGTGACCAAAAGAAGCAAGAAGACCATGGAGAAATCACCAACCACACAACTGAAGAACAGATATCAAATCTTTGTAGAGGATGAAGATGGCACACCTAAGAATGAAGCAATACCAGCAAGCAAAAAAGAAAAGGGCACACAGCAACAAGTGACAGCAAAAAGTACAGCCAAGAAGCAACGAAGAGTGGTGGTGGTGGGAGACTCACTACTGAGAGGCACAGAAGCAGCCATCTGCAGACCGGACATAACTGCAAGAGAAGTATGCTGCCTTCCAGGTGCGATGATCAAGGATGTGACCGATAGGATACCAAAGCTCTTCAGCTCCAAGGACGTCCACCCATTTCTTCTGATACATGTTGGCACCAATGACACGGCAAGGAAGGACCTACCGACAATCTGCAAGGACTTTGAAGAGTTGGGGAAGAAAGTAAAGGAACTGGATGCACAGGTAGTTTTTTCTTCTATCCTTCCAGTAGACGGGCATGGCACCAGGAGATGGAACAGGATCCTTGATGCAAACAACTGGCTAAGACGATGGTGCAGACAACAAGGATTCGGATTCCTGGACCACGGTGTGAATTACTGGTATGATGGACTCCTCGCCAGAGACGGACTACACCTCAACAAACCTGGGAAACACACATTCGCCAGAAGACTCGCTACACTCATCAGGAGGGCGTTAAACTAGAAGAAGAGGGGACGGGAAGAAAAACATTAGACTCGAACAAAGACGACCCAGGAAAACATACTCAGAAGGGAGGTAAGAACATTTCTAAAACAATCCACAGTGAGGAGATTGGAACAAAACAAAATCCTCTAAACTGCATGCTCGCAAACGCCAGAAGCCTGACAAGCAAGATGGAAGAACTAGAAGCAGAAATATCTACAGGTAACTTTGACATAGTGGGAATAACCGAGACATGGTTAGATGAAAGCTATGACTGGGCAGTTAACTTACAGGGTTACAGTCTGTTTAGAAAGGATCGTAAAAATCGGAGAGGAGGAGGGGTTTGTCTCTATGTAAAGTCTTGTCTAAAGTCCACTTTAAGGGAGGATATTAGCGAAGGGAATGAGGATGTCGAGTCCATATGGGTTGAAATTCATGGAGGGAAAAATGGTAACAAAATTCTCATTGGGGTCTGTTACAAACCCCCAAATATAACAGAAAGCATGGAAAGTCTACTTCTAAAGCAGATAGATGAAGCTGCAACCCATAATGAGGTCCTGGTTATGGGGGACTTTAACTACCCGGATATTAACTGGGAAACAGAAACCTGTGAAACCCATAAAGGCAACAGGCTTCTGCTAATAACCAAGAAAAATTATCTTTCACAATTGGTGCAGAATCCAACCAGAGGAGCAGCACTTTTAGACCTAATACTATCTAATAGACCTGACAGAATAACAAATCTGCAGGTGGTTGGGCATTTAGGAAATAGCGACCACAATATTGTGCAGTTTCACCTGTCTTTCACTAGGGGGACTTGTCAGGGAGTCACAAAAACATTGAACTTTAGGAAGGCAAAGTTTGAACAGCTTAGAGATGCCCTTAATCTGGTAGACTGGGACAATATCCTCAGAAATGAGAATACAGATAATAAATGGGAAATGTTTAAGAACATCCTAAATAGGCAGTGTAAGCGGTTTATACCTTGTGGGAATAAAAGGACTAGAAATAGGAAAAACCCAATGTGGCTAAACAAAGAAGTAAGACAGGCAATTAACAGTAAAAAGAAAGCATTTGCACTACTAAAGCAGGATGGCACCATTGAAGCTCTAAAAAACTATAGGGAGAAAAATACTTTATCTAAAAAACTAATTAAAGCTGCCAAAAAGGAAACAGAGAAGCACATTGCTAAGGAGAGTAAAACTAATCCCAAACTGTTCTTCAACTATATCAATAAAGGGGATGGGAGAACTACAATACCCAGATAGATTAGCGAAATTAGGATTATTTAGTCTAGAAAAAAGACGACTGAGGGGCGATCTAATAACCATGTATAAGTATATAAGGGGACAATACAAATATCTCGCTGAGGATCTGTTTATACCAAGGAAGGTGATGGGCACAAGGGGGCATTCTTTGCGTCTGGAGGAGAGAAGGTTTTTCCACCAACATAGAAGAGGATTCTTTACTGTTAGGGCAGTGAGAATCTGGAATTGCTTGCCTGAGGAGGTGGTGATGGCGAACTCAGTCGAGGGGTTCAAGAGAGGCCTGGATGTCTTCCTGGAGCAGAACAATATTGTATCATACAATTATTAGGTTCTGTAGAAGGACGTAGATCTGGGTATTTATTATGATGGAATATAGGCTGAACTGGATGGACAAATGTCTTTTTTCGGCCTTACTAACTATGTTACTATGTTACTATGTAATAGTAAAAGAATAAAAACTGAAAATGTAGGCCCCTTAAAAATAGTGAGGAAAGAATGGTTGTAGATGACGAGGAAAAAGCTAACATATTAAACACCTTCTTCTCCACGGTATTCACGGTGGAAAATGAAATGCTAGGTGAAATCCCAAGAAACAATGAAAACCCTATATTAAGGGTCACCAATCTAACCCAAGAAGAGGTGCGAAACCGGCTAAATAAGATTAAAATAGATAAATCTCCGGGTCCGGATGGCATACACCCACGAGTACTAAGAGAACTAAGTAATGTAATAGATAAACCATTATTTCTTATTTTTAGTGACTCTATAGCGACAGGGTCTGTTCCGCAGGACTGGCGCATAGCAAATGTGGTGCCAATATTCAAAAAGGGCTCTAAAAGTGAACCTGGAAATTATAGGCCAGTAAGTCTAACCTCTATTGTTGGTAAAATATTTGAAGGGTTTCTGAGGGATGTTATTCTGGATTATCTCAATGAGAATAACTGTTTAACTCCATATCAGCATGGGTTTATGAGAAATCGCTCCTGTCAAACCAATCTAATCAGTTTTTATGAAGAGGTAAGCTATAGGCTGGACCACGGTGAGTCATTGGACGTGGTATATCTCGATTTTTCCAAAGCGTTTGATACCGTGCCGCACAAGAGGTTGGTACACAAAATGAGAATGCTTGGTCTGGGGGAAAATGTGTGTAAATGGGTTAGTAACTGGCTTAGTGATAGAAAGCAGAGGGTGGTTATAAATGGTATAGTCTCTAACTGGGTCGCTGTGACCAGTGGGGTACCGCAGGGGTCAGTATTGGGACCTGTTCTCTTCAACATATTCATTAATGATCTGGTAGAAGGTTTACACAGTAAAATATCGATATTTGCAGATGATACAAAACTATGTAAAGCAGTTAATACAAGAGAAGATAGTATTCTGCTACAGATGGATCTGGATAAGTTGGAAACTTGGGCTGAAAGGTGGCAGATGAGGTTTAACAATGATAAATGTAAGGTTATACACATGGGAAGAGGGAATCAATATCACCATTACACACTGAACGGGAAACCACTGGGTAAATCTGACAGGGAGAAGGACTTGGGGATCCTAGTTAATGATAAACTTACCTGGAGCAGCCAGTGCCAGGCAGCAGCTGCCAAGGCAAACAGGATCATGGGGTGCATTAAAAGAGGTCTGGATACACATGATGAGAGCATTATACTGCCTCTGTACAAATCCCTAGTTAGACCGCACATGGAGTACTGTGTCCAGTTTTGGGCACCGGTGCTCAGGAAGGATATAATGGAACTAGAGAGAGTACAAAGGAGGGCAACAAAATTAATAAAGGGGATGGGAGAACTACAATACCCAGATAGATTAGCGAAATTAGGATTATTTAGTCTAGAAAAAAGACGACTGAGGGGCGATCTAATAACCATGTATAAGTATATAAGGGGACAATACAAATATCTCGCTGAGGATCTATTTATACCAAGGAAGGTGACGGGCACAAGGGGGCATTCTTTGCGTCTGGAGGAGAGAAGGTTTTTCCACCAACATAGAAGAGGATTCTTTACTGTTAGGGCAGTGAGAATCTGGAATTGCTTGCCTGAGGAGGTGGTGATGGCAAACTCAGTCGAGGGGTTCAAGAGAGGCCTGGATGTCTTCCTGGAGCAGAACAATATTGTATCATACAATTATTAGGTTCTGTAGAAGGACGTAGATCTGGGTATTTATTATGATGGAATATAGGCTGAACTGGATGGACAAATGTCTTTTTTCGGCCTTACTAACTATGTTACTATGTATGTTACTATATTTTTGTGGAAAAAATGATTTTTTTTTTAAATTTTCATGGCTCTACATTATAAACTTCTGTGAAGCAGTTGGGGGTTCATAGCGCACACCACACATCTAGATAAGCTCTTTGGGGGTCTGGCTTCCAAGATGGGGTCACTTGTGGGGGGTTTCTACTGTTTAGGTACATCAGGAGCTCTGCAAATGCAACATGAGGCCCGCAGACCATCCCTTCAAAGTCTGCATTCCAAGCGGCGCTCCTTCCGTTCCAAGCGGCGCTCCTTCCGTTCCGAGCCCCGATGTGTGCCCAAACAGTGACACCCCCCCACATATGGGCTATCTGCATACTCAGGAGAAACTGGTCAACAAATTTTGGGGACCAATGTCTCCTGTTACCCTTGAGAAAATAAAAAATTGCAGGCTAAAAAATCATTTTTGAGGGGGGAAAAAAAGGATTTTTTATTTTCACGGCTCTACTTTATATATTTCTGTGAAGTACTTGGGGGTTCAAAGTGCTCACCACACATCTAGACAAGTTCCTTAATGGGTCTAGTTTCCAAAATGGTGTCACTTGTGGGGGGTTTCCACTGTTTAGGCAGATCAGGGGCTCTCCAAACGCGACATGGCGTCCGATCTCAATTCCAGCCAATTCTGCATTGAAAGTCAAACGTCACTCCTTCTTCTCTTCCAAGCTCTGCTGTGCGCCCAAACAGTGGTTTACCCCCACATATGGGGTATTGACGTACTCGGGACAAATTGCACAACAACTTTTATGGTCTCATTCCTCCTCTTACCCTTGTAAAAATAAAAATTTGGGGGCAAAAATATCATTTTTGTTGAAAAAATGCAATGTTTTTTATTTTATTTTCACCGCTCTACGTTATAAACTTCTGTCAAGCACCTTGGGGTTTAAAGTGCTCACCACACATCTAGATAAGTTCCTTAAGGGGTCTAGTTTCCAAAATGGTGTCACTTGTGGAGCGTTTCCACTGTTTAGGCACATCAGGGGCTCTCCAAACGTGACATGGCGTTGATCTCAATTCCAACCAATTCTGCATTGAAAAAGTGAAACGGCGCTCCTCTTCCAAGCTCTGCTGTGCGACCAAACAATGATTTACCCCCACATATGGGGTATCGGCGTTTTCAGGAGAAATTGCAAAACTAAACTTATGGTTAAATTTCTGTTTTTACACTTGTGAAAATAAAAAAAAATGGTTCTGAAGTAAAATGTTTGCAAAAAAAAGTTAATTGGTCATTTTTTTTCCTTCCACATTGTTTCAGTTCCTGTGAAGCACGTAAAAAGTTAATAAAGTTCTTGAATGTGGTTTTAAGCACCTTGAGGGGTGCAGTTTTTAGAATGGTGTCCCACTTGGTTATTTTCTATCATATAGACCCCTCAAAATGACTTCAAATGTGATGTCCCAAAAAAAAAAAAGTGTTGTAAAAATGAGAAATTGCTGGTCAACTTTTAACCCTTATAACTCCCTAACAAAAAAAAGTTTCCAAAATTGTGCTGATGTAAAGTAGACATGTGGGAAATGTTAAATCAGAGATATGTCACACAAAATACTTAATTAAGGGCAAAAAAATACAAAGTTTGAAAATTGCGAAATATTAACATTTTTCGCCATATTTCCTTTTTTTTTTTTTTTTTTAATGAATAATCTCAAAGTAATATCGAAGAAATGTTACCACCAGGGCTGTGGAGTCGGTAAGCCACAGTTGCGACTCCGACTCCTGGATTTTATTTTACTCCTTCATAAATGGCCAATTCGTAACAATAAATTTACTGTTGTCAAATATTAACATCGTGCTTATTCAGTTTCTCGCCATCATATAAGTAATCAGACCACTTAGAGCTAAAACTATATTTATTAGAATACAATTAGAATACAGCAAACTAACTTGGGTTGGTGGCAAAGCAGTAACCACTCGGGCAACATCTCTGACAATGTCAGGATACAGAGGAATCGCTTGTTGCACTGTTATTTTTGATGAGCGGTCAAATTTCTCAATTTCTTTTAGTGCACATGAGAAATTCTGCTGAAATGTACTGGCTGTGTTCTTATCTGCTTATCACTGTTGTTCATAGTTTGATAGAACATATATTTGAGTAACATTTATAAAAATCATATGAAAGTTCAATTATGAAATATTAATACATTTTTTTTTTAAAGCTGGAGTCAGTACATTTCTACCAACTCCGACTCTAACCAAAATTAACTCTTACTCAGACTCCACAGCCCTAGTTACTACGAACATGAAGTACAATATGTCACGAAAAAACAGTCTCTGAATCAGCAGGATCTGTTAAAGCGTTCCAGAGTTAGGCCATGTTCACACAGTGCGTTTTTTTTCTGCGGAACCGCAGCGTTTTTGCCGCTGCGGTTCCGCAGCTGTTTTCCATGCAGGGTACAGTACACTGTACCCTATGGAAAACAGGAACCACTGTGCACATGATGCGGGAATCGGGAAAAAAAGCCGCGCTGAATAGCCGCGGTAAAAAAGAAGGAGCATGTCACTTCTTTTTTCGGAGCCGCAGCGGTTCTACACCCATAGACCTCCATTGTGAGGTCAAACCCGCAGTAAAACCCGCAGATCAAAAATATATCTGCGGGTTTTATTGCGGTTTGTGGTGCCGAACCGCTGCAGCAGGAAGTGCGGGGAAGCGGGCGGAAGTGCGTGGGCGGAGTGTGGCTGCCCCGATCCCACCCCCCCATGCTCCGATGCCCCCTCCCCGTACTCCGATGCCCCCCCCCCGTGCTCCGATGCCCCCCCGTGCCCTAATCTCCCCCCTTATACTTACCCGGCCTCCCGGTGTCCGTCCGGCCGTCTTCTCCCTGGGCGCCGCCATCTTGCAAAATGGCGGGCGCATGCGCAGTGCGCCCGCCGAATCGGCCGGCAGATTCGTTCCAAAGTGCATTTTGGTCACTGAGATAGGTTATATCTCAGTGATCAAAATAAAAAAAATAGTAAATGACACCCCCCTCCTCCCCCCCTTTGTCACCCCCATAGGTAGGGACAATAAAAAAATTAAGAATTTTTTTTTTTTTCCACTAAGGTTAGAATAGGGTTAGGGGTAGGGTTAGGGTATTTTCAGCCATTTTAACCCTAAAAAACTTCCTAGAAAACACAGACTCTGCATAGAAAACTGCATCAAAAAACGCATCAAAAAAACACCTCAAAAAACGCACCAAAAAAGCACCAAAAAAAGGACCTGCGTTTTCTGCAAAGAGCTGCGGTTTCAGTCCTGAAAAAAAAAGGATGGAAATCAGGAACGTGTGAACATACCCTTATAACCTCATAAAGTGACAGTGGTCAGAATTGTAAAAATTGGCTCGGTCATTAAGTACCAAATTGGCTCTGTTACGAAGGGGTTAAAGTAAATTTGTACATCCAGGTGAAGATTCATGCTGCCCATACTTTGAGCAGTATGAATCAGATGATCGTTCATGTGAGAGCAATTGGTATTTGTTTTTATTTAAGCCCCAAGGTTGGTTTGCATGTTAATGACCAGGCCAATTTTTTTTCAATTCTGACCACTGTCCATTTATGAGGTTATAACTCTGGAACGCTTCAACGGATCCCGGTGATTCTGACATTTTCTCGTGACATATTGTACTTCACGTTAGTCGTAAAATTTCTTTGATGTTACCTGCGTTTATTTGTGGGAAAAAAAACAGAAATTTGGCGAAAATTTTGAAAATTTCGCAATTTTTCAACTTTGAATTTTTATGCCCTTAGATCAGAGATATGTCACACAAAATACTTAAGTAACATTTCCCACATGTCTACTTTACATCAGCACAATTTTGGAACCAAATTTTTTTTTAGTTAGGGAGTTATAAGGGTTACAAGTTTACCAGCAATTTCTCATTTTTACAACACCTTTTTTTTATGGACCATATCACATTTGAAGTCATTTTGAGGGGTCTATATGATATAAAATAGCCAAGTGTGACACCATTCTAAAAACTGCACCCCTCAAGGTGCTCAAAACCACATTCAAGAAAATTACTAACCCTTCAGGTGTTTCACAGGAATTTTTGGAATGTATAAAAAAAAAAAAAAAATGAATATTTAACTTTTTTTCACAAAAAACTTACTTCAGCTCCAATTTGTTTTATTTTACCAAGCGTAACAGGAGAAAATGGACCCCAAAAGTTGTACAATTTGTCCTGAGTATGCCGATACCCCATATGTGGGGGTAAACCGTTGTTTTGGCTTATGGCAGAGCTCGGAAGGAAGGAGCGCCATTTGACTTTTCAATGCAAAATTGACAGGAACTGAGATGGGACGCCATGTTGCGTTTGGAGAGCCCATGTGCCTAACCATTGAAACCCCCCACAAGTGACACCATTTTGGAAAGTAGATCCCTTAAGGAACTCATCTAGATGTATGGTGAGCACTTTGACCGACCAAGTGCTTCACAGAAGTTTGTAATGCAGAGCCATAAAAATAAAAAATCATATTTTTTCAGAAAAATTATCTTTTCGCCCCCAATTTTTTTATTTTCGCAAGGGTAAGAGAATAAATTGTACCCCAAAACTTGTTGTTCAATTTGTCCTGAGTACGTGGATACCCCATATGTGGGGGTAAACCACTGTTTGGGCGCATGGCAGAGCTCAAAAGGGAAGGAGCGCCATTTGGAATGCAGACTTAGATGGATTGGTCTTCAGGCGTCACGTTGCATTTGCGGAGCCCCTGATGTATGTAAACAGTAGAAACCCCCCACAAGTGGCCCCATAGTGAAAACTAGACCCCCCACGGAACTTATCTAGATTTGTTGTGAGAACTTTGAACCCCCTAGTGTTTCACTACAGTTTAAAACGAAGAACCGTGAAAATAAAAAATATTTTTTTTCCATATATTTTTTTTTTTTTTTAGCCCCCCAAATTTTTATTTTCCCAAGGGTAACAAGAGAAATTATACCCCAAAAGTTGTCCAATCTTTCCTGTTATGATGGCAATCCAGTAACACGGTGTGCCAGTAATCAGAGCACATACAGTGATCTGACAACAACCCAAAAACAATAGAACGAGCTCTGAGACGTGGAATCTCTGTAGACCGCAATACCTGAACCTATCCTAAACACAACTAAAGGCAGCTGTGGATTGCGCCTGACACTACCTATGCAACTCGGCACAGCCTGAGGAACTGACTAGCCTGAAGATAGAAATACAAGCCTGACTTGCCTCAGAGAAATACCCCAAAGGAAAAGGCAGCCCCCCACATATAATGACTGTTAGCAAGATGAAAAGACAAAACGTAGGAATGAAATAGATTCAGCAAAGTGAGGCCCGATATTCTAGACAGAGCGAGGATAGCAAAGAGAACTTTGCAGTCTACAAAAAACCCTAAAGCAAAAAACCACGCAAAGGGGGCAAAAAGACCCACCGTGCCGAACTAACGGCACGGCGGTGCACCCTTTGCGTCTCAGAGCTTCCAGCAAAAACTAATAGACAAGCTGGACAGAAAAAACAGCAACAAAAGCAAAGAAGCACTTATCTAAGCAGAGCAGCAGGCAACAGGAAAGATCCAGAAGCTCAGATCCAACACTGGAACATTGACAAGGAGCAAGGAAGACAGAATCAGGTGGAGTTAAATAACAAGGCAGCCAACGAGCTCACCAGAACACCTGAGGGAGGAAGCCCAGAAGCTGCAGTACCACTTGTGACCACAGGAGTGAATTCAGCCACAGAATTCACAACACTTTCCTGAGTATGTTGATACCCCATATGTTGGGGTAAACCCCTGTTTGGGCGCATGAGAGACCTCGGAAGGGGAGGAGCACTGCTTTTACTTTTTCAACGCAGAATTGGCTGGAATTGAGATCAGACGCCATGTCGCGTTTTGAGAGCCCTGATTGAAGTGCCTAAACAGTGGAAACCCCCCAAACACACACCCCTAAGCCTAATCCCAACCACACCCCTAACCCCAACACACCCCTAACCCTAATCCCAACCCTAACTCCAACACACCCCTAATCCTAACCACACCCCTAATCCCAACCGTAAATGTAATCCTAACCCTAATTTTAGCCCCAACCCTAACTGTAGCCCTAACCCTAATGGGAAAATGGAAATAAATACATTTTTTTTATTTTATTTTCCCTAACTAAGGGGGTCATGAAGGTGGGTTTGATTTACTTTTATAGCAGGTTTTTTTAGCGGATTTTTATGATTGGCAGCTGTCACACTAAGACGCTTTTTATTGCAAAAAAAATAGTTTTTGCGTCTCCACATTTTGAGAGCTATAATTTTTCCATATTGTGGTCCACAGAGTCATGAGGTCTTGTTTTTTGCGGGACGAGTTGACATTTTTATTGGTAACATTTTCGGGCACGTGACATTTTTTGATCAATTTTTATTCTGATTTTTGTGAGGCAGAATGACCAAAAACCAGCTATTCATGAATTTCTTTTGTGGGGGGGCGTTTACCGTTCCATGTTTGGTAAAATTGATAAAGCAATTTTATTCTTCGGGTCAGTATGATTTCAGCGATACCTCAGTTATATAATTTTTTTGGTTTGGCGCTTTTTTTATACGATAAAAACTGTTTTATTGAAAAAATAATTATTTTTGCATAGCTTTATTCCGAGGACTATAACTTTTTTATGTTTTTGCTGATGATGCTGTATGGCGGCTCTCTTTTTGCAGGACATGATGACGTTTTCAGTGGTACCATGGCTATTTATATCCGTCTTGTTGATCGCGTGTTATTTCACTTTTTGTTTGGCGGTATGATGATAGTGTTGTTTTTTGCCTATTTTTTTACGGTGTTCACTGAAGGGGTTAACTAGTGGGACTGTCTTATAGGTTGGGTCGTTACGGACGCGTTGATACTAAATATGTGTACTTTTATTGTTTTGTTTTTTATTTAGATAAAGAAATGTTTTTATGGGAACAATATTGTTTTTTTTCTTTATTTAGGAATTTTTTTTTTTTTTTTTTACACATCTAAATATTTTTTTTTTACATTATCACATTGTCCTAAGGGGGGACATCACTATGTAGTGACAGATCGCTGATCTGATACTCTGCAGAGCACTGTTAGATCAGCGATCTGACGTGCACTGCTTCAGGCTTGCAGGCGCCTGCGCTGAGCAGGCGCTTGTAAGCCACCTCCCTGCAGGACCCGGAAGTAGCCCCGTGGCCATTTTGGATCCAGGTCCTGCAGGGAGGAGACGCTCGGTACAAGGTGAGCACATCGCCTTGTACCGAGGGTCTCGGGGAAGCCCGCAGGGAGGGGGCTCCCTGCGGGCTTCCCCGAGACCCTCGTATAAGGCAATGCTTCCCTATGCCCCCAGAGCACTGCGATCATGTTTGCAGTGTTCCGGGGGTTAATGTGCCAGGCGCAGTTCGTGACCGCTCCTGGCACATAGTGCCGGATGTCAGCTGCGATAGATTGCATATGACGTACTATCCCATCACTGGGAATTAAGTCCCAGGTCACCTCGACGGGATGGTACGTCATATGGGATTAAGGGGTTAAACTGAACCCATCTATAGAAACTTATTTTTTAATGCTATTTTGGAAGTTTATATTCATAGCATATACTGAAATTATTAGTTATCTGTGTGATTTTGTGATTGCTATAGAATACAGAACATTGTGTGGTACATGGCTTTACATGATCCATATTTTTATCATAAGTAAAATCTTTTTTCTAAAATGATATACATATAGCCTCTCTTGGTTTGGGCTGACACTCACGTTACCATATCAGACGATATAAGCTAAGCATTTGGCCGTGTAAGGAATATAGCCCCTAAACATTCACATCTTTAATGTTCTGATAGCTTCCACAGAACTGAGGAGGCAGGCATTTAATCAGTTATGCTGTATAGGATGCTTGGTGAACCTTGGTGTGGCCAAGAAGCTTTATGCACGGTTCCAACCACTAGTTGGAACTCACTTCACTGTTGACAGTGCTGGTTAAAGAAGGCATGGACATGCAAAACAAGTGAGCAAAATGGTACACTTAAACTCTTGGTTACAGTGCTTCCATTATTAGTAAACTGAAGGTGATTTTTTTTTTTACCTATACAACAAGGCTATATGCTTAGTTGGATTTTGCGGACTCCCTTGAATGTGATCCTGTCACCATTATAGGATACTGTATATCAGCCCTGAAAGGTGGTGGTCGCATATCATATCTGTAAAACCTGTTGACTGGTTCCCTTTAACTTACAGGGACAGCTGTAATACAGTATTTTATGTTGAGCTTTCATTAAAGGGAACCAGTCACCCCCAAAATCGAAAGTGAGCTAAGCCCATCGGCATCAGGGGCTTATCTACAGCATTCTGCAATGCTGTAGATAAGCAACCAATGTATCCTGAAAGATGAGAAAAAGAGGTTAGATTATACTCGCCATGGGGCGGTCCCGGTTCTGTTCTGGTCCAATGGGCATCGCGGTCCGGTGCCTCCCATCTTCTCACGATGACGTCTACTTGTCTTCACGATGTGGCTCCGGCGCAGGCATACTTTGGTTGACCTGTTGAGGGCAGAGCAAAGTACTGCAGTGTGCAGGTGACGGGAAAGGTCAGAGAGGCCCGGCGCACTGCAGTACTTTGCTCTGCCCTCAACAGGGCAGACAAAGTACGCCTGCGCCGGAGCCGCAGTGTGAAGTCAAGAAGAGGACGTCCTCATAAGATGGGAGGCCCCGGACCGGACCGCAACACCCATCAGACCAGAACAGAACCGGGACCGCCCCTGGGCGAGTATAATCTAACCTCATTTTCTCATCTTTAAGGATACATCGGGGGCTTATTTACAGCATTCCAGAATGCTGTAGATAAGCCCCTAATGCTGGTGGGCTTAGCTCACCTTCGATTTTGGGGGTGACGGGTTCCCTTTAAACTTTTACCAGGTTTTTGCCATCTAATTTGAGAGCTGCATAACACTTTTTTTATGTATAATATCAGTTCTTTCAGCAGGAACTTATCCCTAGAGGAAAAGTAAACCTACTGCCACATAGTCCTCCATATTCATGAGCTGTCTATAGTATCGCCCTCACTACGGCTTGGCAGCTTTTTGACTATACACAGTGTACACACCGAGCTGCCAATCTGTGGAGTGGGTGGGGTTATACAGAGCTTGGCATTCAGAGAACTGGTAGATCTGTAGTTGATTTTAACCGATTTTATCAACTGCAGCAAGCATCCCAGTAAGTGATCACTGAAATTGGGTTATGTGCCCCTACGTCATGCTGCTCTCATGTGGTCTAACAAAGAGCTGCTGACAGGCTCCCTTTAAACTATTGGCTGCATCAAGGGAATCATGGGATATGGAGCGCTGTATATAGAAATAATGGTGTTTGAGACCTATTTTGTTAGATCCAAACTTCTGTGCCAAATTTTATATTCAAATGATTAAAAACAGTTGTTACATTATGATTGTTTTTCGTTTCCAGATATTTGTTGAATTCACATCAGTGTTTGATTGTCAGAAAGCCATGCAAGGACTGACTGGACGAAAATTTGCTAACAGGGTGGTTGTCACAAAGTACTGCGATCCTGATGGCTACCATCGTCGTGATTTCTGGTAGATGTAGCGGCATAGAAGATAAAAGAAGAAAACCTATATCTCAAGGTTTCAAAGAAAACTAAGGACAACTTTGTATTTCCATTTCCAAGAATGTTTTGATTATTTTCCCCCGCTCTTTTGTTTATTTTCTTGCTAAGGCCTCTGTGGCCTTTTCTCTTTTAAAGCCCATATCGACTTGTGTTTTGTCCAGTTTCATAGTAAATGCAAAAAATGAACCCTGAAAGTCGCCTTTCTTGGACGGCTGGGCCATGAGCAATGTTGGTGGTTAAACTGTAGCTATTGTCTTAACCTAATTTTTTGTTGTCAGATTCTTATTTACAAAGACAAATTAAAACATTTTGTTGTATTTTACTTTTATTCTTTTATCGTAAAAGGTGTGTCCTTTAGTGTGACCTTATTGTCTGCATAAATTTATATACTACTTTTATGGGATGCATGAAAATAACTGAATATACACTTATTAAAAGAGCTTTGTGATTTCAACCTTCTATATTAGAACTATTTGATATCTAAAAACACTGTTGCAAAACAATGCGTTGGACCAGAAGAAAACAATTAATTTCTCTGGTGACCTGTAACTAAATGTCTGATGCAATTTTCCTGCGACTTAATATTTCTTTACAGAACATGCTGAACTATTCTTACTGTCAAATTTAGTTCTTTTCAGGCTGTGGAGTCGGTAAGCCGAACCTCCAACTCCGACGACTCAATTCCCATGACTCCTGTCTCTGACTCCCTAATACATGGCTCATTTTTAAGTTTGTAATAAATTTACTGTAGTAAAATGGTAACATCAGACTTTTAATATTTATTATGATACAATAATCAAGCCATTTAGATGGAACATAAAATATATTTATTGGAATACAACTTTAGAACAAAAAAAACTTTGCATCTTTACAATTTATTATACACTCTGCAGTAAGTGGGGAAAAACAACTTTCCACAAAAACTTACTGAATAACATTTGTGCAGTCCATGAATTTGTTCTGAGAAATAGTATCGCCTCCATTAGATCCTCCTTTATAGATGAGCTCAAATCTGACCTAATTATTTTAAGGCTAGAGAACAACCTCTACACTAACTTGGGTTGGTGGCAAAGCAGTAACCACATGGGCAACATCTCTAACAATTTTAAAGGGAAGGTGCCATAATAAAAAATAAAAATTCACTTTGCCACGACAGCACCCACTTAGAGAGGGGATCCTCCCCTAGGAACAGGAAACCTACAGAGAGATAAAAGGGTTGCTCGCTACTCAGTTGGTTTTTTGCTCCTAGACGGGAGACCTGTAGAGAGAGTTCTCTGATACTGGATTCTATGGAGATGAATGCCTGCCTGGTAGCCGCCTGTGCAGTTTCTGGTAGAGCGGCAGGGGCTCCAGAGCAGGTGACGGGGTCAGGGGAAGGTTCCTATATGGCTCCCCCCTCCTCTCTCCTCTGTATAGGATGACAGGAGTCATCCCTTCACTTAAGCAACAGGGTCTCTGTTGGGGCACTGGTTGTGGAAACATCTGGTCACACGCCGAGGAGGAGGTGAGGCGGAACACCTATCTGTATTGCCGGCTGGCATGGGAGAGACGCACGGGTGACTAGTGTATGGCGCACAAATGAGGTCGTGCAGCAGCCCAGATAACCCAAACAGCGCCGGCAGGTTTGTCGCCCTGAAGTAAAGGTCAGACCAATGTGCTGGGAGCTCCTGGGTAAGTGCAGCGGCCGATTTTTCACATACTTTATAGAGGGTGTGGCTCCTCCCTGTCCTCAGGGAAATAAGAAGGGCACCAAGGTCACGAAACATATGTTGTCTCTCTGGATTAGAGATGCCATAATGTTGGCCTATAAGGCCAGAGGAAGAGATCCACCAGATAATGTGGGAGCACACTTCGGCTTCCTGGGCCGTTCCAATAGATCTCGTATGTAAGGCCGCAACCTTGTTGTCGCCTTCTATCTTTTATAGGCACTATAGGCTAGACCTATCATCCTCATCGGATTTAGCTTTTGGAGTATCAGTTCTTGACACGGTGATCCCACCCAGGTGATTGTCTCTGTAAATCTCTCAGTGGGTGCTGTTGTGGCGAAAAGAAAAAAACGGTTTACTTACCACACATTGAGCAGCCATTTTGTTGGTGACTGCAGAGTTATAATGACAAGTAAACAGTCACAGAGGATGGCAGGCAGCAAGGATTCTGGGAGATATATGGTGGAGGGAGCAGGGTGACAGCGGCACAGAGTATTTCGGGAGAGCAGTATGCAGGTCTATGGGGGGCACCCTGTTCGGTTTGCGGAGCAGCCAGGGATTTACATAGAGTGCTGTCTTTTATACACAAGGATGGACAGTCTGCTCCACAAAAATCCAGGAAACGTTTCTGCTGATTGATTGGCCTGCTCAGATCCAGACATTGCATGCAAGGACCCCATTCCCCTCCTCAGATCCTGTCCTGGCGATGTGTGAAATCGAGGTGACAGGCGTAGTATGGGGTGATGCTGGGAAGCAGACTGGGGGGAAATGTAGCCATATCGTAGCAATAAAAATGAGACCCTTCTATTCAGATGCCTCACCTGCCCACCCCTGACTGCACCTAGCTGGAGGTCATGCTGCCCCCTCAATTAACTCAGACCCGCGTGCAGGTGCTCAGCCAGAACCACCCTAGAATGGGTCCCCTTTCTGAAGATACCATCATATACATCACACATAATACTGCTATATAGATCACACATAATACTGTCATATAGTTCTCACCACCATATGATTCTCACATAATACCGCCATATACTTCTCAAATAATATCGCCATATACTTCTCACACATGCCACCATATAGATGACACATACCGCCATATAGATCACACAATACTTGGCATCATGTGTGATCTATATGGCAGTATTATGAAATATATATGGCGGCATAATGTGTGGTCTTTATGAAGCATTATGTGATAAATATATGGCGGCATTATATGTTATCTATATGGCATTGTGCTGGTCTAGGGAGGTCACAGATGTATGGTGACAGGAGCACAAAGTATTTCAGGAGAGCAGTGTACTGGTCTATGGGGGGAGTGTGCTCGCACTTGCGCTGACACTCACACGCTCACAACTGTATACTTATCCTTTACTGGCTATTAAAATGGGGGACACCCCCCCCCCCCCCCCAAAAAAAAAAAAAAAAAAGGCGTGGGGTCCTCCTATAATTAATAACCAGCAAATGTTATGCAGACAGCTGCGGGCTGACATTAATAGCCTAGGAAGGGGCCATGGATATTGTCCCATCCCCCAAGCTAAAAACATCAGCTGCCTATTAGATGCGCCTTTTCTGGTGCTTTGCCTGGCAATTCCCACTTGCCCTGTAGCGGTAGCAAGTGGGGTTCATATTGGGGGGCTTGATATCGCCTTTATATTGTCTGGTGACATCAAGCCCACGGCTTAGTAATGGAGAGGCGCCTATAAGGCTACTTTCACACTTCCGTCTTTTTGAAGACTTTACAATCCGCCGTTCTGTGCAAAAAACGCATCCTGCAAAGTTGCCCGTAGGATGCGTTTTTTTGCACATAGACTTGTATTACCGACACATCCCGACGTATGGACACACGTTCCATACGTCGTGCACTGGATGCGTCAAAATTTGGCGGACCCTCGTAGCGAAAAAACGTTCAAGGGAATTTTTTTTCGTACGTCGGGTCTTGCAATTCCTACCACGAATGCGCATCTGGACTCCGCCTCTCCTCCCCGAGACTTTAGAATGGGCAGCAGATGCGTTTGAAAAACTGCATCCGCTGCCCATGTTGTGCCGAATTTTCACAGCGTCCGTCGGTACGTCGCGCCGATGCTTAGCGACAGCCGTGTACCAACGAAAATTTGAAAGAAGCCTAAGACACCTATCATTTACTAATCCTATACTTGTATGGTAAATAAAGACACAGCCAGAATAATGTCCTTTATTAATCTTAATTAAACTATACTTGCCGAACGCATAATCCCCGACTCCCTCGTCTCCTGCAACAAAAACAATAAACCATAATGGGGAAAGACATGCAGGTGTGAGAGAAGTGCATAGGAGGGAGAGCGAACCATGGGGAGAGAGGCGTGAATAGGAGAGTATTAGATACTGCTGAGCTGTGTATCTAATCCTGCCCTGTGTGATACTACTGAGCTGTGTATCTAATCCTGTCCTGTGTGATGCTGACTGCTGAGCTGTGTATCTAATCCTGTCCTGTGTGATACTGTCTGCTACACAGGACAGGATTAGCAGTGGTAGGTGGTATACATAGGGGCAGGTAGCAGTGGTAGGTGGTGTGTGTGTATGTATATATATATATGTATATATATGTATATACCACCTTGGTCTGAGGGAAGCCTATGACTCCATACAAAAGCAGTACAAAACCATCCTCAGGAGGAAGAAGCAGAGTTACGTCTCTACCAAGGTTAACCAACTCCAAGACGCCCTCCAAGACAGCTCCTTCTGGGAACAATGGAGCCACATGGGCACCAAAGACAAGAAAAACAACAACCGTATCCAAAATGGCAACCTCTGGCTCCAATACTTCAGAGACCTCTATAAAGACATTCCAAAGGAAGGACTAGGCCAAGCACAGGAAAACAATGGCGAAACTAAAAGCAATGGAGGAAAAAATCAAAAACTTCCAAAACCCGGTGGATACACCTATAACACTACAGGAAGTAACCGAGAGACTCTCCTCCATAAGATGTAGAAAAGCCGGTGGCCTGGATGGAATCCTACCAGAAATGCTGAAGTACAGCCCACCAGAAATACAGGCTGCAATGGTTAAACTCTTCAATATTGTGCTGAGTGTCGGCTACTTCCCTCGTGCCTGGAACCAAGGACTCATCACACCCATCCACAAGAGTTGGGACAGGTATGACCCAGCCAACTACAGAGGCATATGTGTCAGCAGCAACCTGGGAAAACTGTTCAACAGTATCCTGAACAAGAGGTTCCTCACCGAGCACAACGTCCTCAGCAAGAGCCAAGCAGGGTTCATGCCGCACCACTGACCACATCTATACTCTGCACAGCCTCATTCAGAGACACGTCTACAATACAAAGAATGGCAAGATATACGCCTGCTTTGTGGACTTTAAAAAGGCCTTTGATTCAGTGTGGCACCCGGGCTTATTCCTGAAACTGCTGGAGAGTGAAATAGGAGGAAAGACCTACGATGTCATCAAAAGCTCCTACACCGAAAACCGCTGCAGCGTGAGTGTGAATGGCAAAAGAACGGCTTATTTCCAGCAGAGCCGCGGAGTCAGATAAGGCTGCAGCCTAAGTCCAACGCTCTTCAACATCTACATCAACGAGCTGGCTACCACCCTGGAATCCTCAGCACCAGGTCTCACCCTCCACGACGCTCAGGTGAAATTCCTGCTGTATGCAGATGACCTGCTGCTGCTGTCACCAACCGAGAAAGGCCTCCAGGACAACCTGAAAATCCTAGAGAAATTCAGCTCCACCTGGGCTCTACCGGTCAACCTAAAGAAAACCAACACCATGGTGTTCCAGAGGAGAAAGAGAAGATCAGACCAACACCCATCATTTGTCCTCAACAACTGCAACCTCACAGGAACAGACAAATATACTTACCTGGGCCTAGAGATTCACCAGTCAGGGAGCTTCAAACAAGCCATAGAGACCCTGAAAGACAAGGCCTGCAAAACCTTCTATGCCATCCGAAGGAAACTACCATCTGAAGCCACCAGTGAGGGTCTGGCTAAAAATCTTTGACTCCATCATCGCCCCAATCCTCCTGTATGGCAGCGAAGTCTGGGGTCCTCACACCTACCCAGACTGGTCAAAGTGGGATTCCAGTCCAACAGAAATATTCCACCTGGAATTCTGCAAGCACCTTCTCCAGGTCCATCGGAGCACCTCCAACAGTGCTTGTCGGGCCGAGCTGGGCAGATTCCCTCTACACCTAACAGTTCTAAAGAGGGAGCTGTCATTCCGGGCTCACCTGCATAGGAGCAATCCAAGCTCCCATCACCATAAAGCCCTGATACATGTAGGTGAAACAGAAAAACCAGAACCCTCGGAACAGCCCAGCCAAACCCAACCGGACCAGAACACCAATCACAACAACCTGACAAAAGCCGGAATTAGGAAGATGGCAGACGAAGGCCAGGAGAGGTATGTCAGTGACTAGAAGAATGATATCATCAGCTCACAGAAACTGATCATGTACCGGAGCCTACAGAGAGACTACAGACTGGCCCCATATCTGGAGAAACTCCCGGACCCCAGAGACCGCAAGATCCTGAGCCGATATAGACTCAGTGCCCACAGTCTGGCCATCGAATGTGGCCGACACAGGCAGACCTACAAGCCCAGGGAGGAAAGACTGTGCCAACACTGTGATCAGGAGGCCATAGAGGACGAAACCAACTTCCTGCTACACTGCTCCAAATACTCAGCAGTGAGGGACACTCACTTCAGGAGACTCTCACATCTCTTCCCGGACTTCATCACCATGAAGGAGGAAGAGAAAACATATCCTGCTGGGAGAAGAAGAGAGAGCGGTGGAGATAGCAGCGCGTTATGTGAGCGAATGTCATAGACTGCGAGAAAGAGAACTATGATGCCATGGACTATAGCCCCCACAATGGATCTGCCCCATCCACCTCCCCTATGCCATGGACTATAGCCCCCACAATGGATCTGCCCCATCCACCTCCCCTATGCCATGGACTATAGCCCCCACCCTGGATCTACCCCCATCCACCTCCCCTATGCCATGGACTGTAGCCCCCACCCTGGATCTGCCCCCATCCACCTTCCCTACAGCTCCTACCCAACATCCCCACAGTCCCTATCCCTATTGCCTTTATACACTTGCTTTGGCAAAACTGATGTGTATTTGGTCCTGCCAATAAAGCTTCTTTGAATCTTGTATGTATGTGTGTGTATATATATATATATATGTATGTGTGTGTATATATATGTATGTATATATATATATATATATGTATGTATGTATATATATATATATGTATGTATATATATATATATATATATATATATATATATATGCAAGTAGCAGTGGTAGGTGGTGTGTATATATAGGGGCAGGTCGCAGTGGTGGGTAGTATATATAGGGGCAGGTAGCAGTGGTAGGCGGTATATATAGGGGCAGGTAGCAGTGGTATGTATGTGTATATATATATGTGTGTTATATATATATATATATATATATATATATATATATGTATGTGTTATATAATATATATATATATATATATATATATATATTTCCTGTTGGGACCGAAACGTCGCTTTCTGGGCTGATTAAATGAGCTCTTTTTTCACTAAAAACAGTGTGCTGCCTCCATCTTTTCTTTTTTATAGTTGAGGTTTGGTATTTGCTTGTGGGGCTCTGCACCCGGACTTTTTTCTTTGCGCTGCTCTAATATATATATGCACGCACGTGCGTACGTACGTACGTATGTATGTGTATATATACATACATACATATATATACACATACACACACCAAAAGTTTGGGCACACCTCATTTAAAGATTTTTCTGTATTTTCATGACTGCGAAAATTGTACATTCACTCAGAAGGCATTAAAACTATGAATTAACACAATTAGAATTACATACTTAATTTCAGTTGTTTCACACTTTTTTGTTATGTCTTATATTCTAGTTTCTTCAAAGTAGCCACCTTTTGCTTTGATGACTGCTTTGCGCACACTTGGCATTCTCTTGATGAGCTTCAAGAGGTAGTCACCGGGAATATTCTTCAAACAATCTTGAAGGAGTTCCCAGAGATGCTTAGCACTTGTTGGCCCTTTTGCCTTCACTCTGCGGTCCAGCTCACCCCAAACCATCTTCATTGGGTTCAGGTCTGGTGACTGTGGAGGCAAGGGCATCTGGCATAGCACCCCATCACTCTCCTTCTTGGTCAAATAGCCCTTACACAGCCTGGAGATGTGTTTGGGGTTATTGTCCTGTTGAAAAATAAATGATGGTCCAACTAAACGCAAACCGGATGGAATAGCATGCTGCTGCAAGATGCTGTTGTAGCCATGCTGGTTCAGTATGCCTTCAATTTTGAATGAATCCCCAACAGTGTCACCAGCAAAGCACCCTAACACCATCACACCTCCTCCTCCGTGCTTCACGGAGGGAACCAGGCATGTAGAGTCCATCCGTTCACCTTTTCTGCGTCGCACAAAGACACGGTGGTTGGAACCAAAGATCTCAAATTTGGACTGTCAGACCAAAGCACAGATTTCCACTGGTCTAATGTCCATTCCTTGTGTTCTTTAGCCCAAATAAGTCTTTTCTGCTTGTTGCCTGTCCTTAGCAGTGGTTTACTAGCAGCTATTTTACCATGAAGGCCTGCTGCACAAAGTCTCCTCTTAAAAGCTGTAGAGATGTGTCTGCTGCTAGAACTGTGTGTGGCATTGACCTGGTCTCTAATCTGAGCTGCTGTTAACCTCTGATTTCTGAGGCTGGTGACTCGGATAAAGTTATCCTCAGAAGCAAAGATGTCTTTTGGTCTTCCTTTCCGGTGGTCCGCATGTGAGTCAGTTTCTTTGTAGCGATTGATGGTTTTTGCCACTGCACTTGGGGACACTTTCAAAGTTTTCCCAATTTTTCGGACTGACTGACCTTCATTTCTTAAAGTAATGATGGCCACTCGTTATTCTTTACTTAGCTGCCTTTTTCTTGCCATAAAACAAATTCTAACAGTCTATTCAGTAGGACTATCAGCTGTGTATCCACCAGACTTCTACACAACACAACTGATGGTCCCAACCCCATTTATAAGACAAGAAATACCACTTATTAAACCTGACAGGGCACACCTGTGAAGTGAAAACCATTCCCGGTGACTACCTCTTGAAGCTCATCAAGAGAATGCCAAGAGTGCAAAGTAGTCATCAAAGCAAAAGGTGGCTAGAACCTAGAATATAAGACACAATTGCAGTTGTTTCACACTTTTTTAAGTATATAATTCCACATGTGTTAATTCATAGTTTTGATGCCATCAGTGTGAATGTACCAATTTCATAGTCCTGAAAATACAGAAAAATCTTTAAATGAGAAGGTGTCCAAGGTGGTGTATAGGGGCAGGTAGCAGTGGTAGGTGGTGTATAGGGGCAGGTAGCAGTTGTATATAGGGGCAGGTAGCAGTTGTATATAGAGGCAGGTAGCAGTGGTATATAGAGGCAGGTAGCAGTGGTAGATGCATAAGAAAAAAAAAACAAAACCTGTACTTACCTTCCCTCCTCTCCCAGGAAGTGCTGCAACCTGTTCAGGGCAGAGCAGTGTGACGCTCTCCCTGCTGTGCTCTGAATAGGTTGGCAGTGATTGCAGCCTGTACTGTAATACTAAGTACAGGCTGCAATCACAGCTCCTCGTTGCAGATACTTACTCCGGACCCTCGCTTCACAGCAGCTTATCCCCAGCAGCTCTTGCCATCGCACGCACTTAGCTGTGTGTGCGATGACCGAGGAAAATGAAGCCCACAGCTGTGGGCTGCAACAAAATGGCCGCAATCTCCTCCCACAGCTATGACCTAGCAGTCTAGTGGGCGTGCCCAGGTCACAGCTAAGAAACAGGAGGAGCGGCCTCAATGTAAGGGATGCGGTCAGAGTCCGACCGCAGTCTCTTAAGCCCATGGGTGCCGTAAGTGAGGTAAGTGTTGTGCCCACACTGAAGAAAATGGCAGCCTCCAGTGGCAAAAATAAAAGGGAATACATTTTTAAAAAATCTATGAATGTAGTTAATTTTGTATTAAAAATCATTGATTATATAATCAATTATTAATACAAAAACTAAAATCACGGCACCTTCCCTTTAAGGTATAAAGGAATTGCTTTGTGCACAGTCAGTTTTGATGAACGATTGAACTCTTACACTTCTTGGGCAGCAAGTGAAAAATTGCTGAAATATGGTCACTGTTTTCTATGGAGTGGAATCTTTTTCCCTGCAGCAAGCTTTGCCTGCTCCATGTCGTCCAAATACTTCTCAAACTCCTCATCTGATGAGGATGAAGGAACGGCAGCAGCAACACTGGCAGGACCCAAGTCCTCTTGCTCTTGACCGTCCTGTAGCCCACTCATCCTAACTGCTACCTCAGTCAAAGCTTCTTTTCCTTTAGTAAGCTGTTGATAATCTAGTGATATACGATAACTTTGGTCCACATAAACAGCTGCCAAAAGAATGTTCTTTTCTAATAGCAGTGTCTGTTTCATTGAAGCAGCAATGCCATCTGCTATTAAACCTCCTCAGCTTGTAACTTTTTAGTCACTAAATGGGTGATGAAGCAATTCCTTCAATTCAAAGGTGTTGAGAAACACTGGCGCTCCACTTGCAGATAAAAGATGTGGGGTTTGGAATGGCTATAGAGAGCTGCTGGTGGTTAAAGCAGGTTCTGTGCGTACCTGCTACGGTAAAAAGTTATATAAAGCAATAATAAACACCTCTCTTCTATATATGGAGAATATAGTGAAATCAATCTGGTTGTTTCTGTGATACTATCAGGAGTTATAAAAAGAGAAGAAAAAAACTTAATGAAGGTGTAGCACAGGTTCAAATTGGATACCAAAAGTTCTTTAGAGGAAGCGGTGCTCCTTAAGTTTTAGTGTAATGCGTAGTCCGCTATTAAGGAGAAATGGTATTGATGAAATATAGTGGGGCTTGGCAGCGACACTAGTCAAGCAATATGGTGATGCTCGTCAAGTTAGACTTACTGTGATTATAGTAGACTAGATGGCAGCCCGATTCTAAAGAATCGGGAGTCTAGAATCCATATATACTTTATTCAAATGTAAGAATAATACAATTAATAAATAATAGTAAAAAAGAAAAAAAAAATGGCTGCACTCACCAGCTCTTGACAATTCTTGTTATTTAAGGTACAGTTACACAGGATCCATGAACATGCTTATGAGGGGAGGGATGAAAGACATCAGACGACAACTTTGCGTGTTGTGGCAAATGCCACAACAACGGTTCTTTGCTTAAGAACAATGTAAATAATAAATAATATGTATCAATAACGATGTATATTGGTATGTTCTATGACATTTTAAAATATTTCATTATTATGTGGAAAGGCTCTTAGTACCCATACTGGCGCATACTTGTGTGCCCATCAGGTATTAAATAGGCAGTTTATATTGCAGAGAAATTGCTGGGCAATAATGGACAATGTCCTTATGTGGCAAATAATAGAGCAATATACCCAATGTGGCAAAGAAGAGGTTAATAAACGGCAGTCTCTCAGTATAACAGTCAGTGAATAATAGGCAGTATATGGAGAAAACACCAAACAAAAGTTCAAAATTGGTGTGAAAATGTCACTGAACCACTTCACAACTAAATATATATAGTTTTGGTAAATGGTATTATCATTTTTTTGACGAAATTCGGCAGGAGCTTGAAGAGCAACGTCACTGGGCCCGCCTCCACGCAGTAGAAACTTGCTGTGAGGTAAAAATTCAAAAATCACACCAAAATGGCGGGCGGAGTGTGTCACAGTACGGCACGTTTCTGATTGGTCGCTCGCAGCAGGCGGCAACCAATCAGACACTGGACACTGTTGACGTCACTTATCTCCGGACATTAGCTCCGGACATTAGCTCCGGACATTAGCTCCGGACAGGAAGTTGGCACAAATTGCAGGAAGTAGTATTCTAGGCAATTATATATTAGATGATATGATAAAATGGTGATTCTTTTTGATGAGTATAGATGAGTATAAAACGTGGGTCCTTTCCGTGTGTATTACACTGATTGGGAACCTGATGTGGAAGTTGTAATTGTCTGCAGGATACACCGGTTTGTGAATGAGATTGAATCAATCTAGAGCAGGGGTGGGCAATTAATTTTCCCAAGGGGCCAGATCAGAAACTGGCACTGCTGTGGAGGGCCGAACCATTCGGCTGAACGTAAAGGGGCGGCCCAAAACCAAAGGTGAATTTCTTATTAAATGTATATTCAGTGTAATAATCTAATCTTGTTTTCTAATATACTTCAATGAAAAAGTCCCTGATGTACCCTTTACATTCTGACTTCCTGTCTTTTTTTTCTTTTTTTTTTTCCTCTCCTTCGCCTCATTGGGGGACACAGGACTGTGGGTGTATGCTTCTGCCGCCAGGAGGCTGACACTAAGTAAACTTGAAAAAAAAGTTAGCTCCTCCGTCGTATACACCCTGACACTGGCTACTGACGACTCCAGTTCATGCTTAGTGTCTCAAGGAGGCACACCTCTGCGTCCTGGATCTTTTGGACCCTGGTTCTTCATCACTTCCTATGGATTGAGGGGGCGACGGACCCTTTTGAGGGTCCGATCTCCCGAAACCAACAACGGACAAGCACGTGCAAGTTTCTCCACGTATCCTTTCCCGCGATGTGGGATCCCTTACCGCAGAGGTCCCCAACTCCAGTCCTCAAGGCCCACCAACAGGTCATGTTTTCAGGATTTCCTTTGCATTGCACAGGTGATGCAATTATTACCTGGGCAAGACTAAGGAAATCCTGAAAACATGACATGTTGGTGGGCCTTGAGGACTGGAGTTGGGGACCCCTGCCTTACCGGACTTGGCCCTGACCACCCTGTGGTATTTAGACCCTGGGCTGTACGGGTACCCTGTGATGTTCGTGTGTCCCCCCTATTTCTACACCTCTGCTGCGGTGATAGATGGGGTGATAGACGGTCCCTCTCCTTATCCTGGCAGATAATGGAGCTAGGGTGCCAGCACTGTCGTTTGCCTCCCCCTGCTGGATTTACGCCGGGGGTACTCAGCCGGCAGTATGGGGAGTGGAGAAAAAAAGGGGGGCTCCTTACAAGGCGCAAGGCATCTTTAAAAGATGCTGATTTACCTGGTCCCTCGGGTGTTTTTTTCTATACGACGGTGTTCCGGCGGTGCTGTTCGGCAGCTCCTGCTACAATTATCATGCACTGAGGCTGTGCGGTGCGCCCGGCGCCGCGGTTTCTCCAGCGCTGCGGCCTTCCAGAGGCTTCAGTCTCCGGCCTGGCCTCCAGCAAACACTTCCGGGTTGTTCTGACCCGGGCTTCCTCCCAGCAGACCGCGCCGTGATGCCCTGCCCCCTCCGGCGCATCCACTTCCGATTTCGGTTTTCTTTTGGCTCAATGGAGAAATTGAGGCCCCGACTTCTGGCCTACTTCAGGCCTCACCGCATGATGGCGGTCCCGCCTCCTGAGGCTTGCTGGGGATTAACCCCTTTACCCCCAAGGGTGGTTTGCACGTTATGGACTGGGCCAATTTTTACAATTCTGACCACTGTCCCTTTATGAGGTTATAACTCTGGAACGCTTCAACGGATCCCGGTGATTCTGACATTGTTTTCTCGTGACATATTGTACTTCATGATAGTGGTAAAATTTCTTTGATATTTCCTGCGATTACTTGTGAAAAAAAAACAGAAATATGGCGAAAATTTTGAAAATTTCGCAATTTTCCAACTTTGAATTTTTATGCAATTAAATCACAGAGATATGTCACACAAAATACTTAATAAGTAACATTTCCCACATGTCTACTTTACATCAGCACAATTTTGGAACCAACATTTATTTTTGTTAGGGAGTTCTAAGGGTTAAAAGTTGACCAGCAATTTCTCATTTTTACAACACCATTTTATTTTAGGGACCACATCTCATTTGAAGTCATTTTGAGGGGTCTATATGATAGAAAATACCCAAGTGTGACACCATTCTAAAAACTGCACCCCGCAAGGTTCTCAAAACCACATTCAAGAAATTTATTAACCCTTCAGGTGTTTCACAGGAATTTTTGGAATGTTTAAATAAACATGAACATTTAACTTTTTTTCACAAAAAATTTACTTCAGCTCCAATTTGTTTTATTTTACCAAGGGTTACAGGAGAAAATGGACCCCAAACCTTGTTGTACAATTTGTCCTGAGTACGCCGATACCCCATAAGTGGAGGTAAACCACTGTTTGGGCGCATGACAGAGCTTGGAAGCGAAAGAGCGCCATTTGACTTTTTAATGCAAAATTGACTGGAATTCAGATGGGACGCCATGTTGCGTTTGGAGAGCTACTGATGTGCCTAAACAGTGAAACCACCCACAAGTGACACCATTTTGGAAAGTAGACCACCTAAGGAACTTATCTAGAGGTGTGGTGAGCACTTTGACCCACCAAGTGCTTCACAGAAGTTTATAATGCAGAACCGTAAAAATAAAAAATCATTTTTTTTTCACAAAAATTATCTTTTCACCCCCAATTTTTTAATTTTTCAATGGTAAGAGAAGAAATTGGAACCAAAAAGTTGTTGCACAATTTGTCCTGAGTACTCTGATACCCCATATGTGGGGGTAAACCACTGTTTGGGCGCATGGGAGAGCTCGGAAGGAAAGGAGCGCCGTTTGACCTTTCAATGCAAAATTGACAGGAATTGAGATGGGACGCCATGTTGCGTTTGAAGAGCCACTGATGTGCCTAAACATTGAAACCCCCCACAAGTGACACCATTTTGGAAACTAGACCCCCTAAGGAACTTATCTAGATGTGTGGTGAGCACTTTGACCCACCAAGAGCTTCACAGAAATTTATAATGCAGAGCCGTAAAAATAAAACAAAAATTTTTTCCCACAAAAATTATTTTTTAGCCCCCAGTTTTGTATTTTCCCGAGGGTAACAGGAGAAATTGGACCCCAAAAGTTGTTGTGCAATTTGTCCTGAGTGCGCTGATACCCCATATGTGGGGGGAACCACCGTTTGGGTGCATGGGAGGGCTCGGAAGGGAAGGAGCGCCATTTGGAATACAGACTTAGATGGAATGGTCTGCAGGCGTCACATTGCGTTTGCAGAGCCCCTTATGTACCTAAACAGTAGAAACCCCCCACAAGTGACCCCATATTGGAAACTAGACCCCCCAAGGAACTTATCTAGATGTGTTGTGAGAACTTTGAGCCGCCAAGTGTTTCTCTACAGTTTATAACGCAGAGCCGTGAAAATAAAAAATCTTTTTTTTCCCACAAAAATTTTTTAGCCCCCAGTTTTGTATTTTCCCAAGGGTAACAGGAGAAATTAGACCCCAAAAGTTGTTGTCCAATTTGTCCTGAGTACGCTGATACCCCATATGTTGGGGTAAACCCCTGTTTGGGCACACGGGAGAGCTCGGAAGGGAAGGAGCGCTGTTTTACTTTTTCAATGCAGAATTGGCTGGAATTGAGATCGGACGCCATGTCGCGTTTGGAGAGCCCCTGATGTGTCTAAACAGTGGAAACCCCCCAATTATAACTGAAACCCTAATCCAAACACACCCCTAACCCTAATTCCAACGGTAACCCTAACCACACCTCTAACCCTGACACACCCCTAACCCTAATCCCAACCCTATTCCCAACCGCAAATGTAATACAAACCCTAACTTTAGCCCCAACCCTAACTATAGCCTTAACCCTAGCTGTAGCCTTAAACCTAGCCCTAACCCGAGCCCTAACCATAACTCTAGCCCTAACCCTAATGGGAAAATTGAAATAAATACATTTTTTAAATTTTTTTATTTTTCCCTAACTAAGGGGATGATGAGGGGGGGTTTGATTTACTTTTATAGCGGGTTTTTTAGCGGATTTTTATGATTGGCAGCCATCACACACTGAAAGATGCTTTTTATTGCAAAAAATATTTTTTGCGTTACCACATTTTGAGAGCTATAATTTTTCCATATTTGAGTCCACAGAGTCATGTAAGGTCTTGTTTTTTGCGGGACGAGTTGACGTTTTTATTGGTAACATTTTCGGGCACGTGACATTTTTTGATCGCTTTTTATTCCGATTTTTGTGAGGCAGAATGATCAAAAACCAGCTATTCATGAATTTCTTTTGGGGGAGGCGTTTATACCGTTCCGCGTTTGGTAAAATTGATGAAGCAGTTTTATTCTTCGGGTCAGTACGATTACAGCGACACCTCATTTATATCATTTGTTTTATGTTTTGGCGCTTTTATACGATAAAAACTATTTTATAGAAAAAATAATTATTTTTGCATCGCTTTATTCTGAGGACTATAACTTTTTTATTTGTTTGCTGATGTAGCTGTATGGCAGCTCGTTTTTTGCGGGACAAGATGGCGCTTTCAGCGGTACCATGGTTATTTATATCCGTCTTTTTGATCGTGTGTTATTCCACTTTTTGTACGGCTGTATGATAATAAAGCGTTGTTTTTTGTCTCGTTTTTTTTTTTTTTTTTCTTACGGTGTTTACTGAAGGGGTTAACTAGTGGGACAGTTTTATAGGTCGAGTCCTTACGGATGCGGCGATACTAAATATGTGTACTTTTATTGTTTTGTTTTTTTTTATTTAGATTAAGAAATGTATTTATGGGAATAATATTTTTTTTTTCATTATTTAAGATTTTTTTTTTATTAATTTTTTTACACACTTGAAAAAAATTTTTTGAACTTTTTTACTTTGTACCAGGGGGGGGGACAATACAGATCGGTGATCTGCCAGTTTGCACAGCACTCTGACAGATCACCGATCTGTCTCAGTGCTGCAGCGTTACCAAGTGCCTGCTCTGAGCAGGCACTTCGTAAGCCACCTCCCTCCCTGCAGGACCCGGATCCGCTGCCATCTTGGATCCGGGACTTGCTGCAGGGGGGAAGGTAGGAGACCCCCGGAGCAACGCGATCACATCGCGTTGCTGCGGGGGTCTCAGGGAAGCCCGCAGGGAGCCCCCTCCCTGCGCGATGCTTCCCTGTACCGCCGGCACATCGCGATCATCTTTGATCGCGGTGTGCCGGGGGTTAATGTGCCGGGGGGCGGTCCGTGACCGCTCCTGGCACATAGTGCCGGATGTCAGCTGAGATAAGCGATAAGTAAGGCCCACCCCACATGGACAGAATAGTACGTCTAATGGCAGAAAGGGGTTAAGGTGAGCTCTTTCTAGCTCCACATCTCATCGTGGCATTCGTGGGGACACAGGACTGGGGTAAGTGCTTCGCCCTCCAGCTGGCAGAAGCACTATTTGTTTCCCAGCCTCAGGCCCTGGGTATGGCTTTTTACAGATCACTATGTCTAGAAGGATTAAAACTCACACGGTCTAATATACCGTTTGTGTGGCTTGTCGTGCTGCATTCCTGCACGCCCAGAGCAATAGTCTTTGCAAGGCCTGCGACTCTGAATGTGCCCAGGAGCCCCCCCCCTCCACCCCGCCAGCTCTCCAGCAATCTCTCCGGCTCCTGCCCCTCAAACAGATGCTGGGGCAGCTCCGTTGGAATGGGTCACGTCCTTGTCGCAATCCATGGCGTCCCTAACTGAAGCAATCTAATCCCTTTCATCCAGACACCTCAGAAGCTCTCCCCTTGTGAGAGGCCTCCAGGCAGCTGAACTCTTCACTAGCTTCACATGGAGTTCTCCCGCTGTCCCTAAACTAAATCTCTTTGCATCATCTGAGAGTAAAGGGTATTGACTAACTTCTTGAGGGGGACGTACTTAGGGATTTCCCCTGGATCAGTGCCATCGCACTCTAGTGGGTCTACTTCTTGGTTGAGGAAGGTGCCAGTAGGAGTTGCCTCAGTGATAACCTTTTTATACAGGGAAATAACACAACAGAGAATTATCGATCCAACTACAAGGAGAGCAATCAGTACTAGACAAGCTTGTTGAAGAAATCCTTTGAGCCTACCCAACCAACCGGAAAAGAAAGATGTGTCTACTTCAGCATTAGATTTTAATTCTGCTGCTAACCCATTTAACTTTTTAAGGGCTATCATGGTCTTTCCATTTACCCCAGAGTTCTGAGGGATATAGGTACAACATTCCTCTCCCATCATCCCACAGACTCCTCCTTTCTCAGCTAAGATCATATCAAGGGCAAGTCGGTTTTGGAGGGTCATTCTAGTGTTAGGGCTCAATTCCTCAACTATACCCTGGAAAGCATCACAGGTAAAATTGACAAACCTTTGTTCACTGTAATATATATATATATAATTGATCCAAACAACATTTTTATTAATCTGCACCTGTGGGATTATGGAAGCAAAGCCAGCATAGATCTGGTTCTGGGCTTTAAATTGATCAGGCACCCCCCTTGGCACTCCAATGCCATCGACATATACCAATGGATCTTTTTCATAACTCATATGGAGCTGATCGAGACCTCTCCTCTTTCTGGTATGTTCATCAGATGTCTCTGGATCCCAAGGTAAAATCTTAAACTGCACAGCTAGTTTAACAAGGGTGCATTGACCTGTCCAGGCATTAGGCAACCTAGGACGGAGCTTACCATCTCCACATAACCAATAAATGTTGTACATATACTGTGTATGATTAGCTAGGAAATCAGTATCTAGAGAACTGTTCTCTTTGCAGAAACCTGTCTCGAAGACCCCTACTGGTGTACCTGTAGTGTCGTGGGAATTATAGCAGGTATAATTATCAGCTAACACAGTTATTCCCCCTGGGACCTTTAGTTTAGGTTCTTCATGAATTAGTGGAACATAATCTGAGCAATCAGTGGGCTTTAAATCCTTCAACTGATTCATAACACAGGCAGTGGTATTAAGTATATCCAATATATCCCAAATTTGATCATCTGGACAATCTGTGGCCCTAACCAATTTATCCCACATTTGTATAACTGACAATTTTATTGGCTATACCCATCTGTACTACTAATCTTTTATGATATTGTACAAACTTATTATTCAAGGATATTGAGGAATTTAGGCTGTCCCATGCGGTTACCAATATTATTATATGGAAATACGAAAAACTAAAACATTATGTCCCCTTATTTGCTACTAGTCTGTTTGACCAGCTTGCAGTGCGATACGTGGATCCACGTCGGCCTTCCTTCCAGCTTTACTGACATAGGAGTAATGAGGACTTGGTAGGGACCGTCATACAAGGGTTCTAGTCCGTGTTTTCTGACATAGCTTTTCACAACCATAAAACCACCAGGCTTCAAATTGTGACCAATATCGGTTTCTGCTGAATCTGGAAGGGAAGAAGAAACTAAAACATGGGTGTTAGCAACATTTTTACTAAGCTGAATAACATATTGAACAGCACGGTCAGTTTCTTCTGACAACTACTGAGACTGAAAATTTGCAACTGAGAACCTAGCACCAAACAATATCTCATATGGGAACAGGCCATATTTTGCAATAGGAGTAGTACGAACATGTAAGAGCCCTGGCCATGGAGCCGTAGTCTCCTGCATCAATTTGGTCAATTGTCCCTTCAGTGTGTCATTCAGCCTCTTAACTTTCCCACTGGATTGTGGATGGTACGGAGTATGGAGGGCTACAGTGGATCCAAGCATTGTCAGAACCTCCTGATACACGAAAAGAAAAGGCCGGGCCTTGGTCCCTTTCATCAACTTCTGGAACACCATATCTGCATATAACTTCCATCACCAGTTTCTTTGCTGTAGTCTTTGCAGTCACATTGGTAACGGGGAATACTTCTGGCCAACTGGAGAACATATCGACAACCACCAGACAATATTCATACCTTCCAGACTTAGGCAACGTGATATGGTCCTGTCGTCCACCTGGAGCTTTTGGAAAGGATAGTCGGGCTTAGCAAGGTGCTTCGGGGTTACACGTTGAAGTTGACCGGGATTGCAGGTCTGACAGATACCTCGATGTGTGGGCCCATGCGCCCACGTGGCAATAGCAGGGTACATCCGCTTAGGGAGACACACAAGTTGGTCCTTTTTCCAGCGACCATTGTCCATACGTGCTCTATCAGCTTTCCACTGCTTCACTTCTTCCTTTGGAGACATTCTCTGCATCGTCATTAAGCGGTCTTGCGGGGTCCGGTAGAAAACCTCAGTCTGGCATAGATCATCAGGTTCCTGTAGAGTCAGTGTTTCTTGTAACTGTTTACGCTGAGAGCGTGTGGTCACCATAGCTGGTATGGTCAGTTCAACGGGTAGGAGAGCAGCGGCTTTTGCTTGCATATCCGCAAAGGTGTTACCAACAGTCTGTGGACTGTTCCATAGTACCGTGCTCCTTATCTTTGATAATGGCCACCTGGGTAGGTAATTTGATTGAGTCCATGAGGGTTTTAACAGCTTCAGCATTCTTCACTGGAGTCCCGGCAGTAGTAACAAACCCTCGATTGGCCCATAGGGCTCCGAAATCATGAGCAATACCAAATGCATACTGTGAGTCCGTGTATTTATTAGCCCGCCTGTCTTTGGCCAGAACACATGCAGTAGACAGATCCTGAAATTCTGCTTCTTGTCCTGACAGGGAGGGAGGGAGTGAGTGCAGCTCCGTGCACTACAGTGTCTTCCGTAGTAACAGCGTATCCTGTGTGGAGTCTGCCAAAATCATCAGCATATCTTGAACAGTCTTTCAGGGCCTTGTAGAGAAATTGCATTATGCGGGATGCGTCCGGTATTCACTGACAACAATAAGTACATAGTCCAAGGAAACGCTGGAGCTCAGTCTCATCCTTTGTAGCTGACGGCTATTTTTCTTTCTTCTATGAGGTGTCTGGCACCCTGAAGGAGACAGTGACTCAAAAATATCACTTGACCAAGGCAGAACCGAAGTTTCGAGGCCGAAACCTGACAGTTCAGATCTGCCAGATACTTGCGAAAACTAACAGTGGCAACAATGGCTTCCTGCTCTGTCTGTGCACACAACAAAAAACAAAAAAATTACCCACATACTGAAGCAGCGTGACATAAGGATATTCTAACTGACAGGGTTAAACACACTATCCCCCCTATTTTTATTTATTTTTTTCAAACTGATTGGGAAAGGACATGTAAGATACACATCTCATTATATTCATCTGCATAGAGGTTATATAACGTAAATACCATCTGACCATCGTCTTGGAATTATACTCTGGAGTGGAACTGTGATAATAAATCTGTCCCCAGTAAATTTACCGGACATAAGGGAGAGATTACAAACTGAGCAGTAACTTCAGGGGAAGGTCCCACAGGGATGGGTTTTGTGAGAGTCTATCAATTGGGTCTGCCATCTATTCTAATT
Source organism: Ranitomeya imitator (assembly GCF_032444005.1). Lineage (NCBI taxonomy): Eukaryota > Metazoa > Chordata > Amphibia > Anura > Dendrobatidae > Ranitomeya > Ranitomeya imitator. Next base: position 60,406,670 of record NC_091291.1, read on the forward strand.
AAAACAAGCTCTTGGTCTGAGAATTAACATAGCGAGGCTTGGGAGGGAGATTTCCAGACACAGGGTTAAAATGGATATTGGAGTGTAAGACTGGATTTGTGTAAGGGAGGGGGCTGGAGTCTGTTTCTTGGGCCACTGATAAGGAACCGAGCTGCGTGCCGTCTCCTTGAAGCTGCGGCGGGGGGGAGGGGGACTAGAGCGCGAGTAAGGATCGCTGCAGCTGCTGATACAGAATAGGTTAAGTTCTTCTGGACTCAGCGCGTACTGAACCAAGGACAGAATATACACAACTCCATATTCTTCAGCGCAGCCGGCCCCCCTTTCTCTGGCACGCAGCACAAAGAGGAGAAGTCAAAAAAACAATTCGCGCAGGGGGTCACCCCTCCCATCAGCTTTAAACACAGAAATAAGAATTTACAGCATTCTGTTATGCTGTGTTATCAGGCAACACAGTGTGCAGTAATCAGCGCACATACAGTGATATGGCAATAACCCAAAAACAATAGAACAAGCTCTGAGACGTGGAATCTCTGCAGACTGCAATACCTGAACCTATCCTCACACAACTAAAAGCAGCAGTGGATTGCGCCTAACACTACCTATGCAACTCGGCACTGCCTGAGGAGCTGACTAGCCTGAAGATAGAAATACAAGCCTGACTTGCCTCAGAGAAATACCCCAAAGGAATAGGCAGCCCCCCACATATAATGACTGTTAGCAAGATGAAAAGACAAAACGTAGGAATGAAATAGATTCAGCAAAGTGAGGCCCGATATTCTAGACAGAGCGAGGATAGCAAAGAGAACTATGCAGTCTACAAAAAACCCTAAAGCAGAACCACGCAAAGGGAGGCAAAAAGACCCACCGTGCCGAACTAACGGCACGGCGGTGCACCCTTTGCGTCTCAGAGCTTCCAGCAAAAGAGAATAGCACAGCTGGACAGAAAAAACGGAAACAAAAACAAAGTAACACTTATCTAGCAGAGCAGCAGGCCACAGGAAAGATGCAGTAGCTCAGAACCAACACTGGAACATTGACAAGGAGCAAGGAAGACAGACTCAGGTGGAGTTAAATAGCAAGGCAGCCAACGAGCTCACCAAAACACCTGAGGGAGGAAGCCCAGAGGCTGCAATACCACTTGTGACCACAGGAGTGAATTCAGCCACAGAATTCACAACAGCATTCCTCAACACAAAAGAAGGAAGGCACAGCGCAGCTGTTTGACCCCTCCCATCGGGTGTCTTGGAAAACCACAGTAACGGAATACAGCAATTCTCAGACTCAATTAATTTGTACAAAACCTTCACACAATTCATATACCAAAACACCTTAGAAAAACCAATGATTGAGATATTTTATAACCAAACACGGGCTCTGCATCCTTTCATCTTTCCTCTCCATCAATCTTTTTCCATTCCTCGTTCTTTAAACCTCGCGCAACTCGCAGATGAGCTTGCGCTTGTTCTAACAGTCCTTTATCTTTCAATATGCCCTTTTTGTTCTCTATGAAATTGTGCCATGTAGACGGCTGCAATCTCCCTGTCGAGGGCAATCCTACATGCTCGTACACCCTCTCGACATTCTTAACTGCCTTCTTGCCCTCCCGTGACTCTACTATTGTCTTGACTTCCACAGCATCCTCACTTAACTCATGGGGCACGGACTTCTTTTTAAGAGACGCAACATGACTCACAGAATACTACGCCCTTCTGCAGTAGGCCGCTGACAGCGACAGCAACACTTGTGTCGCGCTCGACGTGCTATGAATAAAGAGCCTCGCGCTCAATATTTTTCCCTAACCTGAACACCAGTGATTACAGTCAGCCCTGTCACGATATTCTAAACGTTGGGAGGCTGTCTCCTAGTGAGACCCCTCCACTGTGTTTCTGGTGGTCCCCCTCTTGGGACGTCTTAATTACCGATATGTGCAAGTGTGTGCAAGTGTTTCTGGTGGTCCCCCTCTTGGGACGTCTTAATTACCGATGTATGTGCGTGCAATATCACAGAGGCCACGTCTCCTATCCCTTCCTCAAAGCCACCCCCAATCCACAAACTTCTTCAGTCTTTCACTCTATCACTACTAGGCAATAGTCACGGGTAGGGTGGTTGAATTGAGTACAGTGACCGGTGGAGGAGGTGTGGTGTACACGAGGACACGCAGAGTGCGACGTCTCTCAGTTGCTGGTTCGAAGCGTGGCACGGGATCGCGCTCGGTCTCACCACTCGACCGGTCACTCCCCAGACCCAAGGAGACCACAGACTAACCAATAACACTAGCAATAACACTGGCTGAAACACTAGCAAGTGTGACACATACATAGTATGTGTTCTCCACTTACCATGTTTGGAGGGTGAGCAGTCCTCGAGGTCAGCCACTACGGGTGTCGTCCACGGACGTCCAGGCATGGGTCCAGGGGGTCTCGGATCGCCGGCCACGCCCCACGTTGGTTGCGCCAAATTGTCGGGGTCGTCACGACAATACCCTTCCTTCACCAGTCATTCCAAATCAGAATAAAAGCATGTTGGTACCGGATAAGAATGAGTCAGACACAATGCTGGTTCAAACTCATTGCATGCTCGTGTGTAACGTCACAACAACAACTGAACTTTATTTCCTGATACACAACATTATATGATCTATTGGGGGAAGGTGTGCAGAGGGCGGGGATAGGCAGGGGTTAAGCAATGTATCTAGTATTCAGTCCTTCTGGTTGGCTCTGACGTCATCTGATGAATAGTGTTGAGCATTCCGATACCGCAAGTATCGGGTATCGGCCGATATTTGCGGTATCGGAATTCCGATACCGAATTCCGATACTTCCCGCGTATCGGATACCGGAATCGGAAGTTCCCAGAATTCAAATTGAACGCAGCAGCCAATGAGGAATGAATGAAAGTGTGGGCACATCCTGTTTAGCATGGTGGGCATGTAAGTACTGGCAAGGCTGGGATTGGCTGCTGAAATGATGTCACTCTGCACTATAAAAAAGCGCTGCCGCCATTTTGCGCTCACTCTGCTGTGATTTCAGTTAGGGACAGGACGCTGTGTTCTAACTGAGGGCCAGTTGAGCTTGCTAATTGCTTTATTTTCCTTTCCAAAGGCTAATTTAGCAAAACGCTGTGTGTTCTTCACTGTTCACCTTGCTCTTGCCTTGCAGCGCTGTTTTAACAGCGTTCTGCAAGGTCTCTGTGTGTGTGTGTGTGCAGCTCACTCTGTAGTCTGTGTGCAGCCATATACCCGGTTGTATTCAGCTCAGGGGGGGTTCACACTGCCTCACACAGTTGTTCTTTTTTGCTCTTAGTGCAGCCTGCTGCACATTTTTTCCCAAATTTCCTATTAGTGTTTTTCCACAAGTCTCCAGCTCTATTGTGGAAAAACACTACATAGGATAACCTAGAGGGGGGTTTTAGGGCCTTGCAGCGCCGTTTACGGCTGTCTGCACGGTCTCCGTGTGAGCCCAGCTCGCCCTGCAGTCTGCGTGCAGCCATAGCCGGTTGGATTCAGCTCAGGGTTCGTTACTGGCTCATACCTTGAGAAAAATTTTCCTTTTTTTCAAATAGTGCAGCCTGTTTAAAATTTGAAAAAAAAAAATCCTATTAGTGTCTTTCCACTCGTATCCAGCTAAATAGTGGAAAAACACTATATAGGATAACCTAGAGGAGGGTTTTTTGGCCTTGCAGCGCCGTTTACGGCTGTCTGCACGGTCTCCGTGTGAGCCCAGCTCGCCCTGTAGTCTGTGTGCAGCCATAGCCGGTTGTATTCAGCTCAGGGTTCGTTACTGGCTCATACCTTGAGAAAAATTTTCCTTTTTTTTCAAATAGTGCAGCCTGTTTAAAATTTGAAAAAAAAAAATCCTATAAGTGTCTTTCCACTCGTATCCAGCTAAATAGTGGAAAAACACTATATAGGATAACCTAGAGGAGGGTTTTTTGGCCTTGCAGCGCCGTTTACGGCTGTCTGCACGGTCTCCGTGTGAGCCCAGCTCGCCCTGTAGTCTGTGTGCAGCCATAGCCGGTTGGATTCAGCTCAGGGTTCGTTACTGGCTCATACCTTGAGAAAAATTTTCCTTTTTTTGAAATAGTGCAGCCTGTTTAAAATTTGAAAAAAAAAATTCCTATTAGTGTCTTTCCACCAGTCTCCAGCTCAATTGTGGAAAAACACTACATAGGATAACCTAGAGGGGTTTTTTTTGGGCCTTGCAGCGCCGTTTACGGCTGTCTGCACGGTCTCTGTGTGAGCGCAGCTCGCCCTGTAGTCTGTGTGCAGCCATAGCCGGTTGGATTCAGCTCAGGGTGCGTTACTGCCTCATACCTTGAAAAACAATTTCCTTTTTTTCAAATAGTGCAGCCAGTTTAAAATTTGAAAAAAAAAATTCCTATTAGTGTCTTTCCACTTGTATCCAGCTAAATAGTGGAAAAACACTATATAGGATAACCTAGAGGAGTGTTTTTTGGCCTTGCAGCGCCGTTTACGGCTGTCTGCACGGTCTCCGTGTGATTTAAACTAGCTCTGTAGCCCGATCTGCACCAAAAAAAAAGTTAAGTTCACCAAACACAACTTAACACTTGTGTAGGCCACATTTGAAAAATAATAAAGTTTAGTCCACAATTTACAACATTAGTGTTTCTTACACCTGTTAGGAGGAGCATTACAGGAATAAGCACACTAAGGCCTTAGTACTTTTCTGCTTATCTTTATCTGTCAACCAAGATGAAGAGGGCAGGGAGTAAGGCACGTGGGCGTGGGCGCGGAGCAGGGAGAGGAGCAGGGAGAGGACGTGGTGATTCTGTGCCTGCTGCGGGCGCCGGTGACTCGTCGTCACTCAGTTTCAGCAGGGAACAGTCCTTCATGCGCAGCTTTGTCGGAGAGCGCCGTGCACCGCTGCTGCGTGAAGACCAAATTGAAGCCGTTGTCGGGTGGATGGCAGCTAACGCCTCGGCATCGACTTCAGTTAGTGCCACATCCTCTCAGGCACAGAGCACTGGAGAGCAGCCATCTGTCTCTTCACCACCTGCCAAATTGGCCAGGCAGTCAGAGAGCCCAGGACAGGAGCCGTCTCTACTTCTGTTCTCTGAATCTCTTGGCTTGGAAACAGGGGGCCAGCCAAGCAGCATTGGAGAAATGGAAGAAGAGGCGGTGTGCAGTGATGCCCAACACCTTTTTCTCTCTGACTCTGAAGAGGCAGGTGGGCCAGTGCCTCCGGTGACCACAGCGCAGTACGCATCTGATGATGAAACTCAGGTGCCGCTTTCTCGTGCGTACTGTGCTGCTGAGACTACCCAGGAGGAGCAGTTGGTGGCAGAGGGTAGTGGAGATGATGAGGTCCTTGACCCATCGTGGCGTGAGGAACAGGAAGGTGGTGGGAGCAGCTCAGAGGAAGAGCTTCCTCTTACGGGCCAAAGAGGGAGAGGGAGGGGGAAGACTGCGGAGCCTGTAGCCTCCACTTTGGCACCCGTTAGGAGCCTGTCTCTTTCCAAAGCCAAAAAGGGCGCTCCCAAGACTTGCAGTGCCTGGTCCTTTTTTGACACAGTTGCAGATGACATTTGTTTTGTCAAATGCAAGCTGTGTCATCATAAAATAAAAAGAGGGAAAAATGTCAGCAACCTCAATACCACAAATATGTGGAAACATGTGCGGACCAGGCACGCGGTGGAGTCACAGAAACACACTGAAGATGTAGGCCAACCAACAGCGGCAGCTACCACCTCTTCAGCTCGTGTTGCCTCTTCCTCCAGCTCACGCACAGCTGGTTTGGCTTCCTCCCAGAGACCTTGTGTAATTCCACCCACAGCACCACCTTCCCAGTCATCCTCACACTCCCAGTCTACTCTACAGCCATCGGTAGTACAGGCATGGGAGAAAAGGCGGGCATTCTCGGCCAACCACCCCCGAGCACAGGCTCTGAATGCAGGCATTGCCAAACTGTTGTCCCTGGAAATGCTCTCGTTCAGGCTGGTGGAGACTGACAGCTTCCGTGACTTGATGGCATTGGCAGTCCCACAGTACAAGGTGCCCAGCCGCTTTTACTTCAGCAGGCAGGCTGTCCCTGCCCTGCACAGGCATGTTGAGGCAAACATAAAACATGCGCTACTGAACGCCGTCAGTAGCAAGGTCCACCTCACCACCGATGCGTGGACCAGTCAGCATGGACAGGGGCGATATGTTTCCCTCACTGCCCATTGGGTTAATGTTGTTGAGCCAGGTACAGATCGTGCGAGTGGCGCAGGACGTGTCCTGCCCACTCCAAGGATTGCAGGAATCCAGTCTGTACGCATTGACTTCTCCTCTTACACCAGTTCCTCTGATTCCTCTCTGCAGGATCCGTCACAGTCCACCCCCACATGGACCCGTGAACGTTTACCTATGACCGACATGAGCACAGCCGTGGCCAAACGTCAGCAGGCCGTCTTGAAACTAGTTTCATTGGGGCATCGAAGCCACACAGCGCAGGAGCTCTGGAATGCCATCAAGCAGGAGAGCGATGTGTGGTTACTGCCAGCGAATCTCCAGCCAGGCATGGTAGTGTGTGACAATGGCCGAAATCTGGTGGCAGCTTTGGCCCTTGGCAACCTCACTCACATCCCATGTCTGGCACATGTGCTCAATTTGGTTGTGCAGAGTTTTCTGAGGGACTATCCGGATCTTGATGCCCTGCTGCACAAGGTCCGCCTAGAGTGTGCTCACTTGTGGCGTTCCAGCTTGGCCAGATCCCGCATTGCTGCTCTGCAGCGCAGATTCCGCCTTCCGGAACACCGCATCATATGTGACCTACCTACCCGGTGGAATTCCACGTTACATATGTTGGAGCAGTTGTGTGAGCAGCAGCAAGCAGTTATGGAGTACCAGCTGCATCAGGCGCAAAGAAGTCGCAGTCAGCGCCGATCAGACTTCACAACCACAGAGTGGGCCACTCTGAAGGACGTCTGCCAGGTTTTGCGTCCTTTTGATTATTCCACGCGGATGGCAAGTGCAGATGATGCACTAGTCAGCATGACTGTCCCCCTTATCTGCCTGCTTCAGCAAACTTTGCAAGGGTTAAGGGATGATGTGGTGGAAGAGGTGGAGGATGAGGAGTCACCTTTTCCATCAGCTTCTGGAGAGTCAGCGCCACGTGGTTCCTCACAAAGGGGTACGCAGGGGCCAATTTGTGAGGAGGATGAGGAGGAGTCAATGGACGAGGAAGAGCTCCATCCAGAGGAGGGAGCGACACAATTGTCCAGTGGTCAGTGTGTACAGCGAGGGTGGGGTGATGACGAGCGGGCAGAGATCATGTCTCAAGCAGGGGACAGCGTTTCTGGGCCGGTTGGCACTCTGCAGCACATGGTGGATTTTATGCTGCAGTGCCTGAGAAATGACCGCCGCATCGACCACATTCTCAACATGCCTGATTATTGGGTGTTCACCCTCCTCGATCCTCGCTACCGGGACAACGTCCAAAACCTCATCCCTGCGTTGACCCGGGAGCGTAAATTGCGGGAGTACCACGACACACTGGTGAATTCCATCATCTTCTCCTGTCCAACTGAGAGGAGTGCTGCTAGTGCTTTACAAAGCAGCTCAGTGCGTCGAGGCAGTGGGGGAGGCTCTGCCCAAAGAGGGAGCAGAAGCAGTGCCTCTGCCCAAGGCAAGCCGAGTATGGCACAACTCTGGCACACTTTTGTGTGCCCGCCCCAAATGTCTACACCATCACTGGCGGCTCCAGTCAGCAGGAGGCAACGGTTCCGTCAGATGGTGACAGACTACATGGCTTGCCCTCTTACTGTACTCCCCGACGGCTCTTCCCCGTTCAAGTTTTGGGTCTCTAAGCTGGATACATGGCCAGAGCTAAGTCAGTATGCATTGGAGGTGCTGGCTTGCCCTGCGGCTAGTGTCTTATCGGAACGTGTCTTTAGTGCCACAGGTGGTGTACTAACAGACCGTCGCATGCGACTATCCTCCGATAACGTTGACCGGCTTACTTTCCTGAAAATGAACCAGGCCTGGATCTCGCAGGAATTTGCCACTCCTCTGCCTGATTAATTAATTGGGTGTCATCCAGGTCTTCTGCTGTGTTCATCTTTCTACCACCTGAAATGCTATTCCTGGGCTCCAACACCGCCAGTTGCGGCTCAGAAGTGCAGGCTGCACAGTCAAAACATACGACCCAGTGTTATTGGGTTTCAGTAACGTCAGCTGATCCCCAGCTGTGTAGCCGGCAATGTGTCCTGCGACCGCTACACTGGCACAACAACCTGAATGTAAGGGAACCTGCTCCCCCCCCCCCCCCCGTCGTTTGTTACTGAAAGAGCCATCTTGTGCAGCAGTAATGCTGCACAAGGAAAAGGTAGCTATTTTTTTTGGGCTCCTTGCACACGCAGAACTTAACACTTATAAAATGTGTTCACTGATACCGTTATACCGTCCCAGAGCTGGGACTTTCCTTCGTAATGTGACGCAGCACAGCCGTCATTCCTACCCCCTTGGTGCCATGCGCTGCCTCCTCAGCGTTGTTTTAAGCTGTCACGGAGCCTGCGCTGTTCTGTTATCCCTTGGCCATGCCCTATTTGCGCTGCCTGTCTTCTGACATAATTTGGTGTCAGGCTGGCTGCGCCTGTGCGGCCGCGCTGCCATAGATCCCGCCTCACAGTGTCTTCTGATTGAGTCACACTGCGGGCCTGGGATCCATGGGCATGCGCAGTGCATATCTTCCCCTCGGGCTCTCGCTCATTTCCCTCCGCCTTCTTTAGACTGTGCGCCGTCAGCTGATCCCTAATAGCATGCCACGGCCGTGACAACGCACAGTCTGAAGAAGAGGGAAGGAGGGGAGTGAGAGTCGAGGATATGCACTGTGCATGCCCATGGATCCAAGGCCCGCAGTGGGATTACGTTAGACGAGACTGCGAGGTGGGATCTGGAGCAGCGTGGACGCACAGGCACTGACAGCCTGACACCAAATTATGTCAGAAGACAGGCAGCGCTAATTGGGCATGGCCAAGGGATAACAGAACAGCGCAGGCTCCGTGACAGCTTAAAACAACGCTGAGGAGGCAGCACACGGCACCAAGGGGATAGGAATGACAGCTGTGCTGTGTCCCATTACGAAGGAAATTCGCACCTCCGTGACGGTTTAACGGCATAAGGGGACACATTGTTAGTGTTTACTTCTGTGTTTGCAAGGAGCATAATTAAAAGAGCAACCTTTTCCTTTTGCATCCTTAGCGCTGCACAAGATGGCTCTTTCAGCTACAAACGTCTTGGGGGGGGGGGGTTAAAGGTTCCCTTTCAACTTGCTCCAATCAGGCTTCGGCCTACACTCTGTTCCTCTGCTCCTCCTGCTGTCCCTGGGCTCTAACACCGCCAGTTGGTGCCTGGAAGTGCTGTGTGCACAGTCAACAGTCGCTCCTCTGTTATTGGGGTTCAGTAACGTCAGCTGATCCCCAGCTGTGTGTGCGGTAATACCTCCAATCTGCTCCTCCTGCTGTCCCTGGGCTCTAACACCGCCAGTTGGTGCCTGGAAGTGCTGTGTGCACAGTCAACAGTCGCTCCTCTGTTATTGGGGTTCAGTAACGTCAGCTGATCCCCAGCTGTGTGTGCGGTAATACCTCCAATCTGCTCCTCCTGCTGTCCCTGGGCTCTAACACCGCCAGTTGGTGCCTGGAAGTGCTGTGTGCACAGTCAACAGTCGCTCCTCTGTTATTGGGGTTCAGTAACGTCAGCTGATCCCCAGCTGTGTATCCGGCAACGTGTCATGCGACCGCCACGCTGGCACAACTAAAATGTAAGGGGACCTGTCCCCCCCCCCCCCTAGGCGTTTGTTACTGAAAGAGCCACCATGTGCAGCACTAATACTGCACAAGGGAAAGGTCGCTCTTGAAATTATGCTCCTTGGAAACGCTGAACTACACACTCATGTAATGTGTCCCCTCACACCGTCCAACCGTCCCAGAGGTGGGACTTTCCTTTGTAATGTGACGCAGCACAGCCGTCATTGCTACCCCCTTGGCACCGTGCGCTGCCTCCTTAGCGTTGTTTGATTCCGTCATGGACCCTGCACTGTTATGTTATCCCTTGGCCATGCACAGTTTGCGCTGCCCGTCCTCTGACATCATTTGTTGTCGTCCTGGCTGCGCCTGTGCGTCCACACTGCCCGAAATCCCACCTCGCAGTGTCGTCTAATGTGATCCCACAGTGGGCCTGGTATCCATGGCCATGCGCAGTGCATATACTAGCCTCTCATTCCCCTTCTTCATGCTTCTTCAGACTAAGCGGCGTCAGCTGATCCCTAATAGCATGCCACGGCCGTGACGCCGCACAGTCTGAAGAAGCATGAAGGAGGTGAGTGAGAGGCGATGATATGCACTGCGCATGCCCATGGATCCCTGGCCCGCAGTGGGATTACATTTGATGACACTGCAAGGTTGGATCTCGGGCAGCTTTGACGCACAGGCACTGCCAGCCTGACACCTAAATGATGTCAGAAGACGGGCACCGCTAACTGTGCATGGCCAAGGGATAACATTACAGCGCGGGCTCCGTGACAGAACCAAACAACGTTGAGGAGGTGGCGCACGGCACCAAGGGGGTTGGAATGACGGCTGTGCTGTGTCACATTACAAAGGAAAGTCCCACTTCCGGGATGGTTTGACGGTGTGAGGGGACACATTATATGAGTGTGTACTTCAGCGTTTGCAAGGAGCATTATTTTCGGAGCCACCATTTTCCATGTGCAGTATTACTGCTGTACAAGATGGCTCTTTCAGCAACAAATGCCTGGGGGGGGGGGGTTAAAGGTTCCCTTTACACTTGCTCCACTGCAGGCTTCGGCCTACACTCTGCTCCTCTTTGATTCCCTGGGTTTCAACACTGTCAGTTGACACCTGGAAGTGTTGTCTACACAGAAAAAACACTAGGTGATGTGTCAGTGGGGTTCAGCACCGCCAGCTGTTCCCCTGCTGTGTAGTCGGCATCGTGTCCAGCACAAGCCACGCTGGCACAACCGACCAAAAGCTTCCACCAGTGCAGGCTTCGGCCTACACTTTGCTCCTCTCCTCCTCCTGCTGACCCTGGGCTCAAACACCGCTAGTTTTTGCCCGGAACTGCTAGCTGCACAGAGAAAAACACCAGCCAATGTGTTAGTGGGGTTCAGCAACGCCAGCTGTTCCCCTGCTGTGTAGCTGGCAACGTGTCCTGCAAACGCCACGCAGGCACATGAACTGAAATTGAAGGGAGCCTGGCCCCCTCTCCCCCAGGTGTTTCTATGTATAACAGCCACCTTGTACAGCAGTACTGCTGCATTTGTACAAGGTGGCTGACTTTTTATCCTTGCCCACATGGAACTCAACACGTACAAAATGTGTCTCCTTGAGACCATTCCACTGTCCCTGAGGTGTGACTTTCCTTTCTAATGATACGCAGCACCCCCCTTGGTAGCGCTTCCCGTCTTCTGACATCATCGGTTGGCTAGTTGCGCCTGTGCGTCCGCCCTGCCTGAATAAAATGCTCCTCGTTGTCTTAATTATTTTGACTGCGAGGGTGTGATTGATGGGCACGAGCAGTGCATATCTTCGCCTGTCTTAACTCATCTCCTTCCGCCTTCTTCAGACTGTGCAGCCTCATGGCCGCGGCATGCGAGAAGGGATCAGATGAGGCCGCCCAGTCTGAAGCAGGTGTAAGGACATGTGTGAGCGGCAAACATATTTAGTGCACCAGGGCACGAATCCCAGCACCGCAGTGTGATTTTTTAAAAACACACTGTGGGTCTGGGATTCATGTCCACCGCTAACCGCAACGGCCAACATGAAATGAGGTCATAAGACAGGAAGCGCTCACAGCGCATGGCCAAAGGATCACAAGAGCATAGACTCCTGTACAGCAACTAACAACGCTCAGGAAGCTGCGCCCATGCAAAAAGGTGTTGTTTTCGACACCTGTGCTGCTTTTCTTTAAAAAGACAAGTCACGCCTCCACTACTGTTTAACAGTATAATGGGCTAAATAGTGTACGTGTTGCATTCAGCGTGTGCAAGTAGACAAATTAATAGAGCAACCTTTTACTTGTGCAGCATTAATGCTGCAGAAGGAGTGGCTCTTGTACTTTGTAACACCTGAGGGGGGGTTAAAGGTAACCTTTGAAATTGGTTCAACTAGGCTTCGGCCTACACTCTGCTCCTCTCCTCCTCCTGCTGACCCTGGGCTCTAACAACGCTAGTTTTTGCCCGGAAATGCTAGCTGCACAGAGAAAAACGCCAGCCAATGTGTTAGTGGGGTTCAGCAACGCCAGCTGTTTCCCTGCTGTGTAGCTTGCATCGTGTCCAGCACAAGCCACGCTGGCACAACCGACCAAAAGCTGCCACCAGTGCAGGCTTCGGCCTACACTTTGCTCCTCTCCTCCTCCTCCTGCTGACCCTGGGCTCTAACACCGCTAGTTTTTGCCCGGACATGCAATCTGCACAGAGAAAAACACCAGTCAATGTGTCAGTGGGGTTCAGCAACGCCAGCTGTTCCCCTGCTGTGTAGCTTGCAACGTGACCTGCAAACGCCACGCAGGCACATGAACTGAAATTGAAGGGAGCCTGCCCCCCACCCCCAGGTGTTTCTATGTATAACAGCCACCTTGTACAGCAGTACTGCTGCATTTGTACAAGGTGGCTGACTTTTTCTCCTTGCCCATGTGGAACTCAACACGTACAAAATGTGTCTCATTAGAGACCATTACAATGTCCCTGAGGTGTGACTTTCCTTTGTAATGACACGCAGCACCACCCTTGTTAGCGCTGCCCGTCTTTTGACATCATTGGTTAGCTGGCTGCGCCTGTGCATCTCCCCTGCTCGAAACAACGCCCCTCGGTGTCTTATTTTTTTGGACAGCGAGGGAGTGATTGATGGGCATGTGCAGTGCATATGTTTGCCTATGTTCACTCATCTCCTTCCGCCTTCTTCAGACTGGGTGTCCTCATGGCCGCGGCAGGCGATAAGGGATCAGATGAGGCCGCCCAGTCTGAAGCAGGTGTAAGGACATGTGTGAGCGTCAAACATATTTACTGCACAAGGCCACGAATCCCAGCCACGCAGTGTGATTTTTTGAAAACACACTGTGGGTCTGGGATTCATGTCCATCGCTAACCGCAACGGCCAACATAAAATGAGGTCAGAAGACAGGAAGCGCTCACAGCGCATGGCCAAGGGATCACACAATAGCGCAGACTCCTGTACAGCCAATAACAACGCTCAGGAATCTGCGCACAGCAGCTATGTGTTAATTTTGACACCTGTGCTGCATCTCCGTAAAAAGGAAAGTCACGCCTCCACTACTGTTTGACAGTATAATGGGCTAAATAGTGTACGTGTTTTATTCATCGTGTGCAAGGAGCAAATTAAATAGAGCAACCTTTTACTTATGCAGCATTAATGCTGCACAAGGTGTGGCTCTTGTACCTTGCAACACCTGAGGGGGGGGTTAAAGGTAACCTTTGAAATTGGTTCAACTAGGCTTCGGCCTACACTCTGCTCCTCTACTCCTCCTGCTGACCCTGGGCTCTAACAACGCTAGTTTTTGCCCGGAAATGCTAGCTGCACAGAGAAAAACACCAGCCAATGTGTTAGTGGGGTTCAGCAACGCCCGCTGTTCCCCCGCTGTGTAGCCGGCATCGTGTCCAGCAAAAGCCACGCTGGCACAACCGACCAAAAGCTGCCACCAGTGCAGGCTTCGGCCTACACTTTGCTCCTCTCCTCCTCCTGCTGACCCTGGGCTCAAACACCGCTAGTTTTTGCCCGGAAATGCTAGCTGCACAGAGAAAAACACCAGCCAATGTGTTAGTGGGGTTCAGCAACGCCAGCTGTTTCCCTGCTGTGTAGCTTGCATCGTGTCCAGCACAAGCCACGCTGGCACAACCGACCAAAAGCTGCCACCAGTGCAGGCTTCGGCCTACACTTTGCTCCTCTCCTCCTCCTCCTGCTGACCCTGGGCTCTAACACTGCTAGTTTTTGCCCGGACATGCAATCTGCACAGAGAAAAACACCAGTCAATGTGTCAGTGGGGTTCAGCAACGCCAGCTGTTCCCCTGCTGTGTAGCTTGCAACGTGACCTGCAAACGCCACGCAGGCACATGAACTGAAATTGAAGGGAGCCTGCCCCCCACCCCCAGGTGTTTCTATGTATAACAGCCACCTTGTACAGCAGTACTGCTGCATTTGTACAAGGTGGCTGATGTTTTCTCCTTGCCCACGTGGAACTCAACACGTACAAAATGTGTCTCATTAGAGACCAATGCTAATGTCCCTGAGGTGTGACTTTCCTTTTTAATGACACGCAGCACCCCCATTGTTAGCGCTGCCCGTCTTCTGACATCATTGGTTGGCTGCCTGTGCCTGTGCGTCCGCCCTGCCCGACACAACGCCCCTCGTTGTCTCATATTTTGGATGCGAGGGTGTTATTGATGGGCATGTGCAGTGCATATGTTCGCCTGTTTTAAGTCACCTCCTTCCGCCTTCTTCAGACTGGGTGTCCTCATGGCCGCGGCATGCGATAAGGGATCAGATGAGGCCGCCCAGTCTGAAGCAGGTGTAAGGACATGTGTGAGCGGCAAACATATTTAGTGCACAAGGGCAAGAATCCCAGCACCGCAGTGTGATTTTTTAAAAAAACACTGTGGGTCTGGGATTCATGTCCACCGCTAACCGCAACGGCCAACATGAAATGAGGTCATAAGACAGGAAGCGCTCACAGCGCATAGCCAAGGGATCACAAGAGCGCAGACTCCTGTACAGCAACTAACAACGCTCAGGAAGCTGCGCCCATGCAAAAAGGTGTTATTTTCGACACCTGTGCTGCTTTTCTTTAAAAAGACAAGTCACGCCTCCACTACTGTTTAACAGTATAATGGGCTAAATAGTGTACGTGTTGCATTCAGCGTGTGCAAGTAGACAAATTAATAGAGCGACCTTTTACTTGTGCAGCATTAATGCTGCAGAAGGAGTGGCTCTTGTACTTTGTAACACCTGAGGGGGGGTTAAAGGTAACCTTTGAAATTGGTTCAACTAGGCTTCGGCCTACACTCTGCTCCTCTCCTCCTCCTGCTGACCCTGGGCTCTAACAACGCTAGTTTTTGCCCGGAAATGCTAGCTGCACAGAGAAAAACACCAGCCAATGTGTTAGTGGGGTTCAGCACCGCCAGCTGTTCCCCCGCTGTGTAGCCGGCATCGTGTCCAGCACAAGCCACGCTGGCACAACCGACCAAAAGCTGCCACCAGTGCAGGCTTCGGCCTACACTTTGCTCCTCTCCTCCTCCTCCTGCTGACCCTGGGCTCTAACACCGCTAGTTTTTGCCCGGACATGCAATCTGCACAGAGAAAAACACCAGTCAATGTGTCAGTGGGGTTCAGCAACGCCAGCTGTTCCCCTGCTGTGTAGCTTGCAACGTGACCTGCAAACGCCACGCAGGCACATGAACTGAAATTGAAGGGAGCCTGCCCCCCACCCCCAGGTGTTTCTATGTATAACAGCCACCTTGTACAGCAGTACTGCTGCATTTGTACAAGGTGGCTGACTTTTTCTCCTTGCCCACGTGGAACTCAACACGTACAAAATGTGTCTCATTAGAGACCATTACAATGTCCCTGAGGTGTGACTTTCCTTTGTAATGACACGCAGCACCACCCTTGTTACCGCTGCCCGTCTTTTGACATCATTGGTTAGCTGGCTGCGCCTGTGCATCTCCCCTGCTCGAAACAACGCCCCTCGGTGTCTTATTTTTTTGGACAGCGAGGGT
The DNA here is from genome assembly GCF_032444005.1 of Ranitomeya imitator. NCBI lineage: Eukaryota > Metazoa > Chordata > Amphibia > Anura > Dendrobatidae > Ranitomeya > Ranitomeya imitator. The sequence goes on from NC_091291.1 coordinate 60,422,416, forward strand.
GTGATTGATGGGCATGTGCAGTGCATATGTTTGCCTGTGTTCACTCATCTCCTTCCGCCTTCTTCAGACTGGGTGTCCTCATGGCCGCGGCATGCGATAAGGGATCAGATGAGGCCGCCCGGTCTGAAGCAGGTGTAAGGACATGTGTGAGCGGCAAACATATTTAGTGCACAAGGGCAAGAATCCCAGCACCGCAGTGTGATTTTTTAAAAAAACACTGTGGGTCTGGGATTCATGTCCACCGCTAACCGCAACGGCCAACATGAAATGAGGTCATAAGACAGGAAGCGCTCACAGCGCATAGCCAAGGGATCACAAGAGCGCAGACTCCTGTACAGCAACTAACAACGCTCAGGAAGCTGCGCCCATGCAAAAAGGTGTTATTGTCGACACCTGTGCTGCTTTTCTTTAAAAAGACAAGTCACGCCTCCACTACTGTTTAACAGTATAATGGGCTAAATAGTGTACGTGTTGCATTCAGCGTGTGCAAGTAGACAAATTAATAGAGCAACCTTTTACTTGTGCAGCATTAATGCTGCAGAAGGAGTGGCTCTTGTACTTTGTAACACCTGAGGGGGGGTTAAAGGTAACCTTTGAAATTGGTTCAACTAGGCTTTGGCCTACACTCTGCTCCTCTCCTCCTCCTGCTGACTCTGGGCTCTAACAACGCTAGTTTTTGCCCGGAAATGCTAGCTGCACAGAGAAAAACACCAGCCAATGTGTTAGTGGGGTTCAGCACCGCCAGCTGTTCCCCCGCTGTGTAGCCGGCATCGTGTCCAGCAAAAGCCACGCTGGCACAACCGACCAAAAGCTGCCACCAGTGCAGGCTTCGGCCTACACTTTGCTCCTCTCCTCCTCCTGCTGACCCTGGGCTCAAACACCGCTAGTTTTTGCCCGGAAATGCTAGCTGCACAGAGAAAAACACCAGCCAATGTGTTAGTGGGGTTCAGCACCGCCAGCTGTTCCCCCGCTGTGTAGCTGGCATCGTGTCCAGCAAAAGCCACGCTGGCACAACCGACCAAAAGCTGCCACCAGTGCAGGCTTCGGCCTACACTTTGCTCCTCTCCTCCTCCTGCTGACCCTGGGCTCTAACACCGCTAGTTTTTGCCCGGACATGCAATCTGCACAGAGAAAAACACCAGTCAATGTGTCAGTGGGGTTCAGCAACGCCAGCTGTTCCCCTGCTGTGTAGCTTGCAACGTGACCTGCAAACGCCACGCAGGCACATGAACTGAAATTGAAGGGAGCCTGCCCCCCACCCCCAGGTGTTTCTATGTATAACAGCCACCTTGTACAGCAGTACTGCTGCATTTGTACAAGGTGGCTGATGTTTTCTCCTTGCCCACGTGGAACTCAACACGTACAAAATGTGTCTCTTTGAGACCATTCCTGTTGTGAGTTCTGTTTTTGGGCTCCCTCTGGTGGTTACTGATGGTACTGGGTGACTTGTCTTTCCTGGGTTTCTGGGTTCCACCTGTTCCATCAGCATGTGGGAGTTTCCTATTTAACCTGGCTTTGCTGGCATTTCCTCGCCGGTTATCAATGTATCCAGTGTGTCTTGTTACCTCTGCTCCCTGCTCCTAGAACCTTCTGGTCAAGCTAAGTTTGGATTTTCCTGTTTTGGTGTTTTGCTTTATTTGGTTTTTAGTCCAGCCTGCAGATATGTGATTCTTGCTGCTGGTTGCTCTAGTGGGCTGAAATTGCTCCTCATGTACCATGAGTTGGCACATGAGTTCAAGTAATTTCAGGATGGTTTTTTGAAGGGTTTTTCGCTGACCGCGCAGTTCACTTTTGTATCCTCTGCTATCTAGCTTTAGCGGGCCTCATTTTGCTGAAACTGTTTTCATACTGCGTATGTGCTTTCCTCTCATTTCACCGTCATTATATGTGGGGGGCTGCTATTTCTGTAGGGGATTTCTCTGGAGGCAAGAGAGGTCTGTGTTTCTTCTAATAAGGGAAGTTAGATCTTCGGCTGGAGCGAGACGTCTAGGATCATCGTAGGCACGTTCCCCGGCTACTTTTATTCGTGTGTTAGGTTCAGGGTCGCGGTCAGCTCAGGTTCCATCGCCCTAGAGCTTGTTTGTATCTGTGCTTGTCCTTTAGTGATCCCCTGCCATTGGGATCATGACAGTATAACCGGCCCACAAAGTGTTAATTGTATTGGCTGAAGTAGGAGGATAAGTAGTCTGAGGAAGTTTTTTTTTCTTTTCTTTCTCTTTCCCTCAGAGTTTGCTGCCTAGCCTTATTGCAGCCTGGCTACTTCCTCCTCCTCTTAATCTTTGAATGGCTCTGATCCCAGCTGTTTATCATGGACGTCCAGAGTTTGGCTTCCAGCCTGAATAATCTTGCCACTAAGGTTCAAAATATACAGGATTTTGTTGTACATGCTCCTATGTCTGAACCTAGAATTCCTGTCCCAGAGTTTTTTTCTGGAGATAGATCTCGTTTTCTGAATTTTAGGAACAATTGCAAGTTGTTTCTTTCTTTGAAATCTCGCTCCTCTGGAGACCCTGCTCAGCAAGTCAAGATAATTATATCTTTCCTGCGGGGTGACCCTCAGGGTTGGGCATTTGCATTGGCACCAGGGGACCCTGCGTTGCTTAATGCGGATGCGTTTTTTCTGGCATTGGGTTTGCTCTATGAGGAACCTAACCAAGAGATTCAGGCTGAAAAAGCTTTGTTGGCCCTCTCTCAGGGGCAAGATGAAGCAGAAATTTATTGTCAAAAATTTCGGAAGTGGTCGGTGCTTACTCAGTGGAATGAGTGCGCTCTGGCTGCAAAGTTCAGAAATGGCCTTTCTGAGGCCATTAAAGATGTTATGGTGGGGTTCCCTGCGCCTGCTGGTCTGAATGAGTCTATGACTATGGCTGTTCAGATTGATCGGCGTTTACGGGAGCGCAAACCTGTGCATCATTTGGCGGTGTCGTCTGAACCGTCACCTGAGATAATGCAATGTGATAGAATTCAGTCCAGAAGTGAACGGCAAAAGTATAGGCGGAAAAAAGGGTTGTGCTTTTATTGTGGTGATTCAGCTCATGTTATATCAGCATGCTCTAAACGCACAAAAAAGGTTGATAAGTCTGTTGCCATTAGTACTTTACAGTCTAAGTTCATTCTGTCTGTGACTCTGATTTGTTCATTATCATCCATTTCCGTCGATGCCTATGTGGATTCAGGCACTGCCCTGAGTCTTATGGATTGGTCATTTGCCAATCGCTGTGGGTTTAGTCTGGAGCCTCTGGAAGTCCCTATTCCTTTGAAGGGAATTGACTCTACACCTTTGGCTATGAATAAACCTCAGTACTGGACACAAGTGACCATGCGTATGACTCTCGTTCATCAGGAGGTGATTCGCTTCCTGGTACTGTATAATTTGCATGATGTTCTAGTAATTGGTCTGCCATGGTTACAAACTCATAACCCAGTCCTTGACTGGAAATCAATGTCTGTGTTAAGCTGGGGTTGTCAGGGGGTTCATGATGATGCACCTCCGATTTCTATCGCTTCATCTACTCCTTCTGAGATTCCTGTGTTTTTGTCTGACTATCGGGATGTTTTTAAGGAGCCTAAGCTCAGTTCGCTTCCTCCTCACAGGGATTGCGATTGTGCTATAAATTTAATTCCAGGCAGTAAATTTCCTAAAGGTTGTTTGTTCAATCTGTCAGTGCCAGAGCATACTGCTATGCGGGATTATGTTAAGGAGTCCTTGGAAAAGGGACATATCCGTCCATCTTTGTCCCCTTTGGGAGCAGGTTTTTTTTTCGTGGCCAAAAAAGATGGTTCCTTGAGGCCTTGTATAGATTATCGTCTTTTGAATAAGATTACCGTAAAATATCAGTATCCTTTGCCATTGTTGACTGATTTGTTTGCTCGCATTAAGGGGGCTAAATGGTTCACTAAGATTGATCTTCGGGGTGCGTATAATCTTATACGAATAAAGCAAGGTGATGAGTGGAAAACCGCATTTAATACGCCTGAGGGCCATTTTGAGTATTTGGTAATGCCTTTTGGACTTTCTAATGCTCCTTCAGTCTTCCAGTCCTTTATGCACGATATTTTCCGTGAATATCTGGATAAATTTATGATTGTGTATTTGGATGATATTTTGGTTTTTTCTGATGACTGGGAGTCTCATGTTCAGCAGGTCAGGAAGGTGTTTCAGGTCCTGCGGGCCAATTCCTTGTTTGTAAAAGGCTCAAAGTGTCTCTTTGGAGTCCAGAAGATTTCTTTCTTGGGGTATATTTTTTCCCCTTCTACTATTGAGATGGATCCCGTCAAGGTTCAGGCTATTTGTGACTGGACGCAGCCTACATCTCTTAAGAGTCTACAGAAGTTCTTGGGCTTTGCTAATTTCTATCGTCGTTTTATAACTAATTTTTCTAGTGTTGTTAAGCCTTTGACGGATTTGACTAAGAAGGGTGCTGATGTTGCTAATTGGTCTCCTGCGGCTGTGGAGGCCTTTCAGGAACTTAAGCGCCGGTTTTCTTCTGCTCCTGTGTTGCGTCAGCCAGATGTTTCGCTCCCTTTTCAGGTTGAGGTTGATGCTTCCGAGATTGGAGCGGGGGCGGTTTTGTCACAGAGAAGCTCCGATGGCTCAGTGATGAAGCCATGCGCGTTTTTTTCTAGAAAGTTTTCGCCGGCTGAGCGGAATTATGATGTTGGTAATCGGGAACTTTTGGCCATGAAGTGGGCATTTGAGGAGTGGCGTCATTGGCTAGAGGGTGCTAGACATCATGTGGTGGTCTTGACTGATCACAAAAATTTGATTTACCTTGAGTCTGCCAGGCGTCTGAATCCTAGACAGGCTCTTTGGTCACTGTTTTTCTCTCGTTTCAATTTTGTGGTTTCATACCTGCCAGGTTCAAAGAATGTGAAGGCGGATGCTCTTTCTAGGAGTTTTGTGCCTGACTCCCTTGGAAATTCTGAGCCCTCTGGTATCCTTAGGGATGGGGTGATTTTGTCTGCTGTCTCCCCAGACTTGCGACGTGCTTTGCAGGAGTTTCAGGCGGGTAAACCTGATCGTTGTCCGCCTGAGAGACTGTTTGTTCCGGATAATTGGACCAGTAGAGTCATCTCCGAGGTCCATTCTTCTGCGTTGGCAGGTCATCCTCGAATATTTGGTACTAGAGACTTGGTGGCCAGGTCTTTTTGGTGGCCTTCCTTGTCGAGGGATGTGCGTTCTTTTGTGCAGTCTTGTGAGGTTTGTGCTCGGGCTAAGCCTTGCTGTTCTCGGGCCAGTGGATTGTTGTCACCTTTGCCTATCCCGAAGAGGCCTTGGACGCACATTTCCATGGACTTTATTTCGGATCTCCCTGTCTCTCAAAAAATGTCCGTCATCTGGGTTGTGTGTGATCGCTTTTCTAAAATGGTTCATCTGGTACCCTTGCCTATGTTGCCTTCCTCCTCTGAGTTGGTCCCTCTGTTTTTTCAGAATGTGGTTCGTTTGCATGGGATTCCTGAGAACATCGTTTCTGACAGGGGATCCCAGTTTGTGTCTAGATTTTGGGGGACGTTCTGTGCTAAGATGGGCATTGATTTGTCCTTTTCATCTGCATTCCATCCTCAGACGAATGGCCAGACTGAACGAACTAATCAGACCTTGGAAACTTATTTAAGGTGTTTTGTTTCTGCTGATCAGGATGACTGGGTTACCTTTTTGCCGCTGGCCGAGTTTGCCCTTAATAATCGGGCTAGTTCTGCTACCTTGGTTTCTCCTTTCTTTTGTAATTCGGGGTTTCATCCTCGTTTTTCCTCTGGTCAGGTGGAACCTTCTGATTGTCCTGGAGTGGACATGGTGGTGGATAGGTTGCATCGGATTTGGAGTCATGTGGTGGACAATTTGAAGTTGTCCCAGGAGAAGGCTCAGCAGTTTGCTAATCGCCGTCGCCGCGTGGGTCCTCGACTTCTTGTTGGTGACTTGGTGTGGTTGTCTTCTCGTTTTGTTCCTATGAAGGTCTCTTCTCCTAAGTTCAAGCCTCGGTTCATCGGTCCCTATAGGATCTTGGAAATTCTTAACCCTGTGTCGTTTCGTTTGGATCTCCCGGCATCGTTTGCTATTCATAATGTGTTCCATCGGTCGTTGTTGCGGAAGTATGAGGTACCTGTTGTTCCTTCGCTTGAGCCTCCTGCTCCAGTGCTGGTGGAGGGAGAATTGGAGTATGTTGTGGAGAAGATCTTGGATTCTCGTGTTTCCAGACGGAAACTCCAGTATTTGGTCAAGTGGAAGGGTTATGGTCAGGAGGATAATTCTTGGGTGGTTGCCCCGGATGTTCATGCTGATGATTTGGTTCGCACTTTTCATAGGGCTCATCCTGGTCGCCCTGGTGGTTCTCGTGAGGGTTCGGTGACCCCTCCTCAAGGGGGGGGTACTGTTGTGAGTTCTGTTTTTGGGCTCCCTCTGGTGGTTACTGATGGTACTGGGTGACTTGTCTTTCCTGGGTTTCTGGGTTCCACCTGTTCCATCAGCATGTGGGAGTTTCCTATTTAACCTGGCTTTGCTGGCATTTCCTCGCCGGTTATCAATGTATCCAGTGTGTCTTGTTACCTCTGCTCCCTGCTCCTAGAACCTTCTGGTCAAGCTAAGTTTGGATTTTCCTGTTTTGGTGTTTTGCTTTATTTGGTTTTTAGTCCAGCCTGCAGATATGTGATTCTTGCTGCTGGTTGCTCTAGTGGGCTGAAATTGCTCCTCATGTACCATGAGTTGGCACATGAGTTCAAGTAATTTCAGGATGGTTTTTTGAAGGGTTTTTCGCTGACCGCGCAGTTCACTTTTGTATCCTCTGCTATCTAGCTTTAGCGGGCCTCATTTTGCTGAAACTGTTTTCATACTGCGTATGTGCTTTCCTCTCATTTCACCGTCATTATATGTGGGGGGCTGCTATTTCTGTAGGGGATTTCTCTGGAGGCAAGAGAGGTCTGTGTTTCTTCTAATAAGGGAAGTTAGATCTTCGGCTGGAGCGAGACGTCTAGGATCATCGTAGGCACGTTCCCGGCTACTTTTATTCGTGTGTTAGGTTCAGGGTCGCGGTCAGCTCAGGTTCCATCGCCCTACAGCTTGTTTGTATCTGTGCTTGTCCTTTAGTGATCCCCTGCCATTGGGATCATGACACATTCCACTGTCCCTGAGGTGTGATTTTCCTTTCTAATGATACGCAGCACCCCCCTTGGTAGCGCTTCCCGTCTTCTGACATCATTGGTTGGCTACTTGCGCCTGTTCGTCCGCCCTGCCTGAATATAATGCTCCTCGTTGTCTTACTTATTTTGACTGCGAGGGTGTGATTGATGGGCACGAGCAGTGCATATCTTCGCCTGTCTTAACTCATCTCCTTCCGCCTTCTTCAGACTGTGCAGCCTCATGGCCGCGGCATGCGAGAAGGGATCAGCAGAGGCCGCCCAGTCTGAAGCAGGTGTAAGGACGTGTGTGAGCGGCCAAAATATTTACTGCTCAAGGCCACGAATCCCAGCACCGCAGTGTGGCTTTATGAATAGACACTGTGGGTCTGGGATTTATGGCCATCGTTAACCGCACCGGCCAACATGAAATAATGTCATAAGATGGGCAGCGCTAACAGGGCATTGCCAAGGGATAACACAAGAGCGCAGACTCCTGTACAGCAAATAACAACGCTCAGGAAGCTGCGCCAAGCACCAAGGCGTTATTTTGGACACCTGTGCTGCGTCTCATCAAAAAACCAAGTCACGCATCCACTACAGTTTGACTGTAGAATGGGGTAAATTGTGTATGTCTTTCATTCAGCGTGTGCAAGTAGACAAATTAATAGAGCAACCTTTCACTTGTGCAGCATTAATACTGCACAAGGTGTGTCTCTTGTACTTTGTAACACCTGAGGGGGGGGTTAAAGGTTTCCTTTGAAATTGGTTCAACTAGGCTTCGGCCTACACTCTGCTCCTCTCCTCCTCCTCCTGCTTCAACACGGGCTCTAACATCGCTAGTTTTTGCCCGCAAGTGCTAGCTGCACAGAGAAAAACACACGCCATTGTGTTAGTGGGGTTCAGCAACGCCAGCTGTTCCCCCAGTGTGTAGCCGGCAAAGTGTCCTGCAAACGCAACGCAGACACAAAGCTGCCTCCAGTGCAGGCTTCGGCCTACACTCATCTCCCCCTGCTTACCCTTTGCTCCAACACCGCTAGTTGGGTCTCTAGGAAGACAATCTTTAATAGGCAAGGCAACGCATCTGGGTTCCAGCACCGCCAGCTGGTTCTCGGCAGTGTTCTTGTCACAGGTACTCCCTCGTGCCAAGCCTGGTTTCAGCACCGTCAGCTGTTTCCGGGTTGTGTCAACTTCACTGAGACGCCTATGCTTGCCCCGTCGTGGTGCGGTCGAGTTAGCCAACTCCAGGGTGCCTCCAGTTTAGGAGCTTCCTATGTGGGCTGCGTGAACTGGTAGTCAAGGCTGGTTCTGTAGTGCCAGTAGGCCCAGCTCCCCCCTGTAGGACTGTTGGGGTTCGGTAACTGTGGCTGCCTCGCGGCCTAGCTGTTCTCTCCTCTCCTGTGGACCTTCGGGTCCACCACCTGGTTCCAGCACCGTCAGCTGGTTCCGGGCCGAGCCTTTGGCTTAGGTGCCTCCTCCTGGGTATCCGAGTTCCGCCAACGCCAGGCGGTCCTTGGTAGTGCTTTTAAGCGCGGGCACCTACAGCTTAGTAACCGGGTTCCAGCACCGTCAGCTGGTCCTCGGTCGTGCCATTGGCTCTTGCACACTGGGGCAACGCATCCGGGTTCCAGCACCGCCAGCTGGTTCTCGGCAGTGTTCTTGTTACAGGTACTCCCTCGTGCCAAGCCTGGTTTCAGCACCGTCAGCTGTTTCCGGGTTGTGTCAAGCTCACTGAGACGCCTATGCTTGCCCCGTCGTGGTGCGGTCGAGTTAGCCAACTCCAGGGTGCCTCCAGTTTAGGAGCTTCCTATGTGGGCTGCGTGAACTGGTAGTCAAGGCTGGTTCTGTAGTGCCAGTAGGCCCAGCTCCCCCTGTAGGACTGTTGGGGTTCGGTAACTGCGGCTGCCTCGCGGCCTAGCTGTTCTCTCCTCTCCTGTGGACCTTCGGGTCCACCACCTGGTTCCAGCACCATCAGCTCGTTCCGGGCCGAGCCTTTGGCTTAGGTGCCTCCTCCTGGGTATCCGAGTTCCGCCAACGCCAGGCGGTCCTTGGTAGTGCTTTTAAGCGCGGGCACCTACAGCTTAGTAACCGGGTTCCAGCACCGTCAGCTGGTCCTCGGTCGTGCCATTGGCTCTTGCACACTGGGGCAACGCATCCGGGTTCCAGCACCGCCAGCTGGTTCTCGGCAGTGTTCTTGTCACAGGTACTCCCTCGTGCCAAGCCTGGTTTCAGCACCGTCAGCTGTTTCCGGGTTGTGTCAACTTCACTGAGACGCCTATGCTTGCCCCGTCGTGGTGCGGTCGAGTTAGCCAACTCCAGGGTGCCTCCAGTTTAGGAGCTTCCTATGTGGGCTGCGTGAACTGGTAGTCAAGGCTGGTTCTGTAGTGCCAGTAGGCCCAGCTCCCCCTGTAGGACTGTTGGGGTTCGGTAACTGCGGCTGCCTCGCGGCCTAGCTGTTCTCTCCTCTCCTGTGGACCTTTGGGTCCACCACCTGGTTCCAGCACCGTCAGCTGGTTCCGGGCCGAGCCTTTGGCTTAGGTGCCTCCTCCTGGGTATCCGAGTTCCGCCAACGCCAGGCGGTCCTTGGTAGTGCTTTTAAGCGCGGGCACCTACAGCTTAGTAACCGGGTTCCAGCACCGTCAGCTGGTCCTCGGTCGTGCCATTGGCTCTTGCACACTGGGGCAACGCATCCGGGTTCCAGCACCGCCAGCTGGTTCTCGGCAGTGTTCTTGTCACAGGTACTCCCTCGTGCCAAGCCTGGTTTCAGCACCGTCAGCTGTTTCCGGGTTGTGTCAACTTCACTGAGACGCCTATGCTTGCCCCGTCGTGGTGCGGTCGAGTTAGCCAACTCCAGGGTGCCTCCAGTTTAGGAGCTTCCTATGTGGGCTGCGTGAACTGGTAGTCAAGGCTGGTTCTGTAGTGCCAGTAGGCCCAGCTCCCCCTGTAGGACTGTTGGGGTTCGGTAACTGCGGCTGCCTCGCGGCCTAGCTGTTCTCTCCTCTCCTGTGGGCCTTCGGGTCCACCACCTGGTTCCAGCACCGTCAGCTGGTTCTAGGCAGTGTCTTTTGCTCTTGTACCTTCTGCTCCCCATCCTGGTTCCAGTAACGTCAGCTGGTTCCGGGCAGAGCCTTTGGCTTAGGTGCCTCCTTCTGGGTATCCAAGTTCCACCAACGTCAGGTGGTCCTTGGTAGTGCTTTCAGGCACGGGTACCTCCTGCTTAGTAACCGGGTTCCAGTAACGTCAGCTGGTCCTCGGTAGTTCCATTGGCTCTTGGACCTTCGGCTACCCATCCGGGTTCCAGTACCGTCAGCTGGTTCTCGGCAGTGTCTTTTGCTCTTGTACCTTCTGCTCCCCATCCTGGTTCCAGTAACGTCAGCTGGTTCCGGGCAGAGCCTTTGGCTTAGGTGCCTCCTTCTGGGTATCCGAGTTCCGCCAACGTCAGGCGGTCCTTGGTAGTGCTTTTTAGCACGGGTACCTCCTGCTTAGTAACCGGGTTCTAGTAACGTCAGCTGGTCCTCGGTAGTTCCATAGGCTCTTGAACCTTCGGGTAGCCATCCGAGTTCCAGTTCCATCAGCTGGTTCTTGGCATTTTCTCAGCCTTCTTGTACCTTCTGCTACATTTCCAAGTTTAAGACCCTAAAGTCGACGACCCGGAAGACCACCCCGATGACGACGACGACGACGACCCGGAAGACCACCCCGATGACGACGACGACGACGGCGGAGACGACGACGACGACGGCGGAGACGACGATGGCGGAGACGACGGCGGCGGAGATGACGACACTGAAGACGACGACCCTGGAGACGACGACATGGAAGACCGAGAAGCAGAAGAACAAGAGGCTGCAGAACAAAGAGCAGAAGAACATTAAGCATAACACTTAATATCAGAGCAAAAGATATTATCTAAATTATATGCAGAAGAAGACTAAGCAGTGTATGGGGGTGAGTCCGTTCCTCCTCGTGGTGCCCCTGGATAAAGCCTGATGCTGCAGGCCAAACTGAACGCGGACAAATGTAACTTTTGTGACTGGCAGAACGGAAGGTGTAATCTTCCAACTTTTATAGATAACAACTACGGGAATGCCTGTCACAAATGAGAATATGATGAAGAAGTAGAATAGGAAGAATAATAACAGTGGAATAAAAAGAATATGTAGAATAGGAAGAATAATAATAGTTGAAGAAAATGAATATGAAGAATGTAATAAAAAAAAAAAATAGGTAGAAGATGAAGAAGAAGATGAATAAGGTGAAGAAGTTGATGTCAAAGATGCTGATGATGATGAAGATGAAAGTGTGGGAAAAGGAAAAAAAAGAAGGGGAAGGTCGTGGAATAGTGAAACATCAATATCTGACAAAATAAAAAAAAATTTACATAGTCAATATCTTTTTCAATCCGAACGTCTTCAAAAAAAAAAAAAATCATGCTATTCTATTTGATTGGGCTAATCCTCATTGCCTTTAATGTCTCCGCCACCTCCCCCAATACATCCTACATTATTCTTAGTTGTTTTCCTTCATGTAGAATGAACCTACAAGGAAAGAAAGGGTTTATTTTAATTCCGATATTTTGGTCCCATTGACTTGCATTGGGATCGGGTATCGGTATCGGCGATATCCGATATTTTTTGAATATCGGCCGATCCAAACCGATACCGATACTTTCCGATATCGGAAGGTATCGCTCAACACTACTGATGAATCTTCCTTTGTCCACATCTTGTCCACATCGCTTTAAGTATCATTTCCAGAGAAATGATACTTGTCCTTCTGGAATGTGTAACTTGCTTCTTCAGCAGAATAAATCTGGAGCAAAGGTGAATACTGGCAGCCATCTTAACTACAATTACATATGCATTAACAAGTATAAAGGGAAAAACTTATTGTTTCACAGCATAAGAATATATAAAAGTACAAAAGTGTATAAAGACATATATTTTCACCTTGACACTATGGGCAGAAAATCCTTCTATAGATCCTCTGGTGTCCCATTTAGCCTCTAACACGTTGCTTTCTCTTCCTAATGGCTCATCAATTAAGGATTCTACGGATCGTCTTATAGAGAGCTTAGCTCGTTCTGTTTTTGAGGCTTCAAGTTTGGCACTTTTTCCTTTTGCGGCAACCTAGGTTGCTAAGGCTATGATATCTTGGTCAGAGTCTTTAACAAAGGCTCTTCAAGAAGGTGATTTGCCAGCAGAGTTGGCGGAAATGTCATCTCAGATAGCTCTTGCTGGTAGCTATCTGATTAATACATCCTTAGATGCTGCAGACTGTGCCTCTTCGGCTGCAGCTAACGCTATCGCCATTAGAAGAGCTCTCTGGTTAAGAACATGGCGGGCAGACTCTACCTCTAAAAAATCACTCACAACCCTTCCGTATCAGGGGGGTCGCTTATTCGAAGAGAAACTGGATCAGCTGATTTCTGACTCCACAGTAGGGAAGAGCAAGTTTCTTCCACCGTAGAGGGTTAGACAACCTTTTCGTCGCCAATTCCAGGCCCGTTTCAGACCCTTTCGTAATGCTAGATGGGCTCCTGCATCGGGCTCTGCTGCACAGGGTCGACCCAATCAGGATCGAGACACTCGGGTCTCCTATACGGCCAACCAGGGGGTAAGATTGTGTTTCCAGTCAACTAGATCAAGAGGGTCTAGGACTCAGAGGTTTTTGGCCAAGTGACTGGAGGCCTCCTCTGAGCACCTCCAACAGAGTAGGCGGACGTCTACTTCTGTTTTGCCAGGTCTGACTTCAGGTAATCCACGACCGAAGGGTGGGAGAGCTCATATCTTCAGGTTACAAGATAGAGCTGGTCTGTCAGCCTCCTCCCCGGGCCTTCCCAGGTCCCGGTCCCACTGACAAGACCTGTTCAAATCCATAGAGTCCCTTCATCGCAGCGGAGTCATTTCTCCTGTTCCAAGGGAAGAAAGGTTTCAAGGGTTTTATTCCAATCTTTTTGTAGTACCCAAAAAGGACAGAACAGTAAGACCTATCCTAGATCTGAAACTCTTAAACAGGTTTGTCCGCGTTCGTCACTTTCGGATTGAATCTCTTTGGTCAGTGATTGCTTCAATGGAAAAGGGAGAGTTCTTGGCCTCAATAGACATTCAGGATGCCTACCTACATATTCACATTTTTCCTCATCAAAGGTTTCTCAGGTTTGCTTTAAACAACCTACATTTTCAGTTCATGGCTTTACCTTTCGGTCTGGCTTCCGGCCCCAGGGTGTTCACGAAGGTCATGTCAACTGTGGTGTCCATTCTGCACTCCCGAGGCATAGGAGTCTTGCCATATCTGGACGATCTCCTGATCAAGGGGGCCGACCTTTCAAGCTTGCAGGGAGAATGTCGGCATTACTCTGGACACCCTTGCTCGTTTGGGTTGGCTAGTAAATTTTAAGAAAGTCATCCCTACAACCTTCTCAGAGGATCTTTTTTTAGGCATGATTTTCGATATAATCAACAACGTCCATGATGGTATAATAGCCCATGGACAAAAAGTGATAAGGCAACGTAAGGTGTAAATTTATAAAAAGTTATATCTTTGTTACAAACAAACAACAAAAATAAAAGGAGAGACCAAAAACAGTGACAGGGCTAAAGAGAACCTCCGTAGGGAAGGACCAATAGTATAGTGGACGCAAACAAATACACTGTTAAATTTGTGGCAGTATATAATACTAAAATACATAGAAATATGCTAATGCATAGATATAGAAATAACTGCAAGTGATCCAAGAATGAGTGTACAAAACAGGCGGATGCTCAGTCTCCTCAGTCTAATAGCCGATACGAGACTATAATAATCATATATACATATACGATGTCATAAGTATACTGAATGGTAACCTGAAAGAGTAGTAATCAATGCCAAAAAATGGCCATAAACAAAGTACAAACGCGGTGCTATAGTATACAAAACGGGGTGCAAATACCACAATATATATACCGCAATTATACCGCAATAATAGATGACCCAGTGGCAATATATATGGACCAAGTGGCTAGACTAAAATCAGTACCGGCAAGTAGGCAAAAGTATAGGAGAGCATACCGCTAAAGTAAGTTGCAGGCGAGAAGGACACCGGACGCAACTTACTTTAGCGGTATGCTCTCCTATACTTTTGCCTACTTGCGGGTACTGATTTTAGTCTAGCCACTTGGTCCATATATATTGCCACTGGGTCATCTATCATTGCGGTATAATTGCGGTATATATATTGTGGTATTTGCACCCCGTTTTGTATACTATAGCACCGCGTTTGTACTTTGTTTATGGCCATTTTTTGGCATTGATTACTACTCTTTCAGGTTACCATTCAGTATACTTATGACATCGTATATGTATATATGATTATTATAGTCTCGTATCGGCTATTAGACTGAGGAGACTGAGCATCCGCCTGTTTTGTACACTCATTCTTGGATCACTTGCAGTTATTTCTATATCTATGCATTAGCATATTTCTATGTATTTTAGTATTATATACTGCCACAAATTTAACAGTGTATTTGTTTGCGTCCGCTATACTATTGGTCCTTCCCTACGGAGGTTCTCTTTAGCCCTGTCACTGTTTTTGGTCTCTCCTTTTATTTTTGTTGTTTGTAATAAAGATATAACTTTTTATAAATTTACACCTTACGTTGCCTTATCACTTTTTGTCGTTGTTGATTATATGCTATGGGAGTGTGGTCTTTGAGGCACCACTATAGATTTTTGCTAGAGACATTCAGTAACAATAATGATTTTCGATATCTCTCGAGCCCTATCAATCCTTCCCTTGGACAAGGTCCTAGCCCTTCGGCGGGAAGTGAGGAACCTTCAACAAACGTACCCTCATTCCATCCGGTCTTGCATGAGGGTGTTAGGAAGAATGGTGGCTTCTATAGAAGCAGTACCATTCGCGCAGCTTCATCTTCGACCTCTCCAACAGGCGATCCTAGCAGTATGGAACAGGAATCCTCCCTCAACCGCAGATTTCGGTTGTCTCCCCAGGTCAGACAGGCTCTCATGGTGGCTAAACAGTTCATCCCTACTCGGGGGGAAGCCCTTTCCCCCAACCAATTGGCTGGTGGTCACAACAGACGCCAGTCTCCTGGGTTGGGGAGCTGTGTTTTTTCACCACACAGCTCAAGGGCGCTGGTCTCCTCTGGAATCAGATCTCCCCATCAATCTCTTAGAAATTTGGGCGATTCGACTAGCCTTGCAGCATTTTCACCATCTTCTGGCGGGTCGCCCTGTCCGAATTCAATCGGACAATGCCACAGGCGTGGCATACATAAATCATCAAGGGGGCACCCGCAGCAAGGCAGCCATGCAGGAGGTAAAACAAATACTAATCTGGGCCGAGAGAAATCACTCTGCGATTTCAGCAGTTCACATTCCGGGTGCAGAAAACTGGGCGGCAGATTTTCTCTTACCCCCATGACGGCACCACTGAGAGAGGGATCCACCTTCAGGGACAGGAAACCCACAGGTTAAAAAGGCGGGACCTCTCCTCCACCTCAGTTCGGTTTCCTGTCCCTGATGGGGAATCCACAGCTTACCGTGTCGTTGTGGGATGCCAGGGATCATCAGGCCGAATTCAGGCAGCGGGGGGGCCCTGCCGCAGTCACAGATGTCGTCCTCCCTGAAGGCACTTTCCGGGGTCGGCGGGCCCTGCGGGTACGTGCAGAGGGGAGGCAGTGAAGAGGACCGAGTCTGCCTCCTCTCTCTCCACAAACGGCTGGTAATAGGTAGCGGCGGCTACCTGGTACGATACCGCCGGTCTGAAGGCTTGTGGGAGGTGGTGACACCGGTCACCGACATGAGGTTCCAGTATGGAGTAGCAGCGGCGGCTGCAGCAACTCCTCCGCCCCTCCGACGAGCCGGCATCCAGAGAACGCGCGCGCAGGGAGTCGGCAGCTTTCTGCGCAGGCGCGAACGGGTCACTTCCGGGGCGGCGCAGGGCACCTCTGGGTAAACCGGATGTTGCCTTGCGCCGGGCTCTGGGGATATATTCGGCGGGGAAATTGACTACCGCTGCTCAAGATAGCTACCACCATGAGTGGAAACGAGCAGTCGGTGGAGGAAACTCCGCAGTCCTCAAAAGGAAAAGACCCGCAGGAACGCCATCATCAGAAGCCTGTGCAGGGTCACAGCTCGGGGTCCCAGCGCAGCAGAGGCTCCAGTGGATCCAGGAAGAAATCAACGGTTCATATGGCGGAGGCTTCCCCAAGACCAGAACCGGTATCTTCCTTACGTTAGGAGGGTAAGTGACCTCCGTGAATGTATATATTCTAAATAGGGGTTTATTGTGTTTCTTAGGGAAAGAAATGCCAGACGAAAACTAAGCATAGAGTGTGCCCGCTCTGCTCGGCAGATTTACCATCCACATGGGGGAAAAAGCTCTGTACTTTATGTATAGAGAACACCATAAGTGAAGAGACCCCAAGATTTGTGTCTGAGCTTAAGGAGTTAATTAAATCACAAGTAGCGGATGCGCTAAAGAGCGTAAAGAGCCATAAAAGAAAGCGCAAAGACAAAACCCCAGATTACAGTTCCAGCGAGGAAGATAGCGTACACTACGGTTCAGATAGCTCTTCATCCTCCTCAGCATCTTCCTCCGCATCCTCAGAAGGTGGCCGCAATTGTTTGCCAATTGAAGAAACGGATGCGTTGGTAAAAATGGTTAGAGCAAACATGGGGCTGGCAGACACTCATACTAAGAAAACTGCGCAAGACCTCATGTTCAGTGGCCTAGAACAAAATGAGAAAATACAGGCCTTAGTAAAGAAAGAGTGGAAGAGGCCAGATAAAAAAGTACTATTAACCCCTAAAAGGAAATATCCATTCGATGACCCAGCTTGTGCTTCATGGGAAAGCACCAAAATTGGATGTCGCTATTGCGAAAGCTTCCAAAAAATTCGCTTTACCCTTTGAGGATATGGGAACCCTTAAGGATCCTATGTATAAAAGGGCCGATGCCTTCTTAAAAGGGTCCTGGGAAGCTGCCAGCGGGGGATTAAAGCCCGGGATAGCTGCTACATGCACGGCCAGAGCATTAATGGTTTGGCTGGATCACCTGGAGACGCAAATAAAAAATAAAACACCAAGAGAATCTATATTAGACTCAGTGTCCTTTATGAGAGGAGCTGCGGCATATCTAGCAGACTCTTCCATAGACTCAGTAAGGCTTACAGCAAGATCAGCGTCATTTTCAAATGCAGCTAGAAGAGCACTATGGTTAAAGTGCTGGCCAGGTGACTTGCAAACTAAGGCAAAACTATGTTCCATACCATGCAAAGGAGAATTTTTATTCGGGCCCACCCTAGACGATATCCTCGAGAAAGCTGTAGATAAGAAAAAGGCTTTTCCGGGATTTCCAAATCAATCCTATAGGCGGCCCTTTCGAGGGAATAAGTTCATGCGAAGACGTCCCCCAAAAAAGCAAAAAGAGGGATGGGATGATAAAAAAATTTAAAAGAGGAGGCTTCCTATTCAACAAGCCAGATAATAAAAAACAACCACATTGAAGGTGCGCCCCAGGTAGGAGGGAGACTGTCTTACTTTCTCCAAACCTGGGAAAAAAATCTCCAGAAGCACTTGGGTTCTAAACATAATAGAGACGGGCCTGAAGCTGAAGTTTCACACGAGGCCACACCACCAATTTGTAGTGACGCCACAAAGGATATCGGAGATCGAAAAACTGAGCATCGAGAAGGAAGTCCTCAACCTCCTGGAGAAGAAAGTCCTTCAGGAAGTTCCACAACAGGAGGAAGCATCAGGGTTTTATTCCCCGCTTTTTCTTCGGACGAAGCAAGACGGAACTTTCAGAGCAATAATAAACTTGAAGAAATTAAACAAATACCTAGTAACAGAGAAATTCAAGATGGAAACAATAAAATCATGTGTCAGATCCCTTCATCCGTCTTGTTTTATGACCGTCATAGACTTAAAAGACGCATACTATCATGTGCCGATCCATCCAGATTACCAAAAATATCTCACGGTGGCAGTAGTGATACAAGGGAAACTGAAACACTATCAATACAGAGCGCTTCCGTTTGGCCTGGCTATTGCCCCAAGGGTATTTACAAAACTAATGGCGGAAGTAATGGCCCACATAAGGGAACAGGATATATTGTTTGTCCCTTATCTGGACGACCTCCTAGTGATGGACAGATCTCCTTTCCATTGCAGCCAGCAACTACACAGAGTAATGTCAGCCCTATCAAATCTAGGATGGTTATTGAATCTGGAAAAATCCAGACTTATCCCAACACAAGTACAACAGTACTTAGGGATAATAATAGACTCAACAAAACAAGAATGTCGTCTTCCAGAAAGAAGTGTCCAACATGATACAACTAGTGGACCATTTGAGTCACTCTCCAGTCGTTGCTTTAAGAAAAGCAATGTCCATACTAGGGTCAATGAAGGCTTGCATTCCAGCAGTCCAATGGGCTCAGGGTCACTCCAGGGATCTCCAGTGGGAAATATTAGAGGCAGAAACCCGCTTAAAAGGAGATTTAGAGAAGCGACTAGAAATATCCTCACGAACAATAGCTTCCCTGGCCTGGTGGACAGACCCGTCCAATCTCAGGAGGTGGGTTCCATGGGTATGGCCGGTTTCTGTAATCCTGACCACCGATGCAAGCCTATGGAGGTGGGGGGCCCATCTAAACAGTCAAATTGCCCAAGGTCCTTGGTCAAGGGAAGAAAAACCCCTCACCTCGAATATGAAAGAGCTTCTGGCAGTAAAGTATGCCCTCAATCACTTTCTAGCCTCCCTATGTTCCCACCACGTAAGAGTACTGTTGGACAACAGAGTTGTAGTGGCGTATTTAAACCATCAGGGGGGACAAGGTCTCAACCTCTGATGAAAATAGCGAAGTCTATCCTGTCACAAGCAGAAGTCAGCCTGTCCTCCCTGACGTCCCTTCACATCAAGGGGTCAGAGAATCAGACGGCGGATTTTTTAAGCAGGACACAGTTAACACAGGGAGAATGGGAATTAAACACAGAGATATTCAATCACATAGTGGATCGGTGGGGGGCCCCGGACATAGATCTGTTCTCAAACAGTCAAAACCGGAAAGTTCAGGCATTCTGCTCAATAGATCCAAGGGGGAGCCCAGTGGCTCTAGACGCGTTTCTAATTCCCTGGGATTTCCAATTAGCATACGCATTTCCTCCGATAGCTCTGATTCCATTGGTCCTAAAGAAGATCAGGGAGGACAGAGCCAGAGTGCTCATGATAGCCCCATTCTGGCCAAAAAGAATATAGTATCCGTGGCTACGCCTAATGTCCATATCAGATCCTTGGGTCCTCCCAGATATCCCAAACCTTCTGCACCAGGGGCCAGTATATCATCCACAAATAAAAAACTTACATATGATGGCCTGGTATTTGAGAGGGAACTTTTAACTGAGAGGGTTTTCTTCAAATCTAGTTTCAACTCTACTAGCCAGTAGAAAACCAATAACTACGAAAGCGTACGGCAAAGTTTGGAAAAAATTCCTCTCTAGTTCAGGGGTTAACCTATCAGAAGAAATTCCAATTCAGGAAGTACAAGAATTCCTACAAAAAGGATTAGAGAAAGGCTTGGCAACAAGCACTTTAAAAGTTCAAGTTGCAGCATTAGGTGCCCTTTATAACCAGGACTTAGCAGGGAATCACTGGGTAAAAAGGTTAATTAAAGCTTCAGCTAGATCCAGACCGGTCATACATCTCACTGCGCCTCCCTGGGATCTGAACCTAGTCCTTTCGGCACTAACTAAAGCACCTTTTGAACCCTTATCGCAGGCTTCCTTAAAAATAATTTCCTTGAAAACCTCCCTGTTGATGGCCCTTACCTCAGCTCGCAGAATCAGTGATTTGCAGGCCCTGTCAGCTTACCCACCTCTAACCCAAATACTAGAGGATAGAGTGGTCCTTAGAACTGACCCATCCTACCTTCCCAAAGTGGCATCAAAATTCCACAGATCCCAAGAAATAGCTTTACCATCCTTTTGCCCAAGCCCTAAAAATGAAAAAGAACTCTGCACACACTAGATGTGAAGAGATGCCTGACACACTATCAGCCACGAGGGAGTGCAGGAAAGGGAGGGCTCTGTTTGTCTGCTCTCAGGGACCAAACAAGGGGCATAAAGCATCGAAAGCCACATTGGCGAGATGGGTAAGAGATGCCATCACCCTGTCATATACCTCATCCAAGGGACCAGTTCCAGATACAATTAACGCCCATTCAACCAGGTCGATGGCAACCTCTTGGGCGGAACGAGGTGGAGCATCGATTGACCAGATATGTAGAGCAGCCACTTGGTCTTCTCCCTCTACATTTTTCAAGCACTACCAACTTGACCTATCTTCCTCTTCAGATTTAACTTTTGGTAGAAGGGTGCTGGAGTCAGTAATCCCACCCTAAAATACTCATTCTTTGAAATTCTCTCCATGGTGCCGTCATGGGGGTAAGAGAATATCGTAGTTACTTACCGATAACGGTATTTCTCTGATCCCATGACGGCACCCGTATATTCCCTCCCTGTCACGTATGGGTGTGCACACTACTAATGCTTTAGTCACGCGGTGCCGCAGAAAAAAAGTGTGTGTATATATAGATAGATATATATATATATCTATATATATATATATAGATATATATATATATATGTATAATTTTTGTACATGTAAATAACCAATTAAATTTCCGCTGAAAGTCCTTACAAGGCTCTGTAAACCAACTGAAGTGGAAGAGAGGTCCCGCCTTTTTAACCTGTGGGTTTCCTGTCCCTGAGGGCGGATCCCTCTCTCCGTGGTGCCGTCATGGGATCAGAGAAATACTGTTATTGGTAAGTAACTACGATATTCTGAGCCGTAAGGGTCTAGCGTCCGGGGAATGGTCTCCATCCTGAAGTATTTCAGCAGATATGACATCTATTGGGACCCCGGATGTGGATCTAATGGCGTCTAAGGGGAATGCCAAGGTACCCAGGTTTGTCTCCCGGTACCGAGACCCACAGGCATTCGCCGTGGATGCGCTAGTACTAACTTGGAACCAGTTCCATCTCTCTTATCTGTTCCCTCCTCTGGCATTACTCCCTAGGGTTATCAAGAAGATCAAGTCGGAAGGAACGCCTGCTATTCTGGTCGCCCCGGATTGGCCGCGTCGGACCTGGTATGCGAACCTAGTACAGCTTCTCACTGGGGTTCCATGGCAGCTCCCCGATCGGCCGGATCTTCTATCTCAAGGGCCAATCTACCACCAGAACTCAGGGGTCCTACGTTTGACGGCCTGGTTGTTGAATCTTGCGTTTTAACTCAGGCAGGGTTCTCCCAAGAGGTAGCGGATACCATGATCAGCGCACGCAAACCCGTTTCGGCCAGAATTTATCATCACACTTGGAAAGTTTTTCTCTCTTGGTGTAGAGAGAGCGGGCTGCCTCCTTTGCATTTCTCCGTCCCAAATATTCTAGCCTTCCTCCAAGCGGGCCTGGATTCAGGGCTTGCTCCAAGTACTCTTAAAAGGCAGATTTCAGCCTATTCGGTCCTTTTTCAGCATAGGATTGCTGCTAGCCGTCAGGTCAGGACTTTTTTTCAGGGAGTCGCTCATAAGGTCCCTTCTTATAAAACTCCTTTGGAAGCTTGGGACCTTAATTTGGTCTTAAAGGGAACCTGTCACCTGAATTTGGCGGGACTGGTTTTGGGTGATATGGGTGGAGTTTTCGGGTGTTTGATTCACCCTTTCCTTAACCGCTGGCTGCATGCTGGCTGTAATATTGGATTGAAGTTTATTCTCTGTCCTCTATAATACACGCCTGCACAAGGCATGATTGCTTTGCGCAGCCGTGTACTATGGAGGACAGAGAATGAACTTCAATCCAATATTGCAGCCAGCATGCAGCCAGCGGGTAAGGAAAGGGTGAATCAAACACCCAAAAACTCCGCCCATATGACCCAAAACCAGTCCCGCCAAATTCAGGTGACAGAGTCCCTTTAAGGGCCTTGCAGGAGGCTCCTTTTGAGCTTCTTCAAGATATTTCCTTGACTGTCCTTTCCTGGAAAGTCGTATTTTTAGTGGCCATAACTTCCATAAGGCGGGTATCAGGGCTGGCAGCCCTCTCCTGTTGTAGTCCCTTTCTACGTTTTCATCAGGAAAAGGTAGTGCTCAGACCAGCACCTTCCTTTCTTCCGAAGGTTGTTTCCTCTTTCCACATTAATGAGGATATAGTTCTTCCGTCCTTTTGTCCAGCACCTACGCACCGTGTAGAAAAAGCTCTCCATACGTTGGACCTAGTAAGAGCCCTAAGGAGGTACATTTCCCAGACAGCTCCTTTCCGCCAGACAGATGCTCTGTTTGTCCTTCCGGAAGGTAGTAGGAAGGGATACGCGGCCTCGAAATCTACTCTGGCCAGATGGATACGAGCGGCCATTCAGGAGGCCTATCGCACCAAGGGCATGATGGTTCTGGCTGGAATCAAGGCTCACTCCAATAGAGCAGTGGGGGCTTCCTGGGCGATTCACAGAAAAAATCCCAAGAATTAAAAGTTAACCTTTATTAATATAATCTTATAAAAGTATTAAATACCAAATATGTGCACAACAACCTTTTTGGAAGTGCATTTGAACAGCAAGGTTGATTGCTGTTGAGGGGAACTAGAAAAAAAAAAATCTATAAATCTTCAGCAGAGCGAGTGTGAGCGAGCTGAGTGTGGCCTGAGCGTAAGTGTGGACGGCGGTAAGTGTGACTTGTGATTCAGTGAAGAGGTATTTGGAAAGCCTTTAACAAATACCTGTGTGAATTGGTGTGAGTTGCTCAATTGGGGGTAGCTATATTCATAAGGGTTAACTTAGGGTGGGGGCTCATAGTTAAGGGTTTATAAGGGGCAGCTGTTTGGGGCTCAAGTCCTTTTTGGAAGTGCATTTGAACAGCAAGGTTGATTGCTGTTGAGGGGAACTAGAAAAAAAAAATCTATAAATCTTCAGCAGAGCGAGTGTGAGCGAGCTGAGTGTGGCCTGAGCGTAAGTGTGGACGGCGGTAAGTGTGACTTGTGATTCAGTGAAGAGGTATTTGGAAAGCCTTTAACAAATACCTGTGTGAATTGGTGTGAGTTGCTGAATTGGGGGTAGCTATATTCATAAGGGTTAACTTAGGGTGGGGGCTCATAGTTAAGGGTTTATAAGGGGCAGCTGTTTGGGGCTCAAGTCCTTTTTGGAAGTGCATTTGAACAGCAAGGTTGATTGCTGTTGAGGGGAACTAGAAAAAAAAAAAATCTATAAATCTTCAGCAGAGCGAGTGTGAGCGAGCTGAGTGTGGCCTGAGCGTAAGTGTGGACGGCGGTAAGTGTGACTTGTGATTCAGTGAAGAGGTATTTGGAAAGCCTTTAACAAATACCTGTGTGAATTGGTGTGAGTTGCTGAATTGGGGGTAGCTATATTCATAAGGGTTAACTTAGGGTGGGGGCTCATAGTTAAGGGTTTATAAGGGGCAGCTGTTTGGGGCTCAAGTCCTTTTTGGAAGTGCATTTGAACAGCAAGGTTGATTGCTGTTGAGGGGAACTAGAAAAAAAAAAATCTATAAATCTTCAGCAGAGCGAGTGTGAGCGAGCTGAGTGTGGCCTGAGCGTAAGTGTGGACGGCGGTAAGTGTGACTTGTGATTCAGTGAAGAGGTATTTGGAAAGCCTTTAACAAATACCTGTGTGAATTGGTGTGAGTTGCTGAATTGGGGGTAGCTATATTCATAAGGGTTAACTTAGGGTGGGGGCTCATAGTTAAGGGTTTATAAGGGGCAGCTGTTTGGGGCTCAAGTCCTTTTTGGAAGTGCATTTGAACAGCAAGGTTGATTGCTGTTGAGGGGAACTAGAAAAAAAAAAATCTATAAATCTTCAGCAGAGCGAGTGTGAGCGAGCTGAGTGTGGCCTGAGCGTAAGTGTGGACGGCGGTAAGTGTGACTTGTGATTCAGTGAAGAGGTATTTGGAAAGCCTTTAACAAATACCTGTGTGAATTGGTGTGAGTTGCTGAATTGGGGGTAGCTATATTCATAAGGGTTAACTTAGGGTGGGGGCTCATAGTTAAGGGTTTATAAGGGGCAGCTGTTTGGGGCTCAAGTCCTTTTTGGAAGTGCATTTGAACAGCAAGGTTGATTACTGTTGAGGGGAACTAGAAAAAAAAAATCTATAAATCTTCAGCAGAGCGAGTGTGAGCGAGCTGAGTGTGGCCTGAGCATAAGTGTGGACGGCGGTAAGTGTGACTTGTGATTCAGTGACTTTGGAGTCAGGGAGTTTCCAAGGGAGGAATTACTGAATTGCTGTCTGATTTCTATTAATACTTTGTATTTATTTATTTTTTTTTTTATTGAACTGTTCTGTCTGGTGCAATCCCCATTAGGAAATGTGCTCCACGATTGTTAATGCCATCCAGTGCACATCTTGCCACATGTATGCAGTCCTTGAGCAGCCGATCGAGGGTGCATACTGCTGTGCGAGATGTGAGCACGTTGTGCATTTGGAAACCCAGATTTTGACTCTAAATGTGCAGCTGGCAACACTGAGATCCATAGACAATATGGAGAGGAGTCTTCTGCTCACGGAGCAGACGCTCAATGGGACAGATGAGGGGGGGGATGGTGGGATGGAGCTGCAGGACAATGAAGTAGCAAGCTGGGTGACAGTTAGGAAGCGGGGTAGAGGGAAGAGTGCCAGGGAGGCTAGTCCTGATCTGGAACACCCCAATAAGTTTGCTAAGTTGGCAGATGAGGGGGGTGCCAGTACAGGTGTAGCACTGCTGCAGCCAGGCATGTCCTCTGAAAGCCGGAGGAGGGACTGCTCCAGTAAGGAGGGAAATAGGAGAGCAGGGCAGGCCAGACAGGTGCTGGTAGTGGGCGACTCAATTATTAGGGGAACAGATAGGGCAATCTGTCACAAAGACAGGGATCGTCGAACGGTGTGCTGCCTACCTGGCGCTCGAGTCCGACACATCGCTGATCGGGTGGACAGATTATTGGGAGGGGCTGGTGAGGACCCAGCGGTCATGGTGCACATTGGCACTAATGACAAAGTTAGAGGTAGGTGGAAGGTCCTTAAAGATGATTTCAGGGAATTAGGCTGCAAGCTGAAAGCAAGGACCTCCAATGTGGTATTTTCCGAAATACTGCCGGTACCACATGCCACGCCAGAGAGGCAACGGGAGATTAGGGAGGTGAATAAGTGGCTCAAGAATTGGTGTAGGAAAGAGGGGTTTGGGTTCCTGCAGAACTGGGCCGACTTCTCAGTTGGCTACAGGCTCTACGCTAGGGACGGGCTGCACCTCAATGGGGAGGGTGCAGCTGTGCTGGGGGAGAGAATGGCTAGAAGGTTGGAGGAGTGTTTAAACTAGGAATTGGGGGGGAGGGTATTCATTTTATAGGAGGGGAAGATAGTGCAGACAGAGACCTGGGCACAAATAAGGAAGTTGGGGGTGGCGGTGGCATGGGGGGTGGGGTCAGAACAGTTAATAATTTAAGAAATAGAAGTACAGAGAGGAACATAAAGTGCATGTATACTAATGCCAGAAGCATCGCCAACAAAATGGATGAATTAGAACTAATGTTGTTGGAGCATAATTATGACATGGTGGGGATATCTGAAACGTGGCTGGATGAGAGCCATGACTGGGCTGTTAACTTGCAGGGCTATAGCCTGTTCAGAAATGACCGTACAGATAAGCGAGGGGGAGGGGTGTGTCTATATGTAAAATCATCCTTAAAACCCATCCTGCGCGATAATATAGGTGAATTTAATGAAAATGTAGAATCCCTGTGGGTGGAGATAAGTGGAGGGGGAAAAAATAATAAATTACTGATAGGGGTTTGTTATAAATCTCCAAAAATAATGGAAGCAATGGAGAATATCCTCGTAAAGCAAATAGATGAAGCTGCGACTCAAGGAGAAGTCATTATTATGGGGGACTTCAACTACCCTGAAATAGATTGGGGAACAGAAACCTGCAGTTCCAGCAAAGGTAATCGGTTTTTGACAATTATGAGAGACAATTACCTTTCACAACTGGTTCAGGACCCAACAAGAAGGGGGGCACTACTAGACCTAATATTAACCAACAGGCCAGACCGTATATCAAATATAAGGGTTGGGGGTCACTTGGGAAATAGCGATCACAAAATAATAAGTTTTCATGTATCCTTTAAAAAGATGTGTAGTAGAGGGGTTACAAGGACACTAAACTTCAGGAGGGCAAATTTCCAACGGATGAGAGAGGATCTTGGTGCAATTAACTGGGACGATATCCTGAGACACAAAAATACACAAAGAAAATGGGAGACGTTTATTAGCATCCTGGATAGGACCTGTGCACAGTATATACCGTATGGGAATAAACATACTAGAAATAGGAGGAAACCAATATGGCTAAATAGAGCTGTAAGGGGCGCAATAAGTGACAAAAAGAAAGCATTTAGAGAATTAAAGGAAGTAGGTAGTGAGGAGGCATTAAATAAATACAGAAAATTAAATAAATTCTGTAAAAAGCAAATCAAGGCAGCAAAGATTGAGACAGAGAGACTCATTGCCAGAGAGAGTAAAAATAATCCTAAAATATTCTTTAACTACATAAATAGTAAGAAACTAAAAAATGATAGT
This sequence comes from Ranitomeya imitator, assembly GCF_032444005.1. NCBI lineage: Eukaryota > Metazoa > Chordata > Amphibia > Anura > Dendrobatidae > Ranitomeya > Ranitomeya imitator. Next base: position 60,449,142 of record NC_091291.1, read on the forward strand.
GTTGGCCCCCTTAAAAATAGTCTGGGTGAGATGGTGGATGAGGATGAGGAAAAAGCCAATATGCTAAATGACTTTTTTTCATCAGTATTTACACAAGAAAATCCCATGGCAGACAAAATGTCTAGTGATAAAAATTCCCAATAAAATGTCACCTGCTTAACCCAGCAGGAAGTGCGGCGGCGTCTAAAAATCACTAAAATTGACAAATCTCCGGGCCCGGATGGGATACACCCTCGAGTACTGCAGGAATTAAGTACAGTCATTGATAGACCATTATTTTTAATCTTTAAAGACTCCATAATAACAGGGTCTGTGCCACAGGACTGGCGTATAGCAAATGTGGTGCCAATATTCAAAAAGGGAACAAAAACTGAACTCGGAAATTATAGGCCAGTAAGCTTAACCTCTACTGTGGGTAAAATCCTGGAGGGCATTCTAAGGGACGCTATACTGGAGTATCTGAAGAGGAATAACCTCATGACCCAGTATCAGCACGGGTTCACTAGGGACCGTTCATGTCAGACTAATTTGATCAGTTTCTATGAAGAGGTAAGTTCCGGATTGGACCAAGGGAAACCAGTGGATGTAGTGTATATGGACTTTTCAAAAGCTTTTGATATGGTGCCACACAAAAGGTTGATACATAAAATGAGAATAATGGGGATAGGGGAAAATATGTGCAAGTGGGTTGAGAGCTGGCTCAGGGATAGGAAACAAAGGGTGGTTATTAATGGAGCACACTCGGACTGGGTAGCGGTTAGCAGTGGGGTACCACAGGGGTCAGTATTGGGCCCTCTTCTTTTTAACATATTTATTAATGACCTTGTAGGGGGCATTCAGAGTAGAATTTCAATATTTGCAGATGACACTAAACTCTGCAGGGTAATCAATACAGAGGAGGACAATTTTATATTACAGGATGATTTATGTAAACTAGAAGCTTGGGCTGATAAATGGCAAATGAGCTTTAATGGGGATAAATGTAAGGTCATGCACTTGGGTAGAAGTAATAAGATGTATAATTATGTGCTTAATTCTAAAACTCTGGGCAAAACCGTCAATGAAAAAGATCTGGGTGTATGGGTGGATGACAAACTTAAATTCAGTGGCCAGTGTCAGGCAGCGGCTACAAAGGCAAATAAAATAATGGGATGCATTAAAAGAGGCATAGATGCTCATGAGGAGAATATAATTTTACCTCTATACAAGTCACTAGTTCGACCACATTTAGAATACTGTGCACAGTTCTGGTCTCCGGTGTTTAAGAAAGACATAGCTGAACTAGAGCGGGTGCAGAGAAGAGCGACCAAGGTTATTAGAGGACTGGGGGGTCTGCAATACCAAGATAGGTTATTACACTTGGGGCTATTTAGTTTGGAAAAACGAAGACTAAGGGGTGATCTTATTTTAATGTATAAATATATGAGGGGACAGTACAAAGACCTTTCTGATGATCTTTTTAATCATAGACCTGAAACAGGGACAAGGGGGCATCCTCTGCGGTTGGAGGAAAAAAGGTTTAAGCATAATAACAGACGCGGATTCTTTACTGTAAGAGCAGTGAGACTATGGAACTCTCTGCCGCATGATGTTGTAATGAGTGATTCATTACTTAAATTTAAGAGGGGACTGGATACCTTTCTGGAAAAGTATAATGTTACAGGGTATATACACTAGATTCCTTGATAGGGCGTTGATCCAGGGAACTAGTCTGATTGCCGTATGTGGAGTCGGGAAGGAATTTTTTTCCCCAATGTGGAGCTTACTCTTTGCCACATGGGGTTTTTTTGCCTTCCTCTGGATCAACATGTTAGGGCATGTTAGGTTAGGCTATGGGTTGAACTAGATGGACATATAGTCTTCCTTCAACCTTAATAACTATGTAACAACACCATCACCAAGATTAGCAACATACCATAGGAAAGGCCGAGATAGTGCCAATCCCTACACTAAACTAAAAACACCCTACCTAACAGCGGAGGTTGGCACCCTATAACACCTGCGCAATGGCGCCCCCGCTCCTCGTCGACTCTCCCTGCTAACCCTAGTGGGCCCTACTGGGACAGGGAACAGAAAAAACAAATATTCAGTGCCTCTCTAAAACAGATAGTGGGTCAATAGCAATTACCCAAATACCCTATCTCGCTAGCTGCACTAAAACTTCCTATCCGCGGGGTCGGCACCCTAAGATAGATGCTAATGGTGCCCCCGCTCCACGATGGCTACACTAATCTGACCCTAAATAAAAGGGCAGGCAGGATGTTATACAGATGTATAAGAGCATATATCAAGAGGATATATGATACCCGATTGATAATAGGGTGTCCTTTTCGTATACACAGTGCTGATCGTTCATACTCCACACATCCTAAAGTTGTCTAAATTAGCATATATATAATAAAAGAGATCATGAAGTTCAGTGACTTGCGGGTAAAGTGATCTCCCAAGCTTGAATGTCAATGATCCAGAGTATAAGCACATACTAAAAAGACACGATCCTCCTAAAGCCTTTTGACCCAAACCAAATCAGTATGGTCATTTGAACATAACATAACCACGGTACTCCCTTCCCCAAACTCAACGCGTTTCCACTCCGCATATAACAGGAGGTTCATCAGGAGTTTATCAGATATATGTAAAGGGTTACTTAGCTTCCTTCATAAATGGTGCAGGTGAACCAAATAGTCTATACCACCATCGGGCCGATCCCTCATGGATATGGTGCTCCCAGACAGATGCCACAGCATGTGCGTTTTAAAGGCTGAACACTTAACAAAAACAAAAACAGCTGCTTACCGGCGTGCGTGTCCCAAGTACTTCTGGTATTACAGCCGAGAGGGGGTCATGCGTCCTGTGACGTCTCCTGCGCCTAATGCGCCTGCGTAGAGGCTACAGGTACATCCCCTATTCCTAAGCGAGGGACGAGCGATCCAGCTAGAACACCAGATCTAAAAGATCTCTTCCACGAATTGACAAATTGCTATAGGGACAATATCAAGTCCTGGTGGGAAGTACAGTCGTTGGAAAATTATATTAACACCAAGATTGTACCCAAGGGCTTGAGACTGAACATTATCCCGGCACGTAGAGCAAGGACACCCGAACTATTACATAAGTGGAGGAACGAGCTGATAGAGAGCTCAATAAGATTTATGCAGATTCTTCTACAGGAAGAGAAAAACACATTTGATAGAACGAGCAAGAAGTTGACTGAATTAATTGAAAACATCAGTAAACATAAGAGTGACCCGGACTTCAACAAGAGGGAATCCACACTACAGACTAATATTGAGAGGTTTCAAACAGATATAAAAGCGAGGAAGCACAAACAATTTAGTCGTGATAGTTGGGATTTTAAGGAGAACAGAGTCTTTGGGTTCCTCTCGGAGGAGGGGTTATCCCAAAGAGGGGAATCACAGAGTCTATCCTCATCTGAGGTCGAAACATCAGATAGTGAAAGAAGTGATTTCTTTAAAAACCCTAATTCTAATTCAACTTTTAGACCTCGTAGAGAGAGATGGGTAAAATCAGGAAAAAAGAGATATGTCCCATCAAGGGGTGGAGGAAATTATCAAACATCCAATACGGGACATATGACCACCTCTGGATCTTTGGCAGCTTCCTCTCCTGCTTTCTCCTCCTCGTCCTCTTTTTTAGAGAGGTGGCCGCTCCCTTATCAACTGAGGGAGCGTCTGGGAGCCCCTCGCTACTAAAGGACAATAGGATTGTGAACCTGTCATCCCATTACCTCTCAGATGTGGAAAGGACAGTATTGGAAAAAGGGTTGGGATTTGTACCAACTAACAGGTTTAACGAATTTGAATGGGTGAAAGATATTAACCTTTTTGCTCGTAAGTTAAAATGGAGGAAATTTTTCAAGAATCATGATGAAGCTGAATGTGTGTCCTTGGGTGTAGACATGACGGAATTATCAGATATAAGAGTTCTTACTGATATGTTGGAGGAGAGCTCTAGGCCTTTAGGTGTGGGCCCTTTTACAAAACTGAAACCTAATAGTAAGAGGATGCCACCTTTGTCTACAAACACCAGTATCGATATCTTTACGCAATTAGTGCTGGCTGATCTAAAGAAATTAAACACTAAAGAGAGAAAATATAAGTCAAACTTATCCTGTAATGAAAGGAGGGCGTTGGACTCTCTGAGAAAAAAGAACTGGTGTTTAAACAATCAGACAAAGGTGGCAACCTTGTCATCCTTGATTGTGATAAGTATAGAGATATGTGTTTGAGGTTATTGAAGGATGAGTCAACATATGGGTTACTCCGGAAGGATCCCACGGAGGCATTCAACTTAGAGTTGGGTCACCTGCTGCAAGAGGCCTACGAGGGTGGGCTGATATCCATAAGTGAAAAGAACTTTATGACACAAAGGACGCCAACTATACCTGTGTTCTATGCCCTTCCAAAGGTGCATAAAGGGCTAAAACCCCTGAAAGGACGACCAATAGTCTCAGGTAATGATTCTATCACACAAAACTGTGGTGTCTATATTGATAAAGTTCTGAGAGATTTCGTAACGGCCCTACCATCGTATATACGTGATACCTCAGACTTGTTAGTGAGGATAGAAGACATCATTGTGGACACAGATACCCTCTTGGCATCCATCGATGTTGAGGCCTTGTACAGTAGTATACCTCACGATGTGGGCCTACAGGCTGTAGATTTCTTTCTTAGATCAAGAGGGGTTCAGTTCACTGAACATAGTCGATTTGTCAATCGCCTCCTCCATTTTATTTTGACACACAATTACTTTCTCTTTGAGGGGAAGTTCTACCACCAGCTCAGGGGCACAGCTATGGGCAGCCCATGTGCCCCTACTTATGCAAATTTGCTCCTGGGCTGGTGGGAGGATACGGTTGTTTTCGGTGAGGAGAGTCTATCTAGATGGGGCCCCCAGATAATTTTCTGGGGGCGCTATATTGATGATGTCCTGATTCTGTGGTCAGGAGATGCGGCCTCTTTTAATGTCTTTGTCAAGGGTTTAAATAATAACAACATGGGTCTCAGCTTTACCTCCGAGATCAATGGCGATAAGATCAACTTTTTGGATGTCACAATTAGCAAGGAGGGGGATGGGCATTTAGCCACCTCCATCTACAGAAAACCCACCTCTACAAATAATCTTTTGAATTGGAACAGTCATCATCCATATGGGCTCAGGAGGGGGATACCTAAAGGGAAGTATATGAGAGCTAAAAGAAACTGTTCATCTGAAACTTCCTTTTATACTGAGACACGAGATCTAAAAAATAGATTTCTTGAAAGAGGGTACCCTATGAAAGTACTTTGTGAGGCCTTCAAACAGGTTGAGACAGTCCCAAGAACTAATTTATTACATCCTGTAAATAAGGTTGATGAGGACCCTCCTCTGAGACTCATCGGAATGTTTGATGACTGTTCCAATGAGGTGAGAGACATCATCAAGAAGTATTGGGCTATCTTATTGGCAGATACTGACATAAAAGATTGTCTCCCGGAGACACCTATGATCACTTATAGAAAAGGGAGATCTCTTAAGGATCAACTTGTACACAGCGTTTTCTCACCCCCCAAAAAAAGTGGGACATGGCTGGATAAGAGGCAGTTTGGGACGTTTCGCTGTGGAACCTGTTCCTTTTGTGGTTAATAGATACTGGAAATCGTTTCTCCAGTGCTAATACAGGACAGGTTTTTGAGAGCAGACATTTTGCAAATTGTAAAACAAGTGGAGTTATATATTTGTTTAAATGTACTTGCCCATTAAACTATGTGGGGAAAACAAAAAGGGAGTTGAGAAGAAGGATAGGGGATCACCTTGGTGTCATTAGACATGCCAGGGATACCCCAGTATCTAGACATGTTCGGATGGTACATCAGGGTGACCTCAAGTCTTTTACTTTCTGTGCCATTGAAGTGGTAGTCCCTTCCATCAGGGGCGGTGACTGGGATCGGAAGATCTTACAAAAGGAATTGAAATGGATCCATAGACTGGATACGGTCTTCCCGAATGGGTTGAACGAACAAATGAACTTTGGCTGTTACCTATGACTCTTTTATCGGTTGATGTTATTTTGGCAATGAGAAGATCTGCACTATCGACCCTGAAATGGGTCAGACTGGTTTATAAATATCTGTCCAATTTTTTGGACATAGTATCTGTCAGTACCTGTGGACATCATTTTGTCTACGGAAGTTATCTGGGGGTGTGTGCGTCTTGAAGTTTGGTCACTCTAAGGATATGTGCTTGGTTCTTTATTTATAAATATGTTAGCCAACCCATGACATATAAACATAAAAATGATTACAGTATGAGCGCCATATCTGTATTTATGTATTTATAACGGTGGATGATGGGGTACTGCATCAGCGGGACATTAATTATGCGCACAATATCAATTATGCTTTATGGAATGCGCAATTTTAGCGCTGTGATAAGAATTTATCTGTTTTTCATGAATGTCCATAACTGATTTGTTGTACGCGGTGTATGCTGTTTATTTGGGAATGTGATTATGACACTATTATTTCCATAGTATCAACTATGCATGCACCTTTTGCACTCTGACTGGTGTCTGCGTTGTTATAGTCAGTCAATATTTCTTTTGACTATGCTTACTGAGCATGCGTACCCTATCGGCGCCTATGAACTAGCCCTTAGTGGCGCTTCACTTGGATTAATGAGAGGGGGCTGCCCTGTTGTTTTTATTCACGTCATGACTGGCGCATGCGCATTGGTATGTGTGATTGTGACGCTAGCATCTCCATGGCACTAACGAAGCATGTGCTCATTGTGCGTGCGCTATTGATTAGTGCCTATGCTACTATGGTCACTCAGTATCCCTCTTGATTATGCCTATTGAGCATGCGTACTTTATCGGCGCTTTAGACTAGTTCTAAGTGGCGCTTCAGCTATATGACAAGTTGGGGCTGCCCTTTGGATGTTTATAACGTCACGATCGGCGCGTGCGCATTGATGTTTATAGACGAGGGTTATCCCTCGCTTGGGAATAGGGGATGTACCTGTAGCCTCTACGCAGGCGCATTAGGCGCAGGAGACGTCACAGGACGCATGACCCCCTCTCGGCTGTAATACCGGAAGTACTTGGGACACGCACGCCGGTAAGCAGCTGTTTTTGTTTTTGTTAAGTGTTCAGCCTTTAAAACGCACACGCTGTGGCATCTGTCTGGGAGCACCATATCCATGAGGGATCGGCCCGATGGTGGTACAGACTATTTGGTTCACCTGCACCATTTATGAAGGAAGCTAAGTAACCCTTTACATATATCTGATAAACTCCTGATGAACCTCCTGTTATATGCGGAGGGGAAACGCGTTGAGTTTGGGGAAGGGAGTACCGTGGTTATGTTATGTTCAAATGACCATACTGATTTGGTTTGGGTCAAAAGGCTTTAGGAGGATCGTGTCTTTTTAGTATGTGCTTATACTCTGGATCATTGACATTCAAGCTTGGGAGATCACTTTACCCACAAGTCACTGAACTTCATGATCTCTTTTATTATATATATGCTAATTTAGACAACTTTAGGATGTGTGGAGTATGAACGATCAGCACTGTGTATACGAAAAGGACACCCTATTATCAATCGGGTATCATATATCCTCTTGATATATGCTCTTATACATCTGTATAACATCCTGCCTGCCCTTTTATTTAGGGTCAGATTAGTGTAGCCATTGTGGAGCGGGGGCACCATTAGCATCTATCTTAGGGTGCTGACCCCCGCGGATAGGAAGTTTTAGTGCAGCTAGCGAGATAGGGTATTTGGGTAATTGCTATTGACCCACTATCTGTTTTAGAGAGGCACTGAATATTTGTTTTTTCTGTTCCCTGTCCCAGTAGGGCCCACTAGGGTTAGCAGGGAGAGTCGACGAGGAGCGGGGGCGCCATTGCGCAGGTGTTATAGGGTGCCAACCTCCGCTGTTAGGTAGGGTGTTTTTAGTTTAGTGTAGGGATTGGCACTATCTCGGCCTTTCCTATGGTATGTTGCTAATCTTGGTGATGGTGTTGTTGTGCACATATTTGGTATTTAATACTTTTATAAGATTATATTAATAAAGGTTAACTTTTAATTCTTGGGATTTTTTCTGTGAGCTCTTCTATATATACCCAAGGTTGTACATTTTTTCTTTCTGTGAAAATTTCCTGGGCGATTCAGCACCAGGCCTCAGCAGAACAGGTTTGCAAAGCTGCAACCTGGTCTAGTTTGCATACTTTTGTCAAACATTATAATATCCACTCCCAGATCTCTGCAGATGCAAGTCTGGGTAGAAGGATTCTTCAAGTGGCGGTGACGCACTTATAAGACAACCATTATCTGGATAATTTTTACTGGTGAGTTAATTTCCCTCCCAGGGACTACTTTGGGACATCCCACAGTCATGTGTCCCCCAATGAGGCGAAGGAGAACTAGGGATTTTTGTGTTACCGTAAAATCCTTTTCTCCGAGATGCTCATTGGGGGACACCGCTCCCTCCCTGGTAGCCTGTTGGCTGCTTTTGCTATATCTGATTTTGTCAGTTATTAGGACTTTTTCTAGACATACGTTTTCTGTATTTATGCTGTTTATATTATTTCTCATGTTTTGTTCTACTGCTTTTGCACCGAACTGGAGTCGTCAGTAGCCAGTGTCAGGGTGTGTATATGACGGAGGAGAAGCTAACTTTTTTTCAAGTTTACTTAGTGTCAGCCTCCTGGCGGCAGAAGCACACCCACAGTCCTGTGTCCCCCAATGAGCATCTCGGAGAAAAGGATTTTACGGTAACACAAAAATCCCTATTTTAATGTCCCATGACATTTTGTTTGAGATTCACCAGTGCATTCTGGGATACTCAAATTAGCTATCATCAGGGGGCAGAAGCTGCCCTCACTGCCGCAAGCTCTGCACCCTCTCTGAATTTAGACGCCATCAGTGATGTCTGTTTTGGAGGCTCGGCTAGTCCTCACCTGATAATGCTTCAGTTGTAAATTCTGATGCCTACTCGGTATGAGTTTTCTGTGCTTTTTTTCTTTGAATGCAGTGTCTGTGCACTCCCTTGTTGGCTCTAAGGAGAAGAGATAACTCGGCAAGGGCCAGTCTAGTCCCTGAAACAGATGACGCTATTTTCATGGTGGGGAAAGCAGCTGTGGCAGTGACCGCAGCCTCTGCCCCCTAATGATGTCCCATGTGAGTATCCCAAAGTGCACAGGGATTCTAAAAAAAAAGTCATTGGAAGTAAAAAAAAAAAAAAAAAACACAAGCAGACAGGAAGTTACATTAGAGAGGGAAAGGTAGAAATTTGTTAACTGAAATATATTCAATTATAATGTATAATATATAATGACCTCAGGTTAGCATCCTCAATAATCAGAACCTCCCACTCCCGTCTCCAAGACTTTACACGTGCTGCGCCGATTCTTTGGAATGCACTACCTAGGTTAATACAATTAATCCCCAATCCTCACAGGTTTAAGAGTACCCTAAAAACTCATTTGTTCAGACTGGCCTACCGCCTCAATGCATTAACCTAACGATCCCTGTGTGGCCTATATAAAAAAAAAACAAAAAAAAACAATCAGGTGTAATGTCCACACGGTGTAAGGAATTTAAGAGAGAGTAAGCTTTAACTGTAGTTTATTCTTCTCATTTCCTCCAGCACACAGCATACAGCAGCATAACATTTTCCTCCTCAGGCCAGAACTGAAACTGAAACTACTCTCAAGTCCCGCCCTCGCTTTCTTAAAGAGACAGATCTAATTCTTATACATTACATCATCCCCTTTTTTTTTTTTTTTTTTTTATATACATATATTAACAACCTAAAACAAATATTGACAATGTAACAACACAAAAATGTCCAATAAAAACCATATATCTGTATTGTCTTATTCCCCTTTTTTTTTAAACTATATCTCTTCAATAAGTCTCGATGGAGCCCTTCTTTCCCGTGTAGGGTAATGTCTGCGTTCATTGGCGGTGTCCAGTGCTGACGGATCAGTCACCTCTTGTTGGTCCTCTCCACCGTCGGGTATCAAATCTTCCACTGGTGGGAGTTCATTACCATTGTTCTGCGGTATGATTTTAAAATGTGAGGAATTTCGAGTGATGGAGTGTCCGTCTCGCTCAGCCGTGACCATACTGCCTTTTCTCTCAGTAACATTATATTTTGCAGGACTATATACAGCTGAGGTTTTGTTGGTTGATTTTTGACGCACAACAACCATATCACCTCTTTTGATGGCACATGGCTGTGCCCGTCGCCTTCTGTCTGCATAATGTTTCATGGCTTGCTTGTTAAAGATATCCGTTGATCGCACTGAAGAGTCATTTGGTAAGGGATGACTGGTCACATCAGGGATCCGTGTACGAAGAGTTCTGCTGAACATTAGATGAGATGGCGCAGCATTAGTGGTGGAATGTGGCGTGTTGCGGTAATTGCGCATGAATTTGTATAGTGACTGTTTAAGTGGGGTGTGCTCCAGGCTAGCTGCCTTGATTCGTTTCCCCATGGTGTGCATGAAACGTTCTACGATTCCATTAGCTTGCGGCCAGCAAGGTGTGATTTTTCTGTGGCCGAACCCCAAGTATTCAGAAAACTGTGCAAACACATGTCCATTGAATGGAGGTCCATTATCTGTTTTGACCACTCTTGGAATGCCATATGCAGAGAATATGTCGTCCAGTTCTGGTATGACACTATTAGCAGACGTTGAACAGATGAATGAAATGACAGGGTATCTAGAAATATTCATCAATTGTTACTAGAATGTATTGGCCATTTGGTAATGGTCCATATATGTCGACTGCCACTTCCTCCCATACAGCAGTGGGTAACGGAGACATTTGTAATGGCTCTAGAGTTGATGATGGAGTAATTAATTGACAAGTGGAGCAATGTCCAATCTTCTCTTCCACCAATTTATCCATATTTGGGAACCACACTTTTTCTCTGAGTAACTTTTTTGTGCCAACAATTCCTAGATGACCTTCATGTGCTATCTGTATGACTAGGTTGCGCAAGGCCTTAGGTACAACCAGTTTGGTACCACGAAGGATGAGTTGATCTTCAGTGACTAATAATTCCTCACGTACATTTGAAAATAGTTTTAACTCTTTCAGATCAATCCCATCTTCAGGAAATTTTTTCTTTTGAATTTCATGCCACCTTCTATTTTTAATAATTTGTATTAAGGCACAGAGTGTCTTGTCACTTGTTGTTGTATTCACAAACTGATCAACAGAAAGTGCTTTTGGCACGGCGTGAGCTGAAACAAAGTGGATGTATTCTTCAATGGAGGAATGCACAGGTAAGTCATCATTCGTGGGATGTCTTGAGAGATAATCAGCCGGATTGCTGTATTTTCCAGGTTTGTGAACAATTTTGTAATTATAGTCCTATAGACGTAGACCCCATCGTTCAATCCGTGCTGGCATTTTAGCTCGGGGATTTCCAAAAATTGTAAGGAGAGCTTGATGATCTGTGACAATGGTGAAGGGAGCGCCATAGAGAAATAAGTGAGTGTTCACATCCCCAGACGACTGCCAAGCTTTCTTTTTCAGGTTGTGAATACTTTCTTTCAGTGCTTGTTAAGCTTTTACTTGCATAAGAAATGATGTGGGGACTTTGATTGTCATCCTTGTATTGTGCTAAAATTGCACCCAGTCCCACGGGACTAGCATCCACAATCAGTTCGGTTTGAAGAGCTGGATCAAAATAGGCCATGGTGGTTGTTGAGCAGAGTTCCTTTTTGATTGTTTCAAAAGAGGCCTGACAGTCTTGGGACCATTGAAAAACGCAATTTTGTTTCGTAACTTCCCTTAATGGAGTGCTGATTGTCGAAAAATTTGGAATATATCTAGCACAGTAACTTGCCATTCCAAGAAAAGAGCGCACTTCAATGGCATCCTGTGGAATTGAAGCTGCTCTGATGGATTCCACTTTCTTGGGATCAGGTCGTACTCCTTCCGCCGAGAAAATGTGACCATAGAACTCCAATGAATTTTTATCAAATTCGCATTTTTCTTTGTTTAAAGTGAGTCCAGCAGAGAGCAGACATTCAAAGATAGCATATAGAGCACGATTATGTTCAGCTTGAGTTTTCCCAAAAACCAGTATGTCATCACTGTAATTAAAGGCATTTGAAATATGTTGAATGACGCTCCTTATCGTATCTTGAAAAATTTCTGCTGCTGAGCAGACCCCAAACGTCAATCTTTTGTATCTTCTGAGACCCACATGGGTGGAAAATGTTGTTAAGTATCTGGATTCTGGACTCAATTCTAATTGATGATAGCCCTTATTGAGGTCGAGCTTTGAAAAAACAGTTGCTCCATTTAATAAATTAATAATGTCATCAATTGTGGGTGAGATGTGTCTTTCCCTTTGAATAGCAGTGTTGGGCAGGCGCATGTCAACACACAGTCTTACCTGCTCTGGAGTCTTTGGTTTTGGAACTACCACAAGTGGAGAGACCCACGGAGTGGGACCAGAAACAGTTTCAATGACATCATCATCCATGAGCAATTGGAGTTCCTTTTCTACCTTCTTTCTCAGGTGAAATGGAATACGCCTGTGAGCCTGGGCTACTGGACGGACACTGTCATCCACATGAAGATGCACTTGAGAGTCCTTTAATTTTCCTAATCCACTAAATAGGGAGGGAAAACTATTCACCATGGCTTGTACATCCAGGTCCGCAGGGTCGGTTATGGTATGAACAATCTGGATGAGTCCCAGCTTCAAGGCAGTGTGATAGCTGAGAAGACAGCCTCCGGATCCTTGTAATGTGTGAAAAGTAGGGTTGAGCGAAACGGGTCGAACATTTTCAAAAGTCGCCGACTTTTGACAAAGTCGGGTTTCATGAAACCCGATCCGACCCCTGTGCGGTGTCGGCCATGCGGTACGCGACTTTCGCGCCAAAGTCGCGTTTCAATGACGCGAAAAGCGCCATTTCTCAGCCAATGAAGGTAAACGCAGAGTGTGGGCAGCGTGATGACATAGGTCCTGGTCCCCACCATCTTAGAGAAGGGCATTGCAGTGATTGGCTTGCTGTCCGCGGCGTCACAGGGGCTATAAAGGGGCGTTCCCGCCGACCGCCATGTTACTGCTGCTGATCTGAGCTTAGGGAGAGGTTGCTGCCGCTTCGTCAGAAGCAGGGATAGAGTTAGGCAGGGTCCATTAACCACCAAACCGCTTGTGCTGTAGCGATTTGCACTGTCCAACACCACCTTCGGTGTGCAGGGACAGTGGAAGCTACATTTTTTTTTTCCCCTCAGCGCTGTAGCTCATTGGGCTGCCCTAGAAGGCTCCCTGATAGCTGCATTGCTGTGTGTACGCCGCTGTGCAAACCAACTGCTTTTTTCAAAGCACAAATCCTCTTGTTCCTTCCTTTCTGCACAGCTATCTTGTTTGTTTGTCCACACTTTTTATTTAATTTGTGCATCAGTCCACTCCTTATTGCTGCCTACCATACCTGGCTGAGATTACTGCAGGGAGATAGCAATTGAAGGACAGTTCCTTTTTTTTTTTTTTTTTTGTGGGAGATTAAGATTGACATTTCTGCTAGAGTGCCATCCCTGTCTGTGTCATCTCTCACTCAGTGGGCCATAGAAAGCCTATTTATTTTTTTGCTTGATTTGGGTTCTAAAATCTACCTGAAAAAATCACTACATCAATCAGTGGGAGAAAAATATTGGCCTCAGGGCTTGTGTGCCACTCCTTACTCCTGTGTGTGCCATCTCTCAGTGGGCCATAGAAAGCCTATTTATTTTTTTGCTTGATTTGGGTTCCAAAATCTACCTGAAAAAATCAATAAATCAATCAGTGGGAGAAAAATATTGGCCTTTGGGCTTGTGTGCCAGTCCTAAGCGTGCCATCTCTCTCTCTCAGATAGTGGGCCATAGAAAGCCTATTTATTATTTTTTTATTGGGTTTATAAATTTTCCCTGGAAAGAAAAAAAAAAAAAAGTGGGAGATTAATATTGGCCTCTGGGCTTGTGTGCCAGTCCTGAGCGTGCCATCTCTCTCACAAATAGTGGGCCATAGAAAGCCTATTTATTTTTTTGGTTGATTTGGGTTCTAAATTCTACCTGAAAAAATCACTTAATCAATCAGTGGGAGATAAGTATTGGCCTCTGGGCTTGTGTGCCACTCCTGACTCCTGTGTGCGTCCTCTCTCACTCAGTGGGCCCTAGAAAGCCTATTTTTTTTTTTTTTCTAAATTCTCCCTGAAAAAATCATTTTATTTTATTTGGTTTCTAAATTATTCCTGAAAAAATCATTTTTTTTTTTTTTTTCTAAAGTCTCCCTGAAAAAAAAAAAAAAAACAAATCAGTGGGAGATTAATATTGCCCTTTCTGCTTGTGTGCCAGTCTTGACTCCTGGGTGTGCCATCTCTCTCTCTCCAATTGTGGGCCATAGAAAGCCTATTAATTTTTTTGCTTGATTTGGGTTCCAAAATCTACCTGAAAAAATCACTTAATCAATCAGTGGGAGATAAATATTGGCCTCTGGGCTTGTGTGCCACTCCTGACTCCTGTGTGCATCCTCTCTCACTCAGTGTGCCCTAGAAAGCCTATTTTTTGTTTTCTTTGTTTTCTAAATTCTCCCTGAAAAAATCATTTTATTTTATTTGGTTTCTAAATTATTCCTGAAAAAAATCATTTTTTTTGTATTTTTTTTTTCTAAAGTCTCCCTGAAAAAAAAACAAAAACAAATCAGTGGGAGATTAATATTGCCCTTTCTGCTTGTGTGCCAGTCTTGACTCCTGGGTGTGCCATCTCTCTCTCTCCAATTGTGGGCCATAGAAAGCCTATTAATTTTTTTGCTTGATTTGGGTTCCAAAATCTACCTGAAAAAATCACTTAATCAATCAGTGGGAGATAAATATTGGCCTCTGGGCTTGTGTGCCACTCCTGACTCCTGTGTGCGTCCTCTCTCACTCAGTGTGCCCTAGAAAGCCTATTTTTTGTTTTCTTTGTTTTCTAAATTCTCCCTGAAAAAATCATTTTATTTTATTTGGTTTCTAAATTATTCCTGAAAAAAATCATTTTTTTTTGTATTTTTTTTTTCTAAAGTCTCCCTGAAAAAAAAAAAAAAAACAAATCAGTGGGAGATTAACATTGCCCTTTCTGCTTGTGTGCCAGTCTTGACTCCTGGGTGTGCCATCTCTCTCTCTCCAATTGTGGGCCATAGAAAGCCTATTAATTTTTTTGCTTGATTTGGGTTCCAAAATCTACCTGAAAAAATCACTTAATCAATCAGTGGGAGATAAATATTGGCCTCTGGGCTTGTGTGCCACTCCTGACTCCTGTGTGCGTCCTCTCTCACTCAGTGTGCCCTAGAAAGCCTATTTTTTGTTTTCTTTGTTTTCTAAATTCTCCCTGAAAAAATCATTTTATTTTATTTGGTTTCTAAATTATTCCTGAAAAAAATAATTTTTTTTGTATTTTTTTTTTCTAAAGTCTCCCTGAAAAAAAAAAAAAAAAAAAAAATCAGTGGGAGATTAATATTGCCCTTTCTGCTTGTGTGCCAGTCTTGACTCCTGGGTGTGCCATCTCTCTCTCTCCAATTGTGGGCCATAGAATGCCTATTAATTTTTTTGCTTGATTTGGGATCCAAAATCTACCTGAAAAAATCACTTAATCAATCAGTGGGAGATAAATATTTGCCTCTGGGCTTGTGTGCCACTCCTGACTCCTGTGTGCGTCCTCTCTCACTCAGTGTGCCCTAGAAAGCCTATTTTTTGTTTTCTTTGTTTTCTAAATTCTCCCAGAAAAAATCATTTTATTTTATTTGGTTTCTAAATTATTCCTGAAAAAAAATCATTTTTTTTGTATTTTTTTTTTCTAAAGTCTCCCTGAAAAAAAAAAAAAACAAATCAGTGGGAGATTAATATTGCCCTTTCTGCTTGTGTGCCAGTCTTGACTCCTGGGTGTGCCATCTCTCTCTCTCCAATTGTGGGCCATAGAAAGCCTATAAATTTTTTTGCTTGATTTGGGTTCCAAAATCTACCTGAAAAAATCACTTAATCAATCAGTGGGAGATAAATATTGGCCTCTGGGCTTGTGTGCCACTCCTGACTCCTGTGTGCGTCCTCTCTCACTCAGTGTGCCCTAGAAAGCCTATTTTTTGTTTTCTTTGTTTTCTAAATTCTCCCTGAAAAAATCATTTTATTTTATTTGGTTTCTAAATTATTCCTGAAAAAAATAATTTTTTTTGTATTTTTTTTTTCTAAAGTCTCCCTGAAAAAAAAACAAAAACAAATCAATGGGAGATTAATATTGCCCTTTCTGCTTGTGTGCCAGTCTTGACTCCTGGGTGTGCCATCTCTCTCTCTCCAATTGTGGGCCATAGAAAGCCTATTAATTTTTTTGCTTGATTTGGGTTCCAAAATCTACCTGAAAAAATCACTTAATCAATCAGTGGGAGATAAATATTGGCCTCTGGGCTTGTGTGCCACTCCTGACTCCTGTGTGCGTCCTCTCTCACTCAGTGTGCCCTAGAAAGCCTATTTTTTGTTTTCTTTGTTTTCTAAATTCTCCCTGAAAAAATCATTTTATTTTATTTGGTTTCTAAATTATTCCTGAAAAAAAATCATTTTTTTGTATTTTTTTTTCTAAAGTCTCCCTGAAAAAAAAACAAAAACAAATCAGTGGGAGATTAATATTGCCCTTTCTGCTTGTGTGCCAGTCTTGACTCCTGGGTGTGCCATCTCTCTCTCTCCAATTGTGGGCCATAGAAAGCCTATTAATTTTTTTGCTTGATTTGGGTTCCAAAATCTACCTGAAAAAATCACTTAATCAATCAGTGGGAGATAAATATTGGCCTCTGGGCTTGTGTGCCACTCCTGACTCCTGTGTGTGTCCTCTCTCACTCAGTGTGCCCTAGAAAGCCTATTTTTTGTTTTCTTTGTTTTCTAAACTCTCCCTGAAAAAATCATTTTATTTTATTTGGTTTCTAAATTATTCCTGAAAAAATAATTTTTTTTGTATTTTTTTTTTCTAAAGTCTCCCTGAAAAAAAAAACAAAAACAAATCAGTGGGAGATTAATATTGCCCTTTCTGCTTGTGTGCCAGTCTTGACTCCTGGGTGTGCCATCTCTCTCTCTCCAATTGTGGGCCATAGAAAGCCTATTAATTTTTTTGCTTGATTTGGGTTCCAAAATCTACCTGAAAAAATCACTTAATCAATCAGTGGGAGATAAATATTGGCCTCTGGGCTTGTGTGCCACTCCTGACTCCTGTGTGCGTCCTCTCTCACTCAGTGTGCCCTAGAAAGCCTATTTTTTGTTTTCTTTGTTTTCTAAATTCTCCCTGAAAAAATCATTTTATTTTATTTGGTTTCTAAATTATTCCTGAAAAAAATCATTTTTTTTGTATTTTTTTTTTCTAAAGTCTCCCTGAAAAAAAAAAAAAAACAAATCAGTGGGAGATTAATATTGCCCTTTCTGCTTGTGTGCCAGTCTTGACTCCTGGGTGTGCCATCTCTCTCTCTCCAATTGTGGGCCATAGAAAGCCTATTAATTTTTTTGCTTGATTTGGGTTCCAAAATCTACCTGAAAAAATCACTTAATCAATCAGTGGGAGATAAATATTGGCCTCTGGGCTTGTGTGCCACTCCTGACTCCTGTGTGCGTCCTCTCTCACTCAGTGTGCCCTAGAAAGCCTATTTTTTGTTTTCTTTGTTTTCTAAATTCTCCCTGAAAAAAATCATTTTATTTTATTTGGTTTCTAAATTATTCCTGAAAAAAATCATTTTTTTTGTATTTTTTTTTTCTAAAGTCTCCCTGAAAAAAACAAAACAAAACAAATCAGTGGGAGATTAATATTGCCCTTTCTGCTTGTGTGCCAGTCTTGACTCCTGGGTGTGCCATCTCTCTCTCTCCAATTGTGGGCCATAGAAAGCCTATTAATTTTTTTGCTTGATTTGGGTTTCAAAACCTACCTGAAAAAATCACTTAATCAATCAGTGGGAGATAAATATTGGCCTCTGGGCTTGTGTGCCACTCCTGACTCCTGTGTGCGTCCTCTCTCACTCAGTGTGCCCTAGAAAGCCTATTTTTTGTTTTCTTTGTTTTCTAAATTCTCCCTGAAAAAATCATTTTATTTTATTTGGTTTCTAAATTATTCCTGAAAAAAATAATTTTTTTTGTATTTTTTTTTTCTAAAGTCTCCCTGAAAAAAAACAAAAAACAAATCAATGGGAGATTAATATTGCCCTTTCTGCTTGTGTGCCAGTCTTGACTCCTGGGTGTGCCATCTCTCTCTCTCCAATTGTGGGCCATAGAAAGCCTATTAATTTTTTTGCTTGATTTGGGTTCCAAAATCTACCTGAAAAAATCACTTAATCAATCAGTGGGAGATAAATATTGGCCTCTGGGCTTGTGTGCCACTCCTGACTCCTGTGTGCGTCCTCTCTCACTCAGTGTGCCCTAGAAAGCCTATTTTTTGTTTTCTTTGTTTTCTAAATTCTCCCTGAAAAAATCATTTTATTTTATTTGGTTTCTAAATAATTCCTGAAAAAAATCATTTTTTTTGTATTTTTTTTTTCTAAAGTCTCCCTGAAAAAAACAAAAAAAACAAATCTGTCACAAAGACAGGGATCGTCGAACGGTGTGCTGCCTACCTGGCACTTGAGTCCGACACATCGCTGATCGGGTGGACAGATTATTGGGAGGGGCTGGTGAGGACCCAGCGGTCATGGTGCACATTGGCACTAATGACAAAGTTAGAGGTAGGTGGAAGGTCCTTAAAGATGATTTCAGGGAATTAGGCTGCAAGCTGAAAGCAAGGACCTCCAACGTGGTATTTTCCGAAATACTGCCGGTACCACGTGCCACGCCAGAGAGGCAACGGGAGATTAGGGAGGTTAATAAGTGGCTCAAGAATTGGTGTAGGAAAGAGGGGTTTGGGTTCCTGCAGAACTGGGCCAACTTCTCAGTTGGCTACAGGCTCTACGCTAGGGACGGGCTGCACCTCAATGGGGAGGGTGCAGCTGTGCTGGGGGAGAGAATGGCTAGAAGGTTGGAGGAGTGTTTAAACTAGGAATTGGGGGGAGGGTATTCATTTTATAGGAGGGGAAGATAGTGCAGACAGAGTCCTGGGCACAAATAAGGAAGTTGGGGGTGGCGGTGGCATGGGGGGTGGGGTCAGAACAGTTAATAATTTAAGAAATAGAAGTACAGAGAGGAACATAAAGTGCATGTATACTAATGCCAGAAGCCTCGCCAACAAAATGGACGAATTAGAACTAATGTTGTTGGAGCATAATTATGACATGGTGGGGATATCTGAAACGTGGCTGGATGAGAGCCATGACTGGGCTGTTAACTTGCAGGGCTATAGCCTGTTCAGAAATGACCGTACAGATAAGCGAGGGGGAGGGGTGTGTCAATATGTAAAATCATCCTTAAAACCCATCCTGCGCGATAATATAGGTGAATTTAATGAAAATGTAGAATCCCTGTGGGTGGAGATAAGGGGAGGGGGAAAAAATAATAAATTACTGATAGGGGTTTGTTACAAATCTCCAAAAATAATGGAAGCAATGGAGAATATCCTCGTAAAGCAAATAGATGAAGCTGCGACTCAAGGAGAAGTCATTATTATGGGGGACTTCAACTACCCTGAAATAGATTGGGGAACAGAAACCTGCAGTTCCAGCAAAGGTAATCGGTTTTTGACAATTATGAGAGACAATTACCTTTCACAACTGGTTCAGGACCCAACAAGAAGGGGGGCACTGCTAGACCTAATATTAACCAACAGGCCAGACCGCATATCAAATATAAGGGTTGGGGGTTACTTGGGAAATAGCGATCACAAAATAATAAGTTTTCATGTATCCTTTAAAAAGATGTGTAGTAGAGGGGTTACAAGGACACTAAACTTCAGGAGGGCAAATTTCCAACGGATGAGAGAGGATCTTGGTGCAATTAACTGGGACGATATCCTGAGACACAAAAATACACAGAGAAAATGGGAGACGTTTATTAGCATCCTGGATAGGACCTGTGCACAGTATATACCGTATGGGAATAAACATATTAGAAATAGGAGGAAACCAATATGGCTAAATAGAGCTGTAAGGGGCGCAATAAGGGACAAAAAGAAAGCATTTAGAGAATTAAAGGAAGTAGGTAGTGAGGAGGCATTAAATAAATACAGAAAATTAAATAAATTCTGTAAAAAGCAAATCAAGGCAGCAAAGATTGAGACAGAGAGACTCATTGCCAGAGAGAGTAAAAATAATCCTAAAATATTCTTTAACTACATAAATAGTAAGAAACTAAAAAATGATAGTGTTGGCCCCCTTAAAAATAGTCTGGGTGAGATGGTGGATGAGGATGAGGAAAAAGCCAATATGCTAAATGACTTTTTTTCATCAGTATTTACACAAGAAAATCCCATGGCAGACAAAATGTCTAGTGATAAAAATTCCCAATTAAATGTCACCTGCTTAACCCAGCAGGAAGTGCGGCGGCGTCTAAAAATCACTAAAATTGACAAATCTCCGGGCCCGGATGGGATACACCCTCGAGTACTGCAGGAATTAAGTACAGTCATTGATAGACCATTATTTTTAATCTTTAAAGACTCCATAATAACAGGGTTTGTGCCACAGGACTGGCGTATAGCAAATGTGGTGCCAATATTCAAAAAGGGAACAAAAACTGAACTCGGAAACTATAGGCCAGTAAGCTTAACCTCTACTGTGGGTAAAATCCTGGAGGGCATTCTAAGGGACGCTATACTGGAGTATCTGAAGAGGAATAACCTCATGACCCAGTATCAGCACGGGTTTACTAGGGACCGTTCATGTCAGACTAATTTGATCAGTTTCTATGAAGAGGTAAGTTCCGGATTGGACCAAGGGAACCCAGTGGATGTAGTGTATATGGACTTTTCAAAAGCTTTTGATACGGTGCCACACAAAAGGTTGATACATAAAATGAGAATAATGGGGATAGGGGAAAATATGTGCAAGTGGGTTGAGAGCTGGCTCAGGGATAGGAAACAAAGGGTGGTTATTAATGGAGCACACTCGGACTGGGTAGCGGTTAGCAGTGGGGTACCACAGGGGTCAGTATTGGGCCCTCTTCTTTTTAACATATTTATTAATGACCTTGTAGGGGGCATTCAGAGTAGAATTTCAATATTTGCAGATGACACTAAACTCTGCAGGGTAATCAATACAGAGGAGGACAATTTTATATTACAGGATGATTTATGTAAACTAGAAGCTTGGGCTGATAAATGGCAAATGAGCTTTAATGGGGATAAATGTAAGGTCATGCACTTGGGTAGAAGTAATAAGATGTATAATTATGTGCTTAATTCTAAAACTCTGGGCAAAACTGTCAATGAAAAAGACCTGGGTGTATGGGTGGATGACAAACTTAAATTCAGTGGCCAGTGTCAGGCAGCTGCTACAAAGGCAAATAAAATAATGGGATGCATTAAAAGAGGCATAGATGCTCATGAGGAGAATATAATTTTACCTCTATACAAGTCACTAGTTCGACCACACTTAGAATACTGTGCACAGTTCTGGTCTCCGGTGTATAAGAAAGACATAGCTGAACTGGAGCGGGTGCAGAGAAGAGCGACCAAGGTTATTAGAGGACTGGGGGGTCTGCAATACCAAGATAGGTTATTACACTTGGGGCTATTTAGTTTGGAAAAACGAAGACTAAGGGGTGATCTCATTTTAATGTATAAATATATGAGGGGACAGTACAAAGACCTTTCTGATGATCTTTTTAATCATAGACCTGAAACAGGGACAAGGGGGCATCCTCTGCGGTTGGAGGAAAAAAGGTTTAAGCATAATAACAGACACGGATTCTTTACTGTAAGAGCAGTGAGATTATGGAACTCTCTGCCATGTGATGTTGTAATGAGTGATTCATTACTTAAATTTAAGAGGGGACTGGATACCTTTCTGGAAAAGTATAATGTTACAGGGTATATACACTAGATTCCTTGATAGGGCGTTGATCCAGGGAACTAGTCTGATTGCCGTATGTGGAGTCGGGAAGGAATTTTTTTTCCCCAATGTGGAGCTTACTCTTTGCACATGGGTTTTTTTTGCCTTCCTCTGGATCAACATGTTAGGGCATGTTAGGTTAGGCTATGGGTTGAACTAGATGGACATATAGTCTTCCTTCAACCTTAATAACTATGTAACTATGTAACTATGTAACTAAATCAGTGGGAGATTAATATTGCCCTTTCTGCTTGTGTGCCAGTCTTGACTCCTGGGTGTGCCATCTCTCTCTCTCCAATTGTGGGCCATAGAAAGCCTATTAATTTTTTTGCTTGATTTGGGTTCCAAAATCTACCTGAAAAAATCACTTAATCAATCAGTGGGAGATAAATATTGGCCTCTGGGCTTGTGTGCCACTCCTGACTCCTGTGTGCGTCCTCTCTCACTCAGTGTGCCCTAGAAAGCCTATTTTTTGTTTTCTTTGTTTTCTAAATTCTCCCTGAAAAAATCATTTTATTTTATTTGGTTTCTAAATTATTCCTGAAAAAAATAATTTTTTTTGTATTTTTTTTTCTAAAGTCTCCCTGAAAAAAAACAAAAAAACAAATCAGTGGGAGATTAATATTGCCCTTTCTGCTTGTGTGCCAGTCTTGACTCCTGGGTGTGCCATCTCTCTCTCTCCAATTGTGGGCCATAGAAAGCCTATTAATTTTTTTGCTTGATTTGGGTTCCAAAATCTACCTGAAAAAATCACTTAATCAATCAGTGGGAGATAAATATTGGCCTCTGGGCTTGTGTGCCACTCCTGACTCCTGTGTGCTTCCTCTCTCACTCAGTGTGCCCTAGAAAGCCTATTTTTTGTTTTCTTTGTTTTCTAAATTCTCCCTGAAAAAATCATTTTATTTTATTTGGTTTCTAAATTATTCCTGAAAAAAATCATTTTTTTTTTTTTCTAAAGTCTCCTTTTTAAAAAAAAAAAAAATCAGTGGGAGATTAATATTAACATTTGCGCTTCAGTGACAGTCCTGCGTGTGTGGCATCTCTCTCATTTGTTGCCACCAACAACAGAGTGTGTAACATTGTGCCTGATTTTCGTTGTGGTCTCACCCACCTGTAAAGGGGTAGCTAAATCATACTGAAGTTATAGCTCACCGTGTAAGTTGTGTGACAGCAACAAATACCGTTAGTTTGGTAACGTTTTTAAAACAATGAGGAAGTCTGGTGGAAGAGGTCGTGGCCGGGGGCGTTCATTGTCAGCTGGTAATGAGGGTAGTGGTAGTGGTGGAGCATCAGGTGGTCGTGGGAAAAAAAATATTGCACCTAAGTCTGGAGCTGTGGAGCCAGGTTCGTCGTCTGGCTACACAAGGCCTCGAACGCTCCCTTTTCTGGGAGTAGGAAAACCGCTTTTAAAGCCGGAGCAGCAAGAGCAAGTTTTGGCTTATCTTGCTGACTCAGCCTCTAGCTCTTTTGCCTCCTCTCGTGAAACTGGTAAAAGTAAAAGCAGCGCGTCGTTACTGGATGTTCACGGTCAGGGACAAGTCGCTTCCTTGTCCTCTTCAGCAAAAACGACAACAGAGAAGAATGCAGCAGGCGACACAACGGGTTACTCCATGGAGCTCTTTACACATACCGTCCCTGGCTTAGAAAGTGAAGCAGTTAACAGTCCATGCCCATTACAAGTTGAATCTGACATGGAGTGCACTGATGCACAGCCACAGCCAGACTACTATGCTGGTCCTTTGACTCAGACCACAACATTGCCCTCGCAGGGTGCTGATCAAGAATCAGACCCTGATGAGACTATGTTGCCCCATCACGAACGCTATACCACCGACCGACAAGGTGACACAGACGAAGTTGCACACGAGCTACAAGAAGAGGTAATAGATGACCCAGTTCTTGACCCCGATTGGCAGCCATTGGGGGAACAGGGTGCAGGCGGCAGCAGTTCTGAAGCGGAGGAGGAGGGGTCGCAGCAGGCATCAACATCGCAACAGGTTCCATCTGCCGGGCCCGTATCTTGCCCAAAACGCGTAGCAAAGTCAAAACCTGTTGGAGGACAGCGTGGCCATCCGGTTAAAGCTCAGTCTGCAATGCCTGAAAAGGGATCCGATGCTAGAAAGAGTGCAGTCT
The DNA here is from genome assembly GCF_032444005.1 of Ranitomeya imitator. Lineage (NCBI taxonomy): Eukaryota > Metazoa > Chordata > Amphibia > Anura > Dendrobatidae > Ranitomeya > Ranitomeya imitator. The sequence continues at coordinate 60,473,265 of NC_091291.1, forward strand.
GGCATTTTTTTAAACAACATCCATTTGATCAGCGCAAAGTCATCTGTCAAAAATGTTCAACTACCTTAAGCAGAGGGCAGAATCTGAAAAGTCTCAATACAAGTTGCATGCATAGACATTTAACCACCATGCATTTGCAAGCTTGGACTAACTACCAAACGTCCCTTAAGGTTGTAGCACCCTCGGCCAATGAAGCTAGTCATCAACGCAACATCCCTTCCGGCAGTGTAGGGCCAACATTTTCTGCACCACCTGCAGTATCTGTGCAGGTTTCTTTGCCAGGCCAAAGCAGTCAGGGTCAGGGAATCACCAGTTTCGTAGTAGGAAACACTGCATCTAGGGCACCGGTGGCAACAATACCATCTCCCACCATCTCTCAGTCTGCCATGTCCGCCGGCACCCCCGCTAGTTCCACGATCTCCAGCTCTCCAGTCCAGCTCACCCTACATGAGACTATGGTTAGAAAAAGGAAGTACTTATCCTCGCATCCACGTACACAGGGTTTGAACGCCCACATAGCTAGACTAATCTCGTTAGAGATGATGCCCTACCGGTTAGTTGAAAGCGAAGCTTTCAAAGCCCTGATGGACTACGCTGTACCACGCTACGAGCTACCCAGTCGACACTTTTTTTCCAGAAAAGCCATCCCAGCCCTCCACCAGCATGTTAAAGAGCGCATCGTCCATGCACTCAGGCAATCTGTGAGCGCAAAGGTGCACCTGACAACAGATGCATGGACCAGTAGGCATGGCCAGGGACGTTACGTGTCCATCACGGCACACTGGGTAAATGTGGTGGATGCAGGGTCCACAGGGGACAGCAAGTTTGGGACAGTTCTGCCTAGCCCACGGTCTAGGAAACAGTTGGCTGTAGCCGTTCGCACCCCCTCCTCCTCCTCCTCGTCCTCCTGCAGAAGCGAGACCTCGTCCACAGACCGCAGTCGCACAACCACTCCATCCGCAGCTGCCACTGTTGCACACCAGGTCTCCCATTATGGGGCAGCTACTGGCAAACGTCAGCAGGCTGTATTGGCTATGAAGTGTTTGGGCGACAACTAGTGTTGAGCGATACCGTCCGATACTTGAAAGTATCGGTATCGGATAGTATCGGCCGATACCCGAAAAATATCGGATATCGCCGATACCGATATCCGATACCAATACAAGTCAATGGGACATCAAGTATCGGAATGTATCCTCATGGATCCCAGGGTCTGAAGGAGAGGAAACTCTCCTTCAGGCCCTGGGATCCATATTAAAGTGTAAAATAAAGAATTAAAATAAAAAATATTGTTATATTCACCTCTCCGGCGGCCCCTGGACATAGCGGGAGGATCCGGCGTCCGGCACGGCTTCTTTCTTCAAAATGCGCGCCTTTAGGACCTGTGGAATGACGTCCCGGCTTCTGATTGGTCGCGTGCCGCCCATGTGACCGCCACGCGACCAATCAGAAGCCGCGACGTCATTCCTCAGGTCCTAAAAGGCGCTCATTCTAGGACTTTAGCTGAGGAATGACGTCGCGGCTACTGATTGGCCGCGTGGCGGTCACATGGGCGGCACGCGACCAATCAGAAGCCGGGACGTCATACCACAGGTCCTAAAGGCGCGCATTTTGAAGAAAGAAGCCATGCCGGACGCCGGTTCCTCGCGCAGATGTCCAGGGGCCGCCGGAGAGGTGAATATAACAATATTTTTTATTTTAATTCTTTATTTTACACTTCCGATACCGATACCCGATATCACAAAAATATCGGATCTCGGTATCGGAATTCCGATACCGCAAGTATCGGCCGATACCCGATACTTGTGGTATCGGAATGCTCAACACTAGCGACAACAGACACACCGCTGAAGTTCTGTCCGAGTTCTTGCAGAAAGAAACGCAGTCGTGGCTGGGCACTGTAGATCTTGAGGCAGGCAAGGTAGTGAGTGATAACGGAAGGAATTTCATGGCTGCCATCTCCATTTCCCAAATGAAACACATTCCTTGCCTTGCTCACACCTTAAACCTGGTGGTGCAGTGCTTCCTGAAAAGTTATCCGGGGTTATCCGACCTGCTCCTCAAAGTGCGTGGACTTTGCTCACATATCCGCCGTTCGCCCGTACACTCCAGCCGTATGCAGACCTATCAGCGTTCTTTGAACCTTCCCCAGCATCGCCTAATCATAGACGTTGCAACAAGGTGGAACTCAACACTGCACATGCTTCAGAGACTGTGTGAACAGAGGCGGGCTGTTATGTTTTTGTGGGAGGATACACATACACGGGCAGGCAGTAGGATGGCAGACATGGAGTTGTCAGGTGTGCAGTGGTCGAAGATTCAAGACATGTGTCAAGTCCTTCAGTGTTTTGAGGAATGCACACGGCTGGTTAGTGCAGACAACGCCATAATAAGCATGAGCATCCCCCTAATGCGTCTGCTGATGCAAAGTTTGACGCACATAAAGGATCAGGCGTCTGCAGCTGAGGAAGAGGAAAGCCTTGATGACAGTCAGCCATTGTCTGGCCAGGGCAGTGTACAGGATGAGGTAGCGGGCGAAGAGGAGGAGGAGGACGAGGAGGATGATGGGGATGATTATATTTTTAATGAGGAAGCTTTTCCGGGGCCACTGGAAATTGGTGGCGCGGCAAGGCCGGGTTCTGGTTTTTTGAGGGACACAAGTGACGTGGATTTGCCTGAAACTGCCCCTCAACCAAGCACAACCGCAGATTTGAGAACTGGAACTTTGGCCCACATGGCGGATTATGCCTTACGTATCCTCAAAAGGGACACACGCATAACTAAAATGATGAATGATGACGATTACTGGTTGGCCTGCCTCCTTGATCCTCGCTATAAAGGCAAATTGCAAAATATAATGCCACATGAGAACTTGGAACTAATATTAGCAACCAAACAATCAACTCTTGTTGACCGTTTGCTTCTGGCATTCCCTGCACACAGCGCCCGTGATCGTTCTCACACGAGCTGCAGGTGCCAGCAGACCAGAGGAGTTAGAGGGGCAGAAATCAGAAGTGGCGTTGGCCAGAGGGGTTTTCTGACCAGGTTGTGGAGTGATTTTGCTATGACCGCAGACAGGACAGGTACTGCAGCATCAATTCAAAGTGACAGGAGACAACATTTGTCCAGTATGGTTACAAACTATTTTTCATCCCTTATCGATGTTCTCCCTCAACCGTCATTCCCATTTGATTACTGGGCATCAAAATTAGACACCTGGCCAGAATTGGCAGAATATGCATTGCAGGAGCTTGCTTGCCCGGCAGCTAGTGTCCTATCAGAAAGAGTATTCAGTGCTGCAGGTTCAATACTAACAGAAAAAAGGACTCGTCTGGCTACCCAAAATGTAGATGATCTAACCTTCATTAAAATGAACCACAACTGGATTTCGAAATCTTTTGCCCCACCTTGCCCGGCTGACACCTAGCTTTCCTATGAAAAGGTCTTGCCTGTGGACTATTCTGAATGCCTTTTCCAATCTCGTAATTTTCTGCACCTGATTGTCCAGCATACGACATGTTTACACCTCACTAAATGGCCAAACTCCCCACACGGGGCCGTGGTATCGACACTTGGCGGCAGCACCCGTGAGAGTGCAGTTTGTCTGAAGAGGTGGGTGAGCCCGCTTTTGGTCGACGGCACTGCCACTGGGTCCCTCCTAGTACAATAAAGTGTCTCTGGCGGTGGTGGTGCGCACCCAACGTCAGACACACCGTTGTAATATGAGGGGCCCTGGGCCTGTACCGCCGGCCACAAGACAGTTCCCCCCCCCTCAGCTCAAACAGTGCTCTACCACTTGCAAAATTATCTCACAGCTCCACCAATGTTTAGTCTATGCGCTGACATCCTTCAATGCCTGCCACTGACAATACCATTGTATTGACATTTTTGTTATGTTAGGCCTTCGATGCCTGTCTGTGGTCACTCCTTCCACTAGGCCTCCACTGACCACACCACTGCTGCCCGTGTACCCCTGGAACCAATTTAAAATTGCCTACAGCCATGTGTTATTATTTTAGGCCTTCGATGCCTGTCTGCGGTCACTCCTTCCACTAGGCCTCCACTGGTCAGTGGAGGCCTAGTGGAAGGAGTGACCGCAGACAGGCATCGAAGGCCTAAAATGCTGCTGCCCGTGTACCCCTGGAACCAATTTAAAATTGCCTACAGCCATGTGTTATTATTTTAGGCCTTCGATGCCTGTCTGCGGTCACTCCTTCCACTAGGCCTCCACTGACCACATCCATCGAAGGCCACCACTGCTGCCCGTGTACCCCTGGAACCAATTTAAAATTGCCTACAGCCATGTGTTATTATTTTAGGCCTTCGATGCCTGTCTGCGGTCACTCCTTCCACTAGGCCTCCACTGACCACACCACTGCTGCCCGTGTACCCCTGGAACCAATTTAAAATTGCCTACAGCCAGCCCAATTTTTTTATTTTAGGCCTTCGATGCCTGTCTGCGGTCTGTTCTTTCTACTACTACTACACTGACCAGGCCACTGCTGCCCGTGTACCCCTGGAACCAATTTAAAATTGCCTACAGCCATGTGTTATTATTTTAGGCCTTCGATGCCTGTCTGCGGTCACTCCTTCCACTAGGCCTCCACTGACCACACCACTGCTGCCCGTGTACCCCTGGAACCAATTTAAAATTGCCTACAGCCAGCCCAATTTTTTTATTTTAGGCCTTCGATGCCTGTCTGCGGTCCGTTCTTTCTACTACTACTACACTGACCAGGCCACTGCTGCCCGTGTACCCCTGGAACCAATTTAAAATTGCCTACAGCCATGTGTTATTATTTTAGGCCTTCGATGCCTGTCTGCGGTCACTCCTTCCACTAGGCCTCCACTGACCACACCACTGCTGCCCGTGTACCCCTGGAACCAATTTAAAATTGCCTACAGCCATGTGTTATTATTTTAGGCCTTCGATGCCTGTCTGCGGTCACTCCTTCCACTAGGCCTCCACTGACCACACCACTGCTGCCCGTGTACCCCTGGAACCAATTTAAAATTGCCTACAGCCATGTGTTATTATTTTAGGCCTTCGATGTCTGTCTGCGGTCACTCCTTCCACTAGGCCTCCACTGACCACACCACTGCTGCCCGTGTACCCCTGGAACCAACATCAGAAAATATAAAAATAAGTATTTTGCTTATAAAAAAGAAAATACTGGAGAGATATCAAATGCAGACATTTTAACATTAAAAACAAACACATACAACAAAAATCTGGTACAGTACTAAAAATGGCCACCAGCTACAATAACTTTCTCCTGCAAGTAGTTAACTGAAAGGTTTTTTCAATTTTAAACACAGATATGGCATCCACCGAGTGATCTGGGGATTTATTATACATAGTAACATACATAGTTAGTAAGGCCGAAAAAAGACATTTGTCCATCCAGTTCAGCCTATATTCCATCATAATAAATACCCAGATCTACGTCCTTCTACAGAACCTAATAATTGTATGATACAATATTGTTCTGCTCCAGGAAGACATCCAGGCCTCTCTTGAACCCCTCGACTGAGTTCGCCATCACCACCTCCTCAGGCAAGCAATTCCAGATTCTCACTGCCCTAACAGTAAAGAATCCTCTTCTATGTTGGTGGAAAAACCTTCTCTCCTCCAGACGCAAAGAATGCCCCCTTGTGCCCGTCACCTTCCTTGGTATAAACAGATCCTCAGCGAGATATTTGTATTGTCCCCTTATATACTTATACATGGTTATTAGATCGCCCCTCAGTCGTCTTTTTTCTAGACTAAATAATCCTAATTTCGCTAATCTATCTGGGTATTGTAGTTCTCCCATCCCCTTTATTAATTTTGTTGCCCTCCTTTGTACTCTCTCTAGTTCCATTATATCCTTCCTGAGCACCGGTGCCCAATACTGGACACAGTACTCCATGTGCGGTCTAACTAGGGATTTGTACAGAGGCAGTATAATGCTCTCATCATGTGTATCCAGACCTCTTTTAATGCACCCCATGATCCTGTTTGCCTTGGCAGCTGCTGCCTGGCACTGGCTGCTCCAGGTAAGTTTATCATTAACTAGGATCCCCAAGTCCTTCTCCCTGTCAGATTTTCCCAGTGGTTTCCCGTTCAGTGTGTAATGGTGATATTGATTCCCTCTTCCCATGTGTATAACCTTACATTTATCATTGTTAAACCTCATCTGCCACCTTTCAGCCCAAGTTTCCAACTTATCCAGATCCATCTGTAGCAGAATACTATCTTCTCTTGTATTAACTGCTTTACATAGTTTTGTATCATCTGCAAATATCGATATTTTACTGTGTAAACCTTCTACCAGATCATTAATGAATATGTTGAAGAGAACAGGTCCCAATACCGACCCCTGCGGTACCCCACTGGTCACAGCGACCCAGTTAGAGACTATACCATTTATAACCACCCTCTGCTTTCTATCACTAAGCCAGTTACTAACCCATTTACACACATTTTCCCCCAGACCAAGCATTCTCATTTTGTGTACCAACCTCTTGTGCGGCACGGTATCAAACGCTTTGGAAAAATCGAGATATACCACGTCCAATGACTCACCGTGGTCCAGTCTATAGCTTACCTCTTCATAAAAACTGATTAGATTGGTTTGACAGGAGCGATTTCTCATAAACCCATGCTGATATGGAGTTAAACAGTTATTCTCATTGAGATAATCCAGAATAACATCCCTCAGAAACCCTTCAAATATTTTACCAACAATAGAGGTTAGACTTACTGGCCTATAATTTCCAGGTTCACTTTTAGAGCCCTTTTTGAATATTGGCACCACATTTGCTATGCGCCAGTCCTGCGGAACAGACCCTGTCGCTATAGAGTCCCTAAAAATAAGAAATAATGGTTTATCTATTACATTACTTAGTTCTCTTAGTACTCGTGGGTGTATGCCATCCGGACCCGGAGATTTATCTATTTTAATCTTATTTAGCCGGTTTCGCACCTCTTCTTGGGTTAGATTGGTGACCCTTAATATAGGGTTTTCATTGTTTCTTGGGATTTCACCTAGCATTTCATTTTCCACCGTGAATACCGTGGAGAAGAAGGTGTTTAATATGTTAGCTTTTTCCTCGTCATCTACAACCATTCTTTCCTCACTATTTTTTAAGGGGCCTACATTTTCAGTTTTTATTCTTTTACTATTGATATAGTTGAAGAACAGTTTGGGATTAGTTTTACTCTCCTTAGCAATGTGCTTCTCTGTTTCCTTTTTGGCAGCTTTAATTAGTTTTTTAGATAAAGTATTTTTCTCCCTATAGTTTTTTAGAGCTTCAATGGTGCCATCCTGCTTTAGTAGTGCAAATGCTTTCTTTTTACTGTTAATTGCCTGTCTTACTTCTTTGTTTAGCCACATTGGGTTTTTCCTATTTCTAGTCCTTTTATTCCCACAAGGTATAAACCGCTTACACTGCCTATTTAGAATGTTCTTAAACATTTCCCATTTATTATCTGTATTCTCATTTCTGAGGATATTTTCCCAGTCTACCAGATTAAGGGCATCTCTAAGCTGTTCAAACTTTGCCTTCCTAAAGTTCAATGTTTTTGTGACTCCCTGACAAGTCCCCCTAGTGAAAGACAGGTGAAACTGCACAATATTGTGGTCGCTATTTCCTAAATGCCCAACCACCTGCAGATTTGTTATTCTGTCAGGTCTATTAGATAGTATTAGGTCCAAAAGTGCTGCTCCTCTGGTTGGATTCTGCACCAATTGTGAAAGATAATTTTTCTTGGTTATTAGCAGAAACCTGTTGCCTTTATGGGTTTCACAGGTTTCTGTTTCCCAGTTAATATCCGGGTAGTTAAAGTCCCCCATAACCAGGACCTCATTATGGGTTGCAGCTTCATCTATCTGCTTTAGAAGTAGACTTTCCATGCTTTCTGTTATATTTGGGGGTTTGTAACAGACCCCAATGAGAATTTTGTTACCATTTTTCCCTCCATGAATTTCAACCCATATGGACTCGACATCCTCATTCCCTTCGCTAATATCCTCCCTTAAAGTGGACTTTAGACAAGATTTTACATAGAGACAAACCCCTCCTCCTCTCCGATTTTTACGATCCTTTCTAAACAGACTGTAACCCTGTAAGTTAACTGCCCAGTCATAGCTTTCATCTAACCATGTCTCGGTTATTCCCACTATGTCAAAGTTACCTGTAGATATTTCTGCTTCTAGTTCTTCCATCTTGTTTGTCAGGCTTCTGGCGTTTGCGAGCATGCAGTTTAGAGGATTTTGTTTTGTTCCAATCTCCTCACTGTGGATTGTTTTAGAAATGTTCTTACCTCCCTTCTGAGTATGTTTTCCTGGGTCGTCTTTGTTCGAGTCTAATGTTTTTCTTCCCGTCCCCTCTTCTTCTATAGAGTGTAAGAGTATAGAGTGTAAGGTATAGAGTGTAGGGTATAGAGTGTAGGGTATAGAGTGTAGAGTGTAGGGTATAGAGTGTAGGGTATAGAGTGTAGGGTATAGAGTGTAAGGTATAGAGTGTAGGGTATAGAGTGTAGGGTATAGAGTGTAGGGTATAGAGTGTAGGGTATAGAGTGTAGAGTATAGGGTATAGAGTGTAGGGTATAGAGTGTATGGTATAGAGTGTAGGGTATAGAGTGTAGAGTGTAGGGTATAGAGTGTAGGGTATAGAGTGTAGGGTATAGAGTGTAGAGTGTAGAGTGTAGGGTATAGAGTGTAGGGTATAGAGTGTAGGGTATAGAGTGTAGAGTGTAGGGTATAGAGTGTAGGGTATAGAGTGTAAAGTGTAGAGTGTAGGGTATAGAGTGTAGAGTGTAGGGTATAGTGTGTATGGAATAGAGTGTAGGGTATAGAGTGTAGACTGTAGGGTATAGAGTGTAGGCATAGAGCGTAGGGTGTAGGGTATAGAGTGTAGGATATAGAGTGTAGGGTATAGAGGTATAGAGTTTAGAGTGTAGGGTATAGAGTGTATGGTATAGAGTGTAGGGTGTAGAGTGTAGGGTGTAGAGTGTAGGGTATAGAGTGTAGGGTATAGAGTGTAGAGTATAGAGTGTAGGGTATAGAGTGTAGGGTATAGAGTGTAGAGTGTAGGGTATAGAGTGTAGGGTATAGAGTGTAGGGTATAGAGTGTAGAGTGTAGGGTATAGAGTGTAGGGTATAGAGTGTAAAATGTAGAGTGTAGGGTATAGAGTGTAGAGTGTAGGGTATAGAGTGTAGGGTATAGAGTGTATGGAATAGAGTGTAGAATATAGAGTGTAGACTGTAGGGTATAGAGTGTAGGGTATAGAGCGTAGGGTGTAGGGTATAGAGTGTAGGGTATAGAGTGTAGGGTATAGAGTGTAGAGTGTAGGGTATAGAGTGTATGGTATAGAGTGTAGGGTGTAGAGTGTAGGGTATAGAGTGTAGAGTGTAGGGATTAGAGTGTAGGGTATAGAGTGTAGGGTATATAGTGTATGGTATAGAGTGTAGGGTGTAGAGTGTAGGGTATAGAGTGTAGGGTATAGAGTAGGGTATAGAGTGTAGGGTATAGAGTAGGGTATAGAGTGTATGGAATAGAGTGTAGAGTATAGAGTGTAGAGTGTAGGGTATAGAGCTTAGGGTGTAGGGTATAGAGAGTAGGGTATAGAGTGTAGGGTATAGAGTGTAGAGTGTAGGGTATAGAGTGTATGGTATAGAGTGTAGGGTGTAGAGTGTAGGGTATAGAGTGTAGAGTGTAGGGTATAGAGTGTAGGGTATAGAGTGTAGGGTATAGAGTGTATGGTATACAGTGTAGAGTGTAGGGTATAGAGTGTATAGTGTAGGGTATAGAGTGTAGGGTATAGAGTGTAGGGTATAGAGGGTATGGTATAGAGTGTAGGGTATAGAGTGTAGAGTGTAGGGTATAGAGTGTAGGGTGTAGGGTATACAGTGTATTGTATAAAGTGTAGGGTATAGAGTGTAGGGAATAGAGTGTAGGGTATAGAGTGTAGGGTATAGAGTGTAGAGTGTAGGGTATAGAGTGTAGGGTATAGAGTGTAGGGTATAGAGTGTAGAGTATAGAGTGTAGGGTATAGAGTGTAGAGTGTAGGGTATAGAGTGTAGGGTATAGAGTGTAGGGTATAGAGTGTATGTTATAGAGTGTAGGGTATAGAGTGTAGGGTATAGGGTATAGAGTGTAGAGTATAGAGTGTAGGGTATAGAGTGTAGGGTATAGAGTGTAGAGTGTAGGGTATAGAGTGTAGGGTATAGAGTGTAGGGTATAGAGTGTAGAGTGTAGGGTATAGAGTGTAGATTGAAGGGTATAGAGTGTAGGGAATGGAGTGTAGGGTATAGTGTGTAGAGTGTAGGGTATAGAGTGTAGGGTATAGAGTGTAGGGTATAGATTGTAGGGTATAGAGTGTAGAGTGTACGGTATAGAGTGTAGGGTATAGAGTGTATGGTATAGAGTGTAGAGTGTAGGGTATAGAGTGTATAGTGTAGGGTATAGAGTGTAGGGTATAGCGTGTAGGGTATAGAGTGTATGGTCTGGAGTGTAGGGATTATAGTGTAGAGTGTAGGGTATAGAGTGTAGATTGTAGGGTGTAGAGTGTAGAGTGTAGGGTGTAGAGTGTAGAGTGTAGGGTATAGAGTGTAAGGTAGAGAGTGTAAGGTATAGAGTGTATGTTATAGAGTGTAGGGTATAGAGTGTAGAGTGTAGGGTATAGAGTGTAGGGTATAGAGTGTATGGTATAGAGTGTAGGGTATAGAGTGTAGAGTGTAGGGCATAGAGTGTAGGGTATAGAGTGTAGGGTATAGAGTGTAGGGTATAGAGTGTATGGTATAGAGTGTAGGGTATAGAGTGTAGATTGTAGGTTATAGAGTGTAGAGTGTAGGGTATAGAGTGTAGGGTATAAAGTGTAGGGTATAGAGTGTAGGGTATAGAGTGTAGATTGTAGGGATTCGAGTGTAGGGTATAGAGTGTAGAGTGTAGGGTATAGAGTGTAGGGTATAGAGTATAGAGTGTAGCGTATAGAGTGTAGGGTGTAGAGTGTAGGGTATAGACTGTAGAGTGTAGGGTATAGAGTGTAGGGTATAGAGTGTAGGGTATAGAGTGTATGGAATAGAGTGTAGAGTGTAGGGTATAAAGTGTAGGGTATAGAGTGTATGGTATAGAGTGTAGGGTATAGAGTGTAGGGTATAGAGTGTAGAGTATAGAGTGTAGGGTATAGAGTGTAGAGTGTAGGGTATAGAGTGTAGGGTGTAGGGTATAGAGTGTAGGGTATAGAGTGTAGGGTATAGAGTTTAGGGTATAGAGTGTAGATTGTAGGGTGTAGAGTGTAGAGTGTAGGGTGTAGAGTGCAGAGTTTAGGGTATAGAGTGTAAGGTAGAGAGTGTAAGGTATAGAGTGTATGTTATAGAGTGTAGGGTATAGAGTGTAGAGTGTAGGGTATAGAGTGTAGGGTATAGAGTGTATGGTATAGAGTGTAGGGTTTATAGTGTAGGGTGTAGGGTATACAGTGTATTGTATAAAGTGTAGGGTATAGAGTGTAGGGAATAGAGTGTAGGGTATAGAGTGTAGGGTATAGAGTGTATGGTATAGAGTGTAGGGTATAGAGTGTAGGGTGTAGGGTATACAGTGTATTGTATAAAGTATAGGGTATAGAGTGTAGGGAATAGAGTGTAGGGTATAGAGTGTAGGGTGTAGAGTGTAGGGTATAGAGTGTAGGGTATAGAGTGTAGGGTATAGAGTGTAGAGTATAGAGTGTAGGGTATAGAGTGTAGAGTGTAGGGTATAGAGTGTAGGGTATAGAGTGTAGGGTATAGAGTGTATGGTATAGAGTGTAGGGTATAGAGTGTAGGGTATAGGGTATAGAGTGTAGGGTATAGAGTGTAGGGTATAGAGTGTAGGGTATAGAGTGTAGGGTATAGAGTGTAGAGTGTAGGGTATAGAGTGTAGGGTTTAGAGTGTAGGGTATAGAGTGTAATGTATAGAGTGTAGAGTGTAGGGTATAGAGTGTAGATTGTAGGGTATAGAGTGTAGGGAATGGAGTGTAGGGTATAGTGTGTAGAGTGTAGGGTATAGAGTGTAGGGTATAGATTGTAGGGTATAGAGTGTAGAGTGTACGGTATAGAGTGTAGGGTATAGAGTGTATGGTATAGAGTGTAGAGTGTAGGGTATAGAGTGTATAGTGTAGGGTATAGAGTGTAGGGTATAGCGTGTAGGATATAGAGTGTATGGTCTGGAGTGTAGGGATTATAGTGTAGAGTGTAGGGTATAGAGTGTAGATTGCAGGGTGTAGAGTGTAGAGTGTAGGGTGTAGAGTGTAGAGTGTAGGGTATAGAGTGTAAGGTAGAGAGTGTAAGGTATAGAGTGTATGTTATAGAATGTAGGGTATAGAGTGTAGAGTGTAGGGTATAGAGTGTAGGGTATAGAGTGTATGGTATAGAGTGTAGGGTATAGAGTGTAGAGTATAGGGTATAGAGTGTAGGGTATAGAGTGTAGGGTATAGAGTGTAGGGTATAGAGTGTATGGTATAGAGTGTAGGGTATAGAGTGTAGAGTGTAGGTTATAGAGTGTAGAGTGTAGGGTATAAAGTGTAGGGTATAGAGTGTAGGGTATAGAGTGTAGATTGTAGGGATTCGAGTGTAGGGTATAGAGTGTAGAGTGTAGGGTATAGAGTGTAGGGTATAGAGTATAGAGTGTAGCGTATAGAGTGTAGGGTGTAGAGTGTAGGGTATAGACTGTAGAGTGTAGGGTATAGAGTGTAGGGTATAGAGTGTAGGGTATAGAGTGTATGGAATAGAGTGTAGAGTGTAGGGTATAAAGTGTAGGGTATAGAGTGTATGGTATAGAGTGTAGGGTATAGAGTGTAGGGTATAGAGTGTAGAGTATAGAGTGTAGGGTATAGAGTGTAGAGTGTAGGATATAGAGTGTAGGGTGTAGGGTATAGAGTGTAGGGTATAGAGTGTAGGGTATAGAGTTTAGGGTATAGAGTGTAGATTGTAGGGTGTAGAGTGTAGAGTGTAGGGTGTAGAGTGTAGAGTGTAGGGTATAGAGTGTAAGGTAGAGAGTGTAAGGTATAGAGTGTATGTTATAGAGTGTAGGGTATAGAGTGTAGAGTGTAGGGTATAGAGTGTAGGGTATAGAGTGTAGGGTATAGAGTGTATGGTATAGAGTGTAGGGTTTAGAGTGTAGAGTGTAGGGTATAGAGTGTAGGGTATAGAGTGTAGGGTATAGAGTGTACGGTAAAGAGTGTACTGTATAGAGTGTAGAGTGTAGGGTATAGAGTGTAGGGTATAGAGTGTAGAGTGTAGGGTTTAGAGTGTAAGGTAGAGAGTGTAGGGTGTAGGGTATAGAGTGTAGGGTATAGAGTGTAGGGTATAGAGTGTATGGTATAGAGTGTAGGGTATAGAGTGTAGGGTATAGAGTGTAGAGTGTAGGGTATAGAGTGTATGGTATAGAGTGTAGGGTATAGAGTGTAAAGTGTAGGGTATAGAGTGTATGGTATAGAGCAGGGGTCGGGAACCTATGGCTCGCGAGCCAGATATGGCTCTTTTGATGGCCGTATCTGGCTCGCAGACAGGGGGCCCGGGGCCGGCAAGTCAGACGCCCCTGGTCACCGCACTATGTCCGCCTCCTGCTCCCGCACACTTCCGTCACTTACTTCCAGGGGCGGATTATCAGAGGGTCAATATGGGCGGTAGCTCAGGGCCCAGTGGTCTGGGGGGGCCCTGGGCTACCGCAGATTAACCCTCTGATAATCATTTGTGAATGCCGGCCCGTGCCGGCCGCCGCCGCCGGCGTTTATGTGCTCCCCGGACCCGGTGGGCGGAGAGAGGGGGCCGCATCGGGCCCCTTCTCATCTGCTCACCGGGCCCCTTGCAGCGCTGCGGCGGTTTCCTATTGATGTGCGGGCGCGCGCCCGCACATCAATAGTTAACAACAACAGCCGCCAGCCAATTGGAGGCTGGCGGCTGATGTCGGCCGCAGCGCACACGTCGCCGGCGTCTGACGTCATTGTCAGTCGCCGGCGAGTGTGCGCTGCTGCAGGGAGCTCGCCGCCTGGAGCGCGGACGGGTGAGGAGACTGCTTGTTTTTTTTTTTTTTTTTTGGATCAGTTATCGGTGGACACACTGGGGGAGTGGGGGGCAATGCTGGAGGACACACTGGGGGGCAATGCTGGAGACACTGGGGCAGATTGGAGGACACACTGGGGGCAATGATGGAGACAGTGAGGCAGATTGGAGGACACACTGGGGGGGCAATGCTGGAGGACACAGTGGGGCAGATTGCTGGAGACAGTGGGGCAGATTGCTGGAGACAGTGGGGCAGATTGCTGGAGACAGTGAGGCAGATTGGAGGACACACTGGGGGGGGGCAATGCTGGAGACACTGGGGCAGATTGGAGGACACACTGGGGGCAGTGCTGGAGACAGTGGGGCAGACTGGAGGACACACTGAGGGGCAAAGCTGGAAACACTGGGGCAGATTGGAGGACACACTGGGGGCAATGATGGAGACAGTGAGGCAGATTGGAGGACACACTGGGGGGGCAATGCTGGAGGACACAGTGGGGCAGATTGCTGGAGACAGTGGGGCAGATTGCTGGAGACAGTGGGGCAGATTGCTGGAGACAGTGAGGCAGATTGGAGGACACACTGGGGGGGCAATGCTGGAGACACTGGGGCAGATTGGAGGACACACTGGGGGCAGTGCTGGAGACAGTGGGGCAGACTGGAGGACACACTGGGGGGCAAAGCTGGAAACACTGGGGCAGATTGGAGGACACACTGGGGGCAATGCTGGAGACAGTGGGGCAGATTGCTGGAGGACACACTGGGGGGCAATGCTGGGGGACACACTGGGGGCAATCCTGGAGACAGTGGGGCAGATTGCTGGAGACAGTGGGGCAGATTGCTGGAGACAGTGGGGCAGATTGCTGGAGACAGTGGGGCAGAATGCTGGAGACAGTGAGGCAGATTGGAGGACACACTGGGGGGGCAATGCTGGAGACACTGGGGCAGATTGGAGGACACACTAAGGGCAATGCTGGAGACACTGGGGCAGATTGGAGGACACACTGGGGGCAATGCTGGAGACAGTGAGGCAGATTGGAGGACACACTGGGGGCAATGCTGGAGACAGTGGGGCAGATTGGAGGACACACTGGGGGCAGATTGCTGGAGACACTGGGGGCAGATTGCTGGAGACACTGGGGCAGATTGCTGGAGACACTGGGGCAGATTGCTGGAGACACTGGGGCAGATTGCTGGAGACACTGGGGCAGATTGCTGGAGACACTGGGGCAGATGATT
The DNA here is from genome assembly GCF_032444005.1 of Ranitomeya imitator. NCBI lineage: Eukaryota > Metazoa > Chordata > Amphibia > Anura > Dendrobatidae > Ranitomeya > Ranitomeya imitator. The sequence goes on from NC_091291.1 coordinate 60,488,528, forward strand.
GCTGGACACACTGGGGCAATGCTGGATACACTAGGGCAATGCTGGAGACACTGGGCCAGATTGCTGGACACACTGGTGGTAATATGCTGGACACACTGGGGCAGATTGCTGGACACACTGTCTGGGGGCAATATGCTGGACATACTGGGGCAGATTGCTGGACACACTGGGGGTAATATGCTGGACACACTGGGGGTAATATGCTGGACACACTGGGGGCAGGACTGGAGGCATGGGCAGAATGTAGACACGGGGCATGATTGGAGACATGGGGCAGGATGGATACAATAATAAAATAGACAATTGACATAACTGACAATGCGTTGTGTGACATGTCCAACATTCCAGCTTCTTTCTTCTGCGAATGCCTCAAAGCTGGCATTCTCTCAACATCAGGTGGGAAGAATGCCAGCTTCCAGTCATGCGCAGGAAAAAGAAGAAGCCAGACTGCTGGACTGATGTCATGCATCGCAAGCTCACAATGTAAGTTATTTATTTAATTTTTTACTGCTAATTACCATTGTTTCAGTCCAGTTGTGGCTTTATACAGCAGGGAGGAGCATTCCTTGCTGTACTAAGTGAACATTGGAGCGATTGATCTGTCAATGGCCCTTTAAACATATTGTACGGCTCTCGCGGAATTATATTTCAAAATATGTGGCGTTTACGGCTCTCTTAGCCAAAAAGGTTCCTGACCCCTGGTATAGAGTGTAGGGTATAGAGTGTAGGGTATAGAGTGTAGAGTGTAGCGTATAGAGTGTATGGTATAGAGTGTAGGGTTTAGAGTGTAGAGTGTAGGGTATAGAGTGTAGGGTATAGAGTGCAGAGTGTAGGGTATAGAGTGTATGGTATAGAGTGTAGGGTATAGAGTGTAGGGTATAGAGTGTAGGGTATAGAGTGTAGAGTGTAGGGTATAGAGTGTAGGGTATAGAGTGTAGAGTGTAGGGATTCGAGTGTAGGGTATAGAATGTAGTGTGTAGGGTATAGAGTGTAGAGTATAGAGTGTAGGGTATAGAGTGTAGGGTCTAGAGTGTAGGGTATAGAGTGTATGGAATAGAGTGTAGAGTGTAGAATTTAGGGTATAAAGTGTAGGGTATAGAGTGTAGGGTATAGAGTGTAGGGCATAGAGTGTAGAGTGTAGGGTATAGAGTGTAGGGTATAGAGTATAGAGTGTAGGGTATAGAGTGTAGGGTATAGAGTGTCAGATATAGAGTGTAGAGTGTAGGGTATAGAGTGTATGGTATAGAGTGTAGGGTGTAGAGTGTATGGTTTAGAGTGTAGGGTATAGAGCGTAGAGTGTAGGGTATAGAGTGTAGGGTGTAGAGTGTATGGTATAGAGTGTAGGGTATAGAGTGTAGAGTGTAGGGTATAGAGTGTAGAGTATAGAGTGTAGAATATAGAGTGTAGAGTGCAGGGTATAGAGTGTATGTTATAGAGTGTAGGGTATAGAGTGTAGAGTGTAGGGTATAGAGTGTAGAGTGTAGGGTATAGAGTGTAGGGTATAGAGTGTAGGGTATAGAGTGAAGGGTATAGAGTGTAGGGTATAGAGTGTAGGGTATAGAGTATAGAGTGTAGAGTATAGAGTGTAGGGTTTAGAGTGTAGGGTTTAGAGTGTAGAGTGTAGGGTATAGAGTGTAGGGTATAGAGTGCAGAGTGTAGGGTATAGAGTGTATGGTATAGAGTGTAGGGTATAGAGTGTAGAGTGTAGGGTATAGAGTGTAGGGTATAGAGTGTAGGGTATAGAGTGTAGAGTGTAGGGTATAGAGTGTAGGGTATAGAGTGTAGGGTATAGAGTGTAGAGTGTAGGGATTCGAGTGTAGGGTATAGAATGTAGTGTGTAGGGTATAGAGTGTAGAGTATAGAGTGTAGGGTATAGAGTGTAGGGTCTAGAGGGTAGGGTATAGAGTGTATGGAATAGAGTGTAGAGTGTAGAATTTAGGGTATAAAGTGTAGGGTATAGAGTGTAGGGCATAGAGTGTAGAGTGTAGGGTATAGAGTGTAGGGTATAGAGTATAGAGTGTAGGGTATAGAGTTTAGGGTATAGAGTGTAGAGTGTATGGATTCGAGTGTAGGGTATAGAGTGTAGGGTATAGAGTGTAGAGTATAGAGAGTAGGGTATAGAGTGTAGGGTATAGAGTGTAGAGTGTAGGGTATAGAGTGTAGGGTATAGAGTGTAGGGTATAGAGTGTATGGAATAGAGTGTAGGGTATAAAGTGTAGAGTGTAGGGTATAGAGTGTAGGGTGTAGGGTATAGAGTTTATGTTATAGAGTGTAGGGTATAGAGTGTAGATTGTAGGGTATAGAGTGTAGGGTATAGAGTGTAGGGTATAGAGTGTATGGTATAGATTGTAGGGTATAGAGTGTAGAGTATAGAGTGTAGGGTATAGAGTGTAGAGTGTAGGGCATAGAGTGTAGAGTGTAGGGGATAGAGTGTAGGGTATAGAGTGTAGGGTATAGAGTGTAGGGATTCGAGTGTAGGGTATAGAGTGTAGTGTGTAGGGTATAGAGTGTAGGGTACAGAGTATAGAGTGTAGGGTATAGAGGGTAGGGTATAGAGTGTATGGAATAGAGTGTAGAGTGTAGAGTGTAGGGTTTAGAGTGTAAGGTAGAGAGTGTAGGGTGTAGAGTGTAGGGTATAGAGTGTAGGGTATAGAATGTAGGGTATAGAGTGTATGGTATAGAGTGTAAGGTATAGAGTGTAGGGTATAGAGTGTAGAGTGTAGGGTATAGAGTGTAGGGTATAGAGTGTAGGGTATAGAGTGTAGGGTATAGAGTTTAGGATATACAGTGTAGAGTGTAGGGTATAGAGTGTACAGTATAGAGTGTAGGGTATAGAGTGTCAGGTATAGAGTGTAGAGTGTAGGGTATAGAGTGTAGGGTGTAGAGTGTAGGGTATAGAGTGTAGGGTATAGAGTGTAGGGTATAGAGTGTATGGTATAGTGTGTAGGGTATAGTGTGTAGGGTATAGAGTGTAGAGTGTAGGGTATAGAGTGTATGGTATAGAGTGTAGGGTATAGAGTGTAGGGTATAGAGTGTAGGGTATAGAGTGTATGGTATTGAGTGTAGGGTATAAAGTGTAGAGTGTAGGGTATAGAGTGTAGGGTATACAGTGTAGGGTATAGAGTGTAGGGTATAGAGTGTATGGTATAGAGTGTAGGGTATAGAGTGTAGGGTATAGAGTGTAGAGTGTAGGGTATAGAGTGTATGGTATAGAGTGTAGGGTATAGAGTGTATGGTATAGAGTGTAGGGTATAAAGTGTAGAGTGTAGGGTATAGAGTGTATGGTATAGAGTGTAGGGTATAAAGTGTAGAGTGTAGGGTATAGAGTGTAGGGTATAGAGTGTAGGGTATGGAGTGTCAGGTATAGAGTGTAGAGTGTAGGGTATAGAGTGTATGGTATAGAGTGTAGGGTGTAGAGTGTAGGGTATAGAGTGTAGGGTGTAGAGTGTATGGTATAGAGTGTAGAGTGTAGGGTATAGAGTGTATGGTATAGAGTGTAGGGTATAGAGTGTAGGGTATAGAGTGTAGGGTATAGAGTGTAGAGTGTAGGGTATAGAGTGTAGGGTATAGAGTGTCAGGTATAGAGTGTAGAGTGTAGGGTATAGAGTGTATGGTATAGAGTGTAGGGTGTAGAGTGTATGGTATAGAGTGTAGGGTATAGAGTGTAGAGTGTAGGGTATAGAGTGTATGTTATAGCGTGTAGGGTATAGAGTGTAGAGTGTAGGGTATAGAGTGTAGAGTGTAGGGTATAGAGTGTAGGGTATAGAGTGTAGGGTATAGAGTGAAGGGTATAGAGTGTAGGGTATAGAGTGTAGGGTATAGAGTATAGAGTGTAGAGTATAGAGTGTAGGGTATAGAGTGTAGGGTTTAGAGTGTAGAGTGTAGGGTATAGCGTGTAGGGTATAGAGTGTAGAGTGTAGGGTATAGAGTGTATGGTATAGAGTGTAGGGTATAGAGTGTAGAGTGTAGGGTATAGAGTGTAGGTTATAGAGTGTAGGGTATAGAGTGTAGAGTGTAGGGTTTAGAGTGTAGAGTGTAGGGTATAGAGTGTAGGGTATAGAGTGTAGGGTATAGAGTGTAGGGTATAGAGTGTAGAGTGTAGTGTATAGAGTGTAGGGTATAGAGTATAGAGTGTAGGGTATAGAGTGTAGGGTATAGAGTGTAGGGTATAGAGTGTATGGTATAGAGTGTAGGGTATAAAGTGTAGAGTGTAGGGTATAGAGTGTAGAGTGTAGGGGATAGAGTGTAGGGTATAGAGTGTAGGGTATAGAGTGTAGGGTATAGAGTGTAGGGATTCGAGTGTAGGGTATAGAATGTAGTGTGTAGGGTATAGAGTGTAGAGTATAGAGTGTAGGGTATAGAGTGTAGGGTCTAGAGGGTAGGGTATAGAGTGTATGGAATAGAGTGTAGAGTGTAGAGTGTAGGGTATAAAGTGTAGGGTATAGAGTGTAGGGTATAGAGTGTAGGGTATAGAGTGTAGGGTATAGAGTGTAGAGTGTAGGGTATAGAGTGTAGGGTATAGAGTATAGAGTGTAGGGTATAGAGTGTAGGGTATAGAGTGTAGAGTGTATGGATTTGAGTGTAGGGTATAGAGTGTAGGGTATAGAGTGTAGAGTATAGAGTATAGAGAGTAGGGTATAGAGTGTAGGGTATAGAGTGTAGGGTATAGAGTGTACAGTGTAGGGTATAGAGTGTAGGGTATAGAGTGTAGGGTATAAAGTGTATGGTATAGAGTGTAGGGTATAAAGTGTAGAGTGTAGGGTATAGAGTGTAGGGTGTAGGGTATAGAGTGTAGGGTATAGAGTGTAGGGTATAGAGTTTATGTTATAGAGTGTAGGGTATAGAGTGTAGATTGTAGGGTATAGAGTGTATGGTATAGATTGTAGGGTATAGAGTGTAGAGTATAGAGTGTAGGGTATAGAGTGTAGAGTGTAGGGTATAGAGTGTAGAGTGTAGGGGATAGAGTGTAGGGTATAGAGTGTAGGGTATAGAGTGTAGGGTATAGAGTGTAGAGATTCGAGTGTAGGGTATAGAGTGTAGTGTGTAGGATATAGAGTGTAGGGTATAGAGTATAGAGTGTAGGGTATAGAGTGTAGGGTATAGAGGGTAGGGTATAGAGTGTATGGAATAGAGTGTAGAGTGTAGAGTGTAGGGTTTAGAGTGTAAGGTAGAGAGTGTAGGGTGTAGAGTGTAGGGTATAGAGTGTAGGGTATAGAGTGTAGGGTATAGAGTGTAGGGTAGTGAGTGTATGGTATAGAGTGTAAGGTATAGAGTGTAGGGTATAGAGTGTAGAGTGTAGGGTATAGAGTGTATGGTATAGAGTGTAGGGTATAGAGTGTAGGGTATAGAGTGTAGGGAATAGAGTGTAGGGTATACAGTGTAGAGTGTAGGGTATAGAGTGTAGGGTATAGAGTGTCAGGTATAGAGTGTAGAGTGTAGGGTATAGAGTGTAGGGTGTAGAGTGTAGGGTATAGAGTGTAGGGTGTAGAGTGTAGGGTATAGAGTGTAGGGTATAGAGTGTAGGGTATAGAGTGTAGGGTATAGAGTGTATGGTATAGAGTGTAGGGTATAGAGTGTAGGGTATAGAGTGTAGAGTGTAGGGTATAGAGTGTAGAGTGTAGTATATAGAGTGTAGGGTATAGAGTGTAGAGTGTATGGATTCGAGTGTAGGGTATAGAATGTAGTGTGTAGGGTATAGAGTGTAGAGTATAGAGTGTAGGGTATAGAGTGTAGGGTCTAGAGGGTAGGGTATAGAGTGTAGAGTATAGAGTGTATGGTATAGAGTGTAAGGTATAGAGTGTAGGGTATAGAGTGTAGAGTGTAGGGTATAGAGTGTATGGTATAGAGTGTAGGGTATAGAGTGTAGGGTATAGAGTGTAGGGAATAGAGTGTAGGGTATACAGTGTAGAGTGTAGGGTATAGAGTGTAGGGTATAGAGTGTCAGGTATAGAGTGTAGAGTGTAGGGTATAGAGTGTAGGGTGTAGAGTGTAGGGTATAGAGTGTAGGGTGTAGAGTGTAGGGTATAGAGTGTAGGGTATAGAGTGTAGGGTATAGAGTGTAGGGTATAGAGTGTATGGTATAGAGTGTAGGGTATAGAGTGTAGGGTATAGAGTGTAGAGTGTAGGGTATAGAGTGTAGAGTGTAGTATATAGAGTGTAGGGTATAGAGTGTAGAGTGTATGGATTCGAGTGTAGGGTATAGAATGTAGTGTGTAGGGTATAGAGTGTAGAGTATAGAGTGTAGGGTATAGAGTGTAGGGTCTAGAGGGTAGGGTATAGAGTGTATGGAATAGAGTGTAGAGTGTAGAGTGTAGGGTATAAAGTGTAGGGTATAGAGTGTAGGGTATAGAGTGTAGGGTATAGAGTGTAGGGTATAGAGTGTAGAGTGTAGGGTATAGAGTGTAGGCTATAGAGTATAGAGTGTAGGGTATAGAGTGTAGGGTATAGAGTGTAGAGTGTATGGATTTGAGTGTAGGGTATAGAGTGTAGGGTATAGAGTGTAGAGTATAGAGTATAGAGAGTAGGGTATAGAGTGTAGGGTATAGAGTGTAGGGTATAGAGTGTAGAGTGTAGGGTATAGAGTGTATGGTATAGAGTGTAGGGTATAAAGTGTAGAGTGTAGGGTATAGAGTGTAGGGTGTAGGGTATAGAGTGTAGGGTATAGAGTGTAGGGTATAGAGTTTATGTTATAGAGTGTAGGGTATAGAGTGTAGATTGTAGGGTATAGAGTGTAGGGTATAGTGTAGGGTATAGAGTGTATGGTATAGATTGTAGGGTATAGAGTGTAGAGTATAGAGTGTAGGGTATAGAGTGTAGAGATTCGAGTGTAGGGTATAGAGTGTAGTGTGTAGGATATAGAATGTAGGGTATAGAGTATAGAGTGTAGGGTATAGAGTGTAGGGTATAGAGGGTAGGGTATAGAGTGTATGGAATAGAGTGTAGAGTGTAGAGTGTAGGGTTTAGAGTGTAAGGTAGAGAGTGTAGGGTATAGAGTGTAGAGATTCGAGTGTAGGGTATAGAGTGTAGTGTGTAGGATATAGAGTGTAGGGTATAGAGTGTAGAGTGTAGGGGATAGAGTGTAGGGTATAGAGTGTAGGGTATAGAGTGTAGGGTATAGAGTGTAGAGATTCGAGTGTAGGGTATAGAGTGTAGTGTGTAGGATATAGAGTGTAGGGTATAGAGTATAGAGTGTAGGGTATAGAGTGTAGGGTATAGAGGGTAGGGTATAGAGTGTATGGAATAGAGTGTAGAGTGTAGAGTGTAGGGTTTAGAGTGTAAGGTAGAGAGTGTAGGGTGTAGAGTGTAGGGTATAGAGTGTAGGGTATAGAGTGTAGGGTATAGAGTGTAGGGTATAGAGTGTATGGTATAGAGTGTAAGGTATAGAGTGTAGGGTATAGAGTGTAGAGTGTAGGGTATAGAGTGTATGGTATAGCGTGTAGGGTATAGAGTGTAGGGTATAGAGTGTAGGGTATACAGTGTAGAGTGTAGGGTATAGAGTGTCGGGTATAGAGTGTCAGGTATAGAGTGTAGAGTGTAGGGTATAGAGTGTAGGGTGTAGAGTGTAGGGTATAGAGTAAAGGGTGTAGAGTGTAGGGTATAGAGTGTAGGGTATAGAGTGTAGGGTATAGAGTGTAGGGTATAGAGTGTATGGTATAGAGTGTAGGGTATAGAGTGTAGAGTGTAGGGTATAGAGTGTATGGTATAGAGTGTAGGGTATAGAGTGTAGGGTATAGAGTGTATGGTATAGAGTGTAGGGTATAGAGTGTAGGGTATAGAGTGTAGGGTATAGAGTGTAGGGTATAGAGTGTGGAGTGTAGGGTATAGAGTGTAGGGTATAGAGTGTATGGTATAGAGTGTAGGGTATAGAGTATAGAGTGTAGGGTATACAGTGTAGGGTATAGAGTGTAAAGTGTAGAGTGTAGGGTATAGAGTGTAGAGTGTAGGGTTTAGAGTGTAGGGTATAGAGTATATGGAATACAGTGTAGGGTATAGAGTGTATAGTGTAGGGTATAGAGTGTATGGTATAGAGTGTAGGGTGTAGGGTATAGAGTGTATGGTATAGAGTGTAGGGTGTAGAGTGTAGGGTGTAGAGTGTAGGGTATAGAGTGTAGGGTATAGAGTGTATGGTATAGAGTGTAGGGTGTAGAGTGTAGGGCATAGAGTGTAGGGCATAGAGTGTAGGGTATAGAGTGTATGGTATAGAGTGTAGGGTATAGAGTGTAGAGTGTAGGGTATAGAGTGCAGGATATAGAGTGTAGGGTATAGAGTGTATGTTATAGAGTGTAGGGTATAGAGTGTAGATTGTAGAGTAGAAAGTGTAGAGTGTAGGGTATAGAGTGTAAGGTATAGAGTGTAGGGTATAGACTGTAGGGTATAGAGTGTATGGTATAGAGTGTATGGTATAGAGTGTAGGGTTTAGAGTGTAGGGTATAGAGTGTAGGGTATAGAGTGTAGGGTATAGAATGTAGGGTATAGAGTGTAGAGTGTAGGATATAGAGTGTAGAGTATAGAGTGTAGGGTATAGAGTGTAGGGTAGAGAGTGTAGGGTATAGAGTGTAGAGTGTAGGGTATAGAGTCTATGGTATAGAGTGTAGGGTATAGAGTGTATGGTATAGAGTGTAGGGTATAGAGTGTAGAGTGTAGGGTATAGAGTGTAGGGTATAGAGTGTAGGGTATTGATTGTAGGGTATAGAGTGTAGGGTATAGAGTGTAAAGTGTAGAGTGTAGGGTATAGAGTGTAGAGTGTAGGGTATAGAGTGTAGGGTATAGAGTGTAGGGTATAGAGTGTAGGGTATAGAGTGTAAAGTGTAGAGTGTATGGTATAGAGTGTAGAGAGTAGGGTTTAGAGTGTAGGGTATAGAGTATATGGAATACAGTGTAGGGTATAGAGTGTAGGGTATAGAGTGTAGGGTATAGAGTGTAGAGTGTAGGGTATAGAGTGTATGGTATAGAGTGTATGGTATACAGTGTAGAGTGTAGAGTGTAGGGTATAGAGTGTAGGGTCTAGAGAGTAGGGTATAGAGTGTATTGTATAGAGTGTAGGGTATAGAGTGCAGAGTGTAGGTTATAGAGTGTAGGGTATAGAGTGTAGGGTATAGAGTGTAGGGTATGGAGTGTGGAGTGTAGAGTGTAGGGTATAGAGTGTAGGGTATAGAGTGTAGAGTGTAGGGTATAGAGTGTAGGGTATAGAGTGTAAAGTGTAGAGTGTAGGGTATAGAGTGTAGAGTGTAGGGAATAGAGTGTATGGAATAGAGTGTAGGGTATAGAGTGTAGACTGTAGGGTATAGAGTGTAGGGCATAGAGCGTAGGGTGTAGGGTGTAGGGTATAGAGTGTAGGGTGTAGAGTGTAGGGTATAGAGTGTATGGTATAGAGTGTAGGGTGTATAGTGTAGGGTGTAGAGTGTGGGGTATAGAGTGTAGGGTATAGAGTGTAGAGAATAGAGTGTAGGGTATAGAGTGTAGAGTGTAGGGTATAGAGTGTAGGGTATAGAGTGTAGGGTATAGAGTGTAGAGTGTAGGGTATAGAGTGTAGGGTATAGAGTGTAAAGTGTAGAGTGTAGGGTATAGAGTGTAGAGTGTAGGGTATAGAGTGTAGGGTATAGAGTGTATGGAATAGAGTGTAGGGTATAGAGTGTAGACTGTAGGGTATAGAGTGTAGGGTATAGAGCGTAGGGTGTAGGGTATAAAGTGTAGGGTATAGAGTGTAGGGTATAGAGTGTAGAGTGTAGGGTATAGAGTGTATGGTATAGAGTGTAGGGTGTAGAGTGTAGGGTATAGAGTGTAGAGTGTAGGGATTAGAGTGTAGGATATAGAGTGTAGGGTATAGAGTGTATGGTATAGAGTGTAGAGTGTAGGGTACAGAGTGTAGGGTATAGAGTGTAGGGTATAGAGTGTAGAGTGTAGGGTATAGAGTGTAGGGTATAGAGTGTAGAGTGTAGGGTACAGAGTGTAGGGTATAGAGTGTAGGGTATAGAGTGTAGGGTATAGAGTGTATGGTATAGAGTGTAGGGTATAGAGCGTAGAGTGTAGGTTATAGAGTGTAGGGTATAGAGTGTAGGGTATAGAGTGAAGGGTATAGAGTGTAGGGTATAGAGTGTAGGGTATAGAGAGTAGAGTGTAGGGTATAGATTGTAGGGTATAGAGTGTAGAGTGTACGGTATAGAATGTAGGGTATAGAGTGTATAGTATAGAGTGTAGAGTGTAGGGTATACAGTGTATAGTGTAGGGTATAGAGTGCAGGGTATAGAGTGTAGGGTATAGAGTGTATGGTATGGAGTGTAGGGAATAGAGTGTAGAGTGTAGGGTATAGAGTGTATGGTATAGAGTGTAGGGTATAGAGTGTAGTGTGTAGGGTATAGAGTGTAGGCTATATTGTGTAGAGTGTAGGGTATAGAGTGTATGGTATAGAGTGTAGAGTGTAGGGTATACAGTGTATAGTGTAGGGTATAGAGTGTAGGGTATAGAGTGAAGGGTATAGAGTGTATGGTATGGAGTGTAGGGAATAGAGTGTAGAGTGTAGGGATTAGAGTGTAGGGTATAGAGTGTAGGGTATAGAGTGTAGAGTGTAGGGTATATAGTGTAGGGTATAGAGTGGAGATTGTAGGGTATAGAGTGTAGGGTGTAGGGTATAGAGTGTAGGGTATAGAGTGTAGGGTATAGAGTGTAGGGTATAGAGTGTAGAGTGTAGGGTGTAGAGTGTAGAGTGTAGGGTGTAGAGTGTAGAGTGTAGGGTATAGAGTGTAAGGTATAACATAACATAGTAACATAACATAGTTAGTAAGGCCGAAAAAAGACATTTGTCCATCCAGTTCAGCCTATATTCCATCATAATAAATACCCAGATCTACGTCCTTCTACAGAACCTAATAATTGTATGATACAATATTGTTCTGCTCCAGGAAGACATCCAGGCCTCTCTTGAACCCCTCGACTGAGTTCGCCATCACCACCTCCTCAGGCAAGCAATTCCAGATTCTCACTGCCCTAACAGTAAAGAATCCTCTTCTATGTTGGTGGAAAAACCTTCTCTTCTCCAGACGCAAAGAATGCCCCCTTGTGCCCGTCACCTTCCTTGGTATAAACAGATCCTCAGCGAGATATTTGTATTGTCCCCTTATATACTTATACATGGTTATTAGATCGCCCCTCAGTCGTCTTTTTTCTAGACTAAATAATCCTAATTTCGCTAATCTATCTGGGTATTGTAGTTCTCCCATCCCCTTTATTAATTTTGTTGCCCTCCTTTGTACTCTCTCTAGTTCCATTATATCCTTCCTGAGCACCGGTGCCCAAAACTGGACACAGTACTCCATGTGCGGTCTAACTAGGGATTTGTACAGAGGCAGTATAATGCTCTCATCATGTGTATCCAGACCTCTTTTAATGCACCCCATGATCCTGTTTGCCTTGGCAGCTGCTGCCTGGCACTGGCTGCTCCAGGTAAGTTTATCATTAACTAGGATCCCCAAGTCCTTCTCCCTGTCAGATTTACCCAGTGGTTTCCCATTCAGTGTGTAATGGTGACATTGATTCCTTCTTCCCATGTGTATAACCTTACATTTATCATTGTTAAACCTCATCTGCCACCTTTCAGCCCAAGTTTCCAACTTATCCAGATCCATCTGTAGCAGAATACTATCTTCTCTTGTATTAACTGCTTTACATAGTTTTGTATCATCTGCAAATATCGATATTTTACTGTGTAAACCTTCTACCAGATCATTAATGAATATGTTGAAGAGAACAGGTCCCAATACTGACCCCTGCGGTACCCCACTGGTCACAGCGACCCAGTTAGAGACTATACCATTTATAACCACCCTCTGCTTTCTATCACTAAGCCAGTTACTAACCCATTTACACACATTTTCCCCCAGACCAAGCATTCTCATTTTGTGTACCAACCTCTTGTGCGGCACGGTATCAAACGCTTTGGAAAAATCGAGATATACCACGTCCAATGACTCACCGTGGTCCAGTCTATAGCTTACCTCTTCATAAAAACTGATTAGATTGGTTTGACAGGAGCGATTTCTCATAAACCCATGCTGATATGGAGTTAAACAGTTATTCTCATTGAGATAATCCAGAATAACATCCCTCAGAAACCCTTCAAATATTTTACCAACAATAGAGGTTAGACTTACTGGCCTATAATTTCCAGGTTCACTTTTAGAGCCCTTTTTGAATATTGGCACCACATTTGCTATGCGCCAGTCCTGCGGAACAGACCCTGTCGCTATAGAGTCACTAAAAATAAGAAATAATGGTTTATCTATTACATTACTTAGTTCTCTTAGTACTCGTGGGTGTATGCCATCCGGACCCGGAGATTTATCTATTTTAATCTTATTTAGCCGGTTTCGCACCTCTTCTTGGGTTAGATTGGTGACCCTTAATATAGGGTTTTCATTGTTTCTTGGGATTTCACCTAGCATTTCATTTTCCACCGTGAATACCGTGGAGAAGAAGGTGTTTAATATGTTAGCTTTTTCCTCGTCATCTACAACCATTCTTTCCTCACTATTTTTTAAGGGGCCTACATTTTCAGTTTTTATTCTTTTACTATTGATATAGTTGAAGAACAGTTTGGGATTAGTTTTACTCTCCTTAGCAATGTGCTTCTCTGTTTCCTTTTTGGCAGCTTTAATTAGTTTTTTAGATAAAGTATTTTTCTCCCTATAGTTTTTTAGAGCTTCAATGGTGCCATCCTGCTTTAGTAGTGCAAATGCTTTCTTTTTACTGTTAATTGCCTGTCTTACTTCTTTGTTTAGCCACATTGGGTTTTTCCTATTTCTAGTCCTTTTATTCCCACAAGGTATAAACCGCTTACACTGCCTATTTAGGATGTTCTTAAACATTTCCCATTTATTATCTGTATTCTCATTTCTGAGGATATTGTCCCAGTCTACCAGATTAAGGGCATCTCTAAGCTGTTCAAACTTTGCCTTCCTAAAGTTCAATGTTTTTGTGACTCCCTGACAAGTCCCCCTAGTGAAAGACAGGTGAAACTGCACAATATTGTGGTCGCTATTTCCTAAATGCCCAACCACCTGCAGATTTGTTATTCTGTCAGGTCTATTAGATAGTATTAGGTCTAAAAGTGCTGCTCCTCTGGTTGGATTCTGCACCAATTGTGAAAGATAATTTTTCTTGGTTATTAGCAGAAACCTGTTGCCTTTATGGGTTTCACAGGTTTCTGTTTCCCAGTTAATATCCGGGTAGTTAAAGTCCCCCATAACCAGGACCTCATTATGGGTTGCAGCTTCATCTATCTGCTTTAGAAGTAGACTTTCCATGCTTTCTGTTATATTTGGGGGTTTGTAACAGACCCCAATGAGAATTTTGTTACCATTTTTCCCTCCATGAATTTCAACCCATATGGACTCGACATCCTCATTCCCTTCGCTAATATCCTCCCTTAAAGTGGACTTTAGACAAGATTTTACATAGAGACAAACCCCTCCTCCTCTCCGATTTTTACGATCCTTTCTAAACAGACTGTAACCCTGTAAGTTAACTGCCCAGTCATAGCTTTCATCTAACCATGTCTCGGTTATTCCCACTATGTCAAAGTTACCTGTAGATATTTCTGCTTCTAGTTCTTCCATCTTGTTTGTCAGGCTTCTGGCGTTTGCGAGCATGCAGTTTAGAGGATTTTGTTTTGTTCCAATCTCCTCACTGTGGATTGTTTTAGAAATGTTCTTACCTCCCTTCTGAGTATGTTTTCCTGGGTCGTCTTTGTTCGAGTCTAATGTTTTTCTTCCCGTCCCCTCTTCTTCTATAGAGTGTAAGAGTATAGAGTGTAAGGTATAGAGTGTAGGGTATAGAGTGTAGGGTATAGAGTGTAGAGTGTAGGGTATAGAGTGTAGGGTATAGAGTGTAGGGTATAGAGTGTAAGGTATAGAGTGTAGGGTATAGAGTGTAGGGTATAGAGTGTAGGGTATAGAGTGTAGGGTATAGAGTGTAGAGTATAGGGTATAGAGTGTAGGGTATAGAGTGTATGGTATAGAGTGTAGGGTATAGAGTGTAGAGTGTAGGGTATAGAGTGTAGGGTGTAGAGTGTAGAGTGTAGGGTATAGAGTGTAGGGTATAGAGTGTAGAGTGTAGGGTATAGAGTGTAGGGTATAGAGTGTAAAGTGTAGAGTGTAGGGTATAGAGTGTAGAGTGTAGGGTATAGTGTGTATGGAATAGAGTGTAGGGTATAGAGTGTAGACTGTAGGGTATAGAGTGTAGGCATAGAGCGTAGGGTGTAGGGTATAGAGTGTAGGATATAGAGTGTAGGGTATAGAGGTATAGAGTTTAGAGTGTAGGGTATAGAGTGTATGGTATAGAGTGTAGGGTGTAGAGTGTAGGGTGTAGAGTGTAGGGTATAGAGTGTAGGGAATAGAGTGTAGAGTATAGAGTGTAGGGTGTAGAGTGTAGGATATAGAGTGTAGAGTGTAGGGTATAGAGTGTAGGGTATAGAGTGTAGAGTGTAGGGTATAGAGTGTAGGGTATAGAGTGTAAAATGTAGAGTGTAGGGTATAGAGTGTAGAGTGTAGGGTATAGAGTGTAGGGTATAGAGTGTATGGAATAGAGTGTAGAATATAGAGTGTAGACTGTAGGGTATAGAGTGTAGGGTATAGAGCGTAGGGTGTAGGGTATAGAGTGTAGGGTATAGAGTGTAGGGTATAGAGTGTAGAGTGTAGGGTATAGAGTGTATGGTATAGAGTGTAGGGTGTAGAGTTTAGGGTATAGAGTGTAGAGTGTAGGGATTAGAGTGTAGGGTATAGAGTGTAGGGTATATAGTGTATGGTATAGAGTGTAGGGTGTAGAGTGTAGGGTATAGAGTGTAGGGTATAGAGTAGGGTATAGAGTGTAGGGTATAGAGTAGGGTATAGAGTGTATGGAATAGAGTGTAGAGTATAGAGTGTAGAGTGTAGGGTATGGAGCTTAGGGTGTAGGGTATAGAGAGTAGGGTATAGAGCGTAGGGTATAGAGTGTAGAGTGTAGGGTATAGAGTGTATGGTATAGAGTGTAGGGTGTAGAGTGTAGGGTATAGAGTGTAGAGTGTAGGGTATAGAGTGTAGGGTATAGAGTGTATGGTATACAGTGTAGAGTGTAGGGTATAGAGTGTATAGTGTAGGGTATAGAGTGTAGGGTATAGAGTGTAGGGTATAGAGGGTATGGTATAGAGTGTAGGGTATAGAGTGTAGAGTGTAGGGTATAGAGTGTAGGGTGTAGGGTATACAGTGTATTGTATAAAGTGTAGGGTATAGAGTGTAGGGAATAGAGTGTAGGGTATAGAGTGTAGGGTATAGAGTGTAGAGTGTAGGGTATAGAGTGTAGGGTATAGAGTGTAGGGTATAGAGTGTAGAGTATAGAGTGTAGGGTATAGAGTGTAGAGTGTAGGGTATAGAGTGTAGGGTATAGAGTGTAGGGTATAGAGTGTAGGGTATAGAGTGTATGGTATAGAGTGTAGGGTATAGAGTGTAGGGTATAGGGTATAGAGTGTAGGGTATAGAGTGTAGGGTATAGAGTGTAGAGTGTAGGGTATAGAGTGTAGGGTATAGAGTGTAGGGTATAGAGTGTAGGGCATAGAGTGTAGAGTGTAGGGTATAGAGTGTAGATTGAAGGGTATAGAGTGTAGGGAATGGAGTGTAGGGTATAGTGTGTAGAGTGTAGGGTATAGAGTGTAAGGTATAGAGTGTAGGGTATAGATTGTAGGGTATAGAGTGTAGAGTGTACGGTATAGAGTGTAGGGTATAGAGTGTATGGTATAGAGTGTATAGTGTAGGGTATAGAGTGTAGAGTGTAGGGATTAGAGTGTAGGGTATAGAGTGTAGGGTATATAGTGTATGGTATAGAGTGTAGGGTGTAGAGTGTAGGGTATAGAGTGTAGGGTATAGAGTAGAGTATAGAGTGTAGGGTATAGAGTAGGGTATAGAGTGTATGGAATAGAGTGTAGAGTATAGAGTGTAGAGTGTAGGGTATGGAGCTTAGGGTGTAGGGTATAGAGAGTAGGGTATAGAGCGTAGGGTATAGAGTGTAGAGTGTAGGGTATAGAGTGTATGGTATAGAGTGTAGGGTGTAGAGTGTAGGGTATAGAGTGTAGAGTGTAGGGTATAGAGTGTAGGGTATAGAGTGTATGGTATACAGTGTAGAGTGTAGGGTATAGAGTGTATAGTGTAGGGTATAGAGTGTAGGGTATAGAGTGTAGGGTATAGAGGGTATGGTATAGAGTGTAGGGTATAGAGTGTATAGTGTAGGGTATAGAGTGTAGGGTATAGCGTGTAGGGTATAGAGTGTATGGTCTGGAGTGTAGGGATTATAGTGTAGAGTGTAGGGTATAGAGTGTAGATTGTAGGGTGTAGAGTGTAGAGTGTAGGGTGTAGAGTGTAGAGTGTAGGGTATAGAGTGTAAGGTAGAGAGTGTAAGGTATAGAGTGTATGTTATAGAGTGTAGGGTATAGAGTGTAGAGTGTAGGGTATAGAGTGTAGGGTATAGAGTGTATGGTATAGAGTGTAGGGTATAGAGTGTAGAGTGTAGGGCATAGAGTGTAGGGTATAGAGTGTAGGGTATAGAGTGTAGGGTATAGAGTGTATGGTATAGAGTGTAGGGTATAGAGTGTAGATTGTAGGTTATAGAGTGTAGAGTGTAGGGTATAGAGTGTAGGGTATAAAGTGTAGGGTATAGAGTGTAGGGTATAGAGTGTAGATTGTAGGGATTCGAGTGTAGGGTATAGAGTGTAGAGTGTAGGGTATAGAGTGTAGGGTATAGAGTATAGAGTGTAGCGTATAGAGTGTAGGGTGTAGAGTGTAGGGTATAGACTGTAGAGTGTAGGGTATAGAGTGTAGGGTATAGAGTGTAGGGTATAGAGTGTATGGAATAGAGTGTAGAGTGTAGGGTATAAAGTGTAGGGTATAGAGTGTATGGTATAGAGTGTAGGGTATAGAGTGTAGGGTATAGAGTGTAGAGTATAGAGTGTAGGGTATAGAGTGTAGAGTGTAGGGTATAGAGTGTAGGGTGTAGGGTATAGAGTGTAGGGTATAGAGTGTAGATTGTAGGGTGTAGAGTGTAGAGTGTAGGGTGTAGAGTGTAGAGTGTAGAGTGTAGGGTATAGAGTGTAAGGTAGAGAGTGTAAGGTATAGAGTGTATGTTATAGAGTGTAGGGTATAGAGTGTAGAGTGTAGGGTATAGAGTGTAGGGTATAGAGTGTATGGTATAGAGTGTAGGGTTTGGAGTGTAGGGTGTAGGGTATACAGTGTATTGTATAAAGTGTAGGGTATAGAGTGTAGGGAATAGAGTGTAGGGTATAGAGTGTAGGGTATAGAGTGTATGGTATAGAGTGTAGGGTATAGAGTGTAGGGTGTAGGGTATACAGTGTATTGTATAAAGTGTAGGGTATTGAGTGTAGGGAATAGAGTGTAGGGTATAGAGTGTAGGGTGTAGAGTGTAGGGTATAGAGTGTAGGGTATAGAG
Source organism: Ranitomeya imitator (assembly GCF_032444005.1). NCBI lineage: Eukaryota > Metazoa > Chordata > Amphibia > Anura > Dendrobatidae > Ranitomeya > Ranitomeya imitator. The sequence goes on from NC_091291.1 coordinate 60,505,991, forward strand.
TGTAGGGTATAGAGTGTAGAGTATAGAGTGTAGGGTATAGAGTGTAGAGTGTAGGGTATAGAGTGTAGGGTATAGAGTGTAGGGTATAGAGTGTATGGTATAGAGCGTAGGGTATAGAGTGTAGGGTATAGGGTATAGAGTGTAGGGTATAGAGTGTAGGGTATAGAGTATAGGGTATAGAGTGTAGGGTATAGAGTGTAGGGTATAGAGTGTAGAGTGTAGAGTGTAGGGTATAGAGTGTAGGGTATAGAGTGTAGGGTATAGAGTGTAGAGTGTAGGGTATAGAGTGTAGGGTATAGAGTGTAAAGTGTAGAGTGTAGGGTATAGAGTGTAGAGTGTAGGGTATAGTGTGTATGGAATAGAGTGTAGGGTATAGAGTGTAGACTGTAGGGTATAGAGTGTAGGCATAGAGCGTAGGGTGTAGGGTATAGAGTGTAGGATATAGAGTGTAGGGTATAGAGGTATAGAGTTTAGAGTGTAGGGTATAGAGTGTATGGTATAGAGTGTAGGGTGTAGAGTGTAGGGTGTAGAGTGTAGGGTATAGAGTGTAGGGAATAGAGTGTAGAGTATAGAGTGTAGGGTGTAGAGTGTAGGATATAGAGTGTAGAGTGTAGGGTATAGAGTGTAGGGTATAGAGTGTAGAGTGTAGGGTATAGAGTGTAGGGTATAGAGTGTAAAATGTAGAGTGTAGGGTATAGAGTGTAGAGTGTAGGGTATAGAGTGTAGGGTATAGAGTGTATGGAATAGAGTGTAGAATATAGAGTGTAGACTGTAGGGTATAGAGTGTAGGGTATAGAGCGTAGGGTGTAGGGTATAGAGTGTAGGGTATAGAGTGTAGGGTATAGAGTGTAGAGTGTAGGGTATAGAGTGTATGGTATAGAGTGTAGGGTGTAGAGTTTAGGGTATAGAGTGTAGAGTGTAGGGATTAGAGTGTAGGGTATAGAGTGTAGGGTATATAGTGTATGGTATAGAGTGTAGGGTGTAGAGTGTAGGGTATAGAGTGTAGGGTATAGAGTAGGGTATAGAGTGTAGGGTATAGAGTAGGGTATAGAGTGTATGGAATAGAGTGTAGAGTATAGAGTGTAGAGTGTAGGGTATAGAGCTTAGGGTGTAGGGTATAGAGAGTAGGGTATAGAGTGTAGGGTATAGAGTGTAGAGTGTAGGGTATAGAGTGTATGGTATAGAGTGTAGGGTGTAGAGTGTAGGGTATAGAGTGTAGAGTGTAGGGTATAGAGTGTAGGGTATAGAGTGTATGGTATACAGTGTAGAGTGTAGGGTATAGAGTGTATAGTGTAGGGTATAGAGTGTAGGGTATAGAGTGTAGGGTATAGAGGGTATGGTATAGAGTGTAGGGTATAGAGTGTAGAGTGTAGGGTATAGAGTGTAGGGTGTAGGGTATACAGTGTATTGTATAAAGTGTAGGGTATAGAGTGTAGGGAATAGAGTGTAGGGTATAGAGTGTAGGGTATAGAGTGTAGAGTGTAGGGTATAGAGTGTAGGGTATAGAGTGTAGGGTATAGAGTGTAGAGTATAGAGTGTAGGGTATAGAGTGTAGAGTGTAGGGTATAGAGTGTAGGGTATAGAGTGTAGGGTATAGAGTGTATGGTATAGAGTGTAGGGTATAGGGTATAGAGTGTAGGGTATAGAGTGTAGGGTATAGAGTGTAGAGTGTAGGGTATAGAGTGTAGGGTATAGAGTGTAGGGTATAGAGTGTAGGGTATAGAGTGTAGAGTGTAGGGTATAGAGTGTAGATTGAAGGGTATAGAGTGTAGGGAATGGAGTGTAGGGTATAGTGTGTAGAGTGTAGGGTATAGAGTGTAGGGTATAGAGTGTAGGGTATAGATTGTAGGGTATAGAGTGTAGAGTGTACGGTATAGAGTGTAGGGTATAGAGTGTATGGTATAGAGTGTAGAGCAGTGGTCCCCAACCTTTCTGACCTTAAGAGCCACATTCTGCTTTGCAAGAGGGTCGTGAGTCACATCCAGCTACTGCCCCCCTCACAGTAGTGGCAACCAAAGCCCCCATTAAGGCCGAGTTCCTATTGCGTTAATGCAATCCGTTAGACGGACTGCATTACACCACGGCATAACGCTGTGTAACGCAGACCGTTAACGCTGCCATTAACCCCTATTGTTGGGCGCATCGCCAACGCATGCCATACTTGGCATGCGCTAGCGATGTGCCGTCATTCTGTGACAGACCCTCGGACGCTGCATGCAGCGCTTCCGGGTCCGTCACTGCTAGCGCAGAAGAATCATCTGCGCTAGCAGTATAGCATAACGCGATGGCGTGTATAGTATAGCGTTAACGCAGCCCGTCAACGCTATGCGTTGAACGGACTGCATTAACGCAATGGGAAGCCGGCCTAAGGGTATAATGATAAGCATAGCTTTTCCACACAAATTATCCCGAAGCAGTATACCAAGATCCAGGGGTTCCCACCTCACCCCAGCACATTCAGCATTCTCCCATCACGCACTCCCAACAAAGTCACATCCATCTTCAAGCACCTCCTCTGACCGGTGGTATCCTGTCTCCAGCACACCATACTTAAATTATCTCTAAACCGCCAAGATCAGTAGATGTGTACCCATGTTTGCTCTTCTCTGTAGGACTACTCACAAAGTTCACCATTTTGAGATGTGCTCTTCATACCAGTTTACTAAATCTGTAGGTAATGCACCAAGTTGGCAGACATCCGCGAGCCACAATTCATGGGACTACGAGCCACATGTGGCTCCCGAGCTACAGGTTGGGGACCCCTGGTGTAGAGTGTAGGGTATAGAGTGTATAGTGTAGGGTATAGAGTGTAGGGTATAGCAAGTAGGGTATAGAGTGTATGGTCTGGAGTGTAGGGATTATAGTGTAGAGTGTAGGGTATAGAGTGTAGATTGTAGGGTGTAGAGTGTAGAGTGTAGGGTGTAGAGTGTAGAGTGTAGGGTATAGAGTGTAAGGTAGAGAGTGTAAGGTATAGAGTGTATGTTATAGAGTGTAGGGTATAGAGTGTAGAGTGTAGGGTATAGAGTGTAGGGTATAGAGTGTATGGTATAGAGTGTAGGGTATAGAGTGTAGAGTGTAGGGCATAGAGTGTAGGGTATAGAGTGTAGGGTATAGAGTGTAGGGTATAGAGTGTATGGTATAGAGTGTAGGGTATAGAGTGTAGATTGTAGGTTATAGAGTGTAGAGTGTAGGGTATAGAGTGTAGGGTATAAAGTGTAGGGTATAGAGTGTAGGGTATAGAGTGTAGATTGTAGGGATTCGAGTGTAGGGTATAGAGTGTAGAGTGTAGGGTATAGAGTGTAGGGTATAGAGTATAGAGTGTAGCGTATAGAGTGTAGGGTGTAGAGTGTAGGGTATAGACTGTAGAGTGTAGGGTATAGAGTGTAGGGTATAGAGTGTAGGGTATAGAGTGTATGGAATAGAGTGTAGAGTGTAGGGTATAAAGTGTAGGGTATAGAGTGTATGGTATAGAGTGTAGGGTATAGAGTGTAGGGTATAGAGTGTAGAGTATAGAGTGTAGGGTATAGAGTGTAGAGTGTAGGGTATAGAGTGTAGGGTGTAGGGTATAGAGTGTAGGGTATAGAGTGTAGGGTATAGAGTTTAGGGTATAGAGTGTAGATTGTAGGGTGTAGAGTGTAGAGTGTAGGGTGTAGAGTGTAGAGTGTAGGGTATAGAGTGTAAGGTAGAGAGTGTAAGGTATAGAGTGTATGTTATAGAGTGTAGGGTATAGAGTGTAGAGTGTAGGGTATAGAGTGTAGGGTATAGAGTGTAGGGTATAGAGTGTATGGTATAGAGTGTAGGGTTTAGAGTGTAGGGTGTAGGGTATACAGTGTATTGTATAAAGTGTAGGGTATAGAGTGTAGGGAATAGAGTGTAGGGTATAGAGTGTAGGGTATAGAGTGTATGGTATAGAGTGTAGGGTATAGAGTGTAGGGTGTAGGGTATACAGTGTATTGTATAAAGTGTAGGGTATAGAGTGTAGGGAATAGAGTGTAGGGTATAGAGTGTAGGGTGTAGAGTGTAGGGTATAGAGTGTACGGTATAGAGTGTAGGGTATAGAGTGTAGAGTATAGAGTGTAGGGTATAGAGTGTAGAGTGTAGGGTATAGAGTGTAGGGTATAGAGTGTAGGGTATAGAGTGTATGGTATAGAGTGTAGGGTATAGAGTGTAGGGTATAGGGTATAGAGTGTAGGGTATAGAGTGTAGGGTATAGAGTGTAGGGTATAGAGTGTAGGGTATAGAGTGTAGGGTATAGAGTGTAGGGTATAGAGTGTAGGGTATAGAGTGTAGAGTGTAGGGTATAGAGTGTAGGGTATAGTGTGTAGAGTGTAGGGTATAGAGTGTAGGGTATAGAGTGTAGGGTATAGATTGTAGGGTATAGAGTGTAGAGTGTACGGTATAGAGTGTAGGGTATAGAGTGTATGGTATAGAGTGTAGAGTGTAGGGTATAGAGTGTATAGTGTAGGGTATAGAGTGTAGGGTATAGCGTGTAGGGTATAGAGTGTATGGTCTGGAGTGTAGGGATTATAGTGTAGACTGTAGGGTATAGAGTGTAGATTGCAGGGTGTAGAGTGTAGAGTGTAGGGTGTAGAGTGTAGAGTGTAGGGTATAGAGTGTAAGGTAGAGAGTGTAAGGTATAGAGTGTATGTTATAGAATGTAGGGTATAGAGTGTATGGTATAGAGTGTAGGGTATAGAGTGTAGGGTATAGAGTGTAGGGTATAGAGTGTAGGGTATAGAGTGTAGTGTATAGAGAGTAGGGTGTAGGGTATAGAGTGTATGGTATGGAGTGTAGGGTATAGAGTGTGGAGTGTAGGGTATAGAGTGTATGGTATAGAGTGTAGGGTATAGAGTGTAGGGTATAGAGTGTATGGTATAGAGTGTAGGGTATAGAGTGTAGAGTGTAGGGTATAGAGTGTAGGGTATAGAGTGTAGGGTATAGAGTGTAGGGTATAGAGTGTATGGAATAGAGTGTAGAATATAGAGTGTAGACTGTAGGGTATAGAGTGTAGGGTATAGAGCGTAGGGTGTAGGGTATAGAGTGTAGGGTATAGAGTGTAGGGTATAGAGTGTAGAGTGTAGGGTATAGAGTGTATGGTATAGAGTGTAGGGTGTAGAGTTTAGGGTATAGAGTGTAGAGTGTAGGGATTAGAGTGTAGGGTATAGAGTGTAGGGTATATAGTGTATGGTATAGAGTGTAGGGTGTAGAGTGTAGGGTATAGAGTGTAGGGTATAGAGTAGGGTATAGAGTGTAGGGTATAGAGTAGGGTATAGAGTGTATGGAATAGAGTGTAGAGTATAGAGTGTAGAGTGTAGGGTATGGAGCTTAGGGTGTAGGGTATAGAGAGTAGGGTATAGAGCGTAGGGTATAGAGTGTAGAGTGTAGGGTATAGAGTGTATGGTATAGAGTGTAGGGTGTAGAGTGTAGGGTATAGAGTGTAGAGTGTAGGGTATAGAGTGTAGGGTATAGAGTGTATGGTATACAGTGTAGAGTGTAGGGTATAGAGTGTATAGTGTAGGGTATAGAGTGTAGGGTATAGAGTGTAGGGTATAGAGGGTATGGTATAGAGTGTAGGGTATAGAGTGTAGAGTGTAGGGTATAGAGTGTAGGGTGTAGGGTATACAGTGTATTGTATAAAGTGTAGGGTATAGAGTGTAGGGAATAGAGTGTAGGGTATAGAGTGTAGGGTATAGAGTGTAGAGTGTAGGGTATAGAGTGTAGGGTATAGAGTGTAGGGTATAGAGTGTAGAGTATAGAGTGTAGGGTATAGAGTGTAGAGTGTAGGGTATAGAGTGTAGGGTATAGAGTGTAGGGTATAGAGTGTATGGTATAGAGTGTAGGGTATAGAGTGTAGGGTATAGGGTATAGAGTGTAGGGTATAGAGTGTAGGGTATAGAGTGTAGAGTGTAGGGTATAGAGTGTAGGGTATAGAGTGTAGGGTATAGAGTGTAGGGCATAGAGTGTAGAGTGTAGGGTATAGAGTGTAGATTGAAGGGTATAGAGTGTAGGGAATGGAGTGTAGGGTATAGTGTGTAGAGTGTAGGGTATAGAGTGTAAGGTATAGAGTGTAGGGTATAGATTGTAGGGTATAGAGTGTAGAGTGTACGGTATAGAGTGTAGGGTATAGAGTGTATGGTATAGAGTGTATAGTGTAGGGTATAGAGTGTAGAGTGTAGGGATTAGAGTGTAGGGTATAGAGTGTAGGGTATATAGTGTATGGTATAGAGTGTAGGGTGTAGAGTGTAGGGTATAGAGTGTAGGGTATAGAGTAGAGTATAGAGTGTAGGGTATAGAGTAGGGTATAGAGTGTATGGAATAGAGTGTAGAGTATAGAGTGTAGAGTGTAGGGTATGGAGCTTAGGGTGTAGGGTATAGAGAGTAGGGTATAGAGCGTAGGGTATAGAGTGTAGAGTGTAGGGTATAGAGTGTATGGTATAGAGTGTAGGGTGTAGAGTGTAGGGTATAGAGTGTAGAGTGTAGGGTATAGAGTGTAGGGTATAGAGTGTAGGGTATAGAGGGTATGGTATAGAGTGTAGGGTATAGAGTGTATAGTGTAGGGTATAGAGTGTAGGGTATAGCGTGTAGGGTATAGAGTGTATGGTCTGGAGTGTAGGGATTATAGTGTAGAGTGTAGGGTATAGAGTGTAGATTGTAGGGTGTAGAGTGTAGAGTGTAGGGTGTAGAGTGTAGAGTGTAGGGTATAGAGTGTAAGGTAGAGAGTGTAAGGTATAGAGTGTATGTTATAGAGTGTAGGGTATAGAGTGTAGAGTGTAGGGTATAGAGTGTAGGGTATAGAGTGTATGGTATAGAGTGTAGGGTATAGAGTGTAGAGTGTAGGGCATAGAGTGTAGGGTATAGAGTGTAGGGTATAGAGTGTAGGGTATAGAGTGTATGGTATAGAGTGTAGGGTATAGAGTGTAGATTGTAGGTTATAGAGTGTAGAGTGTAGGGTATAGAGTGTAGGGTATAAAGTGTAGGGTATAGAGTGTAGGGTATAGAGTGTAGATTGTAGGGATTCGAGTGTAGGGTATAGAGTGTAGAGTGTAGGGTATAGAGTGTAGGGTATAGAGTATAGAGTGTAGCGTATAGAGTGTAGGGTGTAGAGTGTAGGGTATAGACTGTAGAGTGTAGGGTATAGAGTGTAGGGTATAGAGTGTAGGGTATAGAGTGTATGGAATAGAGTGTAGAGTGTAGGGTATAAAGTGTAGGGTATAGAGTGTATGGTATAGAGTGTAGGGTATAGAGTGTAGGGTATAGAGTGTAGAGTATAGAGTGTAGGGTATAGAGTGTAGAGTGTAGGGTATAGAGTGTAGGGTGTAGGGTATAGAGTGTAGGGTATAGAGTGTAGATTGTAGGGTGTAGAGTGTAGAGTGTAGGGTGTAGAGTGTAGAGTGTAGGGTATAGAGTGTAAGGTAGAGAGTGTAAGGTATAGAGTGTATGTTATAGAGTGTAGGGTATAGAGTGTAGAGTGTAGGGTATAGAGTGTAGGGTATAGAGTGTATGGTATAGAGTGTAGGGTTTGGAGTGTAGGGTGTAGGGTATACAGTGTATTGTATAAAGTGTAGGGTATAGAGTGTAGGGAATAGAGTGTAGGGTATAGAGTGTATGGTATAGAGTGTAGGGTATAGAGTGTAGGGTGTAGGGTATACAGTGTATTGTATAAAGTGTAGGGTATTGAGTGTAGGGAATAGAGTGTAGGGTATAGAGTGTAGGGTGTAGAGTGTAGGGTATAGAGTGTAGGGTATAGAGTGTAGGGTATAGAGTGTAGAGTATAGAGTGTAGGGTATAGAGTGTAGAGTGTAGGGTATAGAGTGTAGGGTATAGAGTGTAGGGTATAGAGTGTATGGTATAGAGCGTAGGGTATAGAGTGTAGGGTATAGGGTATAGAGTGTAGGGTATAGAGTGTAGGGTATAGAGTATAGGGTATAGAGTGTAGGGTATAGAGTGTAGGGTATAGAGTGTAGAGTGTAGAGTGTAGGGTATAGAGTGTAGGGTATAGAGTGTAGGGTATAGAGTGTAGAGTGTAGGGTATAGAGTGTAGGGTATAGAGTGTAAAGTGTAGAGTGTAGGGTATAGAGTGTAGAGTGTAGGGTATAGTGTGTATGGAATAGAGTGTAGGGTATAGAGTGTAGACTGTAGGGTATAGAGTGTAGGCATAGAGCGTAGGGTGTAGGGTATAGAGTGTAGGATATAGAGTGTAGGGTATAGAGGTATAGAGTTTAGAGTGTAGGGTATAGAGTGTATGGTATAGAGTGTAGGGTGTAGAGTGTAGGGTGTAGAGTGTAGGGTATAGAGTGTAGGGAATAGAGTGTAGAGTATAGAGTGTAGGGTGTAGAGTGTAGGATATAGAGTGTAGAGTGTAGGGTATAGAGTGTAGGGTATAGAGTGTAGAGTGTAGGGTATAGAGTGTAGGGTATAGAGTGTAAAATGTAGAGTGTAGGGTATAGAGTATAGAGTGTAGGGTATAGAGTGTAGGGTATAGAGTGTATGGAATAGAGTGTAGAATATAGAGTGTAGACTGTAGGGTATAGAGTGTAGGGTATAGAGCGTAGGGTGTAGGGTATAGAGTGTAGGGTATAGAGTGTAGGGTATAGAGTGTAGAGTGTAGGGTATAGAGTGTATGGTATAGAGTGTAGGGTGTAGAGTTTAGGGTATAGAGTGTAGAGTGTAGGGATTAGAGTGTAGGGTATAGAGTGTAGGGTATATAGTGTATGGTATAGAGTGTAGGGTGTAGAGTGTAGGGTATAGAGTGTAGGGTATAGAGTAGGGTATAGAGTGTAGGGTATAGAGTAGGGTATAGAGTGTATGGAATAGAGTGTAGAGTATAGAGTGTAGAGTGTAGGGTATAGAGCTTAGGGTGTAGGGTATAGAGAGTAGGGTATAGAGTGTAGGGTATAGAGTGTAGAGTGTAGGGTATAGAGTGTATGGTATAGAGTGTAGGGTGTAGAGTGTAGGGTATAGAGTGTAGAGTGTAGGGTATAGAGTGTAGGGTATAGAGTGTATGGTATACAGTGTAGAGTGTAGGGTATAGAGTGTATAGTGTAGGGTATAGAGTGTAGGGTATAGAGTGTAGGGTATAGAGGGTATGGTATAGAGTGTAGGGTATAGAGTGTAGAGTGTAGGGTATAGAGTGTAGGGTGTAGGGTATACAGTGTATTGTATAAAGTGTAGGGTATAGAGTGTAGGGAATAGAGTGTAGGGTATAGAGTGTAGGGTATAGAGTGTAGAGTGTAGGGTATAGAGTGTAGGGTATAGAGTGTAGGGTATAGAGTGTAGAGTATAGAGTGTAGGGTATAGAGTGTAGAGTGTAGGGTATAGAGTGTAGGGTATAGAGTGTAGGGTATAGAGTGTATGGTATAGAGTGTAGGGTATAGGGTATAGAGTGTAGGGTATAGAGTGTAGGGTATAGAGTGTAGAGTGTAGGGTATAGAGTGTAGGGTATAGAGTGTAGGGTATAGAGTGTAGGGTATAGAGTGTAGAGTGTAGGGTATAGAGTGTAGATTGAAGGGTATAGAGTGTAGGGAATGGAGTGTAGGGTATAGTGTGTAGAGTGTAGGGTATAGAGTGTAGGGTATAGAGTGTAGGGTATAGATTGTAGGGTATAGAGTGTAGAGTGTACGGTATAGAGTGTAGGGTATAGAGTGTATGGTATAGAGTGTAGAGCAGTGGTCCCCAACCTTTCTGACCTTAAGAGCCACATTCTGCTTTGCAAGAGGGTCGTGAGTCACATCCAGCTACTGCCCCCCTCACAGTAGTGGCAACCAAAGCCCCCATTAAGGCCGAGTTCCTATTGCGTTAATGCAATCCGTTAGACGGACTGCATTACACCACGGCATAACGCTGTGTAACGCAGACCGTTAACGCTGCCATTAACCCCTATTGTTGGGCGCATCGCCAACGCATGCCATACTTGGCATGCGCTAGCGATGTGCCGTCATTCTGTGACAGACCCTCGGACGCTGCATGCAGCGCTTCCGGGTCCGTCACTGCTAGCGCAGAAGAATCATCTGCGCTAGCAGTATAGCATAACGCGATGGCGTGTATAGTATAGCGTTAACGCAGCCCGTCAACGCTATGCGTTGAACGGACTGCATTAACGCAATGGGAAGCCGGCCTAAGGGTATAATGATAAGCATAGCTTTTCCACACAAATTATCCCGAAGCAGTATACCAAGATCCAGGGGTTCCCACCTCACCCCAGCACATTCAGCATTCTCCCATCACGCACTCCCAACAAAGTCACATCCATCTTCAAGCACCTCCTCTGACCGGTGGTATCCTGTCTCCAGCACACCATACTTAAATTATCTCTAAACCGCCAAGATCAGTAGATGTGTACCCATGTTTGCTCTTCTCTGTAGGACTACTCACAAAGTTCACCATTTTGAGATGTGCTCTTCATACCAGTTTACTAAATCTGTAGGTAATGCACCAAGTTGGCAGACATCCGCGAGCCACAATTCATGGGACTACGAGCCACATGTGGCTCCCGAGCTACAGGTTGGGGACCCCTGGTGTAGAGTGTAGGGTATAGAGTGTATAGTGTAGGGTATAGAGTGTAGGGTATAGCAAGTAGGGTATAGAGTGTATGGTCTGGAGTGTAGGGATTATAGTGTAGAGTGTAGGGTATAGAGTGTAGATTGTAGGGTGTAGAGTGTAGAGTGTAGGGTGTAGAGTGTAGAGTGTAGGGTATAGAGTGTAAGGTAGAGAGTGTAAGGTATAGAGTGTATGTTATAGAGTGTAGGGTATAGAGTGTAGAGTGTAGGGTATAGAGTGTAGGGTATAGAGTGTATGGTATAGAGTGTAGGGTATAGAGTGTAGAGTGTAGGGCATAGAGTGTAGGGTATAGAGTGTAGGGTATAGAGTGTAGGGTATAGAGTGTATGGTATAGAGTGTAGGGTATAGAGTGTAGATTGTAGGTTATAGAGTGTAGAGTGTAGGGTATAGAGTGTAGGGTATAAAGTGTAGGGTATAGAGTGTAGGGTATAGAGTGTAGATTGTAGGGATTCGAGTGTAGGGTATAGAGTGTAGAGTGTAGGGTATAGAGTGTAGGGTATAGAGTATAGAGTGTAGCGTATAGAGTGTAGGGTGTAGAGTGTAGGGTATAGACTGTAGAGTGTAGGGTATAGAGTGTAGGGTATAGAGTGTAGGGTATAGAGTGTATGGAATAGAGTGTAGAGTGTAGGGTATAAAGTGTAGGGTATAGAGTGTATGGTATAGAGTGTAGGGTATAGAGTGTAGGGTATAGAGTGTAGAGTATAGAGTGTAGGGTATAGAGTGTAGAGTGTAGGGTATAGAGTGTAGGGTGTAGGGTATAGAGTGTAGGGTATAGAGTGTAGGGTATAGAGTTTAGGGTATAGAGTGTAGATTGTAGGGTGTAGAGTGTAGAGTGTAGGGTGTAGAGTGTAGAGTGTAGGGTATAGAGTGTAAGGTAGAGAGTGTAAGGTATAGAGTGTATGTTATAGAGTGTAGGGTATAGAGTGTAGAGTGTAGGGTATAGAGTGTAGGGTATAGAGTGTAGGGTATAGAGTGTATGGTATAGAGTGTAGGGTTTAGAGTGTAGGGTGTAGGGTATACAGTGTATTGTATAAAGTGTAGGGTATAGAGTGTAGGGAATAGAGTGTAGGGTATAGAGTGTAGGGTATAGAGTGTATGGTATAGAGTGTAGGGTATAGAGTGTAGGGTGTAGGGTATACAGTGTATTGTATAAAGTGTAGGGTATAGAGTGTAGGGAATAGAGTGTAGGGTATAGAGTGTAGGGTGTAGAGTGTAGGGTATAGAGTGTACGGTATAGAGTGTAGGGTATAGAGTGTAGAGTATAGAGTGTAGGGTATAGAGTGTAGAGTGTAGGGTATAGAGTGTAGGGTATAGAGTGTAGGGTATAGAGTGTATGGTATAGAGTGTAGGGTATAGAGTGTAGGGTATAGGGTATAGAGTGTAGGGTATAGAGTGTAGGGTATAGAGTGTAGGGTATAGAGTGTAGGGTATAGAGTGTAGGGTATAGAGTGTAGGGTATAGAGTGTAGGGTATAGAGTGTAGAGTGTAGGGTATAGAGTGTAGGGTATAGTGTGTAGAGTGTAGGGTATAGAGTGTAGGGTATAGAGTGTAGGGTATAGATTGTAGGGTATAGAGTGTAGAGTGTACGGTATAGAGTGTAGGGTATAGAGTGTATGGTATAGAGTGTAGAGTGTAGGGTATAGAGTGTATAGTGTAGGGTATAGAGTGTAGGGTATAGCGTGTAGGGTATAGAGTGTATGGTCTGGAGTGTAGGGATTATAGTGTAGACTGTAGGGTATAGAGTGTAGATTGCAGGGTGTAGAGTGTAGAGTGTAGGGTGTAGAGTGTAGAGTGTAGGGTATAGAGTGTAAGGTAGAGAGTGTAAGGTATAGAGTGTATGTTATAGAATGTAGGGTATAGAGTGTATGGTATAGAGTGTAGGGTATAGAGTGTAGAGTGTAGGGTATAGAGTGTAGGGTATAGAGTGTAGGGTATAGAGTGTAGTGTATAGAGAGTAGGGTGTAGGGTATAGAGTGTATGGTATGGAGTGTAGGGTATAGAGTGTGGAGTGTAGGGTATAGAGTGTATGGTATAGAGTGTAGGGTATAGAGTGTAGGGTATAGAGTGTAGGGTATAGAGTGTAGAGTGTAGGGTATAGAGTGTAGGGTATAGAGTGTAGGGTATAGAGTGTAGGGTATAGAGTGTATGGTATAGAGTGCAGGGTATAGAGTGTAGAGTGTAGGTTATAGAGTGTAGAGTGTAGGGTATAGAGTGTAGGGTATAAAGTGTAGGGTATAGAGTGTAGGGTATAGAGTGTAGATTGTAGGGATTCGAGTGTAGGGTATAGAGTGTAGAGTGTAGGGTATAGAGTGTAGGGTATAGAGTATAGAGTGTAGCGTATAGAGTGTAGGGTGTAGAGTGTAGGGTATAGACTGTAGAGTGTAGGGTATAGAGTGTAGGGTATAGAGTGTAGGGTATAGAGTGTATGGAATAGAGTGTAGAGTGTAGGGTATAAAGTGTAGGGTATAGAGTGTATGGTATAGATTGTAGGGTATAGAGTGTAGGGTATAGAGTGTAGAGTATAGAGTGTAGGGTATAGAGTGTAGAGTGTAGGGTATAGAGTGTAGGGTATAGAGTGTAGGGTATAGAGTGTAGGGTATAGAGTTTAGGGTATAGAGTGTAGATTGTAGGGTGTAGAGTGTAGAGTGTAGGGTGTAGAGTGTAGAGTGTAGGGTATAGAGTGTAAGGTAGAGAGTGTAAGGTATAGAGTGTATGTTATAGAGTGTAGCGTATAGAGTGTAGAGTGTAGGGTATAGAGTGTAGGGTATAGAGTGTAGGGTATAGAGTGTATGGTATAGAGTGTAGGGTTTAGAGTGTAGAGTGTAGAGTATAGAGTGTAGGGTATAGAGTGTAGGGTATAGAGTGTACGGTAAAGAGTGTACTGTATAGAGTGTAGAGTGTAGGGTATAGAGTGTAGGGTATAGAGTGTAGAGTGTAGGGTTTAGAGTGTAAGGTAGAGAGTGTAGGGTGTAGGGTATAGAGTGTAGGGTATAGAGTGTAGGGTATAGAGTGTATGGTATAGAGTGTAGGGTATAGAGTGTAGGGTATAGAGTGTAGAGTGTAGGGTATAGAGTGTATGGTATAGAGTGTAGGGTATAGAGTGTAAAGTGTAGGGTATAGAGTGTATGGTATAGAGCAGGGGTCGGGAACCTATGGCTCGCGAGCCAGATATGGCTCTTTTGATGGCCGTATCTGGCTCGCAGACAGGGGGCCCGGGGCCGGCAAGTCAGACGCCCCTTGTCACCGCACTATGTCCGCCTCCTGCTCCCGCACACTTCCGTCACTTACTTCCAGGGGCGGATTATCAGAGGGTCAATATGGGCGGTAGCCCAGGGCCCAGTGGTCTGGGGGGGCCCTGGGCTACCGCAGATTAACCCTCTGATAATCATTTGTGAATGCCGGCCCGTGCCGGCCGCCGCCGCCGGCGTTTATGTGCTCCCCGGACCCGGTGGGCGGAGAGAGGGGGCCGCATCAGGCCCCTTCTCATCTGCTCACCGGGCCCCTTGCAGCGCTGCGGCGGTTTCCTATTGATGTGCGGGCGCGCGCCCGCACATCAATAGTTAACAACAACAGCCGCCAGCCAATTGGAGGCTGGCGGCTGATGTCGGCCGCAGCGCACACGTCGCCGGCGTCTGACGTCATTGTCAGTCGCCGGCGAGTGTGCGCTGCTGCAGGGAGCTCGCCGCCTGGAGCGCGGACAGGTGAGGAGACTGCTTGTTTTTTTGTTTTTTTTTTTGGATCAGTTATCGGTGGACACACTGGGGGAGTGGGGGGCAATGCTGGAGGACACACTGGGGGGCAATGCTGGAGACACTGGGGCAGATTGGAGGACACACTGGGGGGGCAATGCTGGAGGACACAGTGGGGCAGATTGCTGGAGACAGTGGGGCAGATTGCTGGAGACAGTGGGGCAGATTGCTGGAGACAGTGAGGCAGATTGGAGGACACACTGGGGGGGGCAATGCTGGAGACACTGGGGCAGATTGGAGGACACACTGGGGGCAGTGCTGGAGACAGTGGGGCAGACTGGAGGACACACTGGGGGGCAAAGCTGGAAACACTGGGGCAGATTGGAGGACACACTGGGGGCAATGATGGAGACAGTGAGGCAGATTGGAGGACACACTGGGGGGGCAATGCTGGAGGACACAGTGGGGCAGATTGCTGGAGACAGTGGGGCAGATTGCTGGAGACAGTGGGGCAGATTGCTGGAGACAGTGAGGCAGATTGGAGGACACACTGGGGGGGGCAATGCTGGAGACACTGGGGCAGATTGGAGGACACACTGGGGGCAGTGCTGGAGACAGTGGGGCAGACTGGAGGACACACTGGGGGGCAAAGCTGGAAACACTGGGGCAGATTGCTGGAGGACACACTGGGGGGCAATGCTGGGGGACACACTGGGGGCAATGCTGGAGACAGTGGGGCAGATTGCTGGAGACAGTGGGGCAGATTGCTGGAGACAGTGGGGCAGATTGCTGGAGACAGTGGGGCAGAATGCTGGAGACAGTGAGGCAGATTGGAGGACACACTGGGGGGGCAATGCTGGAGACACTGGGGCAGATTGGAGGACACACTAAGGGCAATGCTGGAGACACTGGGGCAGATTGGAGGACACACTGGGGGCAATACTGGAGACAGTGAGGCAGATTGGAGGACACACTGGGGGCAATGCTGGAGACAGTGGGGCAGATTGGAGGACACACTGGGGGCAGATTGCTGGAGACACTGGGGGCAGATTGCTGGAGACACTGGGGGCAGATTGCTGGAGACACTGGGGCAGATTGCTGGAGACACTGGGGCAGATTGCTGGAGACACTGGGGCAGATTGCTGGAGACACTGGGGCAGATTGCTGGAGACACTGGGGCAGATGATTGCTGGACACACTGGGGCAATGCTGGATACACTGGGGCAATGCTGGAGACACTGGGCCAGATTGCTGGACACACTGGTGGTAATATGCTGGACACACTGGGGCAGATTGCTGGGCACACTGTCTGGGGGCAATATGCTGGACATACTGGGGCAGATTGCTGGACACACTGGGGGTAATATGCTGGACACACTGGGGGTAATATGCTGGACACACTGGGGGCAGGACTGGAGGCATGGGCAGAATGTAGACACGGGGCATGATTGGAGACATGGGGCAGGATGGATACAATAATAAAATAGACAATTGACATAACTGACAATGCGTTGTGTGACATGTCCAACATTCCAGCTTCTTTCTTCTGCGAATGCCTCAAAGCTGGCATTCTCTCAACATCAGGTGGGAAGAATGCCAGCTTCCAGTCATGCGCAGGAAAAAGAAGAAGCCAGACTGCTGGACTGATGTCATGCATCGCAAGCTCACAATGTAAGTTATTTATTTAATTTTTTACTGCTAATTACCATTGTTTCAGTCCAGTTGTGGCTTTATACAGCAGGGAGGAGCATTCCTTGCTGTACTAAGTGAACATTGGAGCGATTGATCTGTCAATTGCCCTTTAAAAATATTGTCGCGGAATTATATTTCAAAATATGTGGCGTTTACGGCTCTCTTAGCCAAAAAGGTTCCTGACCCCTGGTATAGAGTGTAGGGTATAGAGTGTAGGGTATAGAGTGTAGAGTGTAGGGTATAGAGTGTATTGTATAGAGTGTAGGGTTTAGAGTGTAGAGTGTAGGGTATAGAGTGCAGAGTGTAGGGTATAGAGTGTATGGTATAGAGTGTAGGGTATAGAGTGTAGAGTGTAGGGTATAGAGTGTAGGGTATAGAGTGTAGAGTGTAGGGTATAGAGTGTAGGGTATAGAGTGTAGGGTATAGAGTGTAGAGTGTAGGGATTCGAGTGTAGGGTATAGAATGTAGTGTGTAGGGTATAGAGTGTAGAGTATAGAGTGTAGGGTATAGAGTGTAGGGTCTAGAGGGTAGGGTATAGAGTGTATGGAATAGAGTGTAGAGTGTAGAATTTAGGGTATAAAGTGTAGGGTATAGAGTGTAGGGTATAGAGTGTAGGGCATAGAGTGTAGAGTGTAGGGTATAGAGTGTAGGGTATAGAGTATAGAGTGTAGGGTATAGAGTGTAGGGTATAGAGTGTCAGATATAGAGTGTAGAGTGTAGGGTATAGAGTGTATGGTATAGAGTGTAGGGTGTAGAGTGTATGGTTTAGAGAGTAGGGTATAGAGCGTAGAGTGTAGGGTATAGAGTGTAGGGTGTAGAGTGTATGGTATAGAGTGTAGGGTATAGAGTGTAGAGTGTAGGGTATAGAGTGTAGAGTATAGAGTGTAGAATATAGAGTGTAGAGTGTAGGGTATAGAGTGTATGTTATAGAGTGTAGGGTATAGAGTGTAGAGTGTAGGGTATAGAGTGTAGAGTGTAGGGTATAGAGTGTAGGGTATAGAGTGTAGGGTATAGAGTGAAGGGTATAGAGTGTAGGGTATAGAGTGTAGGGTATAGAGTATAGAGTGTAGAGTATAGAGTGTAGGGTTTAGAGTGTAGGGTTTAGAGTGTAGAGTGTAGGGTATAGAGTGTAGGGTATAGATTGCAGAGTGTAGGGTATAGAGTGTATGGTATAGAGTGTAGGGTATAGAGTGTAGAGTGTAGGGTATAGAGTGTAGGGTATAGAGTGTAGGGTATAGAGTGTAGAGTGTAGGGTATAGAGTGTAGGGTATAGAGTGTAGGGTATAGAGTGTAGAGTGTAGGGATTCGAGTGTAGGGTATAGAATGTAGTGTGTAGGGTATAGAGTGTAGAGTATAGAGTGTAGGGTATAGAGTGTAGGGTCTAGAGGGTAGGGTATAGAGTGTATGGAATAGAGTGTAGAGTGTAGAATTTAGGGTATAAAGTGTAGGGTATAGAGTGTAGGGCATAGAGTGTAGAGTGTAGGGTATAGAGTGTAGGGTATAGAGTATAGAGTGTAGGGTATAGAGTGTAGGGTATAGAGTGTAGAGTGTATGGATTCGAGTGTAGGGTATAGAGTGTAGGGTATAGAGTGTAGAGTATAGAGAGTAGGGTATAGAGTGTAGGGTATAGAGTGTAGAGTGTAGGGTATAGAGTGTAGGGTATAGAGTGTAGGGTATAGAGTGTATGGAATAGAGTTTAGAGTGTAGGTTATAAAGTGTAGGGTATAGAGTGTAGGGTATAGAGTGTATGGTATAGAGTGTAGGGTATAAAGTGTAGAGTGTAGGGTATAGAGTGTAGGGTGTAGGGTATAGAGTGTAGGGTATAGAGTTTATGTTATAGAGTGTAGGGTATAGAGTGTAGATTGTAGGGTATAGAGTGTAGGGTATAGAGTGTAGGGTATAGAGTGTATGGTATAGATTGTAGGGTATAGAGTGTAGAGTATAGAGTGTAGGGTATAGAGTGTAGAGTGTAGGGTATAGAGTGTAGAGTGTAGGGGATAGAGTGTAGGGTATAGAGTGTAGGGTATAGAGTGTAGGGATTCGAGTGTAGGGTATAGAGTGTAGTGTGTAGGGTATAGAGTGTAGGGTACAGAGTATAGAGTGTAGGGTATAGAGGGTAGGGTATAGAGTGTATGGAATAGAGTGTAGAGTGTAGAGTGTAGGGTTTAGAGTGTAAGGTAGAGAGTGTAGGGTGTAGAGTGTAGGGTATAGAGTGTAGGGTATAGAATGTAGGGTATAGAGTGTATGGTATAGAGTGTAAGGTATAGAGTGTAGGGTATAGAGTGTAGAGTGTAGGGTATAGAGTGTAGGGTATAGAGTGTAGGGTATAGAGTGTAGGGTATAGAGTTTAGGATATACAGTGTAGAGTGTAGGGTATAGAGTGTACAGTATAGAGTGTAGGGTATAGAGTGTCAGGTATAGAGTGTAGAGTGTAGGGTATAGAGTGTAGGGTGTAGAGTGTAGGGTATAGAGTGTAGGGTGTAGAGTGTAGGGTATAGAGTGTAGGGTATAGAGTGTAGGGTATAGAGTGTATGGTATAGAGTGTAGGGTATAGAGTGTAGGGTATAGAGTGTAGAGTGTAGGGTATAGAGTGTATGGTATAGAGTGTAGGGTATAGAGTGTAGGGTATAGAGTGTATGGTATAGAGTGTAGGGTATAAAGTGTAGAGTGTAGGGTATAGAGTGTAGGGTATACAGTGTAGGGTATAGAGTGTAGGGTATAGAGTGTATGGTATAGAGTGTAGGGTATAGAGTGTAGGGTATAGAGTGTAGAGTGTAGGGTATAGAGTGTATGGTATAGAGTGTAGGGTATAGAGTGTATGGTATAGAGTGTAGGGTATAAAGTGTAGAGTGTAGGGTATAGAGTGTAGGGTATAGAGTGTAGGGTATGGAGTGTCAGGTATAGAGTGTAGAGTGTAGGGTATAGAGTGTATGGTATAGAGTGTAGGGTGTAGAGTGTAGGGTATAGAGTGTAGGGTATAGAGTGTAGGGTGTAGAGTGTATGGTATAGAGTGTAGAGTGTAGGGTATAGAGTGTATGGTATAGAGTGTAGGGTATAGAGTGTAGGGTATAGAGTGTAGGGTATAGAGTGTAGAGTGTAGGGTATAGAGTGTAGGGTATAGAGTGTCAGGTATAGAGTGTAGAGTGTAGGGTATAGAGTGTATGGTATAGAGTGTAGGGTGTAGAGTGTATGGTTTAGAGTGTAGGGTATAGAGCGTAGAGTGTAGGGTATAGAGTGTAGGGTGTAGAGTGTATGGTATAGAGTGTAGGGTATAGAGTGTAGAGTGTAGGGTATAGAGTGTATGTTATAGAGTGTAGGGTATAGAGTGTAGAGTGTAGGGTATAGAGTGTAGAGTGTAGGGTATAGAGTGTAGGGTATAGAGTGTAGGGTATAGAGTGAAGGGTATAGAGTGTAGGGTACAGAGTGTAGGGTATAGAGTATAGAGTGTAGAGTATAGAGTGTAGGGTATAGAGTGTAGGGTTTAGAGTGTAGAGTGTAGGGTATAGCGTGTAGGGTATAGAGTGTAGAGTGTAGGGTATAGAGTGTATGGTATAGAGTGTAGGGTATAGAGTGTAGAGTGTAGGGTATAGAGTGTAGGTTACAGAGTGTAGGGTATAGAGTGTAGAGTGTAGGGTATAGAGTGTATGGTATAGAGTGTAAGGTATAGAGTGTATGGTATAGAGTGTAGGGTATAAAGTGTAGAGTGTAGGGTATAGAGTGTAGGGTATAGAGTGTAGGGTATGGAGTGTCAGGTATAGAGTGTAGAGTGTAGGGTATAGAGTGTATGGTATAGAGTGTAGGGTGTAGAGTGTAGGGTATAGAGTGTAGGGTATAGAGTGTAGGGTGTAGAGTGTATGGTATAGAGTGTAGAGTGTAGGGTATAGAGTGTATGGTATAGAGTGTAGGGTATAGAGTGTAGGGTATAGAGTGTAGGGTATAGAGTGTAGAGTGTAGGGTATAGAGTGTAGGGTATAGAGTGTCAGGTATAGAGTGTAGAGTGTAGGGTATAGAGTGTATGGTATAGAGTGTAGGGTGTAGAGTGTATGGTTTAGAGTGTAGGGTATAGAGCGTAGAGTGTAGGGTATAGAGTGTAGGGTGTAGAGTGTATGGTATAGAGTGTAGGGTATAGAGTGTAGAGTGTAGGGTATAGAGTGTATGTTATAGAGTGTAGGGTATAGAGTGTAGAGTGTAGGGTATAGAGTGTAGAGTGTAGGGTATAGAGTGTAGGGTATAGAGTGTAGGGTATAGAGTGAAGGGTATAGAGTGTAGGGTACAGAGTGTAGGGTATAGAGTATAGAGTGTAGAGTATAGAGTGTAGGGTATAGAGTGTAGGGTTTAGAGTGTAGAGTGTAGGGTATAGCGTGTAGGGTATAGAGTGTAGAGTGTAGGGTATAGAGTGTATGGTATAGAGTGTAGAGTGTAGGGTATAGAGTGTAGGTTACAGAGTGTAGGGTATAGAGTGTAGAGTGTAGGGTTTAGAGTGTAGAGTGTAGGGTATAGAGTGTAGGGTATAGAGTGTAGGGTATAGAGTGTAGGGTATAGAGTGTAGAGTGTAGGGTATAGAGTGTAGTGTATAGAGTGTAGGGTATAGAGTATAGAGTGTAGGGTATAGAGTGTAGGGTATAGAGTGTAGGGTATAGAGTGTATGGTATAGAGTGTAGGGTATAAAGTGTAGAGTGTAGGGTATAGAGTGTAGAGTGTAGGGGATAGAGTGTAGGGTATAGAGTGTAGGGTATAGAATGTAGGGTATAGAGTGTAGAGATTCGAGTGTAGGGTATAGAATGTAGTGTGTAGGGTATCGAGTGTAGAGTATAGAGTGTAGGGTATAGAGTGTAGGGTCTAGAGGGTAGGGTATAGAGTGTATGGAATAGAGTGTAGAGTGTAGAGTGTAGGGTATAAAGTGTAGGGTATAGAGTGTAGGGTATAGAGTGTAGGGTATAGAGTGTAGAGTGTAGGGTATAGAGTGTAGGGTATAGAGTGTAGAGTGTAGGGTATAGAGTGTAGGGTATAGAGTGTAGAGTGTATGGATTTGAGTGTAGGGTATAGAGTGTAGGGTATAGAGTGTAGAGTATAGAGTATAGAGAGTAGGGTATAGAGTGTAGGGTATAGAGTGTAGGGTATAGAGTGTAGAGTGTAGGGTATAGAGTGTAGGGTATAGAGTGTAGGGTATAGAGTGTACGGTATAGAGTGTAGGGTATAAAGTGTAGAGTGTAGGGTATAGAGTGTAGGGTGTAGGGTATAGAGTGTAGGGTATAGAGTGTAGGGTATAGAGTTTATGTTATAGAGTGTAGGGTATAGAGTGTAGATTGTAGGGTATAGAGTGTAGGGTATAGTGTAGGGTATAGAGTGTATGGTATAGATTGTAGGGTATAGAGTGTAGAGTATAGAGTGTAGGGTATAGAGTGTAGAGTGTAGGGTATAGAGTGTAGAGTGTAGGGGATAGAGTGTAGGGTATAGAGTGTAGGGTATAGAGTGTATGGTATAGAGTGTAGGGTATAGAGTGTAGGGTATAGAGTGTAGAGTGTAGGGTATAGAGTGTAGAGTGTAGGGTATAGAGTGTAGGGTATAGAGTGTAGGGTATAGAGTGTAGAGTGTAGGGTATAGAGTGTAGTGTATAGAGTGTAGGGTATAGAGTGT
This sequence comes from Ranitomeya imitator, assembly GCF_032444005.1. Lineage (NCBI taxonomy): Eukaryota > Metazoa > Chordata > Amphibia > Anura > Dendrobatidae > Ranitomeya > Ranitomeya imitator. The sequence continues at coordinate 60,527,566 of NC_091291.1, forward strand.
AGAGTGTATGGATTCGAGTGTAGGGTATAGAATGTAGTGTGTAGGGTATAGAGTGTAGAGTATAGAGTGTAGGGTATAGAGTGTAGAGTGTAGGGTATAGAGTGTAGAGTGTAGGGGATAGAGTGTAGGGTATAGAGTGTAGGGTATAGAGTGTATGGTATAGAGTGTAGGGTATAGAGTGTAGGGTATAGAGTGTAGAGTGTAGGGTATAGAGTGTAGAGTGTAGGGTCTAGAGGGTAGGGTATAGAGTGTATGGAATAGAGTGTAGAGTGTAGAGTGTAGGGTATAAAGTGTAGGGTATAGAGTGTAGGGTATAGAGTGTAGGGTATAGAGTGTAGAGTGTAGGGTATAGAGTGTAGGGTATAGAGTATAGAGTGTAGGGTATAGAGTGTAGGGTATAGAGTGTAGAGTGTATGGATTTGAGTGTAGGGTATAGAGTGTAGGGTATAGAGTGTAGAGTATAGAGTATAGAGAGTAGGGTATAGAGTGTAGGGTATAGAGTGTAGGGTATAGAGTATAGAGTGTAGGGTATAGAGTGTATGGTATAGAGTGTAAGGTATAGAGTGTAGGGTATAGAGTGTAGAGTGTAGGGTATAGAGTGTATGGTATAGAGTGTAGGGTATAGAGTGTAGGGTATAGAGTGTAGGGTATAGAGTGTAGGGTATACAGTGTAGAGTGTAGGGTATAGAGTGTAGGGTATAGAGTGTCAGGTATAGAGTGTAGAGTGTAGGGTATAGAGTGTAGGGTGTAGAGTGTAGGGTATAGAGTGTAGGGTGTAGAGTGTAGGGTATAGAGTGTAGGGTATAGAGTGTAGGGTATAGAGTGTAGGGTATAGAGTGTATGGTATAGAGTGTAGGGTATAGAGTGTAGGGTATAGAGTGTAGAGTGTAGGGTATAGAGTGTAGAGTGTAGGGTATAGAGTGTAGGGTATAGAGTGTAGGGTATAGAGTGTAGAGTGTAGGGTATAGAGTGTAGTGTATAGAGTGTAGGGTATAGAGTGTAGAGCGTATGGATTCGAGTGTAGGGTATAGAATGTAGTGTGTAGGGTATAGAGTGTAGAGTATAGAGTGTAGGGTATAGAGTGTAGGGTCTAGAGGGTAGGGTATAGAGTGTATGGAATAGAGTGTAGAGTGTAGAGTGTAGGGTATAAAGTGTAGGGTATAGAGTGTAGGGTATAGAGTGTAGGGTATAGAGTGTAGAGTGTAGGGTATAGAGTGTAGGGTATAGAGTATAGAGTGTAGGGTATAGAGTGTAGGGTATAGAGTGTAGAGTGTATGGATTTGAGTGTAGGGTATAGAGTGTAGGGTATAGAGTGTAGAGTATAGAGTATAGAGAGTAGGGTATAGAGTGTAGGGTATAGAGTGTAGGGTATAGAGTATAGAGTGTAGGGTATACAGTGTAGGGTATAGAGTGTAAAGTGTAGAGTGTAGGGTATAGAGTGTAGAGTGTAGGGTTTAGAGTGTAGGGTATAGAGTATATGGAATACAGTGTAGGGTATAGAGTGTATAGTGTAGGGTATAGAGTGTATGGTATAGAGTGTAGGGTGTAGGGTATAGAGTGTATGGTATAGAGTGTAGGGTGTAGAGTGTAGGGTGTAGAGTGTAGGGTATAGAGTGTAGGGTATAGAGTGTATGGTATAGAGTGTAGGGTGTAGAGTGTAGGGCATAGAGTGTAGGGTATAGAGTGTATGGTATAGAGTGTAGGGTATAGAGTGTAGAGTGTAGGGTATAGAGTGCAGGATATAGAGTGTAGGGTATAGAGTGTATGTTATAGAGTGTAGGGTATAGAGTGTAGATTGTAGAGTAGAAAGTGTAGAGTGTAGGGTATAGAGTGTAAGGTATAGAGTGTAGGGTATAGACTGTAGGGTATAGAGTGTATGGTATAGAGTGTATGGTATAGAGTGTAGGGTTTAGAGTGTAGGGTATAGAGTGTAGGGTATAGAGTGTAGGGTATAGAATGTAGGGTATAGAGTGTAGAGTGTAGGATATAGAGTGTAGAGTATAGAGTGTAGGGTATAGAGTGTAGGGTAGAGAGTGTAGGGTATAGAGTGTAGAGTGTAGGGTATAGAGTCTATGGTATAGAGTGTAGGGTATAGAGTGTATGGTATAGAGTGTAGGGTATAGAGTGTAGAGTGTAGGGTATAGAGTGTAGGGTATAGAGTGTAGGGTATTGATTGTAGGGTATAGAGTGTAGAGTATAGAGTGTAAAGTGTAGAGTGTAGGGTATAGAGTGTAGAGTGTAGGGTATAGAGTGTAGGGTATAGAGTGTAGGGTATAGAATGTAGGGTATAGAGTGTAAAGTGTAGAGTGTATGGTATAGAGTGTAGAGTGTAGGGTTTAGAGTGTAGGGTATAGAGTATATGGAATACAGTGTAGGGTATAGAGTGTAGGGTATAGAGTGTAGAGTGTAGGGTATAGAGTGTATGGTATAGAGTGTAGGGTGTAGAGTGTAGGGTATAGAGTGTAGAGTGTAGGGTATAGAGTGTAGGGTATAGAGTGTATGGTATACAGTGTAGAGTGTAGAGTGTAGGGTATAGAGTGTAGGGTCTAGAGAGTAGGGTATAGAGTGTATTGTATAGAGTGTAGGGTATAGAGTGCAGAGTGTAGGGTATAGAGTGTAGGGTATAGAGTGTAGGGTATAGAGTGTAGGGTATGGAGTGTGGAGTGTAGAGTGTAGGGTATAGAGTGTAGGGTATAGAGTGTAGAGTGTAGGGTATAGAGTGTAGGGTATAGAGTGTAAAGTGTAGAGTGTAGGGTATAGAGTGTAGAGTGTAGGGAATAGAGTGTATGGAATAGAGTGTAGGGTATAGAGTGTAGACTGTAGGGTATAGAGTGTAGGGCATAGAGCGTAGGGTGTAGGGTGTAGGGTATAGAGTGTAGGGTGTAGAGTGTAGGGTATAGAGTGTATGGTATAGAGTGTAGGGTGTATAGTGTAGGGTGTAGAGTGTAGAAAATAGAGTGTAGGGTATAGAGTGTAGAGTGTAGGGTATAGAGTGTAGGGTATAGAGTGTAGGGTATAGAGTGTAGAGTGTAGGGTATAGAGTGTAGGGTATAGAGTGTAAAGTGTAGAGTGTAGGGTATAGAGTGTAGAGTGTAGGGTATAGAGTGTAGGGTATAGAGTGTATGGAATAGAGTGTAGGGTATAGAGTGTAGACTGTAGGGTATAGAGTGTAGGGTATAGAGCGTAGGGTGTAGGGTATAAAGTGTAGGGTATAGAGTGTAGGGTATAGAGTGTAGAGTGTAGGGTATAGAGTGTATGGTATAGAGTGTAGGGTGTAGAGTGTAGGGTATAGAGTGTAGAGTGTAGGGATTAGAGTGTAGGATATAGAGTGTAGGGTATAGAGTGTATGGTATAGAGTGTAGAGTGTAGGGTACAGAGTGTAGGGTATAGAGTGTAGGGTATAGAGTGTAGAGTGTAGGGTACAGAGTGTAGGGTATAGAGTGTAGGGTATAGAGTGTAGGGTATAGAGTGTATGGTATAGAGTGTAGGGTATAGAGCGTAGAGTGTAGGTTATAGAGTGTAGGGTATAGAGTGTAGGGTATAGAGTGAAGGGTATAGAGTGTAGGGTATAGAGTGTAGGGTATAGAGAGTAGAGTGTAGGGTATAGATTGTAGGGTATAGAGTGTAGAGTGTACGGTATAGAATGTAGGGTATAGAGTGTATAGTATAGAGTGTAGAGTGTAGGGTATACAGTGTATAGTGTAGGGTATAGAGTGCAGGGTATAGAGTGTAGGGTATAGAGTGTATGGTATGGAGTGTAGGGAATAGAGTGTAGAGTGTAGGGTATAGAGTGTATGGTATAGAGTGTAGGGTATAGAGTGTAGAGTGTAGGGTATAGAGTGTAGGGTATAGAGTGTAGGGTATAGAGTGTAGGCTATATTGTGTAGAGTGTAGGGTATAGAGTGTATGGTATAGAGTGTAGAGTGTAGGGTATACAGTGTATAGTGTAGGGTATAGAGTGTAGGGTATAGAGTGAAGGGTATAGAGTGTATGGTATGGAGTGTAGGGAATAGAGTGTAGAGTGTAGGGATTAGAGTGTAGGGTATAGAGTGTAGGGTATAGAGTGTAGAGTGTAGGGTATATAGTGTAGGGTATAGAGTGGAGATTGTAGGGTATAGAGTGTAGAGTGTAGGGTATAGAGTGTAGGGTATAGAGTGTAGGGTATAGAGTGTAGGGTATAGAGTGTAGAGTGTAGGGTGTAGAGTGTAGAGTGTAGGGTGTAGAGTGTAGAGTGTAGGGTATAGAGTGTAAGGTATAACATAACATAGTAACATAACATAGTTAGTAAGGCCGAAAAAAGACATTTGTCCATCCAGTTCAGCCTATATTCCATCATAATAAATACCCAGATCTACGTCCTTCTACAGAACCTAATAATTGTATGATACAATATTGTTCTGCTCCAGGAAGACATCCAGGCCTCTCTTGAACCCCTCGACTGAGTTCGCGATCACCACCTCCTCAGGCAAGCAATTCCAGATTCTCACTGCCCTAACAGTAAAGAATCCTCTTCTATGTTGGTGGAAAAACCTTCTCTTCTCCAGACGCAAAGAATGCCCCCTTGTGCCCGTCACCTTCCTTGGTATAAACAGATCCTCAGCGAGATATTTGTATTGTCCCCTTATATACTTATACATGGTTATTAGATCGCCCCTCAGTCGTCTTTTTTCTAGACTAAATAATCCTAATTTCGCTAATCTATCTGGGTATTGTAGTTCTCCCATCCCCTTTATTAATTTTGTTGCCCTCCTTTGTACTCTCTCTAGTTCCATTATATCCTTCCTGAGCACCGGTGCCCAAAACTGGACACAGTACTCCATGTGCGGTCTAACTAGGGATTTGTACAGAGGCAGTATAATGCTCTCATCATGTGTATCCAGACCTCTTTTAATGCACCCCATGATCCTGTTTGCCTTGGCAGCTGCTGCCTGGCACTGGCTGCTCCAGGTAAGTTTATCATTAACTAGGATCCCCAAGTCCTTCTCCCTGTCAGATTTACCCAGTGGTTTCCCATTCAGTGTGTAATGGTGACATTGATTCCTTCTTCCCATGTGTATAACCTTACATTTATCATTGTTAAACCTCATCTGCCACCTTTCAGCCCAAGTTTCCAACTTATCCAGATCCATCTGTAGCAGAATACTATCTTCTCTTGTATTAACTGCTTTACATAGTTTTGTATCATCTGCAAATATCGATATTTTACTGTGTAAACCTTCTACCAGATCATTAATGAATATGTTGAAGAGAACAGGTCCCAATACTGACCCCTGCGGTACCCCACTGGTCACAGCGACCCAGTTAGAGACTATACCATTTATAACCACCCTCTGCTTTCTATCACTAAGCCAGTTACTAACCCATTTACACACATTTTCCCCCAGACCAAGCATTCTCATTTTGTGTACCAACCTCTTGTGCGGCACGGTATCAAACGCTTTGGAAAAATCGAGATATACCACGTCCAATGACTCACCGTGGTCCAGTCTATAGCTTACCTCTTCATAAAAACTGATTAGATTGGTTTGACAGGAGCGATTTCTCATAAACCCATGCTGATATGGAGTTAAACAGTTATTCTCATTGAGATAATCCAGAATAACATCCCTCAGAAACCCTTCAAATATTTTACCAACAATAGAGGTTAGACTTACTGGCCTATAAGTTCCAGGTTCACTTTTAGAGCCCTTTTTGAATATTGGCACCACATTTGCTATGCGCCAGTCCTGCGGAACAGACCCTGTCGCTATAGAGTCACTAAAAATAAGAAATAATGGTTTATCTATTACATTACTTAGTTCTCTTAGTACTCGTGGGTGTATGCCATCCGGACCCGGAGATTTATCTATTTTAATCTTATTTAGCCGGTTTCGCACCTCTTCTTGGGTTAGATTGGTGACCCTTAATATAGGGTTTTCATTGTTTCTTGGGATTTCACCTAGCATTTCATTTTCCACCGTGAATACCGTGGAGAAGAAGGTGTTTAATATGTTAGCTTTTTCCTCGTCATCTACAACCATTCTTTCCTCACTATTTTTTAAGGGGCCTACATTTTCAGTTTTTATTCTTTTACTATTGATATAGTTGAAGAACAGTTTGGGATTAGTTTTACTCTCCTTAGCAATGTGCTTCTCTGTTTCCTTTTTGGCAGCTTTAATTAGTTTTTTAGATAAAGTATTTTTCTCCCTATAGTTTTTTAGAGCTTCAATGGTGCCATCCTGCTTTAGTAGTGCAAATGCTTTCTTTTTACTGTTAATTGCCTGTCTTACTTCTTTGTTTAGCCACATTGGGTTTTTCCTATTTCTAGTCCTTTTATTCCCACAAGGTATAAACCGCTTACACTGCCTATTTAGGATGTTCTTAAACATTTCCCATTTATTATCTGTAGTCTCATTTCTGAGGATATTGTCCCAGTCTACCAGATTAAGGGCATCTCTAAGCTGTTCAAACTTTGCCTTCCTAAAGTTCAATGTTTTTGTGACTCCCTGACAAGTCCCCCTAGTGAAAGACAGGTGAAACTGCACAATATTGTGGTCGCTATTTCCTAAATGCCCAACCACCTGCAGATTTGTTATTCTGTCAGGTCTATTAGATAGTATTAGGTCTAAAAGTGCTGCTCCTCTGGTTGGATTCTGCACCAATTGTGAAAGATAATTTTTCTTGGTTATTAGCAGAAACCTGTTGCCTTTATGGGTTTCACAGGTTTCTGTTTCCCAGTTAATATCCGGGTAGTTAAAGTCCCCCATAACCAGGACCTCATTATGGGTTGCAGCTTCATCTATCTGCTTTAGAAGTAGACTTTCCATGCTTTCTGTTATATTTGGGGGTTTGTAACAGACCCCAATGAGAATTTTGTTACCATTTTTCCCTCCATGAATTTCAACCCATATGGACTCGACATCCTCATTCCCTTCGCTAATATCCTCCCTTAAAGTGGACTTTAGACAAGATTTTACATAGAGACAAACCCCTCCTCCTCTCCGATTTTTACGATCCTTTCTAAACAGACTGTAACCCTGTAAGTTAACTGCCCAGTCATAGCTTTCATCTAACCATGTCTCGGTTATTCCCACTATGTCAAAGTTACCTGTAGATATTTCTGCTTCTAGTTCTTCCATCTTGTTTGTCAGGCTTCTGGCGTTTGCGAGCATGCAGTTTAGAGGATTTTGTTTTGTTCCAATCTCCTCACTGTGGATTGTTTTAGAAATGTTCTTACCTCCCTTCTGAGTATGTTTTCCTGGGTCGTCTTTGTTCGAGTCTAATGTTTTTCTTCCCGTCCCCTCTTCTTCTATAGAGTGTAAGAGTATAGAGTGTAAGGTATAGAGTGTAGGGTATAGAGTGTAGGGTATAGGGTGTAGAGTGTAGGGTATAGAGTGTAGGGTATAGAGTGTAGGGTATAGAGTGTAAGGTATAGAGTGTAGGGTATAGAGTGTAGGGTATAGAGTGTAGGGTATAGAGTGTAGGGTATAGAGTGTAGAGTATAGGGTATAGAGTGTAGGGTATAGAGTGTATGGTATAGAGTGTAGGGTATAGAGTGTAGGGTATAGAGTGTAGAGTGTAGGGTATAGAGTGTAGGGTATAGAGTGTAAAGTGTAGAGTGTAGGGTATAGAGTGTAGAGTGTAGGGTATAGTGTGTATGGAATAGAGTGTAGGGTATAGAGTGTAGACTGTAGGGTATAGAGTGTAGGCATAGAGCGTAGGGTGTAGGGTATAGAGTGTAGGATATAGAGTGTAGGGTATAGAGGTATAGAGTTTAGAGTGTAGGGTATAGAGTGTATGGTATAGAGTGTAGGGTGTAGAGTGTAGGGTGTAGAGTGTAGGGTATAGAGTGTAGGGTATAGAGTGTAAAATGTAGAGTGTAGGGTATAGAGTGTAGAGTGTAGGGTATAGAGTGTAGGGTATAGAGTGTATGGAATAGAGTGTAGAATATAGAGTGTAGACTGTAGGGTATAGAGTGTAGGGTATAGAGCGTAGGGTGTAGGGTATAGAGTGTAGGGTATAGAGTGTAGGGTATAGAGTGTAGAGTGTAGGGTATAGAGTGTAGGGTATAGAGTGTAAAATGTAGAGTGTAGGGTATAGAGTGTAGAGTGTAGGGTATAGAGTGTAGGGTATAGAGTGTATGGAATAGAGTGTAGAATATAGAGTGTAGACTGTAGGGTATAGAGTGTAGGGTATAGAGCGTAGGGTGTAGGGTATAGAGTGTAGGGTATAGAGTGTAGGGTATAGAGTGTAGAGTGTAGGGTATAGAGTGTATGGTATAGAGTGTAGGGTGTAGAGTTTAGGGTATAGAGTGTAGAGTGTAGGGATTAGAGTGTAGGGTATAGAGTGTAGGGTATATAGTGTATGGTATAGAGTGTAGGGTGTAGAGTGTAGGGTATAGAGTGTAGGGTATAGAGTGTAGGGTATAGAGTGTAGAGTGTAGAGTGTAGGGTATAGAGTGTAGGGTATAGAGTGTAGGGTATAGAGTGTAGAGTGTAGGGTATAGAGTGTAGGGTATAGAGTGTAAAGTGTAGAGTGTAGGGTATAGAGTGTAGAGTGTAGGGTATAGTGTGTATGGAATAGAGTGTAGGGTATAGAGTGTAGACTGTAGGGTATAGAGTGTAGGCATAGAGCGTAGGGTGTAGGGTATAGAGTGTAGGATATAGAGTGTAGGGTATAGAGGTATAGAGTTTAGAGTGTAGGGTATAGAGTGTATGGTATAGAGTGTAGGGTGTAGAGTGTAGGGTGTAGAGTGTAGGGTATAGAGTGTAGGGTATAGAGTGTAGAGTATAGAGTGTAGGGTGTAGAGTGTAGGATATAGAGTGTAGAGTGTAGGGTATAGAGTGTAGGGTATAGAGTGTAGAGTGTAGGGTATAGAGTGTAGGGTATAGAGTGTAAAATGTAGAGTGTAGGGTATAGAGTGTAGAGTGTAGGGTATAGAGTGTAGGGTATAGAGTGTATGGAATAGAGTGTAGAATATAGAGTGTAGACTGTAGGGTATAGAGTGTAGGGTATAGAGCGTAGGGTGTAGGGTATAGAGTGTAGGGTATAGAGTGTAGGGTATAGAGTGTAGAGTGTAGGGTATAGAGTGTATGGTATAGAGTGTAGGGTGTAGAGTTTAGGGTATAGAGTGTAGAGTGTAGGGATTAGAGTGTAGGGTATAGAGTGTAGGGTATATAGTGTATGGTATAGAGTGTAGGGTGTAGAGTGTAGGGTATAGAGTGTAGGGTATAGAGTAGGGTATAGAGTGTAGGGTATAGAGTAGGGTATAGAGTGTATGGAATAGAGTGTAGAGTATAGAGTGTAGAGTGTAGGGTATAGAGCTTAGGGTGTAGGGTATAGAGAGTAGGGTATAGAGTGTAGGGTATAGAGTGTAGAGTGTAGGGTATAGAGTGTATGGTATAGAGTGTAGGGTGTAGAGTGTAGGGTATATAGTGTAGAGTGTAGGGTATAGAGTGTATGGTATACAGTGTAGAGTGTAGGGTATAGAGTGTATAGTGTAGGGTATAGAGTGTAGGGTATAGAGTGTAGGGTATAGAGGGTATGGTATAGAGTGTAGGGTATAGAGTGTAGAGTGTAGGGTATAGAGTGTAGGGTGTAGGGTATACAGTGTATTGTATAAAGTGTAGGGTATAGAGTGTAGGGAATAGAGTGTAGGGTATAGAGTGTAGGGTATAGAGTGTAGAGTGTAGGGTATAGAGTGTAGGGTATAGAGTGTAGGGTATAGAGTGTAGAGTATAGAGTGTAGGGTATAGAGTGTAGAGTGTAGGGTATATAGTGTAGGGTATAGAGTGTAGGGTATAGAGTGTATGGTATAGAGTGTAGGGTATAGAGTGTAGGGTATAGGGTATAGAGTGTAGGGTATAGAGTGTAGGGTATAGAGTGTAGAGTGTAGGGTATAGAGTGTAGGGTATAGAGTGTAGGGTATAGAGTGTAGGGTATAGAGTGTAGAGTGTAGGGTATAGAGTGTAGATTGAAGGGTATAGAGTGTAGGGAATGGAGTGTAGGGTATAGTGTGTAGAGTGTAGGGTATAGAGTGTAGGGTATAGAGTGTAGGGTATAGATTGTAGGGTATAGAGTGTAGAGTGTACGGTATAGAGTGTAGGGTATAGAGTGTATGGTATAGAGTGTAGAGTGTAGGGTATAGAGTGTATAGTGTAGGGTATAGAGTGTAGGGTATAGCGTGTAGGGTATAGAGTGTATGGTCTGGAGTGTAGGGATTATAGTGTAGAGTGTAGGGTATAGAGTGTAGATTGTAGGGTGTAGAGTGTAGAGTGTAGGGTGTAGAGTGTAGAGTGTAGGGTATAGAGTGTAAGGTAGAGAGTGTAAGGTATAGAGTGTATGTTATAGAGTGTAGGGCATAGAGTGTAGAGTGTAGGGTATAGAGTGTAGGGTATAGAGTGTATGGTATAGAGTGTAGGGTATAGAGTGTAGAGTGTAGGGCATAGAGTGTAGGGTATAGAGTGTAGGGTATAGAGTGTAGGGTATAGAGTGTATGGTATAGAGTGTAGGGTATAGAGTGTAGATTGTAGGTTATAGAGTGTAGAGTGTAGGGTATAGAGTGTAGGGTATAAAGTGTAGGGTATAGAGTGTAGGGTATAGAGTGTAGATTGTAGGGATTCGAGTGTAGGGTATAGAGTGTAGAGTGTAGGGTATAGAGTGTAGGGTATAGAGTATAGAGTGTAGCGTATAGAGTGTAGGGTGTAGAGTGTAGGGTATAGACTGTAGAGTGTAGGGTTTAGAGTGTAGGGTATAGAGTGTAGGGTATAGAGTGTATGGAATAGAGTGTAGAGTGTAGGGTATAAAGTGTAGGGTATAGAGTGTATGGTATAGAGTGTAGGGTATAGAGTGTAGGGTATAGAGTGTAGAGTATAGAGTGTAGGGTATAGAGTGTAGAGTGTAGGGTATAGAGTGTAGGGTGTAGGGTATAGAGTGTAGGGTATAGAGTGTAGGGTATAGAGTTTAGGGTATAGAGTGTAGATTGTAGGGTGTAGAGTGTAGAGTGTAGGGTGTAGAGTGTAGAGTGTAGGGTATAGAGTGTAAGGTAGAGAGTGTAAGGTATAGAGTGTATGTTATAGAGTGTAGGGTATAGAGTGTAGAGTGTAGGGTATAGAGTGTAGGGTATAGAGTGTATGGTATAGAGTGTAGGGTTTAGAGTGTAGGGTGTAGGGTATACAGTGTATTGTATAAAGTGTAGGGTATAGAGTGTAGGGAATAGAGTGTAGGGTATAGAGTGTAGGGTATAGAGTGTATGGTATAGAGTGTAGGGTATAGAGTGTAGGGTGTAGGGTATACAGTGTATTGTATAAAGTGTAGGGTATAGAGTGTAGGGAATAGAGTGTAGGGTATAGAGTGTAGGGTGTAGAGTGTAGGGTATAGAGTGTAGGGTATAGAGTGTAGGGTATAGAGTGTAGAGTATAGAGTGTAGGGTATAGAGTGTAGAGTGTAGGGTATAGAGTGTAGGGTATAGAGTGTAGGGTATAGAGTGTATGGTATAGAGTGTAGGGTATAGAGTGTAGGGTATAGGGTATAGAGTGTAGGGTATAGAGTGTAGGGTATAGAGTGTAGGGTATAGAGTGTAGAGTGTAGGGTATAGAGTGTAGGGTATAGAGTGTAGGGTATAGAGTGTAGGGTATAGAGTGTAGAGTGTAGGGTATAGAGTGTAGATTGTAGGGTATAGAGTATAGGGAATGGAGTGTAGGGTATAGTGTGTAGAGTGTAGGGTATAGAGTGTAGGGTATAGAGTGTAGGGTATAGATTGTAGGGTATAGAGTGTAGAGTGTACGGTATAGACTGTAGGGTATAGAGTGTATGGTATAGAGTGTAGAGTGTAGGGTATAGAGTGTATAGTGTAGGGTATAGAGTGTAGGGTATAGCGTGTAGGGTATAGAGTGTATGGTCTGGAGTGTAGGGATTATAGTGTAGAGTGTAGGGTATAGAGTGTAGATTGCAGGGTGTAGAGTGTAGAGTGTAGGGTGTAGAGTGTAGAGTGTAGGGTATAGAGTGTAAGGTAGAGAGTGTAAGGTATAGAGTGTATGTTATAGAATGTAGGGTATAGAGTGTAGAGTGTAGGGTATAGAGTGTAGGGTATAGAGTGTATGGTATAGAGTGTAGGGTATAGAGTGTAGAGTGTAGGGTATAGAGTGTAGGGTATAGAGTGTAGCTATAGAGTGTAGGGTATAGAGTGTATGGTATAGAGTGTAGGGTATAGAGTGTAGAGTGTAGGTTATAGAGTGTAGAGTGTAGGGTATAGAGTGTAGGGTATAAAGTGTAGGGTATAGAGTGTAGGGTACAGAGTGTAGATTGTAGGGATTCGAGTGTAGGGTATAGAGTGTAGAGTGTAGGGTATAGAGTGTAGGGTATAGAGTATAGAGTGTAGCGTATAGAGTGTAGGGTGTAGAGTGTAGGGTATAGACTGTAGAGTGTAGGGTATAGAGTGTAGGGTATAGAGTGTAGGGTATAGAGTGTATGGAATAGAGTGTAGAGTGTAGGGTATAAAGTGTAGGGTATAGAGTGTATGGTATAGAGTGTAGGGTATAGAGTGTAGGGTATAGAGTGTAGAGTATAGAGTGTAGGGTATGGAGTGTAGAGTGTAGGGTATAGAGTGTAGGGTGTAGGGTATAGAGTGTAGGGTATAGAGTGTAGGGTATAGAGTTTAGGGTATAGAGTGTAGATTGTAGGGTGTAGAGTGTAGAGTGTAGGGTGTAGAGTGTAGAGTGTAGGGTATAGAGTGTAAGGTAGAGAGTGTAAGGTATAGAGTGTATGTTATAGAGTGTAGGGTATAGAGTGTAGAGTGTAGGGTATAGAGTGTAGGGTATAGAGTGTAGGGTATAGAGTGTATGGTATAGAGTGTAGGGTTTAGAGTGTAGAGTATAGGGTATAGAGTGTAGGGTATAGAGTGTAGGGTATAGAGTGTACGGTAAAGAGTGTACTGTATAGAGTGTAGAGTGTAGGGTATAGGGTGTAGGGTATAGAGTGTAGAGTGTAGGGTTTAGAGTGTAAGGTAGAGAGTGTAGGGTGTAGGTTATAGAGTGTAGGGTATAGAGTGTAGGGTATAGAGTGTATGGTATAGAGTGTAGGGTATAGAGTGTAGGGTATAGAGTGTAGAGTGTAGGGTATAGAGTGTATGGTATAGAGTGTAGGGTATAGAGTGTAAAGTGTAGGGTATAGAGTGTATGGTATAGAGCAGGGGTCGGGAACCTATGGCTCGCGAGCCAGATATGGCTCTTTTGATGGCCGTATCTGGCTCGCAGACAGGGGGCCCGGGGCCGGCAAGTCAGACGCCCCTTGTCACCGCACTATGTCCGCCTCCTGCTCCCGCACACTTCCGTCACTTACTTCCAGGGGCGGATTATCAGAGGGTCAATATGGGCGGTAGCCCAGGGCCCAGTGGTCTGGGGGGGCCCTGGGCTACCGCAGATTAACCCTCTGATAATCATTTGTGAATGCCGGCCCGTGCCGGCCGCCGCCGCCGGCGTTTATGTGCTCCCCGGACCCGGTGGGCGGAGAGAGGGGGCCGCATCGGGCCCCTTCTCATCTGCTCACCGGGCCCCTTGCAGCGCTGCGGCGGTTTCCTATTGATGTGCGGGCGCGCGCCCGCACATCAATAGTTAACAACAATAGCCGCCAGCCAATTGGAGGCTGGCGGCTGATGTCGGCCGCAGCGCACACGTCGCCGGCGTCTGACGTCATTGTCAGTCGCCGGCGAGTGTGCGCTGCTGCAGGGAACTCGCCGCCTGGAGCGCGGACAGGTGAGGAGACTGCTTGTTTTTTTTTTTTGGATCAGTTATCGGTGGACACACTGGGGGAGTGGGGAGCAATGCTGGAGGACACACTGGGGGGCAATGCTGGAGACACTGGGGCAGATTGGAGGACACACTGGGGGCAATGATGGAGACAGTGAGGCAGATTGGAGGACACACTGGGGGGGCAATGCTGGAGGACACAGTGGGGCAGATTGCTGGAGACAGTGGGGCAGATTGCTGGAGACAGTGGGGCAGATTGCTGGAGACAGTGAGGCAGATTGGAGGACACACGGGGGGGGGGCAATGCTGGAGACACTGGGGCAGATTGGAGGACACACTGGGGGCAGTGCTGGAGACAGTGGGGCAGACTGGAGGACACACTGGGGGGCAAAGCTGGAAACACTGGGGCAGATTGGAGGACACACTGGGGGCAATGATGGAGACAGTGAGGCAGATTGGAGGACACACTGGGGGGGCAATGCTGGAGGACACAGTGGGGCAGATTGCTGGAGACAGTGGGGCAGATTGCTGGAGACAGTGGGGCAGATTGCTGGAGACAGTGAGGCAGATTGGAGGACACACTGGGGGGGGGGCAATGCTGGAGACACTGGGGCAGATTGGAGGACACACTGGGGGCAGTGCTGGAGACAGTGGGGCAGACTGGAGGACACACTGGGGGGCAAAGCTGGAAACACTGGGGCAGATTGGAGGACACACTGGGGGCAATGATGGAGACAGTGAGGCAGATTGGAGGACACACTGGGGGGGCAATGCTGGAGGACACAGTGGGGCAGATTGCTGGAGACAGTGGGGCAGATTGCTGGAGACAGTGGGGCAGATTGCTGGAGACAGTGAGGCAGATTGGAGGACACACTGGGGGGGGCAATGCTGGAGACACTGGGGCAGATTGGAGGACACACTGGGGGCAGTGCTGGAGACAGTGGGGCAGACTGGAGGACACACTGGGGGGCAAAGCTGGAAACACTGGGGCAGATTGGAGGACACACTGGGGGCAATGCTGGAGACAGTGGGGCAGATTGCTGGAGGACACACTGGGGGGCAATGCTGGGGGACACACTGGGGGCAATGCTGGAGACAGTGGGGCAGATTGCTGGAGACAGTGGGGCAGATTGCTGGAGACAGTGGGGGTGATTGCTGGAGACAGTGGGGCAGATTGCTGGAGACAGTGGGGCAGAATGCTGGAGACAGTGAGGCAGATTGGAGGACACACTGGGGGGGGCAATGCTGGAGACACTGGGGCAGATTGGAGGACACACTAAGGGCAATGCTGGAGACACTGGGGCAGATTGGAGGACACACTGGGGGCAATGCTGGAGACAGTGAGGCAGATTGGAGGACACACTGGGGGCAATGCTGGAGACAGTGGGGCAGATTGGAGGACACACTGGGGGCAGATTGCTGGAGACACTGGGGGCAGATTGCTGGAGACACTGGGGGCAGATTGCTGGAGACACTGGGGCAGATTGCTGGAGACACTGGGGCAGATTGCTGGAGACACTGGGGCAGATTGCTGGAGACACTGGGGCAGATTGCTGGAGACACTGGGGCAGATGATTGCTGGACACACTGGGGCAATGCTGGATACACTGGGGCAATGCTGGAGACACTGGGCCAGATTGCTGGACACACTGGTGGTAATATGCTGGACACACTGGGGCAGATTGCTGGACACACTGTCTGGGGGCAATATGCTGGACATACTGGGGCAGATTGCTGGACACACTGGGGGTAATATGCTGGACACACTGGGGGTAATATGCTGGACACACTGGGGGCAGGACTGGAGGCATGGGCAGAATGTAGACACGGGGCATGATTGGAGACATGGGGCAGGATGGATACAATAATAAAATAGACAATTGACATAACTGACAATGCGTTGTGTGACATGTCCAACATTCCAGCTTCTTTCTTCTGCGAATGCCTCAAAGCTGGCATTCTCTCAACATCAGGTGGGAAGAATGCCAGCTTCCAGTCATGCGCAGGAAAAAGAAGAAGCCAGACTGCTGGACTGATGTCATGCATCGCAAGCTCACAATGTAAGTTATTTATTTAATTTTTTACTGCTAATTACAATTGTTTCAGTCCAGTTGTGGCTTTATACAGCAGGGAGGAGCATTCCTTGCTGTACTAAGTGAACATTGGAGCGATTGATCTGTCAATTGCCCTTTAAACATATTGTACGGCTCTCGCGGAATTATATTTCAAAATATGTGGCGTTTACGGCTCTCTTAGCCAAAAAGGTTCCTGACCCCTGGTATAGAGTGTAGGGTATAGAGTGTAGGGTATAGAGTGTAGAGTGTAGGGTATAGAGTGTATTGTATAGAGTGTAGGGTTTAGAGTGTAGAGTGTAGGGTATAGAGTGAAGGGTATAGAGTGCAGAGTGTAGGGTATAGAGTGTATGGTATAGAGTGTAGGGTATAGAGTGTAGAGTGTAGGGTATAGAGTGTAGGGTATAGAGTGTAGAGTGTAGGGTATAGAGTGTAGGGTATAGAGTGTAGGGTATAGAGTGTAGAGTGTAGGGATTCGAGTGTAGGGTATAGAATGTAGTGTGTAGGGTATAGAGTGTAGAGTATAGAGTGTAGGGTATAGAGTGTAGGGTCTAGAGGGTAGGGTATAGACTGTATGGAATAGAGTGTAGAGTGTAGAATTTAGGGTATAAAGTGTAGGGTATAGAGTGTAGGGTATAGAGTGTAGGGCATAGAGTGTAGAGTGTAGGGTATAGAGTGTAGGGTATAGAGTATAGAGTGTAGGGTATAGAGTGTAGGGTATAGAGTGTCAGATATAGAGTGTAGAGTGTAGGGTATAGAGTGTATGGTATAGAGTGTAGGGTGTAGAGTGTATGGTTTAGAGTGTAGGGTATAGAGCGTAGAGTGTAGGGTATAGAGTGTAGGGTGTAGAGTGTATGGTATAGAGTGTAGGGTATAGAGTGTAGAGTGTAGGGTATAGAGTGTAGAGTATAGAGTGTAGAATATAGAGTGTAGAGTGTAGGGTATAGAGTGTATGTTATAGAGTGTAGGGTATAGAGTGTAGAGTGTAGGGTATAGAGTGTAGAGTGTAGGGTATAGAGTGTAGGGTATAGAGTGTAGGGTATAGAGTGAAGGGTATAGAGTGTAGGGTATAGAGTGTAGGGTATAGAGTATAGAGTGTAGAGTATAGAGTGTAGGGTTTAGAGTGTAGGGTTTAGAGTGTAGAGTGTAGGGTATAGAGTGTAGGGTATAGATTGCAGAGTGTAGGGTATAGAGTGTATGGTATAGAGTGTAGGGTATAGAGTGTAGAGTGTAGGGTATAGAGTGTAGGGTATAGAGTGTAGGGTATAGAGTGTAGAGTGTAGGGATTCGAGTGTAGGGTATAGAATGTAGTGTGTAGGGTATAGAGTGTAGAGTATAGAGTGTAGGGTATAGAGTGTAGGGTCTAGAGGGTAGGGTATAGAGTGTATGGAATAGAGTGTAGAGTGTAGAATTTAGGGTATAAAGTGTAGGGTATAGAGTGTAGGGCATAGAGTGTAGAGTGTAGGGTATAGAGTGTAGGGTATAGAGTATAGAGTGTAGGGTATAGAGTGTAGGGTATAGAGTGTAGAGTGTATGGATTCGAGTGTAGGGTATAGAGTGTAGGGTATAGAGTGTAGAGTATAGAGAGTAGGGTATAGAGTGTAGGGTATAGAGTGTAGAGTGTAGGGTATAGAGTGTAGGGTATAGAGTGTAGGGTATAGAGTGTATGGAATAGAGTTTAGAGTGTAGGTTATAAAGTGTAGGGTATAGAGTGTAGGGTATAGAGTGTATGGTATAGAGTGTAGGGTATAAAGTGTAGAGTGTAGGGTATAGAGTGTAGGGTGTAGGGTATAGAGTGTAGGGTATAGAGTTTATGTTATAGAGTGTAGGGTATAGAGTGTAGATTGTAGGGTATAGAGTGTAGGGTATAGAGTGTAGGGTATAGAGTGTATGGTATAGATTGTAGGGTATAGAGTGTAGAGTATAGAGTGTAGGGTATAGAGTGTAGAGTGTAGGGTATAGAGTGTAGAGTGTAGGGGATAGAGTGTAGGGTATAGAGTGTAGGGTATAGAGTGTAGGGATTCGAGTGTAGGGTATAGAGTGTAGTGTGTAGGGTATAGAGTGTAGGGTACAGAGTATAGAGTGTAGGGTATAGAGGGTAGGGTATAGAGTGTATGGAATAGAGTGTAGAGTGTAGAGTGTAGGGTTTAGAGTGTAAGGTAGAGAGTGTAGGGTGTAGAGTGTAGGGTATAGAGTGTAGGGTTTAGAATGTAGGGTATAGAGTGTATGGTATAGAGTGTAAGGTATAGAGTGTAGGGTATAGAGTGTAGAGTGTAGGGTATAGAGTGTAGGGTATAGAGTGTAGGGTATAGAGTGTAGGGTATAGAGTTTAGGATATACAGTGTAGAGTGTAGGGTATAGAGTGTACAGTATAGAGTGTAGGGTATAGAGTGTCAGGTATAGAGTGTAGAGTGTAGGGTATAGAGTGTAGGGTGTAGAGTGTAGGGTATAGAGTGTAGGGTGTAGAGTGTAGGGTATAGAGTGTAGGGTATAGAGTGTAGGGTATAGAGTGTATGGTATAGAGTGTAGGGTATAGAGTGTAGGGTATAGAGTGTAGAGTGTAGGGTATAGAGTGTATGGTATAGAGTGTAGGGTATAGAGTGTAGGGTATAGAGTGTATGGTATAGAGTGTAGGGTATAAAGTGTAGAGTGTAGGGTATAGAGTGTAGGGTATACAGTGTAGGGTATAGAGTGTAGGGTATAGAGTGTATGGTATAGAGTGTAGGGTATAGAGTGTAGGGTATAGAGTGTAGAGTGTAGGGTATAGAGTGTATGGTATAGAGTGTAGGGTATAGAGTGTATGGTATAGAGTGTAGGGTATAAAGTGTAGAGTGTAGGGTATAGAGTGTAGGGTATAGAGTGTAGGGTATGGAGTGTCAGGTATAGAGTGTAGAGTGTAGGGTATAGAGTGTATGGTATAGAGTGTAGGGTGTAGAGTGTAGGGTATAGAGTGTAGGGTATAGAGTGTAGGGTGTAGAGTGTATGGTATAGAGTGTAGAGTGTAGGGTATAGAGTGTATGGTATAGAGTGTAGGGTATAGAGTGTAGGGTATAGAGTGTAGGGTATAGAGTGTAGAGTGTAGGGTATAGAGTGTAGGGTATAGAGTGTCAGGTATAGAGTGTAGAGTGTAGGGTATAGAGTGTATGGTATAGAGTGTAGGGTGTAGAGTGTATGGTTTAGAGTGTAGGGTATAGAGCGTAGAGTGTAGGGTATAGAGTGTAGGGTGTAGAGTGTATGGTATAGAGTGTAGGGTATAGAGTGTAGAGTGTAGGGTATAGAGTGTATGTTATAGAGTGTAGGGTATAGAGTGTAGAGTGTAGGGTATAGAGTGTAGAGTGTAGGGTATAGAGTGTAGGGTATAGAGTGTAGGGTATAGAGTGAAGGGTATACAGTGTAGGGTATAGAGTGTAGGGTATAGAGTGTATGGTATAGAGTGTAGGGTATAGAGTGTAGGGTATAGAGTGTAGAGTGTAGGGTATAGAGTGTATGGTATAGAGTGTAGGGTATAGAGTGTATGGTATAGAGTGTAGGGTATAAAGTGTAGAGTGTAGGGTATAGAGTGTAGGGTATAGAGTGTAGGGTATGGAGTGTCAGGTATAGAGTGTAGAGTGTAGGGTATAGAGTGTATGGTATAGAGTGTAGGGTGTAGATTGTAGGGTATAGAGTGTAGGGTATAGAGTGTAGGGTGTAGAGTGTATGGTATAGAGTGTAGAGTGTAGGGTATAGAGTGTATGGTATAGAGTGTAGGGTATAGAGTGTAGGGTATAGAGTGTAGGGTATAGAGTGTAGAGTGTAGGGTATAGAGTGTAGGGTATAGAGTGTCAGGTATAGAGTGTAGAGTGTAGGGTATAGAGTGTATGGTATAGAGTGTATGGTATAGAGTGTAGGGTATAGAGTGTAGGGTATAGAGTGTAGAGTGTAGGGTATAGAGTGTATGGTATAGAGTGTAGGGTATAGAGTGTATGGTATAGAGTGTAGGGTATAAAGTGTAGAGTGTAGGGTATAGAGTGTAGGGTATACAGTGTAGGGTATAGAGTGTAGGGTATAGAGTGTATGGTATAGAGTGTAGGGTATAGAGTGTAGGGTATAGAGTGTAGAGTGTAGGGTATAGAGTGTATGGTATAGAGTGTAGGGTATAGAGTGTATGGTATAGAGTGTAGGGTATAAAGTGTAGAGTGTAGGGTATAGAGTGTAGGGTATAGAGTGTAGGGTATGGAGTGTCAGGTATAGAGTGTAGAGTGTAGGGTATAGAGTGTATGGTATAGAGTGTAGGGTGTAGAGTGTAGGGTATAGAGTGTAGGGTATAGAGTGTAGGGTGTAGAGTGTATGGTATAGAGTGTAGAGTGTAGGGTATAGAGTGTATGGTATAGAGTGTAGGGTATAGAGTGTAGGGTATAGAGTGTAGGGTATAGAGTGTAGAGTGTAGGGTATAGAGTGTAGGGTATAGAGTGTCAGGTATAGAGTGTAGAGTGTAGGGTATAGAGTGTATGGTATAGAGTGTAGGGTGTAGAGTGTATGGTTTAGAGTGTAGGGTATAGAGCGTAGAGTGTAGGGTATAGAGTGTAGGGTGTAGAGTGTATGGTATAGAGTGTAGGGTATAGAGTGTAGAGTGTAGGGTATAGAGTGTATGTTATAGAGTGTAGGGTATAGAGTGTAGAGTGTAGGGTATAGAGTGTAGAGTGTAGGGTATAGAGTGTAGGGTATAGAGTGTAGGGTATAGAGTGAAGGGTATAGAGTGTAGGGTACAGAGTGTAGGGTATAGAGTATAGAGTGTAGAGTATAGAGTGTAGGGTATAGAGTGTAGGGTTTAGAGTGTAGAGTGTAGGGTATAGCGTGTAGGGTATAGAGTGTAGAGTGTAGGGTATAGAGTGTATGGTATAGAGTGTAGGGTATAGAGTGTAGAGTGTAGGGTATAGAGTGTAGGTTACAGAGTGTAGGGTATAGAGTGTAGAGTGTAGGGTTTAGAGTGTAGAGTGTAGGGTATAGAGTGTAGGGTATAGAGTGTAGGGTATAGAGTGTAGGGTATAGAGTGTAGAGTGTAGGGTATAGAGTGTAGTGTATAGAGTGTAGGGTATAGAGTATAGAGTGTAGGGTATAGAGTGTAGGGTATAGAGTGTAGGGTATAGAGTGTATGGTATAGAGTGTAGGGTATAAAGTGTAGAGTGTAGGGTATAGAGTGTAGAGTGTAGGGGATAGAGTGTAGGGTATAGAGTGTAGGGTATAGAGTGTAGAGATTCGAGTGTAGGGTATAGAATGTAGTGTGTAGGGTATCGAGTGTAGAGTATAGAGTGTAGGGTATAGAGTGTAGGGTCTAGAGGGTAGGGTATAGAGTGTATGGAATAGAGTGTAGAGTGTAGAGTGTAGGGTATAAAGTGTAGGGTATAGAGTGTAGGGTATAGAGTGTAGGGTATAGAGTGTAGGGTATAGAGTGTAGAGTGTAGGGTATAGAGTGTAGGGTATAGAGTATAGAGTGTAGGGTATAGAGTGTAGGGTATAGAGTGTAGAGTGTATGGATTTGAGTGTAGGGTATAGAGTGTAGGGTATAGAGTGTAGAGTGTAGGGTATAAAGTGTAGAGTGTAGGGTATAGAGTGTAGGGTATACAGTGTAGGGTATAGAGTGTAGGGTATAGAGTGTATGGTATAGAGTGTAGGGTATAGAGTGTAGGGTATAGAGTGTAGAGTGTAGGGTATAGAGTGTATGGTATAGAGTGTAGGGTATAGAGTGTATGGTATAGAGTGTAGGGTATAAAGTGTAGAGTGTAGGGTATAGAGTGTAGGGTATAGAGTGTAGGGTATGGAGTGTCAGGTATAGAGTGTAGAGTGTAGGGTATAGAGTGTATGGTATAGAGTGTAGGGTGTAGAGTGTAGGGTATAGAGTGTAGGGTATAGAGTGTAGGGTGTAGAGTGTATGGTATAGAGTGTAGAGTGTAGGGTATAGAGTGTATGGTATAGAGTGTAGGGTATAGAGTGTAGGGTATAGAGTGTAGGGTATAGAGTGTAGAGTGTAGGGTATAGAGTGTAGGGTATAGAGTGTCAGGTATAGAGTGTAGAGTGTAGGGTATAGAGTGTATGGTATAGAGTGTAGGGTGTAGAGTGTATGGTTTAGAGTGTAGGGTATAGAGCGTAGAGTGTAGGGTAAAGAGTGTAGGGTGTAGAGTGTATGGTATAGAGTGTAGGGTATAGAGTGTAGAGTGTAGGGTATAGAGTGTATGTTATAGAGTGTAGGGTATAGAGTGTAGAGTGTAGGGTATAGAGTGTAGAGTGTAGGGTATAGAGTGTAGGGTATAGAGTGTAGGGTATAGAGTGAAGGGTATACAGTGTAGGGTATAGAGTGTAGGGTATAGAGTGTATGGTATAGAGTGTAGGGTATAGAGTGTAGGGTATAGAGTGTAGAGTGTAGGGTATAGAGTGTATGGTATAGAGTGTAGGGTATAGAGTGTATGGTATAGAGTGTAGGGTATAAAGTGTAGAGTGTAGGGTATAGAGTGTAGGGTATAGAGTGTAGGGTATGGAGTGTCAGGTATAGAGTGTAGAGTGTAGGGTATAGAGTGTATGGTATAGAGTGTAGGGTGTAGATTGTAGGGTATAGAGTGTAGGGTATAGAGTGTAGGGTGTAGAGTGTATGGTATAGAGTGTAGAGTGTAGGGTATAGAGTGTATGGTATAGAGTGTAGGGTATAGAGTGTAGGGTATAGAGTGTAGGGTATAGAGTGTAGAGTGTAGGGTATAGAGTGTAGGGTATAGAGTGTCAGGTATAGAGTGTAGAGTGTAGGGTATAGAGTGTATGGTATAGAGTGTATGGTATAGAGTGTAGGGTATAGAGTGTAGGGTATAGAGTGTAGAGTGTAGGGTATAGAGTGTATGGTATAGAGTGTAGGGTATAGAGTGTATGGTATAGAGTGTAGGGTATAAAGTGTAGAGTGTAGGGTATAGAGTGTAGGGTATACAGTGTAGGGTATAGAGTGTAGGGTATAGAGTGTATGGTATAGAGTGTAGGGTATAGAGTGTAGGGTATAGAGTGTAGAGTGTAGGGTATAGAGTGTATGGTATAGAGTGTAGGGTATAGAGTGTATGGTATAGAGTGTAGGGTATAAAGTGTAGAGTGTAGGGTATAGAGTGTAGGGTATAGAGTGTAGGGTATGGAGTGTCAGGTATAGAGTGTAGAGTGTAGGGTATAGAGTGTATGGTATAGAGTGTAGGGTGTAGAGTGTAGGGTATAGAGTGTAGGGTATAGAGTGTAGGGTGTAGAGTGTATGGTATAGAGTGTAGAGTGTAGGGTATAGAGTGTATGGTATAGAGTGTAGGGTATAGAGTGTAGGGTATAGAGTGTAGGGTATAGAGTGTAGAGTGTAGGGTATAGAGTGTAGGGTATAGAGTGTCAGGTATAGAGTGTAGAGTGTAGGGTATAGAGTGTATGGTATAGAGTGTAGGGTGTAGAGTGTATGGTTTAGAGTGTAGGGTATAGAGCGTAGAGTGTAGGGTATAGAGTGTAGGGTGTAGAGTGTATGGTATAGAGTGTAGGGTATAGAGTGTAGAGTGTAGGGTATAGAGTGTATGTTATAGAGTGTAGGGTATAGAGTGTAGAGTGTAGGGTATAGAGTGTAGAGTGTAGGGTATAGAGTGTAGGGTATAGAGTGTAGGGTATAGAGTGAAGGGTATAGAGTGTAGGGTACAGAGTGTAGGGTATAGAGTATAGAGTGTAGAGTATAGAGTGTAGGGTATAGAGTGTAGGGTTTAGAGTGTAGAGTGTAGGGTATAGCGTGTAGGGTATAGAGTGTAGAGTGTAGGGTATAGAGTGTATGGTATAGAGTGTAGGGTATAGAGTGTAGAGTGTAGGGTATAGAGTGTAGGTTACAGAGTGTAGGGTATAGAGTGTAGAGTGTAGGGTTTAGAGTGTAGAGTGTAGGGTATAGAGTGTAGGGTATAGAGTGTAGGGTATAGAGTGTAGGGTATAGAGTGTAGAGTGTAGGGTATAGAGTGTAGTGTATAGAGTGTAGGGTATAGAGTATAGAGTGTAGGGTATAGAGTGTAGGGTATAGAGTGTAGGGTATAGAGTGTATGGTATAGAGTGTAGGGTATAAAGTGTAGAGTGTAGGGTATAGAGTGTAGAGTGTAGGGGATAGAGTGTAGGGTATAGAGTGTAGGGTATAGAGTGTAGAGATTCGAGTGTAGGGTATAGAATGTAGTGTGTAGGGTATCGAGTGTAGAGTATAGAGTGTAGGGTATAGAGTGTAGGGTCTAGAGGGTAGGGTATAGAGTGTATGGAATAGAGTGTAGAGTGTAGAGTGTAGGGTATAAAGTGTAGGGTATAGAGTGTAGGGTATAGAGTGTAGGGTATAGAGTGTAGGGTATAGAGTGTAGAGTGTAGGGTATAGAGTGTAGGGTATAGAGTATAGAGTGTAGGGTATAGAGTGTAGGGTATAGAGTGTAGAGTGTATGGATTTGAGTGTAGGGTATAGAGTGTAGGGTATAGAGTGTAGAGTGTAGGGTATAGAATGTAGGGTATAGAGTGTAGGGTATAGAGTGTATGGTATAGAGTGTAGGGTATAAAGTGTAGAGTGTAGGGTATAGAGTGTAGAGTGTAGGGTATAGAGTTTATGTTATAGAGTGTAGGGTATAGAGTGTAGATTGTAGGGTATAGAGTGTAGGGTATAGAGTGTAGGGTATAGAGTGTATGGTATAGAGTGTAGGGTATAGAGTGTAGGGTATAGAGTGTAGAGTGTAGGGTATAGAGTGTAGAGTGTAGGGTATAGAGTGTAGGGTATAGAGTGTAGGGTATAGAGTGTAGAGTGTAGGGTATAGAGTGTAGTGTATAGAGTGTAGGGTATAGAGTGTAGAGTGTATGGATTCGAGTGTAGGGTATAGAATGTAGTGTGTAGGGTATAGAGTGTAGAGTATAGAGTGTAGGGTATAGAGTGTAGGGTCTAGAGGGTAGGGTATAGAGTGTATGGAATTGAGTGTAGAGTGTAGAGTGTAGGGTATAAAGTGTAGGGTATAGAGTGTAGGGTATAGAGTGTAGGGTATAGAGTGTAGGGTATAGAGTGTAGAGTGTAGGGTATAGAGTGTAGGGTATAGAGTATAGAGTGTAGGGTATAGAGTGTAGGGTATAGAGTGTAGAGTGTATGGATTTGAGTGTAGGGTATAGAGTGTAGGGTATAGAGTGTAGAGTATAGAGTATAGAGAGTAGGGTATAGAGTGTAGGGTATAGAGTGTAGGGTATAGAGTGTAGAGTGTAGGGTATAGAGTGTAGGGTATAGAGTGTAGGGTATAGAGTGTATGGTATAGAGTGTAGGGTATAAAGTGTAGAGTGTAGGGTATAGAGTGTAGGGTGTAGGGTATAGAGTGTAGGGTATAGAGTGTAGGGTATAGAGTTTATGTTATAGAGTGTAGGGTATAGAGTGTAGATTGTAGGGTATAGAGTGTAGGGTATAGTGTAGGGTATAGAGTGTATGGTATAGATTGTAGGGTATAGAGTGTAGAGTATAGAGTGTAGGGTATAGAGTGTAGAGTGTAGGGTATAGAGTGTAGAGTGTAGGGGATAGAGTGTAGGGTATAGAGTGTAGGGGATAGAGTGTAGGGTATAGAGTGTAGAGATTCGAGTGTAGGGTATAGAGTGTAGTGTGTAGGATATAGAGTGTAGGGTATAGAGTATAGAGTGTAGGGTATAGAGTGTAGGGTATAGAGGGTAGGGTATAGAGTGTATGGAATAGAGTGTAGAGTGTAGAGTGTAGGGTTTAGAGTGTAAGGTGTAGAGTGTAGGGTGTAGAGTGTAGGGTATAGAGTGTAGGGTATAGAGTGTAGGGTATAGAGTGTAGGGTATAGAGTGTATGGTATAGAGTGTAAGGTATAGAGTGTAGGGTATAGAGTGTAGAGTGTAGGGTATAGAGTGTATGGTATAGAGTGTAGGGTATAGAGTGTAGGGTATAGAGTGTAGGGTATAGAGTGTAGGGTATAGAGTGTAGGGTATACAGTGTAAAGTGTAGGGTATAGAGTGTAGGGTATAGAGTGTCAGGTATAGAGTGTAGAGTGTAGGGTATAGAGTGTAGGGTGTAGAGTGTAGGGTATAGAGTGTAGGGTATAGAGTGTAGGGTATAGAGTGTAGGGTAGAGAGTGTATGGTATAGAGTGTAGGGTATAGAGCGTAGGGTATAGAGTGTAGAGTGTAGGGTATAGAGTGTATGGTATAGAGTGTAGGGTATAGAGTGTAGGGTATAGAGTGTATGGTATAGAGTGTAGGGTATAAAGTGTAGAGTGTAGGGTATAGAGTGTAGGGTATAGAGTGTAGGGTATGGAGTGTCAGGTATAGAGTGTAGAGTGTAGGGTATAGAGTGTATGGTATAGAGTGTAGGGTGTAGAGTGTATGGTTTAGAGTGTAGGGTATAGAGTGTAGGGTTTAGAGTGTAGGGTATAGAGTGTAGGGTGTAGAGTGTATGGTATAGAGTGTAGGGTATAGAGTGTAGGGTATAGAGTGTAGAGTATAGAGTGTAGGGTATAGAGTGTAGGGTATAGAGTGTAGAGTGTAGGGTATAGAGTGTAGGATATAGAGTGTAGGGTATAGAGTGTAGAGTGTAGGGTATAGAGTATGGTATAGAGTGTAGGGTATAGAGTGTAGAGTGTAGGGTATAGAGTGTAGGGTATAGAGTGAAGGGTATAGAGTGTAGGGTATAGAGTGTAGAGTGTAGGGTATAGAGTGTAGGGTATAGAGTGTAGGGTATAGAGTGTAGGGTATAAATTGTAGGGTATAGAGTGTAGAGTGTAGGGTATAGAGTGTAGGGTATAGAGTGTAGAGTGTAGGGATTCGAGTGTAGGGTATAGAGTGTAGTGTGTAGGGTATAGAGTGTAGGGTATAGAGTGTAGGGTATAGAGTGTAGGGTCTAGAGGGTAGGGTATAGAGTGTATGGAATAGAGTGTAGAGTGTAGGGTATAAAGTGTAGGGTATAGAGTGTATGGTATAGAGTGCAGGGTATAGAGTGTAGGGTATAGAGTGTATGGTATAGAGTGTAGGGTGTAGAGTGTAGGGTATAGAGTGTAGAGTGTAGGGATTAGAGTGTAGGGTATAGAGTGTAGGGTATATAGTGTATGGTATAGAGTGTAGGGTGTAGAGTGTAGGGTATAGAGTGTAGGGTATAGAGTAGGGTATAGAGTGTAGGGTATAGAGTAGGGTATAGAGTGTATGGAATAGAGTGTAGAGTATAGAGTGTAGAGTGTAGGGTATAGAGCGTAGGGTGTAGGGTATAGAGTGTAGGGTATAGAGTGTAGGGTATAGAGTGTAGAGTGTAGGGTATAGAGTGTATGGTATAGAGTGTAGTGTGTAGAGTGTAGGGTATAGAGTGTAGAGTGTAGGGATTAGAGTGTAGGGTATAGAGTGTAGGGTATACAGTGTATGGTATAGAGTGTAGGGTGTAGAGTGTAGGGTATAGAGTGTAGGGTATAGAGTAGGGTATAGAGTGTAGGGTATAGAGTAGGGTATAGAGTGTATGGAATAGAGTGTAGAGTATAGAGTGTAGAGTGTAGGGTATAGAGCGTAGGGTGTAGTGTATAGAGAGTAGGGTATAGAGTGTAGGGTATAGAGTGTAGAGTGTAGGGTATAGAGTGTATGGTATAGAGTGTAGGGTGTAGAGTGTAGGGTATAGAGTGTAGAGTGTAGGGTATAGAGGGTAGGGTATAGAGTGTATGGTATACAGTGTAGAGTGTAGGGTATAGAGTGTATAGTGTAGGGTATAGAGTGTAGGGTATAGAGTGTAGGGTATAGAGGGTATGGTATAGAGTGTAGGGTATAGAGTGTAGAGTGTAGGGTATAGAGTGTAGGGTGTAGGGTATACAGTGTATTGTATAGAGTGTAGGGTATAGAGTGTAGGGTATAGAGTGTAGGGTATAGAGTGTAGAGTATAGAGTGTAGGGTATAGAGTGTAGAGTGTAGGGTATAGAGTGTAGGGTATAGAGTGTAGGGTATAGAGTGTAGGGTATAGAGTGTATGGTATAGAGTGTAGGGTATAGAGTGTAGGGTATAGGGTATAGAGTGTAGGGTATAGAGTGTAGGGTATAGAGTGTAGGGTATAGAGGGTAGGGTATAGAGTGTAGAGTGTAGGGTATAGAGTGTAGGGTATAGAGTGTAGGGTATAGAGTGTAGAGTGTAGGGTATAGAGTGTAGATTGTAGGGTATAGAGTGTAGGGAATGGAGTGTAGGGTATAGTATGTAGAGTGTAGGGTATAGAGTGTAGGGTATAGAGTGTAGGGTATAGATTGTAGGGTATAGAGTGTAGAGTGTACGGTATAGAGTGTAGGGAATGGAGTGTAGGGTATAGTATGTAGAGTGTAGGGTATAGAGTGTAGGGTATAGATTGTAGGGTATAGAGTGTAGAGTGTACGGTATAGAGTGTAGGGTATAGAGTGTATGGTACAGAGTGTAGAGTGTAGGGTATAGAGTGTATAGTGTAGGGTATAGAGTGTAGGGTATAGTGTGTAGGGTATAGAGTGTATGGTATGGAGTGTAGGGATTATAGTGTAGAGTGTAGGGTATAGAGTGTAGATTGTAGGGTGTAGAGTGTAGAGTGTAGGGTGTAGAGTGTAGAGTGTAGGGTATAGAGTGTAAGGTAGAGAGTGTAAGGTATAGAGTGTATGTTATAGAGTGTAGGGTATAGAGTGTAGAGTGTAGGGTATAGAGTGTAGGGTATAGAGTGTATGGTATAGAGTGTAGGGCATAGAGTGTAGAGTGTAGGGTATAGAGTGTAGGGTATAGAGTGTAGGGTATAGAGTGTAGGGTACAGAGTGTATGGTATAGAGTGTAGGGTATAGAGTGTAGAGTGTAGGTTATAGAGTGTAGAGTGTAAGGGTATAGAGTGTAGGGTATAAAGTGTAGGGTATAGAGTGTATGGTATAGAGTGTAGATTGTAGGGATTCGAGTGTAGGGTATAGAGTGTAGAGTGTAGGGTATAGAGTGTAGGGTATAGAGTATAGAGTGTAGCGTATAGAGTGTAGGGTGTAGAGTGTAGGGCATAGACTGTAGAGTGTAGGGTATAGAGTGTAGGGTATAGAGTGTATGGAATAGAGTGTAGAGTGTAGGGTATAAAGTGTAGGGTATAGAGTGTATGGTATAGAGTGTAGGGTATAGAGTGTAGGGTATAGAGTGTAAGGTAGAGAGTGTAAGGTATAGAGTGTATGTTATAGAGTGTAGGGTATAGAGTGTAGAGTGTAGGGTATAGAGTGTAGGGTATAGAGTGTAGGGTATAGAGTGTATGGTATAGAGTGTAGGGTTTAGAGTGTAGAGTGTAGGGAATAGAGTGTAGGGTATAGAGTGTAGGGTATAGAGTGTACGGTAAAGAGTGTACTGTATAGAGTGTAGAGTGTAGGGTATAGAGTGTAGGGTATTGAGTTTATGTTATAGAGTGTAGGGTATAGAGTGTAGAGTGTAGGGTATAGAGTGTAGAGTGTAGGGTTTAGAGTGTAAGGTAGAGAGTGTAGGGTGTAGGGTATAGAGTGTAGGGTATAGAGTGTAGGGTATAGAGTGTATGGTATAGAGTGTAGGGTATAGAGTGTAGGGTATAGAGTGTAGAGTGTAGGGTATAGAGTGTATGGTATAGAGTGTAGGGTATAGAGTGTAGGGTATAGAGTGTAGGGTATAGAGTGTAGAGTGTAGGGTATAGAGTGTAGGGTATAGAGTGTCAGGTATAGAGTGTAGAGTGTAGGGTATAGAGTGTATGGTATAGAGTGTAGGGTGTAGAGTGTATGGTTTAGAGTGTAGGGTATAGAGCGTAGAGTGTAGGGTATAGAGTGTAGGGTGTAGAGTGTATGGTATAGAGTGTAGGGTATAGAGTGTAGAGTGTAGGGTATAGACTGTAGAGTATAGAGTGTAGAATATAGAGTGTAGAGTGTAGGGTATAGAGTGTATGTTATAGAGTGTAGGGTATAGAGTGTAGAGTGTAGGGTATAGAGTGTAGAGTGTAGGGTATAGAGTGTAGGGTATAGAGTGTAGGGTATAGAGTGAAGGGTATAGAGTGTAGGGTATAGAGTGTAGGGTATAGAGTATAGAGTGTAGAGTATAGAGTGTAGGGTTTAGAGTGTAGGGTTTAGAGTGTAGAGTGTAGGGTATAGAGTGTAGGGTATAGAGTGTAGAGTGTAGGGTATAGAGTGTATGGTATAGAGTGTAGGGTATAGAGTGTAGAGGGTAGGGTATAGAGTGTAGGGTATAGAGTGTAGGGTAAAGAGTGTAGGGTATAGAGTGTAGAGTGTAGGGTATAGAGTGTAGAGTGTAGGGTATAGAGTGTAGAGTGTAGGGTATAGAGTGTATGGTATAGAGTGTAGGGTGTAGAGTGTAGGGTATAGAGTGTAGAGTGTAGGGATTAGAATGTAGGGTATAGAGTGTAGGGTATATAGTGTATGGTATAGAGTGTAGGGTGTAGAGTGTAGGGTATAGAGTGTAGGGTATAGAGTAGGGTATAGAGTGTAGGGTATAGAGTAGGGTATAGAGTGTATGGAATAGAGTGTAGAGTATAGAGTGTAGAGTGTAGGGTATAGAGCGTAGGGTGTAGGGTATAGAGTGTAGGGTATAGAGTGTAGAGTGTAGGGTATAGAGTGTATGGTATAGAGTGTAGGGTGTAGAGTGTAGGGTATAGAGTGTAGAGTGTAGGGTATAGAGTGTATGGTATACAGTGTAGAGTGTAGATTATAGAGTGTATAGTGTAGGGTATAGAGTGTAGGGTATAGAGTGTAGGGTATAGAGGGTATGGTATAGAGTGTAGGGTATAGAGTGTAGAGTGTAGGGTATAGAGTGTAGGGTGTAGGGTATACAGTGTATTGTATAAAGTGTAGGGTATAGAGTGTAGGGAATAGAGTGTAGGGTATAGAGTGTAGGGTATAGAGTGCAGAGTGTAGGGTATAGAGTGTAGGGTATAGAGTGTAGGGTATAGAGTGTAGGGTATAGAGTGTATGGTATAGAGTGTAGGGTTTAGAGTGTAGAGTGTAGGGAATAGAGTGTAGGGTATAGAGTGTAGGGTATAGAGTGTACGGTAAAGAGTGTACTGTATAGAGTGTAGAGTGTAGGGTATAGAGTGTAGGGTATTGAGTTTATGTTATAGAGTGTAGGGTATAGAGTGTAGAGTGTAGGGTATAGAGTGTAGAGTGTAGGGTTTAGAGTGTAAGGTAGAGAGTGTAGGGTGTAGGGTATAGAGTGTAGGGTATAGAGTGTAGGGTATAGAGTGTATGGTATAGAGTGTAGGGTATAGAGTGTAGGGTATAGAGTGTAGAGTGTAGGGTATAGAGTGTATGGTATAGAGTGTAGGGTATAGAGTGTAGGGTATAGAGTGTAGGGTATAGAGTGTAGAGTGTAGGGTATAGAGTGTAGGGTATAGAGTGTCAGGTATAGAGTGTAGAGTGTAGGGTATAGAGTGTATGGTATAGAGTGTAGGGTGTAGAGTGTATGGTTTAGAGTGTAGGGTATAGAGCGTAGAGTGTAAGGTATAGAGTGTATGTTATAGAGTGTAGGGTATAGAGTGTAGAGTGTAGGGTATAGAGTGTAGGGTATAGAGTGTAGGGTATAGAGTGTATGGTATAGAGTGTAGGGTTTAGAGTGTAGAGTGTAGGGAATAGAGTGTAGGGTATAGAGTGTAGGGTATAGAGTGTACGGTAAAGAGTGTACTGTATAGAGTGTAGAGTGTAGGGTATAGAGTGTAGGGTATTGAGTTTATGTTATAGAGTGTAGGGTATAGAGTGTAGAGTGTAGGGTATAGAGTGTAGAGTGTAGGGTTTAGAGTGTAAGGTAGAGAGTGTAGGGTGTAGGGTATAGAGTGTAGGGTATAGAGTGTAGGGTATAGAGTGTATGGTATAGAGTGTAGGGTATAGAGTGTAGGGTATAGAGTGTAGAGTGTAGGGTATAGAGTGTATGGTATAGAGTGTAGGGTATAGAGTGTAGGGTATAGAGTGTAGGGTATAGAGTGTAGAGTGTAGGGTATAGAGTGTAGGGTATAGAGTGTCAGGTATAGAGTGTAGAGTGTAGGGTATAGAGTGTATGGTATAGAGTGTAGGGTGTAGAGTGTATGGTTTAGAGTGTAGGGTATAGAGCGTAGAGTGTAGGGTATAGAGTGTAGGGTGTAGAGTGTATGGTATAGAGTGTAGGGTATAGAGTGTAGAGTGTAGGGTATAGACTGTAGAGTATAGAGTGTAGAATATAGAGTGTAGAGTGTAGGGTATAGAGTGTATGTTATAGAGTGTAGGGTATAGAGTGTAGAGTGTAGGGTATAGAGTGTAGAGTGTAGGGTATAGAGTGTAGGGTATAGAGTGTAGGGTATAGAGTGAAGGGTATAGAGTGTAGGGTATAGAGTGTAGGGTATAGAGTATAGAGTGTAGAGTATAGAGTGTAGGGTTTAGAGTGTAGGGTTTAGAGTGTAGAGTGTAGGGTATAGAGTGTAGGGTATAGAGTGTAGAGTGTAGGGTATAGAGTGTATGGTATAGAGTGTAGGGTATAGAGTGTAGAGGGTAGGGTATAGAGTGTAGGGTATAGAGTGTAGGGTAAAGAGTGTAGGGTATAGAGTGTAGAGTGTAGGGTATAGAGTGTAGAGTGTAGGGTATAGAGTGTAGAGTGTAGGGTATAGAGTGTATGGTATAGAGTGTAGGGTGTAGAGTGTAGGGTATAGAGTGTAGAGTGTAGGGATTAGAATGTAGGGTATAGAGTGTAGGGTATATAGTGTATGGTATAGAGTGTAGGGTGTAGAGTGTAGGGTATAGAGTGTAGGGTATAGAGTAGGGTATAGAGTGTAGGGTATAGAGTAGGGTATAGAGTGTATGGAATAGAGTGTAGAGTATAGAGTGTAGAGTGTAGGGTATAGAGCGTAGGGTGTAGGGTATAGAGTGTAGGGTATAGAGTGTAGAGTGTAGGGTATAGAGTGTATGGTATAGAGTGTAGGGTGTAGAGTGTAGGGTATAGAGTGTAGAGTGTAGGGTATAGAGTGTATGGTATACATTGTAGAGTGTAGATTATAGAGTGTATAGTGTAGGGTATAGAGTGTAGGGTATAGAGTGTAGGGTATAGAGGGTATGGTATAGAGTGTAGGGTATAGAGTGTAGAGTGTAGGGTATAGAGTGTAGGGTGTAGGGTATACAGTGTATTGTATAAAGTGTAGGGTATAGAGTGTAGGGAATAGAGTGTAGGGTATAGAGTGTAGGGTATAGAGTGCAGAGTGTAGGGTATAGAGTGTAGGGTATAGAGTGTAGGGTATAGAGTGTAGAGTATAGAGTGTAGGGTATAGAGTGTAGGGTATAGAGTGTAGAGTGTAGGGTATAGAGTGTAGGGTATAGAGTGTAGGGTATAGAGTGTAGGGTATAGAGTGTATGGTATAGAGTGTAGGGTATAGAGTGTAGGGTATAGGGTATAGAGTGTAGGGTATAGAGTGTAGGGTAAAGAGTGTAGGGTATAGAGTGTAGGGTATAGAGTGTAGAGTGTAGGGTATAGAGTGTAGGGTATAGAGTGTAGGGTATAGAGTGTAGGGTATAGAGTGTAGAGTGTAGGGTATAGAGTGTAGAGTGTAGGGTATAGAGTGTAGGGAATGGAGTGTAGGGTATAGTATGTAGAGTGTAGGGTATAGAGTGTAGGGTATAGAGTGTAGGGTATAGATTGTAGGGTATAGAGTGTAGAGTGTACGGTATAAAGTGTAGGGTATAGAGTGTATGGTATAGAGTGTAGAGTGTAGGGTATAGAGTGTATAGTGTAGGGTATAGAGTGTAGGGTATAGCGTGTAGGGTATAGAGTGTATGGTATGGAGTGTAGGGATTATAGTGTAGAGTGTAGGGTATAGAGTGTAGATTGTAGGGTGTACAGTGTAGAGTGTAGAGTGTAGAGTGTAGGGTATAGAGTGTAAGGTAGAGAGTGTAAGGTATAGAGTGTATGTTATAGAGTGTAGGGTATAGAGTGTAGAGTGTAGGGTATAGAGTGTATGGTATAGAGTGTAGGGCATAGAGTGTAGAGTGTAGGGTATAGAGTGTAGGGTATAGAGTGTAGGGTATAGAGTGTAGGGTACAGAGTGTATGGTATAGAGTGTAGGGTATAGAGTGTAGAGTGTAGGTTATAGAGTGTAGAGTGTAAGGGTATAGAGTGTAGGGTATAAAGTGTAGGGTATAGAGTGTATGGTATAGAGTGTAGATTGTAGGGATTCGAGTGTAGGGTATAGAGTGTAGAGTGTAGGGTATAGAGTGTAGGGTATAGAGTATAGAGTGTAGCGTATAGAGTGTAGGGTGTAGAGTGTAGGGTATAGACTGTAGAGTGTAGGGTATAGAGTGTAGGGTATAGAGTGTAGGGTATAGAGTGTATGGAATAGAGTGTAGAGTGTAGGGTATAAAGTGTAGGGTATAGAGTGTATGGTATAGAGTTTAGGGTATAGAGTGTAGGGTATAGAGTGTAAGGTAGAGAGTGTAAGGTATAGAGTGTATGTTATAGAGTGTAGGGTATAGAGTGTAGAGTGTAGGGTATAGAGTGTATGGTATAGAGTGTAGGGTATAGAGTGTATGTTATAGAGTGTAGGGTATAGAGTGTAGAGTGTAGGGTATAGAGTGTATGGTATAGAGTGTAGGGTATAGAGTGTAGGGTATAGAGTGTACGGTAAAGAGTGTACTGTATAGAGTGTAGAGTGTAGAGTATAGAGTGTAGGGTATAGGGTTTATGTTATAGAGTGTAGGGTATAGAGTGTAGAGTGTAGGGTATAGAGTGTAGAGTGTAGGGTTTAGAGTGTAAGGTAGAGAGTGTAGGGTGTAGGGTATAGAGTGTAGGGTATAGAGTGTAGGGTATAGAGTGTATGGTATAGAGTGTAGGGTATAGAGTGTAGAGTGTAGGGTATAGAGTGTAGAGTGTAGGGTATAGAGTGTAGGGTATAGAGTGTAGGGTATAGAGTGAAGGGTATAGAGTGTAGGGTATAGAGTGTAGGGTATAGAGTATAGAGTGTAGAGTATAGAGTGTAGGGTTTAGAGTGTAGGGTTTAGAGTGTAGAGTGTAGGGTATAGAGTGTAGGGTATAGAGTGTAGAGTGTAGGGTATAGAGTGTATGGTATAGAGTGTAGGGTATAGAGTGTAGAGGGTAGGGAATAGAGTGTAGGGTATAGAGTGTAGGGTAAAGAGTGTAGGGTATAGAGTGTAGAGTGTAGGGTATAGAGTGTAGAGTGTAGGGTATAGAGTGTAGAGTGTAGGGTATAGAGTGTATGGTATAGAGTGTAGGGTGTAGAGTGTAGGGTATAGAGTGTAGAGTGTAGGGATTAGAATGTAGGGTATAGAGTGTAGGGTATATAGTGTATGGTATAGAGTGTAGGGTGTAGAGTGTAGGGTATAGAGTGTAGGGTATAGAGTAGGGTATAGAGTGTAGGGTATAGAGTAGGGTATAGAGTGTATGGAATAGAGTGTAGAGTATAGAGTGTAGAGTGTAGGGTATAGAGCGTAGGGTGTAGGGTATAGAGTGTAGGGTATAGAGTGTAGAGTGTAGGGTATAGAGTGTATGGTATAGAGTGTAGGGTGTAGAGTGTAGGGTATAGAGTGTAGAGTGTAGGGTATAGAGTGTATGGTATACAGTGTAGAGTGTAGATTATAGAGTGTATAGTGTAGGGTATAGAGTGTAGGGTATAGAGTGTAGGGTATAGAGGGTATGGTATAGAGTGTAGGGTATAGAGTGTAGAGTGTAGGGTATAGAGTGTAGGGTGTAGGGTATACAGTGTATTGTATAAAGTGTAGGGTATAGAGTGTAGGGAATAGAGTGTAGGGTATAGAGTGTAGGGTATAGAGTGCAGAGTGTAGGGTATAGAGTGTAGGGTATAGAGTGTAGGGTATAGAGTGTAGAGTATAGAGTGTAGGGTATAGAGTGTAGGGTATAGAGTGTAGAGTGTAGGGTATAGAGTGTAGGGTATAGAGTGTAGGGTATAGAGTGTAGGGTATAGAGTGTATGGTATAGAGTGTAGGGTATAGAGTGTAGGGTATAGGGTATAGAGTGTAGGGTATAGAGTGTAGGGTAAAGAGTGTAGGGTATAGAGTGTAGGGTATAGAGTGTAGAGTGTAGGGTATAGAGTGTAGGGTATAGAGTGTAGGGTATAGAGTGTAGGGTATAGAGTGTAGAGTGTAGGGTATAGAGTGTAGAGTGTAGGGTATAGAGTGTAGGGAATGGAGTGTAGGGTATAGTATGTAGAGTGTAGGGTATAGAGTGTAGGGTATAGAGTGTAGGGTATAGATTGTAGGGTATAGAGTGTAGAGTGTACGGTATAAAGTGTAGGGTATAGAGTGTATGGTATAGAGTGTAGAGTGTAGGGTATAGAGTGTATAGTGTAGGGTATAGAGTGTAGGGTATAGCGTGTAGGGTATAGAGTGTATGGTATGGAGTGTAGGGATTATAGTGTAGAGTGTAGGGTATAGAGTGTAGATTGTAGGGTGTACAGTGTAGAGTGTAGGGTGTAGAGTGTAGAGTGTAGGGTATAGAGTGTAAGGTAGAGAGTGTAAGGTATAGAGTGTATGTTATAGAGTGTAGGGTATAGAGTGTAGAGTGTAGGGTATAGAGTGTATGGTATAGAGTGTAGGGCATAGAGTGTAGAGTGTAGGGTATAGAGTGTAGGGTATAGAGTGTAGGGTATAGAGTGTAGGGTACAGAGTGTATGGTATAGAGTGTAGGGTATAGAGTGTAGAGTGTAGGTTATAGAGTGTAGAGTGTAAGGGTATTTAGTGTAGGGTATAAAGTGTAGGGTATAGAGTGTATGGTATAGAGTGTAGATTGTAGGGATTCGAGTGTAGGGTATAGAGTGTAGAGTGTAGGGTATAGAGTGTAGGGTATAGAGTATAGAGTGTAGCGTATAGAGTGTAGGGTGTAGAGTGTAGGGTATAGACTGTAGAGTGTAGGGTATAGAGTGTAGGGTATAGAGTGTAGGGTATAGAGTGTATGGAATAGAGTGTAGAGTGTAGGGTATAAAGTGTAGGGTATAGAGTGTATGGTATAGAGTTTAGGGTATAGAGTGTAGGGTATAGAGTGTAAGGTAGAGAGTGTAAGGTATAGAGTGTATGTTATAGAGTGTAGGGTATAGAGTGTAGAGTGTAGGGTATAGAGTGTATGGTATAGAGTGTAGGGTATAGAGTGTATGTTATAGAGTGTAGGGTATAGAGTGTAGAGTGTAGGGTATAGAGTGTATGGTATAGAGTGTAGGGTATAGAGTGTAGGGTATAGAGTGTACGGTAAAGAGTGTACTGTATATAGTGTAGAGTGTAGAGTATAGAGTGTAGGGTATAGGGTTTATGTTATAGAGTGTAGGGTATAGAGTGTAGAGTGTAGGGTATAGAGTGTAGAGTGTAGGGTTTAGAGTGTAAGGTAGAGAGTGTAGGGTGTAGGGTATAGAGTGTAGGGTATAGAGTGTAGGGTATAGAGTGTATGGTATAGAGTGTAGGGTATAGAGTGTAGAGTGTAGGGTATAGAGTGTATGGTATAGAGTGTAGGGTATAGAGTGTAGGGTATAGATTGTAGGGTATAGAGTGTAGAGTGTACGGTATAGAGTGTAGGGAATGGAGTGTAGGGTATAGTATGTAGAGTGTAGGGTATAGAGTGTAGGGTATAGATTGTAGGGTATAGAGTGTAGGGAATGGAGTGTAGGGTATAGTATGTAGAGTGTAGGGTATAGAGTGTAGGGTATAGAGTGTAGGGTATAGATTGTAGGGTATAGAGTGTAGAGTGTACGGTATAGAGTGTAGGGAATGGAGTGTAGGATATAGTATGTAGAGTGTAGGGTATAGAGTGTAGGGTATAGATTGTAGGGTATAGAGTGTAGAGTGTACGGTATAGAGTGTAGGGTATAGAGTGTATGGTACAGAGTGTAGAGTGTAGGGTATAGAGTGTATGGTATGGAGTATAGGGATTATAGTGTAGAGTGTAGGGTATAGAGTGTAGATTGTAGGGTGTAGAGTGTAGAGTGTAGGGTGTAGAGTGTAGAGTGTAGGGTATAGAGTGTAAGGTAGAGAGTGTAAGGTATAGAGTGTATGTTATAGAGTGTAGGGTATAGAGTGTAGAGTGTAGGGTATAGAGTGTAGGGTATAGAGTGTATGGTATAGAGTGTAGGGCATAGAGTGTAGAGTGTAGGGTATAGAGTGTAGGGTATAGAGTGTAGGGTATAGAGTGTAGGGTACAGAGTGTATGGTATAGAGTGTAGGGTATAGAGTGTAGAGTGTAGGTTATAGAGTGTAGAGTGTAAGGGTATAGAGTGTAGGGTATAAAGTGTAGGGTATAGAGTGTATGGTATAGAGTGTAGATTGTAGGGATTCGAGTGTAGGGTATAGAGTGTAGAGTGTAGGGTATAGAGTGTAGGGTATAGAGTATAGAGTGTAGCGTATAGAGTGTAGGGTGTAGAGTGTAGGGTATAGACTGTAGAGTGTAGGGTATAGAGTGTAGGGTATAGAGTGTATGGAATAGAGTGTAGAGTGTAGGGTATAAAGTGTAGGGTATAGAGTGTATGGTATAGAGTGTAGGGTATAGAGTGTAGGGTATAGAGTGTAAGGTAGAGAGTGTAAGGTATAGAGTGTATGTTATAGAGTGTAGGGTATAGAGTGTAGAGTGTAGGGTATAGAGTGTAGGGTATAGAGTGTAGGGTATAGAGTGTATGGTATAGAGTGTAGGGTTTAGAGTGTAGAGTGTAGGGAATAGAGTGTAGGGTATAGAGTGTAGGGTATAGAGTGTACGGTAAAGAGTGTACTGTATAGAGTGTAGAGTGTAGGGTATAGAGTGTAGGGTATAGAGTTTATGTTATAGAG
This sequence comes from Ranitomeya imitator, assembly GCF_032444005.1. NCBI lineage: Eukaryota > Metazoa > Chordata > Amphibia > Anura > Dendrobatidae > Ranitomeya > Ranitomeya imitator. The sequence goes on from NC_091291.1 coordinate 60,566,103, forward strand.
TGTAGGGTATAGAGTGTAGAGTGTAGGGTATAGAGTGTTTAGTGTAGGGTTTAGAGTGTAAGGTAGAGAGTGTAGGGTGTAGGGTATAGAGTGTAGGGTATAGAGTGTAGGGTATAGAGTGTATGGTATAGAGTGTAGGGTATAGAGTGTAGGGTATAGAGTGTAGAGTGTAGGGTATAGAGTGTATGGTATAGAGTGTAGGGTATAGAGTGTAGGGTATAGAGTGTAGGGTATAGAGTGTAGAGTGTAGGGTATAGAGTGTAGGGTATAGAGTGTCAGGTATAGAGTGTAGAGTGTAGCGTATAGAGTGTATGGTATAGAGTGTAGGGTGTAGAGTGTATGGTTTAGAGTGTAGGGTATAGAGCGTAGAGTGTAGGGTATAGAGTGTAGGGTGTAGAGTGTAGGGTATAGAGTGTAGAGTGTAGGGTATAGACTGTAGAGTATAGAGTGTAGAATATAGAGTGTAGAGTGTAGGGTATAGAGTGTATGTTATAGAGTGTAGGGTATAGAGTGTAGAGTGTAGGGTATAGAGTGTAGAGTGTAGGGTATAGAGTGTAGGGTATAGAGTGTAGGGTATAGAGTGAAGGGTATAGAGTGTAGGGTATAGAGTGTAGGGTATAGAGTATAGAGTGTAGAGTATAGAGTGTAGGGTTTAGAGTGTAGGGTTTAAAGTGTAGAGTGTAGGGTATAGAGTGTAGGGTATAGAGTGTAGAGTGTAGGGTATAGAGTGTATGGTATAGAGTGTAGGGTATAGAGTGTAGGGTAAAGAGTGTAGGGTATAGAGTGTAGGGTATAGAGTGTAGAGATTCGAGTGTAGGGTATAGAATGTAGTGTGTAGGGTATCGAGTGTAGAGTATAGAGTGTAGGGTATAGAGTGTAGGGTCTAGAGGGTAGGGTATAGAGTGTATGGAATAGAGTGTAGAGTGTAGAGTGTAGGGTATAAAGTGTAGGGTATGGAGTGTAGGGTATAGAGTGTAGGGTATAGAGTGTAGGGTATAGAGTGTAGAGTGTAGGGTATAGAGTGTAGGGTATAGAGTATAGAGTGTAGGGTATAGAGTGCAGAGTGTAGGGTATAGAGTGTAGGGTATAGAGTGTAGGGTATAGAGTGTAGAGTATAGAGTATAGAGAGTAGGGTATAGAGTGTAGGGTATAGAGTGTAGGGTATAGAGTGTAGAGTGCAGGGTATAGAGTGTAGGGTATAGAGTGTAGGGTATAGAGTGTATGGTATAGAATGTAGGGTATAAAGTGTAGAGTGTAGGGTATAGAGTGTAGGGTATAGGGTATAGAGTGTAGGGTGTAGAGTGTAGGGTATAGAGTTTATGTTATAGAGTGTAGGGTATAGAGTGTAGATTGTAGGGTATAGAGTGTAGGGTATAGTGTAGGGTATAGAGTGTATGGTATAGATTGTAGGGTATAGAGTGTAGAGTATAGAGTGTAGGGTATAGAGTGTAGAGTGTAGGGTATAGAGTGTAGAGTGTAGGGGATAGAGTGTAGGGTATAGAGTGTAGGGTATAGAGTGTAGGGTATAGAGTGTAGAGATTCGAGTGTAGGGTATAGAGTGTAGTGTGTAGGATATAGAGTGTAGGGTATAGAGTATAGAGTGTAGGGTATAGAGTGTAGGGTATAGAGGGTAGGGTATAGAGTGTATGGAATAGAGTGTAGAGTGTAGAGTGTAGGGTTTAGAGTGTAAGGTAGAGAGTGTAGGGTGTAGACTGTAGAGTATAGAGTGTAGAATATAGAGTGTAGAGTGTAGGGTATAGAGTGTATGTTATAGAGTGTAGGGTATAGAGTGTAGAGTGTAGGGTATAGAGTGTAGAGTGTAGGGTATAGAGTGTAGGGTATAGAGTGTAGGGTATAGAGTGAAGGGTATAGAGTGTAGGGTATAGAGTGTAGGGTATAGAGTATAGAGTGTAGAGTATAGAGTGTAGGGTTTAGAGTGTAGGGTTTAGAGTGTAGAGTGTAGGGTATAGAGTGTAGGGTATAGAGTGTAGAGTGTAGGGTATAGAGTGTATGGTATAGAGTGTAGGGTATAGAGTGTAGGGTAAAGAGTGTAGGGTATAGAGTGTAGGGTATAGAGTGTAGAGATTCGAGTGTAGGGTATAGAATGTAGTGTGTAGGGTATCGAGTGTAGAGTATAGAGTGTAGGGTATAGAGTGTAGGGTCTAGAGGGTAGGGTATAGAGTGTATGGAATAGAGTGTAGAGTGTAGAGTGTAGGGTATAAAGTGTAGGGTATAGAGTGTAGGGTATAGAGTGTAGGGTATAGAGTGTGGGGTATAGAGTGTAGAGTGTAGGGTATAGAGTGTAGGGTATAGAGTATAGAGTGTAGGGTATAGAGTGCAGAGTGTAGGGTATAGAGTGTAGGGTATAGAGTGTAGGGTATAGAGTGTAGAGTATAGAGTATAGAGAGTAGGGTATAGAGTGTAGGGTATAGAGTGTAGGGTATAGAGTGTAGAGTGCAGGGTATAGAGTGTAGGGTATAGAGTGTAGGGTATAGAGTGTATGGTATAGAGTGTAGGGTATAAAGTGTAGAGTGTAGGGTATAGAGTGTAGGGTATAGGGTATAGAGTGTAGGGTGTAGAGTGTAGGGTATAGAGTTTATGTTATAGAGTGTAGGGTATAGAGTGTAGATTGTAGGGTATAGAGTGTAGGGTATAGTGTAGGGTATAGAGTGTATGGTATAGATTGTAGGGTATAGAGTGTAGAGTATAGAGTGTAGGGTATAGAGTGTAGAGTGTAGGGTATAGAGTGTAGAGTGTAGGGGATAGAGTGTAGGGTATAGAGTGTAGGGTATAGAGTGTAGGGTATAGAGTGTAGAGATTCGAGTGTAGGGTATAGAGTGTAGTGTGTAGGATATAGAGTGTAGGGTATAGAGTATAGAGTGTAGGGTATAGAGTGTAGGGTATAGAGGGTAGGGTATAGAGTGTATGGAATAGAGTGTAGAGTGTAGAGTGTAGGGTTTAGAGTGTAAGGTAGAGAGTGTAGGGTGTAGAGTGTAGGGTATAGAGTGTAGGGTATAGAGTGTAGGGTATAGAGTGTAGGGTATAGAGTGTATGGTATAGAGTGTAAGGTATAGAGTGTAGGGTATAGAGTGTAGAGTGTAGGGTATAGAGTGTATGGTATAGAGTGTAGGGTATAGAGTGTAGGGTATAGAGTGTAGGGTATAGAGTGTAGGGTATACAGTGTAGAGTGTAGGGTATAGAGTGTAGGGTATAGAGTGTCAGGTATAGAGTGTAGAGTGTAGGGTATAGAGTGTAGGGTGTAGAGTGTAGGGTATAGAGTGTAGGGTGTAGAGTGTAGGGTATAGAGTGTAGGGTATAGAGTGTAGGGTATAGAGTGTATGGTATAGAGTGTAGGGTATAGAGTGTAGGGTATAGAGTGTAGAGTGTAGGGTATAGAGTGTAGAGTGTAGGGTATAGAGTGTAGGGTATAGAGTGTAGGGTATAGAGTGTAGAGTGTAGGGTATAGAGTGTAGTGTATAGAGTGTAGGGTATAGAGTGTAGGGTATAGAGTGTAGAGTGTAGGGTATAGAGTGTAGTGTGTAGGGTATAGAGTGTAGAGTATAGAGTGTAGGGTATAGAGTGTAGGGTCTAGAGGGTAGGGTATAGAGTGTATGGAATAGAGTGTAGAGTGTAGAGTGTAGGGTATAAAGTGTAGGGTATAGAGTGTAGGGTATAGAGTGTAGGGTATAGAGTGTAGGGTATAGAGTGTAGAGTGTAGGGTATAGAGTGTAGGGTATAGAGTATAGAGTGTAGGGTATAGAGTGTAGGGTATAGAGTGTAGAGTGTATGGATTTGAGTGTAGGGTATAGAGTGTAGGGTATAGAGTGTAGAGTATAGAGTATAGAGAGTAGGGTATAGAGTGTAGGGTATAGAGTGTAGGGTATAGAGTGTAGAGTGTAGGGTATAGAGTGTAGGGTATAGAGTGTAGGGTATAGAGTGTATGGTATAGAGTGTAGGGTATAAAGTGTAGAGTGTAGGGTATAGAGTGTAGGGTGTAGGGTATAGAGTGTAGGGTATAGAGTGTAGGGTATAGAGTTTATGTTATAGAGTGTAGGGTATAGAGTGTAGATTGTAGGGTATAGAGTGTAGGGTATAGTGTAGGGTATAGAGTGTATGGTATAGATTGTAGGGTATAGAGTGTAGAGTATAGAGTGTAGGGTATAGAGTGTAGAGTGTAGGGTATAGAGTGTAGAGTGTAGGGGATAGAGTGTAGGGTATAGAGTGTAGGGTATAGAGTGTAGGGTATAGAGTGTAGAGATTCGAGTGTAGGGTATAGAGTGTAGTGTGTAGGATATAGAGTGTAGGGTATAGAGTATAGAGTGTAGGGTATAGAGTGTAGGGTATAGAGGGTAGGGTATAGAGTGTATGGAATAGAGTGTAGAGTGTAGAGTGTAGGGTTTAGAGTGTAAGGTAGAGAGTGTAGGGTGCAGAGTGTAGGGTATAGAGTGTAGGGTATAGAGTGTAGGGTATAGAGTGTAGGGTATAGAGTGTATGGTATAGAGTGTAAGGTATAGAGTGTAGGGTATAGAGTGTAGAGTGTAGGGTATAGAGTGTATGGTATAGAGTGTAGGGTATAGAGTGTAGGGTATAGAGTGTAGGGTATAGAGTGTAGGGTATACAGTTTAGAGTGTAGGGTATAGAGTGTAGGGAATAGAGTGTCAGGTATAGAGTGTAGAGTGTAGGGTATAGAGTGTAGGGTGTAGAGTGTAGGGTATAGAGTGTAGGGTATAGAGTGTAGGGTATAGAGTGTAGGGTAGAGAGTGTATGGTATAGAGTGTAGGGTATAGATTGTAGGGTATAGAGTGTAGAGTGTAGGGTATAGAGTGTATGGTATAGAGTGTAGGGTATAGAGTGTAGGGTATAGAGTGTATGGTATAGAGTGTAGGGTATAAAGTGTAGAGTGTAGGGTATAGAGTGTAGGGTATAGAGTGTAGGGTATGGAGTGTCAGGTATAGAGTGTAGGGTATAGAGTGTATGGTATAGAGTGTAGGGTGTAGAGTGTATGGTTTAGAGTGTAGGGTATAGAGTGTAGGGTATAGAGTGTAGGGTATAGAGTGTAGGGTGTAGAGTGTATGGTATAGAGTGTAGGGTATAGAGTGTAGGGTATAGAGTGTAGAGTATAGAGTGTAGGGTATAGAGTGTAGGGTATAGAGTGTAGAGTGTAGGGTATAGAGTGTAGGATATAGAGTGTAGGGTATAGAGTGTAGAGTGTAGGGTATAGAGTATGGTATAGAGTGTAGGGTATAGAGTGTAGAGTGTAGGGTATAGAGTGTAGGGTATAGAGTGTAGAGTGTAGGGTATAGAGTGTAGGGTATAGAGTGTAGGGTATAGAGTGTAGGGTATAGATTGTAGGGTATAGAGTGTAGAGTGTAGGGTATAGAGTGTAGGGTATAGAGTGTAGAGTGTAGGGATTCGAGTGTAGGGTATAGAGTGTAGTGTGTAGGGTATAGAGTGTAGGGTATAGAGTGTAGGGTATAGAGTGTAGGGTCTAGAGGGTAGGGTATAGAGTGTATGGAATAGAGTGTAGAGTGTAGGGTATAAAGTGTAGGGTATAGAGTGTATGGTATAGAGTGCAGGGTATAGAGTGTAGAGTGTAGGGTATAGAGTGTATGGTATAGAGTGTAGGGTGTAGAGTGTAGGGTATAGAGTGTAGAGTGTAGGGATTAGAGTGTAGGGTATAGAGTGTAGAGTATATAGTGTATGGTATAGAGTGTAGGGTGTAGAGTGTAGGGTATAGAGTGTAGGGTATAGAGTAGGGTATAGAGTGTAGGGTATAGAGTAGGGTATAGAGTGTATGGAATATAGTGTAGAGTATAGAGTGTAGAGTGTAGGGTATAGAGCGTAGGGTGTAGGGTATAGAGTGTAGGGTGTAGAGTGTAGGGTATAGAGTGTAGAGTGTAGGGTATAGAGTGTATGGTATAGAGTGTAGTGTGTAGAGTGTAGGGTATAGAGTGTAGAGTGTAGGGATTAGAGTGTAGGGTATAGAGTGTAGGGTATACAGTGTATGGTATAGAGTGTAGGGTGTAGAGTGTAGAGTATAGAGTGTAGGGTATAGAGTAGGGTATAGAGTGTAGGGTATAGAGTAGGGTATAGAGTGTATGGAATAGAGTGTAGAGTATAGAGTGTAGAGTGTAGGGTATAGAGCGTAGGGTGTAGTGTATAGAGAGTAGGGTATAGAGTGTAGGGTATAGAGTGTAGAGTGTAGGGTATAGAGTGTATGGTATAGAGTGTAGGTTGTAGAGTGTAGGGTATAGAGTGTAGAGTGTAGGGTATAGAGGGTAGGATATAGAGTGTATGGTATACAGTGTAGAGTGTAGGGTATAGAGTGTATAGTGTAGGGTATAGAGTGTAGGGTATAGAGTGTAGGGTATAGAGGGTATGGTATAGAGTGTAGGGTATAGAGTGTAGAGTGTAGGGTATAGAGTGTAGGGTGTAGGGTATACAGTGTATTGTATAGAGTGTAGGGTATAGAGTGTAGGGTATAGAGTGTAGGGTATAGAGTGTAGAGTATAGAGTGTAGGGTATAGAGTGTAGGGTATAGAGTGTAGAGTGTAGGGTATAGAGTGTAGGGTATAGAGTGTAGGGTATAGAGTGTAGGGTATAGAGTGTATGGTATAGAGTGTAGGGTATAGAGTGTAGGGTATAGGGTATAGAGTGTAGGGAATGGAGTGTAGGGTATAGTATGTAGAGTGTAGGGTATAGAGTGTAGGGTATAGATTGTAGGGTATAGAGTGTAGAGTGTACGGTATAGAGTGTAGGGTATAGAGTGTATGGTACAGAGTGTAGAGTGTAGGGTATAGAGTGTATAGTGTAGGGTATAGAGTGTAGGGTATAGTGTGTAGGGTATAGAGTGTATGGTATGGAGTGTAGGGATTATAGTGTAGAGTGTAGGGTATAGAGTGTAGATTGTAGGGTGTAGAGTGTAGAGTGTAGGGTGTAGAGTGTAGAGTGTAGGGTATAGAGTGTAAGGTAGAGAGTGTAAGGTATAGAGTGTATGTTATAGAGTGTAGGGTATAGAATGTAGAGTGTAGGGTATAGAGTGTAGGGTATAGAGTGTATGGTATAGAGTGTAGGGCATAGAGTGTAGAGTGTAGGGTATAGAGTGTAGGGTATAGAGTGTAGGGTATAGAGTGTAGGGTACAGAGTGTATGGTATAGAGTGTAGGGTATAGAGTGTAGAGTGTAGGTTATAGAGTGTAGAGTGTAAGGGTATAGAGTGTAGGGTATAAAGTGTAGGGTATAGAGTGTATGGTATAGAGTGTAGATTGTAGGGATTCGAGTGTAGGGTATAGAGTGTAGAGTGTAGGGTATAGAGTGTAGGGTATAGAGTATAGAGTGTAGCGTATAGAGTGTAGGGTGTAGAGTGTAGGGTATAGACTGTAGAGTGTAGGGTATAGAGTGTAGGGTATAGAGTGTATGGAATAGAGTGTAGAGTGTAGGGTATAAAGTGTAGGGTATAGAGTGTATGGTATAGAGTGTAGGGTATAGAGTGTAGGGTATAGAGTGTAAGGTAGAGAGTGTAAGGTATAGAGTGTATGTTATAGAGTGTAGGGTATAGAGTGTAGAGTGTAGGGTATAGAGTGTAGGGTATAGAGTGTAGGGTATAGAGTGTATGGTATAGAGTGTAGGGTTTAGAGTGTAGAGTGTAGGGAATAGAGTGTAGGGTATAGAGTGTAGGGTATAGAGTGTACGGTAAAGAGTGTACTGTATAGAGTGTAGAGTGTAGGGTATAGAGTGTAGGGTATAGAGTTTATGTTATAGAGTGTAGGGTATAGAGTGTAGAGTGTAGGGTATAGAGTGTAGAGTGTAGGGTTTAGAGTGTAAGGTAGAGAGTGTAGGGTGTAGGGTATAGAGTGTAGGGTATAGAGTGTAGGGTATAGAGTGTATGGTATAGAGTGTAGGGTATAAAGTGTAGGGTATAGAGTGTAGAGTGTAGGGTATAGAGTGTATGGTATAGAGTGTAGGGTATAGAGTGTAGGGTATAGAGTGTAGGGTATAGAGTGTAGAGTGTAGGGTATAGAGTGTAGGGTATAGAGTGTCAGGTATAGAGTGTAGAGTGTAGGGTATAGAGTGTATGGTATAGAGTGTAGGGTGTAGAGTGTATGGTTTAGAGTGTAGGGTATAGAGCGTAGAGTGTAGGGTATAGAGTGTAGGGTGTAGAGTGTATGGTATAGAGTGTAGGGTATAGAGTGTAGAGTGTAGGGTATAGACTGTAGAGTATAGAGTGTAGAATATAGAGTGTAGAGTGTAGGGTATAGAGTGTATGTTATAGAGTGTAGGGTATAGAGTGTAGAGTGTAGGGTATAGAGTGTAGAGTGTAGGGTATAGAGTGTAGGGTATAGAGTGTAGGGTATAGAGTGAAGGATATAGAGTGTAGGGTATAGAGTGTAGGGTATAGAGTATAGAGTGTAGAGTATAGAGTGTAGGGTTTAGAGTGTAGGGTTTAGAGTGTAGAGTGTAGGGTATAGAGTGTAGGGTATAGAGTGTAGAGTGTAGGGTATAGAGTGTAGAGGGTAGGGTATAGAGTGTAGGGTATAGAGTGTAGGGTAAAGAGTGTAGGGTATAGAGTGTAGAGTGTAGGGTATAGAGTGTAGAGTGTAGGGTATAGAGTGTAGATTGTAGGGTATAGAGTGTATGGTATAGAGTGTAGGGTGTAGAGTGTAGGGTATAGAGTGTAGAGTGTAGGGATTAGAGTGTAGGGTATAGAGTGTAGGGTATATAGTGTATGGTATAGAGTGTAGGGTGTAGAGTGTAGGGTATAGAGTGTAGGGTATAGAGTAGGGTATAGAGTGTAGGGTATAGAGTAGGGTATAGAGTGTATGGAATAGAGTGTAGAGTATAGAGTGTAGAGTGTAGGGTATAGAGCGTAGGGTGTAGGGTATAGAGTGTAGGGTATAGAGTGTAGAGTGTAGGGTATAGAGTGTATGGTATAGAGTGTAGGGTGTAGAGTGTAGGGTATAGAGTGTAGAGTGTAGGGTATAGAGTGTATGGTATACAGTGTAGAGTGTAGATTATAGAGTGTATAGTGTAGGGTATAGAGTGTAGGGTATAGAGTGTAGGGTATAGAGGGTATGGTATAGAGTGTAGGGTATAGAGTGTAGAGTGTAGGGTATAGAGTGTAGGGTGTAGGGTATACAGTGTATTGTATAAAGTGTAGGGTATAGAGTGTAGGGAATAGAGTGTAGGGTATAGAGTGTAGGGTATAGAGTGCAGAGTGTAGGGTATAGAGTGTAGGGTATAGAGTGTAGGGTATAGAGTGTAGAGTATAGAGTGTAGGGTATAGAGTGTAGGGTATAGAGTGTAGAGTGTAGGGTATAGAGTGTAGGGTATAGAGTGTAGGGTATAGAGTGTAGGGTATAGAGTGTATGGTATAGAGTGTAGGGTATAGAGTGTAGGGTATAGGGTATAGAGTGTAGGGTATAGAGTGTAGGGTAAAGAGTGTAGGGTATAGAGTGTAGGGTATAGAGTGTAGAGTGTAGGGTATAGAGTGTAGGGTATAGAGTGTAGGGTATAGAGTGTAGGGTATAGAGTGTAGAGTGTAGGGTATAGAGTGTAGAGTGTAGGGTATAGAGTGTAGGGAATGGAGTGTAGGGTATAGTATGTAGAGTGTAGGGTATAGAGTGTAGGGTATAGAGTGTAGGGTATAGATTGTAGGGTATAGAGTGTAGAGTGTACGGTATAGAGTGTAGGGTATAGAGTGTATGGTATAGAGTGTAGAGTGTAGGGTATAGAGTGTATAGTGTAGGGTATAGAGTGTAGGGTATAGCGTGTAGGGTATAGAGTGTATGGTATGGAGTGTAGGGATTATAGTGTAGAGTGTAGGGTATAGAGTGTAGATTGTAGGGTGTACAGTGTAGAGTGTAGGGTGTAGAGTGTAGAGTGTAGGGTATAGAGTGTAAGGTAGAGAGTGTAAGGTATAGAGTGTATGTTATAGAGTGTAGGGTATAGAGTGTAGAGTGTAGGGTATAGAGTGTATGGTATAGAGTGTAGGGCATAGAGTGTAGAGTGTAGGGTATAGAGTGTAGGGTATATAGTGTAGGGTATAGAGTGTAGGGTACAGAGTGTATGGTATAGAGTGTAGGGTATAGAGTGTAGAGTGTAGGTTATAGAGTGTAGAGTGTAAGGGTATAGAGTGTAGGGTATAAAGTGTAGGGTATAGAGTGTATGGTATAGAGTGTAGATTGTAGGGATTCGAGTGTAGGGTATAGAGTGTAGAGTGTAGGGTATAGAGTGTAGGGTATAGAGTATAGAGTGTAGCGTATAGAGTGTAGGGTGTAGAGTGTAGGGTATAGACTGTAGAGTGTAGGGTATAGAGTGTAGGGTATAGAGTGTAGGGTATAGAGTGTATGGAATAGAGTGTAGAGTGTAGGGTATAAAGTGTAGGGTATAGAGTGTATGGTATAGAGTTTAGGGTATAGAGTGTAGGGTATAGAGTGTAAGGTAGAGAGTGTAAGGTATAGAGTGTATGTTATAGAGTGTAGGGTATAGAGTGTAGAGTGTAGGGTATAGAGTGTATGGTATAGAGTGTAGGGTATGAAGTGTATGTTATAGAGTGTAGGGTATAGAGTGTAGAGTGTAGGGTATAGAGTGTATGGTATAGAGTGTAGGGTATAGAGTGTAGGGTATAGAGTGTACGGTAAAGAGTGTACTGTATAGAGTGTAGAGTGTAGGGTATAGAGTGTAGGGTATAGGGTTTATGTTATAGAGTGTAGGGTATAGAGTGTAGAGTGTAGGGTATAGAGTGTAGAGTGTAGGGTTTAGAGTGTAAGGTAGAGAGTGTAGGGTGTAGGGTATAGAGTGTAGGGTATAGAGTGTAGGGTATAGAGTGTATGGTATAGAGTGTAGGGTATAGAGTGTAGAGTGTAGGGTATAGAGTGTATGGTATAGAGTGTAGGGTATAGAGTGTAGGGTATAGATTGTAGGGTATAGAGTGTAGAGTGTACGGTATAGAGTGTAGGGAATGGAGTGTAGGGTATAGTATGTAGAGTGTAGGGTATAGAGTGTAGGGTATAGATTGTAGGGTATAGAGTGTAGGGAATGGAGTGTAGGGTATAGTATGTAGAGTGTAGGGTATAGAGTGTAGGGTATAGAGTGTAGGGTATAGATTGTAGGGTATAGAGTGTAGAGTGTACGGTATAGAGTGTAGGGAATGGAGTGTAGGGTATAGTATGTAGAGTGTAGGGTATAGAGTGTAGGGTATAGATTGTAGGGTATAGAGTGTAGAGTGTACGGTATAGAGTGTAGGGTATAGAGTGTATGGTACAGAGTGTAGAGTGTAGGGTATAGAGTGTATAGTGTAGGGTATAGAGTGTAGGGTATAGTGTGTAGGGTATAGAGTGTATGGTATGGAGTGTAGGGATTATAGTGTAGAGTGTAGGGTATAGAGTGTAGATTGTAGGGTGTAGAGTGTAGAGTGTAGGGTGTAGAGTGTAGAGTGTAGGGTATAGAGTGTAAGGTAGAGAGTGTAAGGTATAGAGTGTATGTTATAGAGTGTAGGGTATAGAGTGTAGAGTGTAGGGTATAGAGTGTAGGGTATAGAGTGTATGGTATAGAGTGTAGGGCATAGAGTGTAGAGTGTAGGGTATAGAGTGTAGGGTATAGAGTGTAGGGTATAGAGTGTAGGGTACAGAGTGTATGGTATAGAGTGTAGGGTATAGAGTGTAGAGTGTAGGTTATAGAGTGTAGAGTGTAAGGGTATAGAGTGTAGGGTATAAAGTGTAGGGTATAGAGTGTATGGTATAGAGTGTAGATTGTAGGGATTCGAGTGTAGGGTATAGAGTGTAGAGTGTAGGGTATAGAGTGTAGGGTATAGAGTATAGAGTGTAGCGTATAGAGTGTAGGGTGTAGAGTGTAGGGTATAGACTGTAGAGTGTAGGGTATAGAGTGTAGGGTATAGAGTGTATGGAATAGAGTGTAGAGTGTAGGGTATAGAGTGTATGGTATAGAGTGTAGGGTATAGAGTGTAGGGTATAGAGTGTAAGGTAGAGAGTGTAAGGTATAGAGTGTATGTTATAGAGTGTAGGGTATAGAGTGTAGAGTGTAGGGTATAGAGTGTAGGGTATAGAGTGTAGGGTATAGAGTGTATGGTATAGAGTGTAGGGTTTAGAGTGTAGAGTGTAGGGAATAGAGTGTAGGGTATAGAGTGTAGGGTATAGAGTGTACGGTAAAGAGTGTACTGTATAGAGTGTAGAGTGTAGGGTATAGAGTGTAGGGTATAGAGTTTATGTTATAGAGTGTAGGGTATAGAGTGTAGAGTGTAGGGTATAGAGTGTAGAGTGTAGGGTTTAGAGTGTAAGGTAGAGAGTGTAGGGTGTAGGGTATAGAGTGTAGGGTATAGAGTGTAGGGTATAGAGTGTATGGTACAGAGTGTAGGGTATAGAGTGTAGGGTATAGAGTGTAGAGTGTAGGGTATAGAGTGTATGGTATAGAGTGTAGGGTATAGAGTGTAGGGTATAGAGTGTAGGGTATAGAGTGTAGAGTGTAGGGTATAGAGTGTAGGGTATAGAGTGTCAGGTATAGAGTGTAGAGTGTAGGGTATAGACTGTAGAGTATAGAGTGTAGAATATAGAGTGTAGAGTGTAGGGTATAGAGTGTAGGGTATAGAGTGTAGGGTATAGAGTGTAGGGTATAGAGTGTAGAGTGTAGGGTATAGAGTGTAGAGTGTAGGGTATAGAGTGTAGGGAATGGAGTGTAGGGTATAGTATGTAGAGTGTAGGGTATAGAGTGTAGGGTATAGAGTGTAGGGTATAGATTGTAGGGTATAGAGTGTAGAGTGTACGGTATAGAGTGTAGGGTATAGAGTGTATGGTATAGAGTGTATAGTGTAGGGTATAGAGTGTAGGGTATTGCGTGTAGGGTATAGAGTGTATGGTATGGAGTGTAGGGATTATAGTGTAGAGTGTAGGGTATAGAGTGTAGATTGTAGGGTGTACAGTGTAGAGTGTAGGGTGTAGAGTGTAGAGTGTAGGGTATAGAGTGTAAGGTAGAGAGTGTAAGGTATAGAGTGTATGTTATAGAGTGTAGGGTATAGAGTGTAGAGTGTAGGGTATAGAGTGTATGGTATAGAGTGTAGGGCATAGAGTGTAGAGTGTAGGGTATAGAGTGTAGGGTATAGAGTGTAGGGTATAGAGTGTAGGGTACAGAGTGTATGGTATAGAGTGTAGGGTATAGAGTGTAGAGTGTAGGTTATAGAGTGTAGAGTGTAAGGGTATAGAGTGTAGGGTATAAAGTGTAGGGTATAGAGTGTATGGTATAGAGTGTAGATTGTAGGGATTCGAGTGTAGGGTATAGAGTGTAGAGTGTAGGGTATAGAGTGTAGGGTATAGAGTATAGAGTGTAGCGTATAGAGTGTAGGGTGTAGAGTGTAGGGTATAGACTGTAGAGTGTAGGGTATAGAGTGTAGGGTATAGAGTGTAGGGTATAGAGTGTATGGAATAGAGTGTAGAGTGTAGGGTATAAAGTGTAGGGTATAGAGTGTATGGTGTAGAGTGTAGGGTATAGAGTGTAGGGTATAGAGTGTAAGGTAGAGAGTGTAAGGTATAGAGTGTATGTTATAGAGTGTAGGGTATAGAGTGTAGAGTGTAGGGTATAGAGTGTATGGTATAGAGTGTAGGGTATAGAGTGTATGTTATAGAGTGTAGGGTATAGAGTGTAGAGTGTAGGGTATAGAGTGTATGGTATAGAGTGTAGGGTATAGAGTGTAGGGTATAGAGTGTACGGTAAAGAGTGTACTGTATAGAGTGTAGAGTGTAGGGTATAGAGTGTAGGGTATAGGGTTTATGTTATAGAGTGTAGAGTATAGAGTGTAGAGTGTAGGGTATAGAGTGTAGAGTGTAGGGTTTAGAGTGTAAGGTCGAGAGTGTAGGGTGTCGGGTATAGAGTGTAGGGTATAGAGTGTAGGGTATAGAGTGTATGGTATAGAGTGTAGGGTATAGAGTGTAGAGTGTAGGGTATAGAGTGTATGGTATAGAGTGTAGGGTATAGAGTGTAGGGTATAGAGTGTAGGGTATAGAGTGTAGAGTGTAGGGTATAGAGTGTAGGGTATAGAGTGTCAGGTATAGAGTGTAGAGTGTATGGTATAGAGTGTATGGTATAGAGTGTAGGGTGTAGAGTGTATGGATTAGAGTGTAGGGTATAGAGCGTAGAGTGTAGGGTATAGAGTGTAGGGTGTAGAGTGTATGGTATAGAGTGTAGGGTATAGAGTGTAGAGTGTAGGGTATAGAGTGTAGAGTATAGAGTGTAGAATATAGAGTGTAGAGTGTAGGGTATAGAGTGTATGGTATAGAGTGTAGGGTATAGAGTGTATGTTATAGAGTGTAGGGTATAGAGTGTAGAGTGTAGGGTATAGAGTGTAGGGTATAGAGTGTAGGGTATAGAGTGTAGGGTATAGAGTGTAGGGTATAGAGTGTATGGTATAGAGTGTAGGGTATAAAGTGTAGAGTGTAGGGTATAGAGTGTAGGGTGTAGGGTATAGAGTGTAGGGTATAGAGTGTAGGGTATAGAGTTTATGTTATAGAGTGTAGGGTATAGAGTGTAGATTGTAGGGTATAGAGTGTAGGGTATAGTGTAGGGTATAGAGTGTATGGTATAGATTGTAGGGTATAGAGTGTAGAGTATAGAGTGTAGGGTATAGAGTGTAGAGTGTAGGGTATAGAGTGTAGAGTGTAGGGGATAGAGTGTAGGGTATAGAGTGTAGGGTATAGAGTGTAGGGTATAGAGTGTAGAGATTCGAGTGTAGGGTATAGAGTGTAGTGTGTAGGATATAGAGTGTAGGGTATAGAGTATAGAGTGTAGGGTATAGAGTGTAGGGTATAGAGGGTAGGGTATAGAGTGTATGGAATAGAGTGTAGAGTGTAGAGTGTAGGGTTTAGAGTGTAAGGTAGAGAGTGTAGGGTGCAGAGTGTAGGGTATAGAGTGTAGGGTATAGAGTGTAGGGTATAGAGTGTAGGGTATAGAGTGTATGGTATAGAGTGTAAGGTATAGAGTGTAGGGTATAGAGTGTAGAGTGTAGGGTATAGAGTGTATGGTATAGAGTGTAGGGTATAGAGTGTAGGGTATAGAGTGTAGGGTATAGAGTGTAGGGTATACAGTTTAGAGTGTAGGGTATAGAGTGTAGGGTATAGAGTGTCAGGTATAGAGTGTAGAGTGTAGGGTATAGAGTGTAGGGTGTAGAGTGTAGGGTATAGAGTGTAGGGTATAGAGTGTAGGGTATAGAGTGTAGGGTAGAGAGTGTATGGTATAGAGTGTAGGGTATAGATTGTAGGGTATAGAGTGTAGAGTGTAGGGTATAGAGTGTATGGTATAGAGTGTAGGGTATAGAGTGTAGGGTATAGAGTGTATGGTATAGAGTGTAGGGTATAAAGTGTAGAGTGTAGGGTATAGAGTGTAGGGTATAGAGTGTAGGGTATGGAGTGTCAGGTATAGAGTGTAGGGTATAGAGTGTATGGTATAGAGTGTAGGGTGTAGAGTGTATGGTTTAGAGTGTAGGGTATAGAGTGTAGGGTATAGAGTGTAGGGTATAGAGTGTAGGGTGTAGAGTGTATGGTATAGAGTGTAGGGTATAGAGTGTAGGGTATAGAGTGTAGAGTATAGAGTGTAGGGTATAGAGTGTAGGGTATAGAGTGTAGAGTGTAGGGTATAGAGTGTAGGATATAGAGTGTAGGGTATAGAGTGTAGAGTGTAGGGTATAGAGTATGGTATAGAGTGTAGGGTATAGAGTGTAGAGTGTAGGGTATAGAGTGTAGGGTATAGAGTGTAGAGTGTAGGGTATAGAGTGTAGGGTATAGAGTGTAGGGTATAGAGTGTAGGGTATAGATTGTAGGGTATAGAGTGTAGAGTGTAGGGTATAGAGTGTAGGGTATAGAGTGTAGAGTGTAGGGATTCGAGTGTAGGGTATAGAGTGTAGTGTGTAGGGTATAGAGTGTAGGGTATAGAGTGTAGGGTATAGAGTGTAGGGTCTAGAGGGTAGGGTATAGAGTGTATGGAATAGAGTGTAGAGTGTAGGGTATAAAGTGTAGGGTATAGAGTGTATGGTATAGAGTGCAGGGTATAGAGTGTAGAGTGTAGGGTATAGAGTGTATGGTATAGAGTGTAGGGTGTAGAGTGTAGGGTATAGAGTGTAGAGTGTAGGGATTAGAGTGTAGGGTATAGAGTGTAGAGTATATAGTGTATGGTATAGAGTGTAGGGTGTAGAGTGTAGGGTATAGAGTGTAGGGTATAGAGTAGGGTATAGAGTGTAGGGTATAGAGTAGGGTATAGAGTGTATGGAATATAGTGTAGAGTATAGAGTGTAGAGTGTAGGGTATAGAGCGTAGGGTGTAGGGTATAGAGTGTAGGGTGTAGAGTGTAGGGTATAGAGTGTAGAGTGTAGGGTATAGAGTGTATGGTATAGAGTGTAGTGTGTAGAGTGTAGGGTATAGAGTGTAGAGTGTAGGGATTAGAGTGTAGGGTATAGAGTGTAGGGTATACAGTGTATGGTATAGAGTGTAGGGTGTAGAGTGTAGAGTATAGAGTGTAGGGTATAGAGTAGGGTATAGAGTGTAGGGTATAGAGTAGGGTATAGAGTGTATGGAATAGAGTGTAGAGTATAGAGTGTAGAGTGTAGGGTATAGAGCGTAGGGTGTAGTGTATAGAGAGTAGGGTATAGAGTGTAGGGTATAGAGTGTAGAGTGTAGGGTATAGAGTGTATGGTATAGAGTGTAGGTTGTAGAGTGTAGGGTATAGAGTGTAGAGTGTAGGGTATAGAGGGTAGGATATAGAGTGTATGGTATACAGTGTAGAGTGTAGGGTATAGAGTGTATAGTGTAGGGTATAGAGTGTAGGGTATAGAGTGTAGGGTATAGAGGGTATGGTATAGAGTGTAGGGTATAGAGTGTAGAGTGTAGGGTATAGAGTGTAGGGTGTAGGGTATACAGTGTATTGTATAGAGTGTAGGGTATAGAGTGTAGGGTATAGAGTGTAGGGTATAGAGTGTAGAGTATAGAGTGTAGGGTATAGAGTGTAGGGTATAGAGTGTAGAGTGTAGGGTATAGAGTGTAGGGTATAGAGTGTAGGGTATAGAGTGTAGGGTATAGAGTGTATGGTATAGAGTGTAGGGTATAGAGTGTAGGGTATAGGGTATAGAGTGTAGGGAATGGAGTGTAGGGTATAGTATGTAGAGTGTAGGGTATAGAGTGTAGGGTATAGATTGTAGGGTATAGAGTGTAGAGTGTACGGTATAGAGTGTAGGGTATAGAGTGTATGGTACAGAGTGTAGAGTGTAGGGTATAGAGTGTATAGTGTAGGGTATAGAGTGTAGGGTATAGTGTGTAGGGTATAGAGTGTATGGTATGGAGTGTAGGGATTATAGTGTAGAGTGTAGGGTATAGAGTGTAGATTGTAGGGTGTAGAGTGTAGAGTGTAGGGTGTAGAGTGTAGAGTGTAGGGTATAGAGTGTAAGGTAGAGAGTGTAAGGTATAGAGTGTATGTTATAGAGTGTAGGGTATAGAATGTAGAGTGTAGGGTATAGAGTGTAGGGTATAGAGTGTATGGTATAGAGTGTAGGGCATAGAGTGTAGAGTGTAGGGTATAGAGTGTAGGGTATAGAGTGTAGGGTATAGAGTGTAGGGTACAGAGTGTATGGTATAGAGTGTAGGGTATAGAGTGTAGAGTGTAGGTTATAGAGTGTAGAGTGTAAGGGTATAGAGTGTAGGGTATAAAGTGTAGGGTATAGAGTGTATGGTATAGAGTGTAGATTGTAGGGATTCGAGTGTAGGGTATAGAGTGTAGAGTGTAGGGTATAGAGTGTAGGGTATAGAGTATAGAGTGTAGCGTATAGAGTGTAGGGTGTAGAGTGTAGGGTATAGACTGTAGAGTGTAGGGTATAGAGTGTAGGGTATAGAGTGTATGGAATAGAGTGTAGAGTGTAGGGTATAAAGTGTAGGGTATAGAGTGTATGGTATAGAGTGTAGGGTATAGAGTGTAGGGTATAGAGTGTAAGGTAGAGAGTGTAAGGTATAGAGTGTATGTTATAGAGTGTAGGGTATAGAGTGTAGAGTGTAGGGTATAGAGTGTAGGGTATAGAGTGTAGGGTATAGAGTGTATGGTATAGAGTGTAGGGTTTAGAGTGTAGAGTGTAGGGAATAGAGTGTAGGGTATAGAGTGTAGGGTATAGAGTGTACGGTAAAGAGTGTACTGTATAGAGTGTAGAGTGTAGGGTATAGAGTGTAGGGTATAGAGTTTATGTTATAGAGTGTAGGGTATAGAGTGTAGAGTGTAGGGTATAGAGTGTAGAGTGTAGGGTTTAGAGTGTAAGGTAGAGAGTGTAGGGTGTAGGGTATAGAGTGTAGGGTATAGAGTGTAGGGTATAGAGTGTATGGTATAGAGTGTAGGGTATAAAGTGTAGGGTATAGAGTGTAGAGTGTAGGGTATAGAGTGTATGGTATAGAGTGTAGGGTATAGAGTGTAGGGTATAGAGTGTAGGGTATAGAGTGTAGAGTGTAGGGTATAGAGTGTAGGGTATAGAGTGTCAGGTATAGAGTGTAGAGTGTAGGGTATAGAGTGTATGGTATAGAGTGTAGGGTGTAGAGTGTATGGTTTAGAGTGTAGGGTATAGAGCGTAGAGTGTAGGGTATAGAGTGTAGGGTGTAGAGTGTATGGTATAGAGTGTAGGGTATAGAGTGTAGAGTGTAGGGTATAGACTGTAGAGTATAGAGTGTAGAATATAGAGTGTAGAGTGTAGGGTATAGAGTGTATGTTATAGAGTGTAGGGTATAGAGTGTAGAGTGTAGGGTATAGAGTGTAGAGTGTAGGGTATAGAGTGTAGGGTATAGAGTGTAGGGTATAGAGTGAAGGATATAGAGTGTAGGGTATAGAGTGTAGGGTATAGAGTATAGAGTGTAGAGTATAGAGTGTAGGGTTTAGAGTGTAGGGTTTAGAGTGTAGAGTGTAGGGTATAGAGTGTAGGGTATAGAGTGTAGAGTGTAGGGTATAGAGTGTAGAGGGTAGGGTATAGAGTGTAGGGTATAGAGTGTAGGGTAAAGAGTGTAGGGTATAGAGTGTAGAGTGTAGGGTATAGAGTGTACAGTGTAGGGTATAGAGTGTAGATTGTAGGGTATAGAGTGTATGGTATAGAGTGTAGGGTGTAGAGTGTAGGGTATAGAGTGTAGAGTGTAGGGATTAGAGTGTAGGGTATAGAATGTAGGGTATATAGTGTATGGTATAGAGTGTAGGGTGTAGAGTGTAGGGTATAGAGTGTAGGGTATAGAGTAGGGTATAGAGTGTAGGGTATAGAGTAGGGTATAGAGTGTATGGAATAGAGTGTAGAGTATAGAGTGTAGAGTGTAGGGTATAGAGCGTAGGGTGTAGGGTATAGAGTGTAGGGTATAGAGTGTAGAGTGTAGGGTATAGAGTGTATGGTATAGAGTGTAGGGTGTAGAGTGTAGGGTATAGAGTGTAGAGTGTAGGGTATAGAGTGTATGGTATACAGTGTAGAGTGTAGATTATAGAGTGTATAGTGTAGGGTATAGAGTGTAGGGTATAGAGTGTAGGGTATAGAGGGTATGGTATAGAGTGTAGGGTATAGAGTGTAGAGTGTAGGGTATAGAGTGTAGGGTGTAGGGTATACAGTGTATTGTATAAAGTGTAGGGTATAGAGTGTAGGGAATAGAGTGTAGGGTATAGAGTGTAGGGTATAGAGTGCAGAGTGTAGGGTATAGAGTGTAGGGTATAGAGTGTAGGGTATAGAGTGTAGAGTATAGAGTGTAGGGTATAGAGTGTAGGGTATAGAGTGTAGAGTGTAGGGTATAGAGTGTAGGGTATAGAGTGTAGGGTATAGAGTGTAGGGTATAGAGTGTATGGTATAGAGTGTAGGGTATAGAGTGTAGGGTATAGGGTATAGAGTGTAGGGTATAGAGTGTAGGGTAAAGAGTGTAGGGTATAGAGTGTAGGGTATAGAGTGTAGAGTGTAGGGTATAGAGTGTAGGGTATAGAGTGTAGGGTATAGAGTGTAGGGTATAGAGTGTAGAGTGTAGGGTATAGAGTGTAGAGTGTAGGGTATAGAGTGTAGGGAATGGAGTGTAGGGTATAGTATGTAGAGTGTAGGGTATAGAGTGTAGGGTATAGAGTGTAGGGTATAGATTGTAGGGTATAGAGTGTAGAGTGTACGGTATAGAGTGTAGGGTATAGAGTGTATGGTATAGAGTGTAGAGTGTAGGGTATAGAGTGTATAGTGTAGGGTATAGAGTGTAGGGTATAGCGTGTAGGGTATAGAGTGTATGGTATGGAGTGTAGGGATTATAGTGTAGAGTGTAGGGTATAGAGTGTAGATTGTAGGGTGTACAGTGTAGAGTGTAGGGTGTAGAGTGTAGAGTGTAGGGTATAGAGTGTAAGGTAGAGAGTGTAAGGTATAGAGTGTATGTTATAGAGTGTAGGGTATAGAGTGTAGAGTGTAGGGTATAGAGTGTATGGTATAGAGTGTAGGGCATAGAGTGTAGAGTGTAGGGTATAGAGTGTAGGGTATAGAGTGTAGGGTATAGAGTGTAGGGTACAGAGTGTATGGTATAGAGTGTAGGGTATAGAGTGTAGAGTGTAGGTTATAGAGTGTAGAGTGTAAGGGTATAGAGTGTAGGGTATAAAGTGTAGGGTATAGAGTGTATGGTATAGAGTGTAGATTGTAGGGATTCGAGTGTAGGGTATAGAGTGTAGAGTGTAGGGTATAGAGTGTAGGGTATAGAGTATAGAGTGTAGCGTATAGAGTGTAGGGTGTAGAGTGTAGGGTATAGACTGTAGAGTGTAGGGTATAGAGTGTAGGGTATAGAGTGTAGGGTATAGAGTGTATGGAATAGAGTGTAGAGTGTAGGGTATAAAGTGTAGGGTATAGAGTGTATGGTATAGAGTTTAGGGTATAGAGTGTAGGGTATAGAGTGTAAGGTAGAGAGTGTAAGGTATAGAGTGTATGTTATAGAGTGTAGGGTATAGAGTGTAGAGTGTAGGGTATAGAGTGTATGGTATAGAGTGTAGGGTATGAAGTGTATGTTATAGAGTGTAGGGTATAGAGTGTAGAGTGTAGGGTATAGAGTGTATGGTATAGAGTGTAGGGTATAGAGTGTAGGGTATAGAGTGTACGGTAAAGAGTGTACTGTATAGAGTGTAGAGTGTAGGGTATAGAGTGTAGGGTATAGGGTTTATGTTATAGAGTGTAGGGTATAGAGTGTAGAGTGTAGGGTATAGAGTGTAGAGTGTAGGGTTTAGAGTGTAAGGTAGAGAGTGTAGGGTGTAGGGTATAGAGTGTAGGGTATAGAGTGTAGGGTATAGAGTGTATGGTATAGAGTGTAGGGTATAGAGTGTAGAGTGTAGGGTATAGAGTGTATGGTATAGAGTGTAGGGTATAGAGTGTAGGGTATAGATTGTAGGGTATAGAGTGTAGAGTGTACGGTATAGAGTGTAGGGAATGGAGTGTAGGGTATAGTATGTAGAGTGTAGGGTATAGAGTGTAGGGTATAGATTGTAGGGTATAGAGTGTAGGGAATGGAGTGTAGGGTATAGTATGTAGAGTGTAGGGTATAGAGTGTAGGGTATAGAGTGTAGGGTATAGATTGTAGGGTATAGAGTGTAGAGTGTACGGTATAGAGTGTAGGGAATGGAGTGTAGGGTATAGTATGTAGAGTGTAGGGTATAGAGTGTAGGGTATAGATTGTAGGGTATAGAGTGTAGAGTGTACGGTATAGAGTGTAGGGTATAGAGTGTATGGTACAGAGTGTAGAGTGTAGGGTATAGAGTGTATAGTGTAGGGTATAGAGTGTAGGGTATAGTGTGTAGGGTATAGAGTGTATGGTATGGAGTGTAGGGATTATAGTGTAGAGTGTAGGGTATAGAGTGTAGATTGTAGGGTGTAGAGTGTAGAGTGTAGGGTGTAGAGTGTAGAGTGTAGGGTATAGAGTGTAAGGTAGAGAGTGTAAGGTATAGAGTGTATGTTATAGAGTGTAGGGTATAGAGTGTAGAGTGTAGGGTATAGAGTGTAGGGTATAGAGTGTATGGTATAGAGTGTAGGGCATAGAGTGTAGAGTGTAGGGTATAGAGTGTAGGGTATAGAGTGTAGGGTATAGAGTGTAGGGTACAGAGTGTATGGTATAGAGTGTAGGGTATAGAGTGTAGAGTGTAGGTTATAGAGTGTAGAGTGTAAGGGTATAGAGTGTAGGGTATAAAGTGTAGGGTATAGAGTGTATGGTATAGAGTGTAGATTGTAGGGATTCGAGTGTAGGGTATAGAGTGTAGAGTGTAGGGTATAGAGTGTAGGGTATAGAGTATAGAGTGTAGCGTATAGAGTGTAGGGTGTAGAGTGTAGGGTATAGACTGTAGAGTGTAGGGTATAGAGTGTAGGGTATAGAGTGTATGGAATAGAGTGTAGAGTGTAGGGTATAGAGTGTATGGTATAGAGTGTAGGGTATAGAGTGTAGGGTATAGAGTGTAAGGTAGAGAGTGTAAGGTATAGAGTGTATGTTATAGAGTGTAGGGTATAGAGTGTAGAGTGTAGGGTATAGAGTGTAGGGTATAGAGTGTAGGGTATAGAGTGTATGGTATAGAGTGTAGGGTTTAGAGTGTAGAGTGTAGGGAATAGAGTGTAGGGTATAGAGTGTAGGGTATAGAGTGTACGGTAAAGAGTGTACTGTATAGAGTGTAGAGTGTAGGGTATAGAGTGTAGGGTATAGAGTTTATGTTATAGAGTGTAGGGTATAGAGTGTAGAGTGTAGGGTATAGAGTGTAGAGTGTAGGGTTTAGAGTGTAAGGTAGAGAGTGTAGGGTGTAGGGTATAGAGTGTAGGGTATAGAGTGTAGGGTATAGAGTGTATGGTACAGAGTGTAGGGTATAGAGTGTAGGGTATAGAGTGTAGAGTATAGGGTATAGAGTGTATGGTATAGAGTGTAGGGTATAGAGTGTAGGGTATAGAGTGTAGGGTATAGAGTGTAGAGTGTAGGGTATAGAGTGTAGGGTATAGAGTGTCAGGTATAGAGTGTAGAGTGTAGGGTATAGACTGTAGAGTATAGAGTGTAGAATATAGAGTGTAGAGTGTAGGGTATAGAGTGTAGGGTATAGAGTGTAGGGTATAGAGTGTAGGGTATAGAGTGTAGAGTGTAGGGTATAGAGTGTAGAGTGTAGGGTATAGAGTGTAGGGAATGGAGTGTAGGGTATAGTATGTAGAGTGTAGGGTATAGAGTGTAGGGTATAGAGTGTAGGGTATAGATTGTAGGGTATAGAGTGTAGAGTGTACGGTATAGAGTGTAGGGTATAGAGTGTATGGTATAGAGTGTAGAGTGTAGGGTATAGAGTGTATAGTGTAGGGTATAGAGTGTAGGGTATAGCGTGTAGGGTATAGAGTGTATGGTATGGAGTGTAGGGATTATAGTGTAGAGTGTAGGGTATAGAGTGTAGATTGTAGGGTGTACAGTGTAGAGTGTAGGGTGTAGAGTGTAGAGTGTAGGGTATAGAGTGTAAGGTAGAGAGTGTAAGGTATAGAGTGTATGTTATAGAGTGTAGGGTATAGAGTGTAGAGTGTAGGGTATAGAGTGTATGGTATAGAGTGTAGGGCATAGAGTGTAGAGTGTAGGGTATAGAGTGTAGGGTATAGAGTGTAGGGTATAGAGTGTAGGGTACAGAGTGTATGGTATAGAGTGTAGGGTATAGAGTGTAGAGTGTAGGTTATAGAGTGTAGAGTGTAAGGGTATAGAGTGTAGGGTATAAAGTGTAGGGTATAGAGTGTATGGTATAGAGTGTAGATTGTAGGGATTCGAGTGTAGGGTATAGAGTGTAGAGTGTAGGGTATAGAGTGTAGGGTATAGAGTATAGAGTGTAGCGTATAGAGTGTAGGGTGTAGAGTGTAGGGTATAGACTGTAGAGTGTAGGGTATAGAGTGTAGGGTATAGAGTGTAGGGTATAGAGTGTATGGAATAGAGTGTAGAGTGTAGGGTATAAAGTGTAGGGTATAGAGTGTATGGTGTAGAGTGTAGGGTATAGAGTGTAGGGTATAGAGTGTAAGGTAGAGAGTGTAAGGTATAGAGTGTATGTTATAGAGTGTAGGGTATAGAGTGTAGAGTGTAGGGTATAGAGTGTATGGTATAGAGTGTAGGGTATAGAGTGTATGTTATAGAGTGTAGGGTATAGAGTGTAGAGTGTAGGGTATAGAGTGTATGGTATAGAGTGTAGGGTATAGAGTGTAGGGTATAGAGTGTACGGTAAAGAGTGTACTGTATAGAGTGTAGAGTGTAGGGTATAGAGTGTAGGGTATAGGGTTTATGTTATAGAGTGTAGAGTATAGAGTGTAGAGTGTAGGGTATAGAGTGTAGAGTGTAGGGTTTAGAGTGTAAGGTCGAGAGTGTAGGGTGTCGGGTATAGAGTGTAGGGTATAGAGTGTAGGGTATAGAGTGTATGGTATAGAGTGTAGGGTATAGAGTGTAGAGTGTAGGGTATAGAGTGTATGGTATAGAGTGTAGGGTATAGAGTGTAGGGTATAGAGTGTAGGGTATAGAGTGTAGAGTGTAGGGTATAGAGTGTAGGGTATAGAGTGTCAGGTATAGAGTGTAGAGTGTATGGTATAGAGTGTATGGTATAGAGTGTAGGGTGTAGAGTGTATGGATTAGAGTGTAGGGTATAGAGCGTAGAGTGTAGGGTATAGAGTGTAGGGTGTAGAGTGTATGGTATAGAGTGTAGGGTATAGAGTGTAGAGTGTAGGGTATAGAGTGTAGAGTATAGAGTGTAGAATATAGAGTGTAGAGTGTAGGGTATAGAGTGTATGTTATAGAGTGTAGGGTATAGAGTGTAGAGTGTAGGGTATAGAGTGTAGGGTATAGAGTGTAGGGTATAGAGTGAAGGGTATAGAGTGTAGGGTATAGAGTGTAGGGTATAGAGTATAGAGTGTAGAGTATAGAGTGTAGGGTTTAGAGTGTAGGGTTTAGAGTGTAGAGTGTAGGGTATAGAGTGTAGGGTATAGAGTGTAGAGTGTAGGGTATAGAGTGTATGGTATAGAGTGTAGGGTATAGAGTGTAGAGTGTAGGGTATAGAGTGTAGGGTATAGAGTGTAGGGTAAAGAGTGTAGGGTATAGAGTGTAGAGTGTAGGGTATAGAGTGTAGAGTGTAGGGTATAGAGTGTAGGTATAGAGTGTAGGGTATAGAGTGTAGAGTGTAGGGTATAGAGTGTAGGGTATAGAGTGTAGGGTATAGAGTGTAGGGTATAGATTGTAGAGCGTAGGGATTCGAGTGTAGGGTATAGAATGTAGTGTGTAGGGTATAGAGTGTAGAGTATAGAGTGTAGGGTATAGAGTGTAGGGTATAGAGTGTAGGGTATAGAGTGTATGGAATAGAGTGTAGAGTGTAGAGTTTAGGGTATAAAGTGTAGGGTATAGAGTGTAGGGTATAGAGTGTAGGGCATAGAGTGTAGAGTGTAGGGTATAGAGTGTAGGGTATAGAGTATAGAGTGTAGGGTATAGAGTGTAGGGTATAGAGTGTAGAGTGTATGGATTCGAGTGTAGGGTATAGAGTGTAGGGTATAGAGTGTAGAGTATAGAGAGTAGGGTATAGAGTGTAGGGTATAGAGTGTAGAGTGTAGGGTATAGAGTGTAGGGTATAGAGTGTATGGAATAGAGTTTAGAGTGTAGGTTATAGAGTGTAGGGTATAGAGTGTAGGGTATAGAGTGTATGGTATAGAGTGTAGGGTATAAAGTGTAGAGTGTAGGGTATAGAGTGTAGAGTGTAGGGTATAGAGTGTAGGGTATAGAGTTTATGTTATAGAGTGTAGGGTATAGAGTGTAGATTGTAGGGTATAGAGTGTAGGGTATAGAGTGTAGGGTATAGAGTGTATGGTATAGATTGTAGGGTATAGAGTGTAGAGTATAGAGTGTAGGGTATAGAGTGTAGAGTGTAGGGTATAGAGTGTAGAGTGTAGGGGATAGAGTGTAGGGTATAGAGTGTAGGGTATAGAGTGTAGGGTATAGAGTGTAGGGATTCGAGTGTAGGGTATAGAGTGTAGTGTGTAGGGTATAGAGTGTAGGGTATAGAGGGTAGGGTATAGAGGGTAGGGTATAGAGTGTATGGAATAGAGTGTAGAGTGTAGAGTGTAGGGTTTAGAGTGTAAGGTAGAGAGTGTAGGGTGTAGAGTGTAGGGTATAGAGTGTAGGGTATAGAGTGTAGGGTATAGAGTGTAGGGTATAGAGTGTATGGTATAGAGTGTAAGGTATAGAGTGTAGGGTATAGAGTGTAGAGTGTACGGTATAGAGTGTATGGTATAGAGTGTAGGGTATAGAGTGTAGGGTATAGAGTGTAGGGTATAGAGTGTAGGGTATACAGTGTAGAGTGTAGGGGATAGAGTGTACATTATAGAGTGTAGGGTATAGAGTGTCAGGTATAGAGTGTAGAGTGTAGGGTATAGAGTGTAGGGTGTAGAGTGTAGGGTATAGAGTGTAGGTTATAGAGTGTAGGGTATAGAGTGTATGGTATAGAGTGTAGGGTATAGAGTGTAGGGTATAGAGTGTAGAGTGTAGGGTATAGAGTGTATGGTATAGAGTGTAGGGTATAGAGTGTCGGGTATAGAGTGTATGGTATAGAGTGTAGAGTGTAGGGTATAGAGTGTAGGGTATAGAGTGTAGGGTATGGAGTGTCAGGTATAGAGTGTAGAGTGTAGGGTATAGAGTGTATGGTATAGAGTGTAGGGTGTAGAGTGTAGGGTATAGAGTGTAGGGTATAGAGTGTATGGTATAGAGTGTAGAGTGTAGGGTATAGAGTGTATGGTATAGAGTGTAGGGTATAGAGTGTAGGGTATAGAGTGTAGGGTATAGAGTGTAGAGTGTAGGGTATAGAGTGTAGGGTATAGAGTGTAAGGTATAGAGTGTAGAGTGTAGGGTATAGAGTGTATGGTATAGAGTGTAGGGTGTAGAGTGTATGGTTTAGAGTGTAGGGTATAGAGCGTAGAGTGTAGGGTATAGAGTGTAGGGTGTAGAGTGTATGGTATAGAGTGTAGGGTATAGAGTGTAGAGTGTAGGGTATAGAGTGTATGTTATAGAGTGTAGGGTATAGAGTGTAGAGTGTAGGGTATAGAGTGTAGAGTGTAGGGTATAGAGTGTAGAGTGTAGGGTATAGAGTGTATGGTATAGAGTGTAGGGTGTAGAGTGTAGGGTATAGAGTGTAGAGTGTAGGGATTAGAGTGTAGGGTATAGAGTGTAGGGTATATAGTGTATGGTATAGAGTGTAGGGTGTAGAGTGTAGGGTATAGAGTGTAGGGTATAGAGTAGGGTATAGAGTGTAGGGTATAGAGTAGGGTATAGAGTGTATGGAATAGAGTGTAGGGTGTAGAGTGTAGGGTATAGAGTGTAGAGTGTAGGGTATAGAGTGTAGGGTATAGAGTGTATGGTATACAGTGTAGAGTGTAGGGTATAGAGTGTATAGTGTAGGGTATAGAGTGTAGGGTATAGAGTGTAGGGTATAGAGGGTATGGTATAGAGTGTAGGGTATAGAGTGTAGAGTGTAGGGTATAGAGTGTAGGGTGTAGGGTATACAGTGTATTGTATAAAGTGTAGGGTATAGAGTGTAGGGAATAGAGTGTAGGGTATAGAGTGTAGGGTGTAGGGTATAGAGCGTATGGTGTAGGGTATAGAGAGTAGGGTATAGAGTGTAGGGTATAGAGTGTAGAGTGTAGGGTATAGAGTGTATGGTATAGAGTGTAGGGTGTAGAGTGTAGGGTATAGAGTGTAGAGTGTAGGGTATAGAGTGTAGGGTATAGAGTGTATGGTATACAGTGTAGAGTGTAGGGTATAGAGTGTATAGTGTAGGGTATAGTGTGTAGGGTATAGAGTGTAGGGTATAGAGGGTATGGTATAGAGTGTAGGGTATAGAGTGTAGAGTGTAGGGTATAGAGTGTAGGGTGTAGGGTATACAGTGTATTGTATAAAGTGTAGGGTATAGAGTGTAGGGAATAGAGTGTAAGTTATAGAGTGTAGGGTATAGAGTGCAGAGTGTAGGGTATAGAGTGTAGGGTATAGAGTGTAGGGTATAGAGTGTAGAGTATAGAGTGTAGGGTATAGAGTGTAGGGTATAGAGTGTAGAGTGTAGGGTATAGAGTGTAGGGTATAGAGTGTAGGGTATAGAGTGTATGGTATAGAGTGTAGGGTATAGAGTGTAGGGTATAGGGTATAGAGTGTAGGGTTTAGAGTGTAGGGTAAAGAGTGTAGGGTACAGAGTGTAGGGATTCGAGTGTAGGGTATAGAGTGTAGTGTGTAGGGTATAGAGTGTAGGGTATAGAGGGTAGGGTATAGAGGGTAGGGTATAGAGTGTATGGAATAGAGTGTAGTGTGTAGAGTGTAGGGTTTAGAGTGTAAGGTAGAGAGTGTAGGGTGTAGAGTGTAGGGTATAGAGTGTAGGGTATAGAGTGTAGGGTATAGAGTGTAGGGTATAGAGTGTATGGTATAGAGTGTAAGGTATAGAGTGTAGGGTATAGAGTGTAGAGTGTACGGTATAGAGTGTATGGTATAGAGTGTAGGGTATAGAGTGTAGGGTATAGAGTGTAGGGTATAGAGTGTAGGGTATACAGTGTAGAGTGTAGGGTATAGAGTGTACATTATAGAGTGTAGGGTATAGAGTGTCAGGTATAGAGTGTAGGGTGTAGAGTGTAGGGTATAGAGTGTAGGGTGTAGAGTGTAGGGTATAGAGTGTAGGTTATAGAGTGTAGGGTATAGAGTGTATGGTATAGAGTGTAGGGTATAGAGTGTAGGGTATAGAGTGTAGAGTGTAGGGTATAGAGTGTATGGTATAGAGTGTAGGGTATAGAGTGTCGGGTATAGAGTGTATGGTATAGAGTGTAGAGTGTAGGGTATAGAGTGTAGGGTATAGAGTGTAGGGTATGGAGTGTCAGGTATAGAGTGTAGAGTGTAGGGTATAGAGTGTATGGTATAGAGTGTAGGGTGTAGAGTGTAGGGTATAGAGTGTAGGGTATAGAGTGTATGGTATAGAGTGTAGAGTGTAGGGTATAGAGTGTATGGTATAGAGTGTAGGGTATAGAGTGTAGGGTATAGAGTGTAGGGTATAGAGTGTAGGGTATAGAGTGTAGAGTGTAGGGTATAGAGTGTAGGGTATAGAGTGTAAGGTATAGAGTGTAGAGTGTAGGGTATAGAGTGTATGGTATAGAGTGTAGGGTGTAGAGTGTATGGTTTAGAGTGTAGGGTATAGAGCGTAGAGTGTAGGGTATAGAGTGTAGGGTGTAGAGTGTATGGTATAGAGTGTAGGGTATAGAGTGTAGAGTGTAGGGTATAGAGTGTATGTTATAGAGTGTAGGGTATAGAGTGTAGAGTGTAGGGTATAGAGTGTAGAGTGTAGGGTATAGAGTGTAGAGTGTAGGGTATAGAGTGTATGGTATAGAGTGTAGGGTGTAGAGTGTAGGGTATAGAGTGTAGAGTGTAGGGATTAGAGTGTAGGGTATAGAGTGTAGGGTATATAGTGTATGGTATAGAGTGTAGGGTGTAGAGTGTAGGGTATAGAGTGTAGGGTATAGAGTAGGGTATAGAGTGTAGGGTATAGAGTAGGGTATAGAGTGTATGGAATAGAGTGTAGGGTGTAGAGTGTAGGGTATAGAGTGTAGAGTGTAGGGTATAGAGTGTAGGGTATAGAGTGTATGGTATACAGTGTAGAGTGTAGGGTATAGAGTGTATAGTGTAGGGTATAGAGTGTAGGGTATAGAGTGTAGGGTATAGAGGGTATGGTATAGAGTGTAGGGTATAGAGTGTAGAGTGTAGGGTATAGAGTGTAGGGTGTAGGGTATACAGTGTATTGTATAAAGTGTAGGGTATAGGGTGTAGGGAATAGAGTGTAGGGTATAGAGTGTAGGGTGTAGGGTATAGAGCGTAGGGTGTAGGGTATAGAGAGTAGGGTATAGAGTGTAGGGTATAGAGTGTAGAGTGTAGGGTATAGAGTGTATGGTATAGAGTGTAGGGTGTAGAGTGTAGGGTATAGAGTGTAGAGTGTAGGGTATAGAGTGTAGGGTATAGAGTGTATGGTATACAGTGTAGAGTGTAGGGTATAGAGTGTATAGTGTAGGGTATAGTGTGTAGGGTATAGAGTGTAGGGTATAGAGGGTATGGTATAGAGTGTAGGGTATAGAGTGTAGAGTGTAGGGTATAGAGTGTAGGGTGTAGGGTATACAGTGTATTGTATAAAGTGTAGGGTATAGAGTGTAGGGAATAGAGTGTAAGTTATAGAGTGTAGGGTATAGAGTGCAGAGTGTAGGGTATAGAGTGTAGGGTATAGAGTGTAGGGTATAGAGTGTAGAGTATAGAGTGTAGGGTATAGAGTGTAGGGTATAGAGTGTAGAGTGTAGGGTATAGAGTGTAGGGTATAGAGTGTAGGGTATAGAGTGTATGGTATAGAGTGTAGGGTATAGAGTGTAGGGTATAGGGTATAGAGTGTAGGGTTTAGAGTGTAGGGTAAAGAGTGTAGGGTATAGAGTGTAGGGTATAGAGTGTAGAGTGTAGGGTATAGAGTGTAGTGTATAGAGTGTAGGGTATAGAGTGTAGAGTGTAGGGTATAGAGTGTAGGGTATAGAGTGTAGGGTATAGATTGTAGGGTATAGAGTGTAGAGTGTACGGTATAGAGTGTAGGGTATAGAGTGTATGGTATAGAGTGTAGGGTATAGAGTGTAGGGTATAGAGTGTAGGGTATAGAGTGTAGGGTATACAGTGTAGAGTGTAGGGTATAGAGTGTACATTATAGAGTGTAGGGTATAGAGTGTCAGGTATAGAGTGTAGGGTGTAGAGTGTAGGGTATAGAGTGTAGGGTGTAGATTGTAGGGTATAGAGTGTAGGTTATAGAGTGTAGGGTATAGAGTGTATGGTATAGAGTGTAGGGTATAGAGTGTAGGGTATAGAGTGTAGAGTGTAGGGTATAGAGTGTATGGTATAGAGTGTAGGGTATAGAGTGTCGGGTATAGAGTGTATGGTATAGAGTGTAGAGTGTAGGGTATAGAGTGTAGGATATAGAGTGTAGGGTATGGAGTGTCAGGTATAGAGTGTAGAGTGTAGGGTATAGAGTGTATGGTATAGAGTGTAGGGTGTAGAGTGTAGGGTATAGAGTGTAGGGTATAGAGTGTATGGTATAGAGTGTAGAGTGTAGGGTATAGAGTGTATGGTATAGAGTGTAGGGTATAGAGTGTAGGGTATAGAGTGTAGGGTATAGAGTGTAGGGTATAGAGTGTAGAGTGTAGGGTATAGAGTGTAGGGTATAGAGTGTAAGGTATAGAGTGTAGAGTGTAGGGTATAGAGTGTATGGTATAGAGTGTAGGGTGTAGAGTGTATGGTTTAGAGTGTAGGGTATAGAGCGTAGAGTGTAGGGTATAGAGTGTAGGGTGTAGAGTGTATGGTATAGAGTGTAGGGTATAGAGTGTAGAGTGTAGGGTATAGAGTGTATGTTATAGAGTGTAGGGTATAGAGTGTAGAGTGTAGGGTATAGAGTGTAGAGTGTAGGGTATAGATTGTAGAGTGTAGGGTATAGAGTGTATGGTATAGAGTGTAGGGTGTAGAGTGTAGGGTATAGAGTGTAGAGTGTGGGGATTAGAGTGTAGGGTATAGAGTGTAGGGTATATAGTGTATGGTATAGAGTGTAGGGTGTAGAGTGTAGGGTATAGAGTGGAGGGTATAGAGTAGGGTATAGAGTGTAGGGTATAGAGTAGGGTATAGAGTGTATGGAATAGAGTGTAGGGTGTAGAGTGTAGGGTATAGAGTGTAGAGTGTAGGGTATAGAGTGTAGGGTATAGAGTGTATGGTATACAGTGTGGAGTGTAGGGTATAGAGTGTATAGTGTAGGGTATAGAGTGTAGGGTATAGAGTGTAGGGTATAGAGGGTATGGTATAGAGTGTAGGGTATAGAGTGTAGAGTGTAGGGTATAGAGTGTAGGGTGTAGGGTATACAGTGTATTGTATAAAGTGTAGGGTATAGAGTGTAGGGAATAGAGTGTAGGGTATAGAGTGTAGGGTGTAGGGTATAGAGCGTAGGGTGTAGGGTATAGAGAGTAGGGTATAGAGTGTAGGGTATAGAGTGTAGAGTGTAGGGTATAGAGTGTATGGTATAGAGTGTAGGGTGTAGAGTGTAGGGTATAGAGTGTAGAGTGTAGGGTATAGAGTGTAGGGTATAGAGTGTATGGTATACAGTGTAGAGTGTAGGGTATAGAGTGTATAGTGTAGGGTATAGTGTGTAGGGTATAGAGTGTAGGGTATAGAGGGTATGGTATAGAGTGTAGGGTATAGAGTGTAGAGTGTAGGGTATAGAGTGTAGGGTGTAGGGTATACAGTGTATTGTATAAAGTGTAGGGTATAGAGTGTAGGGAATAGAGTGTAAGTTATAGAGTGTAGGGTATAGAGTGCAGAGTGTAGGGTATAGAGTGTAGGGTATAGAGTGTAGGGTATAGAGTGTAGAGTATAGAGTGTAGGGTATAGAGTGTAGGGTATAGAGTGTAGAGTGTAGGGTATAGAGTGTAGGGTATAGAGTGTATGGTATAGAGTGTAGGGTATAGAGTGTAGGGTATAGGGTATAGAGTGTAGGGTTTAGAGTGTAGGGTAAAGAGTGTAGGGTATAGAGTGTAGGGTATAGAGTGTAGAGTGTAGGGTATAGAGTGTAGGGTATAGAGTGTAGGGTATAGAGTGTAGAGTGTAGGGTATAGAGTGTAGAGTGTAGGGTATAGAGTGTAGGGAATGGAGTGTAGGGTATAGTATGTAGAGTGTAGGGTATAGAGTGTAGGGTATAGAGTGTAGGGTATAGATTGTAGGGTATAGAGTGTAGAGTGTACGGTATAGAGTGTAGGGTATAGAGTGTATGGTATAGAGTGTAGAGTGTAGGGTATAGAGTGTATAGTGTAGGGTATAGAGTGTAGGGTATAGCGTGTAGGGTATAGAGTGTATGGTATGGAGTGTAGGGATTATAGTGTAGAGTGTAGGGTATAGAGTGTAGATTGTAGGGTGTACAGTGTAGAGTGTAGGGTGTAGAGTGTAGAGTGTAGGGTATAGAGTGTAAGGTAGAGAGTGTAAGGTATAGAGTGTATGTTATAGAGTGTAGGGTATAGAGTGTAGAGTGTAGGGTATAGAGTGTATGGTATAGAGTGTAGGGCATAGAGTGTAGAGTGTAGGGTATAGAGTGTAGGGTATAGAGTGTAGGGTATAGAGTGTAGGGTACAGAGTGTATGGTATAGAGTGTAGAGTGTAGGTTATAGAGTGTAGAGTGTAAGGGTATAGAGTGTAGGGTATAAAGTGTAGGGTATAGAGTGTATGGTATAGAGTGTAGATTGTAGGGATTCGAGTGTAGGGTATAGAGTGTAGAGTGTAGGGTATAGAGTGTAGGGTATAGAGTATAGAGTGTAGCGTATAGAGTGTAGGGTGTAGAGTGTAGGGTATAGACTGTAGAGTGTAGGGTATAGAGTGTAGGGTATAGAGTGTAGGGTATAGAGTGTATGGAATAGAGTGTAGAGTGTAGGGTATAAAGTGTAGGGTATAGAGTGTATGGTATAGAGTGTAGGGTATAGAGTGTAGGGTATAGAGTGTAAGGTAGAGAGTGTAAGGTATAGAGTGTATGTTATAGAGTGTAGGGTATAGAGTGTAGAGTGTAGGGTATAAAGTGTATGGTATAGAGTGTAAGGTATAGAGTGTATGTTATAGAGTGTAGGGTATAGAGTGTAGAGTGTAGGGTATAGAGTGTATGGTATAGAGTGTAGGGTATAGAGTGTAGGGTATAGAGTGTACGGTAAAGAGTGTACTGTATAGAGTGTAGAGTGTAGGGTATAGAGTGTAGGGTATAGGGTTTATGTTATAGAGTGTAGGGTATAGAGTGTAGAGTGTAGGGTATAGAGTGTAGAGTGTAGGGTTTAGAGTGTAAGGTAGAGAGTGTAGGGTGTAGGGTATAGAGTGTCGGGTATAGAGTGTAGGGTATAGAGTGTATGGTATAGAGTGTAGGGTATAGAGTGTAGAGTGTAGGGTATAGAGTGTATGGTATAGAGTGTAGGGTATAGAGTGTAGGGTATAGAGTGTAGGGTATAGAGTGTAGAGTGTAGGGTATAGAGTGTAGGGTATAGAGTGTCAGGAATAGAGTGTAGAGTGTAGGGTATAGAGTGTATGGTATAGAGTGTAGGGTGTAGAGTGTATGGATTAGAGTGTAGGGTATAGAGCGTAGAGTGTATGGTATAGAGTGTAGGGTGTAGAGTGTATGGTATAGAGTGTAGGGTATAGAGTGTAGAGTGTAGGGTATAGAGTGTAGAGTATAGAGTGTAGAATATAGAGTGTAGAGTGTAGGGTATAGAGTGTATGTTATAGAGTGTAGGGTATAGAGTGTAGAGTGTAGGGTATAGAGTGTAGGGTATAGAGTGTAGGGTATAGAGTGAAGGGTATAGAGTGTAGGGTATAGAGTGTAGGGTATAGAGTATAGAGTGTAGAGTATAGAGTGTAGGGTTTAGAGTGTAGGGTTTAGAGTGTAGAGTGTAGGGTATAGAGTGTAGGGTATAGAGTGTAGAGTGTAGGGTATAGAGTGTATGGTATAGAGTGTAGGGTATAGAGTGTAGAGTGTAGGGTATAGAGTGTAGGGTATAGAGTGTAGGGTAAAGAGTGTAGGGTATAGAGTGTAGAGTGTAGGGTATAGAGTGTAGAGTGTAGGGTATAGAGTGTAGGGTATAGAGTGTAGGGTATAGAGTGTAGAGTGTAGGGTATAGAGTGTAGGGTATAGAGTGTAGGGTATAGAGTGTAGGGTATAGAGTGTAGAGTGTAGGGATTCGAGTGTAGGGTATAGAATGTAGTGTGTAGGGTATAGAGTGTAGAGTATAGAGTGTAGGGTATAGAGTGTAGGGTCTAGAGGGTAGGGTATAGAGTGTATGGAATAGAGTGTAGAGTGTAGAGTTTAGGGTCTAAAGTGTAGGGTTTAGAGTGTAGGGTATAGAGTGTAGAGTGTAGGGTATAGAGTGTAGGGTATAGAGTATAGAGTGTAGGGTATAGAGTGTAGGGTATAGAGTGTAGAGTGTATGGATTCGAGTGTAGGGTATAGAGTGTAGGGTATAGAGTGTAGAGTATAGAGAGTAGGGTATAGAGTGTAGGGTATAGAGTGTAGAGTGTAGGGTATAGAGTGTAGGGTATAGAGTGTAGGGTATAGAGTGTTTGGAATAGAGTTTAGAGTGTAGGTTATAGAGTGTAGGGTATAGAGTGTAGGGTATAGAGTGTATGGTATAGAGTGTAGGGTATAAAGTGTAGAGTGTAGGGTATAGAGTGTAGGGTGTAGGGTATAGAGTGTAGGGTATAGAGTGTAGGGTATAGAGTTTATGTTATAGAGTGTAGGGTATAGAGTGTAGATTGTAGGGTATAGAGTGTAGGGTATAGAGTGTATGGTATAGATTGTAGGGTATAGAGTGTAGAGTATAGAGTGTAGGGTATAGAGTGTAGAGTGTAGGGTATAGAGTGTAGAGTGTAGGGGATAGAGTGTAGGGTATAGAGTGTAGGGTATAGAGTGTAGGGATTCGAGTGTAGGGTATAGAGTGTAGTGTGTAGGGTATAGAGTGTAGGGTATAGAGGGTAGGTTATAGAGGGTAGGGTATAGAGTGTATGGAATAGAGTGTAGAGTGTAGAGTGTAAGGTAGAGGGTGTAGGGTGTAGAGTGTAGGGTATAGAGTGTAGGGTATAGAGTGTAGGGTATAGAGTGTAGGGTATAGAGTGTATGGTATAGAGTGTAAGGTATAGAGTGTAGGGTATAGAGTGTAGAGTGTAGGGTATAGAGTGTATGGTATAGAGTGTAGGGTATAGAGTGTAGGGTATAGAGTGTAGGGTATAGAGTGTAGGGTATACAGTGTAGAGTGTAGGGTATAGAGTGTACATTATAGAGTGTAGGGTATAGAGTGTCAGGTATAGAGTGTAGGGTGTAGAGTGTAGGGTATAGAGTGTAGGGTGTAGAGTGTAGGGTATAGAGTGTAGGGTATAGAGTGTAGGGTATAGAGTGTATGGTATAGATTGTAGGGTATAGAGTGTAGGGTATAGAGTGTAGAGTGTAGGGTATAGAGTGTATGGTATAGAGTGTAGGGTATAGAGTGTAGGGTATAGAGTGTATGGTATAGAGTGTAGAGTGTAGGGTATAGAGTGTAGGGTATAGAGTGTAGGGTATGGAGTGTCAGGTATAGAGTGTAGAGTGTAGGGTATAGAGTGTATGGTATAGAGTGTAGGGTGTAGAGTGTAGGGTATAGAGTGTAGGGTATAGAGTGTATGGTATAGAGTGTAGAGTGTAGGGTATAGAGTGTATGGTATAGAGTGTAGGGTATAGAGTGTAGGGTATAGAGTGTAGGGTATAGAGTGTAGAGTGTAGGGTATAGAGTGTAGGGTATAGAGTGTAAGGTATAGAGTGTAGAGTGTAGGGTATAGAGTGTATGGTATAGAGTGTAGGGTGTAGAGTGTATGGTTTAGAGTGTAGGGTATAGAGCGTAGAGTGTAGGGTATAGAGTGTAGGGTGTAGAGTGTATGGTATAGAGTGTAGGGTATAGAGTGTAGAGTGTAGGGTATAGAGTGTATGTTATAGAGTGTAGGGTATAGAGTGTAGAGTGTAGGGTATAGAGTGTAGAGTGTAGGGTATAGAGTGTAGGGTATAGAGTGTAGGGTATAGAGTGTAGGGTATAGAGTGTAGAGTATAGAGTGTAGAGTATAGAGTGTAGGGTATAGAGTGTAGGGTTTAGAGTGTAGGGTATAGAGTGTAGGGTATAGAGTGTAGGGTATAGAGTGTATGGTATAGATTGTAGGGTATAGAATGTAGAGTATAGAGTGTAGGGTATAGAATGTAGAGTGTAGGGTATAGAGTGTAGAGTGTAGGGGATAGAGTGTAGGGTATAGAGTGTAGGGTATAGAGTGTAGGGTATAGAGTGTAGGGATTCGAGTGTAGGGTATAGAGTGTAGTGTGTAGGGTATAGAGTGTAGGGTACAGAGTATATAGTGTAGGGTATAGAGTGTAGGGTATAGAGGGTAGGGTATAGAGTGTATGGAATAGAGTGTAGAGTGTAGAGTGTAGGGTTTAGAGTGTAAGGTAGAGAGTGTAGGGTGTAGAGTGTAGGGTATAGAGTGTAGGGTATAGAGTGTAGGGTATAGAGTGTATGGTATAGAGTGTAAGGTATAGAGTGTAGGGTATAGAGTGTAGAGTGTAGGGTATAGAGTGTATGGTATAGAGTGTAGGGTATAGAGTGTAGGGTATAGAGTGTACGGTATAGAGTGTAGGGTATACAGTGTAGAGTGTAGGGTATAGAGTGTACAGTATAGAGTGTAGGGTATAGAGTGTCAGGTATAGAGTGTAGAGTGTAGGGTATAGAGTGTAGGGTGTAGAGTGTAGGGTATAGAGTGTAGGGTGTAGAGTGTAGGGTATAGAGTGTAGGGTATAGAGTGTAGGGTATAGAGTGTAGGGTATAGAGTGTATGGTATAGAGTGTAGGGTATAGAGTGTAGGGTATAGAGTGTAGAGTGTAGGGTATAGAGTGTATGGTATAGAGTGTAGGGTATAGAGTGTATGGTATAGAGTGTAGGGTATAAAGTGTAGAGTGTAGGGTATAGAGTGTAGGGTATAGAGTGTAGGGTATGGAGTGTCAGGTATAGAGTGTAGAGTGTAGGGTATAGAGTGTATGGTATAGAGTGTAGGGTGTAGAGTGTAGGGTATAGAGTGTAGGGTATAGAGTGTATGGTATAGAGTGTAGAGTGTAGGGTATAGAGTGTATGGTATAGAGTTTAGGGTATAGAGTGTAGGGTATAGAGTGTAGGGTATAGAGCGTAGAGTGTAGGGTATAGAGTGTAGGGTGTAGAGTGTATGGTATAGAGTGTAGGGTATAGAGTGTAGAGTGTAGGGTATAGAGTGTATGTTATAAAGTGTAGGGTATAGAGTGTAGAGTGTAGGGTATAGAGTGTAGAGTGTAGGGTATAGAGTGTAGGGTATAGAGTGTAGGGTATAGAGTGTAGAGTATAGAGTGTAGGGTATAGAGTGTATGGTATAGAGTGTAGGGTGTAGAGTGTATGGTTTAGAGTGTAGGGTATAGAGCGTAGAGTGTAGGGTATAGAGTGTAGGGTGTAGAGTGTATGGTATAGAGTGTAGGGTATAGAGTGTAGAGTGTAGGGTATAGAGTGTATGTTATAGAGTGTAGGGTATAGAGTGTAGAGTGTAGGGTATAGAGTGTAGGGTTTAGAGTGTAGAGTGTAGGGTATAGAGTGTAGGGTATAGAGTGTAGAGTGTAGGTTATAGAGTGTATGGTATAGAGTGTAGGGTATAGAGTGTAGAGTGTTGGGTATAGAGTGTAGGGTATAGAGTGTAGGGTATAGAGTGTAGGGTATAGAGTGTAGAGTGTAGGGTATAGAGTGTAGGGTATAGAGTGTAGGGTATAGAGTGTAGAGTGTAGGGATTCGAGTGTAGGGTATAGAATGTAGTGTGTAGGGTATAGAGTGTAGAGTATAGAGTGTAGGGTATAGAATGTAGGGTCTAGAGGGTAGGGTATAGAGTGTATGGAATAGAGTGTAGAGTGTAGAGTGTAGGGTATAAAGTGTAGGGTATAGAGTGTAGGGTATAGAGTGTAGGGTATAGAGTGTAGGGTATAGAGTGTAGAGTGTAGGGTATAGAGTGTAGGGTATAGAGTATAGAGTGTAGGGTATAGAGTGTAGGGTATAGAGTGTAGAGTGTATGGATTCGAGTGTAGGGTATAGAGTGTAGGGTATAGAGTGTAGAGTATAGAGTATAGAGAGTAGGGTATAGAGTGTAGGGTATAGAGTGTAGAATATAGAGTGTAGAGTGTAGGGTATAGAGTGTAGGGTATAGAGTGTAGGGTATAGAGTGTATGGTATAGAGTGTAGGGTATAAAGTGTAGAGTGTAGGGTATAGAGTGTAGGGTATAGAGTGTAGGGTATAGAGTGTAGGGTATAGAGTTTATGTTATTGAGTGTAGGGTATAGAGTGTAGATTGTAGGGTATAGAGTGTAGGGTATAGAGTGTAGGGTATAGAGTGTATGGTATAGATTGTAGGGTATAGAGTGTAGAGTATAGAGTGTAGGGTATAGAGTGTAGAGTGTATGGTATAGAGTGTAGGGTATAGAGTGTAGGGTATACAGTGTAGAGTGTAGGGTATAGAGTGTACAGTATAGAGTGTAGGGTATAGAGTGTCAGGTATAGAGTGTAGAGTGTAGGGTATAGAGTGTAGGGTGTAGAGTGTAGGGTATAGAGTGTAGGGTGTAGAGTGTAGGGTATAAAGTGTAGGGTATAGAGTGTAGGGTATAGAGTGTAGGGTATAGAGTGTATGGTATAGAGTGTAGGGTATAGAGTGTAGGGTATAGAGTGTAGAGTGTAGGGTATAGAGTGCATGGTATAGAGTGTAGGGTATAGAGTGTAGGGTATAGAGTGTATGGTATAGAGTGTAGGGTATAAAGTGTAGAGTGTAGGGTATAGAGTGTAGGGTATAGAGTGTAGGGTATGGAGTGTCAGGTATAGATTGTAGAGTGTAGGGTATAGAGTGTATGGTATAGAGTGTAGGGTGTAGAGTGTAGGGTATAGAGTGTAGGGTATAGAGTGTATGGCATAGAGTGTAGAGTGTAGGGTATAGAGTGTAGGGTATAGAGTGTAGGGTATAGAGTGTAGGGTATAGAATGTAGGGTATAGAGTGTAGAGTGTAGGGTATAGAGTGTAGGGTATAGAGTGTAAGGTATAGAGTGTAGAGTGTAGGGTATAGAGTGTATGGTATAGAGTGTAGGGTGTAGAGTGTATGGTTTAGAGTGTAGGGTATAGAGCGTAGAGTGTAGGGTATAGAGTGTAGGGTATAGAGTGTAGAGTGTAGGGTAAGAGTGTATGTTATAGAGTGTAGGGTATAGAGTGTAGAGTGTAGGGTAAGAGTGTATGTTATAGAGTGTAGTGTATAGAGTGTAGAGTGTAGGGTATAGAGTGTAGGGTATAGAGTGTAGGGTATAGAGTGTAGGGTATAGAGTGTAGAGTGTAGAGTATAGAGTGTAGGGTATAGAGTGTAGGGTATAGAGTGTAGAGTGTAGGGTATAGAGTGTATGGTATAGAGTGTAGAGTGTAAGGTATAGAGTGTAGAGTGTAGGGTATAGAGTGTAGGGTATAGAGTGTAGGGTATAGAGTGTAGGGTATAGAGTGTAGAGTGTAGGGTATAGAGTGTAGGGTATAGAGTGTAGGGTATAGAGTGTAGAGTGTAGGGATTCGAGTGTAGGGTATAGAATATAGTGTGTAGGGTATAGAGTGTAGGGTATAGAATGTAGGGTCTAGAGGGTAGGGTATAGAGTGTATGGAATAGAGTGTAGAGTGTAGAGTGTAGGGTATAGAGTGTAGGGTATAGAGTGTAGGGTATAGAGTGTAGAGTGTAGGGTATAGAGTGTAGGGTATAGAGTATAGAGTGTAGGGTATAGAGTGTAGGGTATAGAGTGTAGAGTGTATGGATTCGAGTGTAGGGTATAGAGTGTAGGGTATAGAGTGTAGAGTATAGAGTATAGAGAGTAGGGTATAGAGTGTAGGGTATAGAGTGTAGGGTATAGAGTGTAGAGTGTAGGGTATAGAGTGTAGGGTATAGAGTGTAGGGTATAGAGTGTATGGTATAGAGTGTAGGGTATAAAGTGTAGAGTGTAGGGTATAGAGTGTAGGGTATAGAGTGTAGGGTATAGAGTGTAGGGTATAGAGTTTATGTTATAGAGTGTAGGGTATAGAGTGTAGATTGTAGGGTATAGAGTGTAGGGTATAGAGTGTAGGGTATAGAGTGTATGGTATAGATTGTAGGGTATAGAGTGTAGAGTATAGAGTGTAGGGTATAGAGTGTAGAGTGTAGGGTATAGAGTGTAGAGTGTAGGGGATAGAGTGTAGATTATAGACTGTAGGGTATAGAGTGTAGGGTATAGAGTGTAGGGATTCGAGTGTAGGGTATAGAGTGTAGTGTGTAGGATATAGAGTGTAGGGTATAGAGTATAGAGTGTATGGTATAGAGTGTAGGGTATAGAGGGTAGGGTATAGAGTGTATGGAATAGAGTGTAGAGTGTAGGGTTTAGAGTGTAAGGTAGAGAGTGTAGGGTGTAGAGTGTAGGGTATAGAGTGTAGGGTATAGAGTGTAGGGTATAGAGTGTAGGGTATAGAGTGTATGGTATAGAGTGTAGAGTGTAGGGTATAGAGTGTATGGTATAGAGTGTAGGGTGTAGAGTGTATGGTTTAGAGTGTAGGGTATAGAGCGTAGAGTGTAGGGTATAGAGTGTAGGGTGTAGAGTGTATGGTATAGAGTGTAGGGTATAGAGTGTAGAGTGTAGGGTATAGAGTGTATGTTATAGAGTGTAGGGTATAGAGTGTAGAGTGTAGGGTATAGAGTGTAGAGTGTAGGGTATAGAGTGTAGGGTATAGAGTGTAGGGTATAGAGTTTAGGGTATAGAGTGTAGAGTATAGAGTGTAGAGTATAGAGTGTAGGGTATAGAGTGTAGGGTTTAGAGTGTAGGGTATAGAGTGTAGGGTATAGAGTGTAGGGTATAGAGTGTATGGTATAGATTGTAGGGTATAGAATGTAGAGTATAGAGTGTAGGGTATAGAGTGTAGAGTGTAGGGTATAGAGTGTAGAGTGTAGGGGATAGAGTGTAGGGTATAGAGTGTAGGGTATAGAGTGTAGGGTATAGAGTGTAGGGATTCGAGTGTAGGGTATATAGTGTAGTGTGTAGGGTATAGAGTGTAGGGTACAGAGTATATAGTGTAGGGTATAGAGTGTAGGGTATAGAGGGTAGGGTATAGAGTGTATGGAATAGAGTGTAGAGTGTAGAGTGTAGGGTTTAGAGTGTAAGGTAGAGAGTGTAGGGTGTAGAGTGTAGGGTATAGAGTGTAGGGTATAGAGTGTAGGGTATAGAGTGTATGGTATAGAGTGTAAGGTATAGAGTGTAGGGTATAGAGTGTAGAGTGTAGGGTATAGAGTGTATGGTATAGAGTGTAGGGTATAGAGTGTAGGGTATAGAGTGTAGGGTATAGAGTGTAGGGTATACAGTGTAGAGTGTAGGGTATAGAGTGTACAGTATAGAGTGTAGGGTATAGAGTGTCAGGTATAGAGTGTAGAGTGTAGGGTATAGAGTGTAGGGTGTAGAGTGTAGGGTATAGAGTGTAGGGTGTAGAGTGTAGGGTATAGAGTGTAGGGTATAGAGTGTAGGGTATAGAGTGTAGGGTATAGAGTGTATGGTATAGAGTGTAGGGTATAGAGTGTAGGGTATAGAGTGTAGAGTGTAGGGTATAGAGTGTATGGTATAGAGTGTAGGGTATAGAGTGTATGGTATAGAGTGTAGGGTATAAAGTGTAGAGTGTAGGGTATAGAGTGTAGGGTATAGAGTGTAGGGTATGGAGTGTCAGGTATAGAGTGTAGAGTGTAGGGTATAGAGTGTATGGTATAGAGTGTAGGGTGTAGAGTGTAGGGTATAGAGTGTAGGGTATAGAGTGTATGGTATAGAGTGTAGAGTGTAGGGTATAGAGTGTATGGTATAGAGTTTAGGGTATAGAGTGTAGGGTATAGAGTGTAGGGTATAGAGCGTAGAGTGTAGGGTATAGAGTGTAGGGTGTAGAGTGTATGGTATAGAGTGTAGGGTATAGAGTGTAGAGTGTAGGGTATAGAGTGTATGTTATAAAGTGTAGGGTATAGAGTGTAGAGTGTAGGGTATAGAGTGTAGAGTGTAGGGTATAGAGTGTAGGGTATAGAGTGTAGGGTATAGAGTGTAGAGTATAGAGTGTAGGGTATAGAGTGTATGGTATAGAGTGTAGGGTGTAGAGTGTATGGTTTAGAGTGTAGGGTATAGAGCGTAGAGTGTAGGGTATAGAGTGTAGGGTGTAGAGTGTATGGTATAGAGTGTAGGGTATAGAGTGTAGAGTGTAGGGTATAGAGTGTATGTTATAGAGTGTAGGGTATAGAGTGTAGAGTGTAGGGTATAGAGTGTAGGGTTTAGAGTGTAGAGTGTAGGGTATAGAGTGTAGGGTATAGAGTGTAGAGTGTAGGTTATAGAGTGTATGGTATAGAGTGTAGGGTATAGAGTGTAGAGTGTAGGGTATAGAGTGTAGGGTATAGAGTGTAGGGTATAGAGTGTAGGGTATAGAGTGTAGAGTGTAGGGTATAGAGTGTAGGGTATAGAGTGTAGGGTATAGAGTGTAGAGTGTAGGGATTCGAGTGTAGGGTATAGAATGTAGTGTGTAGGGTATAGAGTGTAGAGTATAGAGTGTAGGGTATAGAATGTAGGGTCTAGAGGGTAGGGTATAGAGTGTATGGAATAGAGTGTAGAGTGTAGAGTGTAGGGTATAAAGTGTAGGGTATAGAGTGTAGGGTATAGAGTGTAGGGTATAGAGTGTAGGGTATAGAGTGTAGAGTGTAGGGTATAGAGTGTAGGGTATAGAGTATAGAGTGTAGGGTATAGAGTGTAGGGTATAGAGTGTAGAGTGTATGGATTCGAGTGTAGGGTATAGAGTGTAGGGTATAGAGTGTAGAGTATAGAGTATAGAGAGTAGGGTATAGAGTGTAGGG
Source organism: Ranitomeya imitator (assembly GCF_032444005.1). Classification (NCBI taxonomy): domain Eukaryota; kingdom Metazoa; phylum Chordata; class Amphibia; order Anura; family Dendrobatidae; genus Ranitomeya; species Ranitomeya imitator. Next base: position 60,609,601 of record NC_091291.1, read on the forward strand.
TATAGAGTGTAGAATATAGAGTGTAGAGTGTAGGGTATAGAGTGTAGGGTATAGAGTGTAGGGTATAGAGTGTATGGTATAGAGTGTAGGGTATAAAGTGTAGAGTGTAGGGTATAGAGTGTAGGGTATAGAGTGTAGGGTATAGAGTGTAGGGTATAGAGTTTATGTTATTGAGTGTAGGGTATAGAGTGTAGATTGTAGGGTATAGAGTGTAGGGTATAGAGTGTAGGGTATAGAGTGTATGGTATAGATTGTAGGGTATAGAGTGTAGAGTATAGAGTGTAGGGTATAGAGTGTAGAGTGTATGGTATAGAGTGTAGGGTATAGAGTGTAGGGTATACAGTGTAGAGTGTAGGGTATAGAGTGTACAGTATAGAGTGTAGGGTATAGAGTGTCAGGTATAGAGTGTAGAGTGTAGGGTATAGAGTGTAGGGTGTAGAGTGTAGGGTATAGAGTGTAGGGTGTAGAGTGTAGGGTATAAAGTGTAGGGTATAGAGTGTAGGGTATAGAGTGTAGGGTATAGAGTGTATGGTATAGAGTGTAGGGTATAGAGTGTAGGGTATAGAGTGTAGAGTGTAGGGTATAGAGTGCATGGTATAGAGTGTAGGGTATAGAGTGTAGGGTATAGAGTGTATGGTATAGAGTGTAGGGTATAAAGTGTAGAGTGTAGGGTATAGAGTGTAGGGTATAGAGTGTAGGGTATGGAGTGTCAGGTATAGAGTGTAGAGTGTAGGGTATAGAGTGTATGGTATAGAGTGTAGGGTGTAGAGTGTAGGGTATAGAGTGTATTGTATAGAGTGTATGGCATAGAGTGTAGAGTGTAGGGTATAGAGTGTAGGGTATAGAGTGTAGGGTATAGAGTGTAGGGTATAGAATGTAGGGTATAGAGTGTAGAGTGTAGGGTATAGAGTGTAGGGTATAGAGTGTAAGGTATAGAGTGTAGAGTGTAGGGTATAGAGTGTATGGTATAGAGTGTAGGGTGTAGAGTGTATGGTTTAGAGTGTAGGGTATAGAGCGTAGAGTGTAGGGTATAGAGTGTAGGGTATAGAGTGTAGAGTGTAGGGTAAGAGTGTATGTTATAGAGTGTAGGGTATAGAGTGTAGAGTGTAGGGTAAGAGTGTATGTTATAGAGTGTAGTGTATAGAGTGTAGAGTGTAGGGTATAGAGTGTAGTGTATAGAGTGTAGAGTGTAGGGTATAGAGTGTAGAGTGTAGGGTATAGAGTGTAGGGTATAGAGTGTAGGGTATAGAGTGTAGAGTGTAGGGATTCGAGTGTAGGGTATAGAATGTAGTGTGTAGGGTATAGAGTGTAGAGTATAGAGTGTAGGGTATAGAATGTAGGGTCTAGAGGGTAGGGTATAGAGTGTATGGAATAGAGTGTAGAGTGTAGAGTGTAGGGTATAAAGTGTAGGGTATAGAGTGTAGGGTATAGAGTGTAGGGTATAGAGTGTAGGGTATAGAGTGTAGAGTGTAGGGTATAGAGTGTAGGGTATAGAGTATAGAGTGTAGGGTATAGAGTGTAGGGTATAGAGTGTAGAGTGTATGGATTCGAGTGTAGGGTATAGAGTGTAGGGTATAGAGTGTAGAGTATAGAGTATAGAGAGTAGGGTATAGAGTGTAGGGTATAGAGTGTAGAATATAGAGTGTAGAGTGTAGGGTATAGAGTGTAGGGTATAGAGTGTAGGGTATAGAGTGTATGGTATAGAGTGTAGGGTATAAAGTGTAGAGTGTAGGGTATAGAGTGTAGGGTATAGAGTGTAGGGTATAGAGTGTAGGGTATAGAGTTTATGTTATTGAGTGTAGGGTATAGAGTGTAGATTGTAGGGTATAGAGTGTAGGGTATAGAGTGTAGGGTATAGAGTGTATGGTATAGATTGTAGGGTATAGAGTGTAGAGTATAGAGTGTAGGGTATAGAGTGTAGAGTGTATGGTATAGAGTGTAGGGTATAGAGTGTAGGGTATACAGTGTAGAGTGTAGGGTATAGAGTGTACAGTATAGAGTGTAGGGTATAGAGTGTCAGGTATAGAGTGTAGAGTGTAGGGTATAGAGTGTAGGGTGTAGAGTGTAGGGTATAGAGTGTAGGGTGTAGAGTGTAGGGTATAAAGTGTAGGGTATAGAGTGTAGGGTATAGAGTGTAGGGTATAGAGTGTATGGTATAGAGTGTAGGGTATAGAGTGTAGGGTATAGAGTGTAGAGTGTAGGGTATAGAGTGCATGGTATAGAGTGTAGGGTATAGAGTGTAGGGTATAGAGTGTATGGTATAGAGTGTAGGGTATAAAGTGTAGAGTGTAGGGTATAGAGTGTAGGGTATAGAGTGTAGGGTATGGAGTGTCAGGTATAGAGTGTAGAGTGTAGGGTATAGAGTGTATGGTATAGAGTGTAGGGTGTAGAGTGTAGGGTATAGAGTGTAGGGTATAGAGTGTATGGCATAGAGTGTAGAGTGTAGGGTATAGAGTGTAGGGTATAGAGTGTAGGGTATAGAGTGTAGGGTATAGAATGTAGGGTATAGAGTGTAGAGTGTAGGGTATAGAGTGTAGGGTATAGAGTGTAAGGTATAGAGTGTAGAGTGTAGGGTATAGAGTGTATGGTATAGAGTGTAGGGTGTAGAGTGTATGGTTTAGAGTGTAGGGTATAGAGCGTAGAGTGTAGGGTATAGAGTGTAGGGTATAGAGTGTAGAGTGTAGGGTAAGAGTGTATGTTATAGAGTGTAGGGTATAGAGTGTAGAGTGTAGGGTAAGAGTGTATGTTATAGAGTGTAGTGTATAGAGTGTAGAGTGTAGGGTATAGAGTGTAGGGTATAGAGTGTAGGGTATAGAGTGTAGGGTATAGAGTGTAGAGTGTAGAGTATAGAGTGTAGGGTATAGAGTGTAGGGTATAGAGTGTAGAGTGTAGGGTATAGAGTGTATGGTATAGAGTGTAGAGTGTAAGGTATAGAGTGTAGAGTGTAGGGTATAGAGTGTAGGGTATAGAGTGTAGGGTATAGAGTGTAGGGTATAGAGTGTAGAGTGTAGGGTATAGAGTGTAGGGTATAGAGTGTAGGGTATAGAGTGTAGAGTGTAGGGATTCGAGTGTAGGGTATAGAATGTAGTGTGTAGGGTATAGAGTGTAGGGTATAGAATGTAGGGTCTAGAGGGTAGGGTATAGAGTGTATGGAATAGAGTGTAGAGTGTAGAGTGTAGGGTATAGAGTGTAGGGTATAGAGTGTAGGGTATAGAGTGTAGAGTGTAGGGTATAGAGTGTAGGGCATAGAGTATAGAGTGTAGGGTATAGAGTGTAGGGTATAGAGTGTAGAGTGTATGGATTCGAGTGTAGGGTATAGAGTGTAGGGTATAGAGTGTAGAGTATAGAGTATAGAGAGTAGGGTATAGAGTGTAGGGTATAGAGTGTAGGGTATAGAGTGTAGAGTGTAGGGTATAGAGTGTAGGGTATAGAGTGTAGGGTATAGAGTGTATGGTATAGAGTGTAGGGTATAAAGTGTAGAGTGTAGGGTATAGAGTGTAGGGTATAGAGTGTAGGGTATAGAGTGTAGGGTATAGAGTTTATGTTATAGAGTGTAGGGTATAGAGTGTAGATTGTAGGGTATAGAGTGTAGGGTATAGAGTGTAGGGTATAGAGTGTATGGTATAGATTGTAGGGTATAGAGTGTAGAGTATAGAGTGTAGGGTATAGAGTGTAGAGTGTAGGGTATAGAGTGTAGAGTGTAGGGGATAGAGTGTAGATTATAGACTGTAGGGTATAGAGTGTAGGGTATAGAGTGTAGGGATTCGAGTGTAGGGTATAGAGTGTAGTGTGTAGGATATAGAGTGTAGGGTATAGAGTATAGAGTGTATGGTATAGAGTGTAGGGTATAGAGGGTAGGGTATAGAGTGTATGGAATAGAGTGTAGAGTGTAGGGTTTAGAGTGTAAGGTAGAGAGTGTAGGGTGTAGAGTGTAGGGTATAGAGTGTAGGGTATAGAGTGTAGGGTATAGAGTGTAGGGTATAGAGTGTATGGTATAGAGTGTAAGGTATAGAGTGTAGGGTATAGAGTGTAGAGTGTAGGGTATAGAGTGTATGGTATATAGTGTAGGGTATAGATTGTAGGGTATAGAGTGTAGGGTATACAGTGTAGAGTGTAGGGTATAGAGTGTAGGGTATAGAGTGTCAGGTATAGAGTGTAGAGTGTAGGGTATAGAGTGTAGGGTGTAGAGTGTAGAGTATAGAGTGTAGGGTGTAGAGTGTAGGGTATAGAGTGTAGGGTATAGAGTGTAGGGTATAGAGTGTATGGTATAGAGTGTAGGGTATAGAGTGTAGGGTATAGAGTGTAGAGTGTAGGGTATAGAGTGTATGGTATAGAGTGTAGGGTATAGAGTGTAGGGTATAGAGTGTATGGTATAGAGTGTAGTGTATAAAGTGTAGAGTGTAGGGTATAGAGTGTAGGGTATAGAGTGTAGGGAATGGAGTGTAGGGTATAGAGTGTAGAGTGTAGGGTATAGAGTGTAGGGTATAGAGTATAGAGTGTAGGGTATAGAGTGTAGGGTATAGAGTGTAGAGTGTATGGATTCGAGTGTAGGGTATAGAGTGTAGGGTATAGAGTGTAGAGTATAGAGTATAGAGAGTAGGGTATAGAGTGTAGGGTATAGAGTGTAGGGTATAGAGTGTAGAGTGTAGGGTATAGAGTGTAGGGTATAGAGTATAGAGAGTAGGGTATAGAGTGTAGGGTATAGAGTGTAGGGTATAGAGTGTAGAGTGTAGGGTATAGAGTGTAGGGTATAGAGTGTATGGTATACAGTGTAGAGTGTAGAGTGTAGGGTATAGAGTGTATAGTGTAGGGTATAGAGTGTAGGGTCTAGAGAGTAGGGTATAGAGTGTATTGTATAGAGTGTAGGGTAGAAGGACTGACAGGGAGAAGGACTTGGGGATCCTAGTTAATGATAATCTTACCTGGAGCAGCCAGTGCCAGGCAGCAGCTGCCAAGGCAAACAGGATCATGGGGTGCATTAAAAGAGGTCTGGATACACATGATGAGAGCATTATACTGCCTCTGTACAAATCCCTAGTTAGACCGCACATGGAGTACTGTGTCCAGTTTTGGGCACCGGTGCTCAGGAAGGATATAATGGAACTAGAGAGAGTACAAAGGAGGGCAACAAAATTAATAAAGGGGATGGGAGAACTACAATACCCAGATAGATTAGCGAAATTAGGATTATTTAGATCTAATTAGATCTAAATTAGATTAGATCTAAATTAGATTATTAGATCTAATAGATCTAATAACCATGTATAAGTATATAAGGGGACAATACAAATATCTCGCTGAGGATCTGTTTATACCAAGGAAGGTGACGGGCACAAGGGGGCATTCTTTGCGTCTGGAGGAGAGAAGGTTTTTCCACCAACATAGAAGAGGATTCTTTACTGTTAGGGCAGTGAGAATCTGGAATTGCTTGCCTGAGGAGGTGGTGATGGCGAACTCAGTCGAGGGGTTCAAGAGAGGCCTGGATGTCTTCCTGGAGCAGAACAATATTGTATCATACAATTATTAGGTTCTGTAGAAGGACGTAGATCTGGGTATTTATTATGATGGAATATAGGCTGAACTGGATGGACAAATGTCTTTTTTCGGCCTTACTAACTATGTTACTATGTTACTATGTTACTAGGGTATAGAGTGCAGAGTGTAGGTTATAGAGTGTAGGGTATAAAGTGTAGGGTGTAGGGTACAGAGTGTAGGGTATAGAGTGTAGGGTATAGAGTGTAGGGTATAGAGTGTAGAGTGTAGAGTGTAGGGTATAGAGTGTAGGGAATAGAGTGTAGGGTATAGAGTGTAGAGTGTAGGGTATAGAGTGTAGGGTATAGAGTGTAAAGTGTAGAGTGTAGGGTATAAAGTGTAGACTGTAGGGTATAGAGTGTAGGGCATAGAGCGTAGGGTGTAGGGTATAGAGTGTAGGGTATAGAGTGTAGGGTGTAGAGTGTATGGTATATAGTGTATGGTATAGAGTGTAGGGTGTAGAGTGTAGGGTGTAGAGTGTAGGGTATAGAGTGTAGGGTTTAGAGTGTAGAGTATAGAGTGTAGGGTATAGAGTGTACAGTGTAGAGTGTAGGGTATAGAGTGTAGGGTATAGAGTGTAGGGTATAGAGTGTAGGGTATAGAGTGTAGAGTGTAGGGTATAGAGTGTAGGGTATAGAGTGTAAAGTGTAGAGTGTAGGGTATAGAGTGTAGAGTGTAGGGTATAGAGTGTAGGGTATAGAGTGTATGGAATAGAGTGTAGGGTATAGAGTGTAGACTGTAGGGTATAGAGTGTAGGGTATAGAGCGTAGGGTGTAGGGTATAGAGTGTAGGGTGTAAAGTGTAGGGTATAGAGTGTAGAGTGTAGGGATTAGAGTGTAGGGTATAGAGTGTAGGGTATAGAGTGTATGGTATAGAGTGTACGGTGTAGAGTGTAGGGTATAGAGTGTAGGGTATAGAGTGTAGAGTGTAGGGTACAGAGTGTAGGGTATAGAGTGTAGGGTATGGAGTGTAGAGTGTAGGGTATAGAGTGTATGGTATAGAGTGTAGGGTATAGAGCGTAGAGTGTAGGGTATAGAGTGTAGGGTATAGAGTGTAGGGTATAGAGTGAAGGGTATAGAGTGTAGGGTATAGAGTGTAGAGTGTAGGGTATAGAGTGTAGAGTGTAGGGTATAGAGTGTAGGGTATAGAGTGTAGGGTATAGAGTGTAGGGTATAGAGTGAAGAGTGTAGGGTATAGAGTGTATGGTATAGAGTGTAGGGTATAGAGTGAAGGGTATAGAGTGTAGAGTGTAGGGATTCGAGTGTAGGGTATAGAGTGTAGTGTGTAGGGTATAGAGTGTAGGGTATAGAGTATAAAGTGTAGGGTATAGAGTGTAGGTTATAGAGGGCACGGTATAGAGTGCATGGAATAGAGTGTAGAGTGTGGGGTATAAATTGTAGTGTATAGAGTGTATTGTATAGAGTGTAGGGTATAGAGTGTAGGGTATAGAGTATAGGGTATAGAGTGTAGGGTATAGAGTGTAGAGTGTAGGGTATAGAGTGTAGGGTATAGAGTGTAGGCTATAGAGTGTAGGGTGTATGGATTCGAGTGTAGAGTATAGAGTGTAGTGTGTAGGGTATAGAGTGTAGGGTATAGAGTGTAGGGTATAGAGTGTATGGAATAGAGTGTAGAGTGTAGAGTGTAGGGTATAAAGTGTAGGGTATAGAGTGTAGGGTATAGAGTGTAGATTGTAGGGTATAGAGTGTAGGGTATAGAGTGTAGGGTATAGAGTGTAGAGTATAGAGTGTAGAGTGTAGGGTATAGAGTGTAGGGTATAGAGTGTAGGGTATAGAGTGTAGGATATAGAGTGTAGGGTTTAGAGTGTAGAGTGTAGGGTATAGAGTGAAGGGTATAGAGTGTAGGGTGTAGAGTGTAGGGTATAGAGTGTATGGCATAGAGTGTAGGGTATAGAGTGTAGGGTATAGAGTGTAGGGTATAGAGTGTAGAGTGTAGGGTATAGAGTGTAGAGTGTAGGGTATAGAGTGTAGGGTATAGAGTGTAGGGTATAAAGTGTAGGGTATAGAGTATAGAGTGTAGGGTATAGAGTGTATGGAATAGAGTGTAGGGTATAAAGTGTAGGGTATAGAGTGTAGGGTATAGAGTGTAGATTGTAGGGTATAGAGTGTAGGGTATAGAGTGTAGGGTATAGAGTGTAGGGTATAGAGTGTATGGTATAGAGTGTAGAGTATAGAGTGTAGGGTATAGAGTGTAGGGTATAGAGTGTAGGGTATAGAGTGTAGGGTTTAGAGTGTAGAGTGTAGGGTATAGAGTGAAGGGTATAGAGTGTAGGGTATAGAGTGAAGAGTGTAGGGTATAGAGTGTATGGCATAGAGTGTAGGGTATAGAGTGTAGGGTATAGAATGTAGGGTATAGAGTGTAGAGTGTAGGGTATAGAGTGTAGGGTATAGAGTGTAGGGTATAGAGTGTAGGGTATAGAGTGTAGAGTGTAGGGTATAGAGTGTAGAGTGTAGGGTATAGAGTGTAGGGTATAGAGGGTAGGGTATAGAGTGTATGGAATAGAGTGTAGAGTGTAGGGTATAATGTGTAGGGTATAGAGTGTATGGTATAGAGTGTAGGGTATAGAGTGTATGGTATAGAGTGTAGGGTATAGAGTGTAGAGTGTAGGGTATAGAGTGTAGGGTATAGAGTATAGAGTGTAGGGTATAGAGTGTAGGGTATAGAGTGTAGAGTGTATGGATTCGAGTGTAGGGTATAGAGTGTAGAGTGTAGGGTATAGAGTGTAGGGTATAGAGTATAGAGAGTAGGGTATAGAGTGTAGGGTATAGAGTGTAGGGTATAGAGTGTAGAGTGTAGGGTATAGAGTGTAGGGTATAGAGTGTATGGTATACAGTGTAGAGTGTAGAGTGTAGGGTATAGAATGTATAGTGTAGGGTATAGAGTGTAGGGTCTAGAGAGTAGGGTATAGAGTGTATTGTATAGAGTGTAGGGTATAGAGTGCAGAGTGTAGGTTATAGAGTGTAGGGTATAAAGTGTAGGGTGTAGGGTACAGAGTGTAGGGTATAGAGTGTAGGGTATAGAGTGTAGGGTATAGAGTGTAGAGTGTAGAGTGTAGGGTATAGAGTGTAGGGAATAGAGTGTAGGGTATAGAGTGTAGAGTGTAGGGTATAGAGTGTAGGGTATAGAGTGTAAAGTGTAGAGTGTAGGGTATAAAGTGTAGACTGTAGGGTATAGAGTGTAGGGCATAGAGCGTAGGGTGTAGGGTATAGAGTGTAGGGTATAGAGTGTAGGGTGTAGAGTGTATGGTATAGAGTGTATGGTATAGAGTGTAGGGTGTAGAGTGTAGGGTGTAGAGTGTAGGGTATAGAGTGTAGGGTATAGAGTGTAGAGTATAGAGTGTAGGGTATAGAGTGTAGAGTGTAGAGTGTAGGGTATAGAGTGTAGGGTATAGAGTGTAGGGTATAGAGTGTAGAGTGTAGGGTATAGAGTGTAGGGTATAGAGTGTAGAGTGTAGAGTGTAGGGTATAGAGTGTAGAGTGTAGGGTATAGAGTGTAGGGTTTAGAGTGTATGGAATAGAGTGTAGGGTATAGAGTGTAGACAGTAGGGTATAGAGTGTAGGGTATAGAGCGTAGGGTGTAGGGTATAGAGTGTAGGGTGTAAAGTGTAGGGTATAGAGTGTAGAGTGTAGGGATTAGAGTGTAGGGTATAGAGTGTAGGGTATAGAGTGTATGGTATAGAGTGTACGGTGTAGAGTGTAGGGTATAGAGTGTAGGGTATAGAGTGTAGAGTGTAGGGTACAGAGTGTAGGGTATAGAGTGTAGGGTATAGAGTGTAGGGTATAGAGTGTATGGTATAGAGTGTAGGGTATAGAGTGTAGGGTATAGAGTGTAGAGTGTAGGGTATAGAGTGTATGGTATAGAGTGTAGGGTATAGAGTGTAGGGTATAGAGTGTATGGTATAGAGTGTAGTGTATAAAGTGTAGAGTGTAGGGTATAGAGTGTAGGGTATAGAGTGTAGGGAATGGAGTGTAGGGTATAGAGTGTAGAGTGTAGGGTATAGAGTGTAGGGTATAGAGTATAGAGTGTAGGGTATAGAGTGTAGGGTATAGAGTGTAGAGTGTATGGATTCGAGTGTAGGGTATAGAGTGTAGGGTATAGAGTGTAGAGTATAGAGTATAGAGAGTAGGGTATAGAGTGTAGGGTATAGAGTGTAGGGTATAGAGTGTAGAGTGTAGGGTATAGAGTGTAGGGTATAGAGTATAGAGAGTAGGGTATAGAGTGTAGGGTATAGAGTGTAGGGTATAGAGTGTAGAGTGTAGGGTATAGAGTGTAGGGTATAGAGTGTATGGTATACAGTGTAGAGTGTAGAGTGTAGGGTATAGAGTGTATAGTGTAGGGTATAGAGTGTAGGGTCTAGAGAGTAGGGTATAGAGTGTATTGTATAGAGTGTAGGGTAGAAGGACTGACAGGGAGAAGGACTTGGGGATCCTAGTTAATGATAATCTTACCTGGAGCAGCCAGTGCCAGGCAGCAGCTGCCAAGGCAAACAGGATCATGGGGTGCATTAAAAGAGGTCTGGATACACATGATGAGAGCATTATACTGCCTCTGTACAAATCCCTAGTTAGACCGCACATGGAGTACTGTGTCCAGTTTTGGGCACCGGTGCTCAGGAAGGATATAATGGAACTAGAGAGAGTACAAAGGAGGGCAACAAAATTAATAAAGGGGATGGGAGAACTACAATACCCAGATAGATTAGCGAAATTAGGATTATTTAGTCAAGAAAAAAGACGACTGAGGGGCGATCTAATAACCATGTATAAGTATATAAGGGGACAATACAAATATCTCGCTGAGGATCTGTTTATACCAAGGAAGGTGACGGGCACAAGGGGGCATTCTTTGCGTCTGGAGGAGAGAAGGTTTTTCCACCAACATAGAAGAGGATTCTTTACTGTTAGGGCAGTGAGAATCTGGAATTGCTTGCCTGAGGAGGTGGTGATGGCGAACTCAGTCGAGGGGTTCAAGAGAGGCCTGGATGTCTTCCTGGAGCAGAACAATATTGTATCATACAATTATTAGGTTCTGTAGAAGGACGTAGATCTGGGTATTTATTATGATGGAATATAGGCTGAACTGGATGGACAAATGTCTTTTTTCGGCCTTACTAACTATGTTACTATGTTACTATGTTACTAGGGTATAGAGTGCAGAGTGTAGGTTATAGAGTGTAGGGTATAAAGTGTAGGGTGTAGGGTACAGAGTGTAGGGTATAGAGTGTAGGGTATAGAGTGTAGGGTATAGAGTGTAGAGTGTAGAGTGTAGGGTATAGAGTGTAGGGAATAGAGTGTAGGGTATAGAGTGTAGAGTGTAGGGTATAGAGTGTAGGGTATAGAGTGTAAAGTGTAGAGTGTAGGGTATAAAGTGTAGACTGTAGGGTATAGAGTGTAGGGCATAGAGCGTAGGGTGTAGGGTATAGAGTGTAGGGTATAGAGTGTAGGGTGTAGAGTGTATGGTATAGAGTGTATGGTATAGAGTGTAGGGTGTAGAGTGTAGGGTGTAGAGTGTAGGGTATAGAGTGTAGGGTATAGAGTGTAGAGTATAGAGTGTAGGGTATAGAGTGTAGAGTGTAGAGTGTAGGGTATAGAGTGTAGGGTATAGAGTGTAGGGTATAGAGTGTAGAGTGTAGGGTATAGAGTGTAGGGTATAGAGTGTAAAGTGTAGAGTGTAGGGTATAGAGTGTAGAGTGTAGGGTATAGAGTGTAGGGTATAGAGTGTATGGAATAGAGTGTAGGGTATAGAGTGTAGACTGTAGGGTATAGAGTGTAGGGTATAGAGCGTAGGGTGTAGGGTATAGAGTGTAGGGTGTAAAGTGTAGGGTATAGAGTGTAGAGTGTAGGGATTAGAGTGTAGGGTATAGAGTGTAGGGTATAGAGTGTATGGTATAGAGTGTACGGTGTAGAGTGTAGGGTATAGAGTGTAGGGTATAGAGTGTAGAGTGTAGGGTACAGAGTGTAGGGTATAGAGTGTAGGGTATGGAGTGTAGAGTGTAGGGTATAGAGTGTATGGTATAGAGTGTAGGGTATAGAGCGTAGAGTGTAGGGTATAGAGTGTAGGGTATAGAGTGTAGGGTATAGAGTGAAGGGTATAGAGTGTAGGGTATAGAGTGTAAAGTGTAGGGTATAGAGTGTAGAGTGTAGGGTATAGAGTGTAGGGTATAGAGTGTAGGGTATAGAGTGTAGGGTATAGAGTGAAGAGTGTAGGGTATAGAGTATAGAGTGTAGAGTGTAGGGTATAGAGTGTAGGGTATAGAGTGAAGGGTATAGAGTGTAGGGTATAGAGTGTAAAGTGTAGGGTATAGAGTGTAGAGTGTAGGGTATAGAGTGTAGGGTATAGAGTGTAGAGTGTAGGGTATAGAGTGTAGGGTATAGAGTGTAAAGTGTAGAGTGTAGGGTATAGAGTGTAGAGTGTAGGGTATAGAGTGTAGGGTATAGAGTGTATGGAATAGAGTGTAGGGTATAGAGTGTAGACTGTAGGGTATAGAGTGTAGGGTATAGAGCGTAGGGTGTAGGGTATAGAGTGTAGGGTGTAAAGTGTAGGGTATAGAGTGTAGAGTGTAGGGATTAGAGTGTAGGGTATAGAGTGTAGGGTATAGAGTGTATGGTATAGAGTGTACGGTGTAGAGTGTAGGGTATAGAGTGTAGGGTATAGAGTGTAGAGTGTAGGGTACAGAGTGTAGGGTATAGAGTGTAGGGTATGGAGTGTAGAGTGTAGGGTATAGAGTGTATGGTATAGAGTGTAGGGTATAGAGCGTAGAGTGTAGGGTATAGAGTGTAGGGTATAGAGTGTAGGGTATAGAGTGAAGGGTATAGAGTGTAGGGTATAGAGTGTAAAGTGTAGGGTATAGAGTGTAGAGTGTAGGGTATAGAGTGTAGGGTATAGAGTGTAGGGTATAGAGTGTAGGGTATAGAGTGAAGAGTGTAGGGTATAGAGTGTATGATATAGAGTGTAGGGTATAGAGTGAAGGGTATAGAGTGTAGAGTGTAGGGATTCGAGTGTAGGGTATAGAGTGTAGTGTGTAGGGTATAGAGTGTAGGGTATAGAGTATAAAGTGTAGGGTATAGAGTGTAGGTTATAGAGGGCACGGTATAGAGTGCATGGAATAGAGTGTAGAGTGTGGGGTATAAATTGTAGTGTATAGAGTGTATTGTATAGAGTGTAGGGTATAGAGTGTAGGGTATAGAGTATAGGGTATAGAGTGTAGGGTATAGAGTGTAGAGTGTAGGGTATAGAGTGTAGGGTATAGAGTGTAGGCTATAGAGTGTAGGGTGTATGGATTCGAGTGTAGAGTATAGAGTGTAGTGTGTAGGGTATAGAGTGTAGGGTATAGAGTGTAGGGTATAGAGTGTATGGAATAGAGTGTAGAGTGTAGAGTGTAGGGTATAAAGTGTAGGGTATAGAGTGTAGGGTATAGAGTGTAGATTGTAGGGTATAGAGTGTAGGGTATAGAGTGTAGGGTATAGAGTGTAGAGTATAGAGTGTAGAGTGTAGGGTATAGAGTGTAGGGTATAGAGTGTAGGGTATAGAGTGTAGGATATAGAGTGTAGGGTTTAGAGTGTAGAGTGTAGGGTATAGAGTGAAAGGTATAGAGTGTAGGGTGTAGAGTGTAGGGTATAGAGTGTATGGCATAGAGTGTAGGGTATAGAGTGTAGGGTATAGAGTGTAGGGTATAGAGTGTAGAGTGTAGGGTATAGAGTGTAGAGTGTAGGGTATAGAGTGTAGGGTATAGAGTGTAGGGTATAAAGTGTAGGGTATAGAGTATAGAGTGTAGGGTATAGAGTGTATGGAATAGAGTGTAGGGTATAAAGTGTAGGGTATAGAGTGTAGGGTATAGAGTGTAGATTGTAGGGTATAGAGTGTAGGGTATAGAGTGTAGGGTATAGAGTGTATGGTATAGAGTGTAGAGTATAGAGTGTAGGGTATAGAGTGTAGGGTATAGAGTGTAGGGTATAGAGTGTAGGGTTTAGAGTGTAGAGTGTAGGGTATAGAGTGAAGGGTATAGAGTGTAGGGTATAGAGTGAAGAGTGTAGGGTATAGAGTGTATGGCATAGAGTGTAGGGTATAGAGTGTAGGGTATAGAATGTAGGGTATAGAGTGTAGAGTGTAGGGTATAGAGTGTAGGGTATAGAGTGTACGGTATAGAGTGTAGGGTATAGAGTGTAGGGTATAGAGTGTAGAGTGTAGGGTATAGAGTGTAGGGTATAGAGGGTAGGGTATAGAGTGTATGGAATAGAGTGTAGAGTGTAGGGTATAATGTGTAGGGTATAGAGTGTATGGTATAGAGTGTAGGGTATAGAGTGTATGGTATAGAGTGTAGGGTATAGAGTGTAGAGTGTAGGGTATAGAGTGTAGGGTATAGAGTATAGAGTGTAGGGTATAGAGTGTAGGGTATAGAGTGCAGAGTGTATGGATTCGAGTGTAGGGTATAGAGTGTAGAGTGTAGGGTATAGAGTGTAGGGTATAGAGTATAGAGAGTAGGGTATAGAGTGTAGGGTATAGAGTGTAGGGTATAGAGTGTAGAGTGTAGGGTATAGAGTGTAGGGTATAGAGTGTATGGTATACAGTGTAGAGTGTAGAGTGTATGGAATAGAGTGTAGAGTGTAGGGTATAATGTGTAGGGTATAGAGTGTATGGTATAGAGTGTAGGGTATAGAGTGTATGGTATAGAGTGTAGGGTATAGAGTGTAGAGTGTAGGGTATAGAGTGTAGGGTATAGAGTATAGAGTGTAGGGTATAGAGTGTAGGGTATAGAGTGTAGAGTGTATGGATTCGAGTGTAGGGTATAGAGTGTAGAGTGTAGGGTATAGAGTGTAGGGTATAGAGGGTAGGGTATAGAGTGTATGGAATAGAGTGTAGAGTGTAGGGTATAATGTGTAGGGTATAGAGTGTATGGTATAGAGTGTAGGGTATAGAGTGTATGGTATAGAGTGTAGGGTATAGAGTGTAGAGTGTAGGGTATAGAGTGTAGGGTATAGAGTATAGAGTGTAGGGTATAGAGTGTAGGGTATAGAGTGTAGAGTGTATGGATTCGAGTGTAGGGTATAGAGTGTAGAGTGTAGGGTATAGAGTGTAGGGTATAGAGTATAGAGAGTAGGGTATAGAGTGTAGGGTATAGAGTGTAGGGTATAGAGTGTAGAGTGTAGGGTATAGAGTGTAGGGTATAGAGTGTATGGTATACAGTGTAGAGTGTAGAGTGTAGGGTATAGAGTGTATAGTGTAGGGTATAGAGTGTAGGGTCTAGAGAGTAGGGTATAGAGTGTATTGTATAGAGTGTAGGGTATAGAGTGCAGAGTGTAGGTTATAGAGTGTAGGGTATAAAGTGTAGGGTGTAGGGTACAGAGTGTAGGGTATAGAGTGTAGGGTATAGAGTGTAGGGTATAGAGTGTAGAGTGTAGAGTGTAGGGTATAGAGTGTAGGGAATAGAGTGTAGGGTATAGAGTGTAGAGTGTAGGGTATAGAGTGTAGGGTATAGAGTGTAAAGTGTAGAGTGTAGGGTATAAAGTGTAGACTGTAGGGTATAGAGTGTAGGGCATAGAGCGTAGGGTGTAGGGTATAGAGTGTAGGGTATAGCGTGTAGGGTGTAGAGTGTATGGTATAGAGTGTATGGTATAGAGTGTAGGGTGTAGAGTGTAGGGTGTAGAGTGTAGGGTATAGAGTGTAGGGTATAGAGTGTAGAGTATAGAGTGTAGGGTATAGAGTGTAGAGTGTAGAGTGTAGGGTATAGAGTGTAGGGTATAGAGTGTAGGGTATAGAGTGTAGAGTGTAGGGTATAGAGTGTAGGGTTTAGAGTGTATGGAATAGAGTGTAGGGTATAGAGTGTAGACTGTAGGGTATAGAGTGTAGGGTATAGAGCGTAGGGTGTAGGGTATAGAGTGTAGGGTGTAAAGTGTAGGGTATAGAGTGTAGAGTGTAGGGATTAGAGTGTAGGGTATAGAGTGTAGGGTATAGAGTGTATGGTATAGAGTGTACGGTGTATAGTGTAGGGTATAGAGTGTAGGGTATAGAGTGTAGAGTGTAGGGTACAGAGTGTAGGGTATAGAGTGTAGGGTATAGAGTGTAGGGTATAGAGTGTATGGTATAGAGTGTAGGGTATAGAGTGTAGGGTATAGAGTGTAGAGTGTAGGGTATAGAGTGTATGGTATAGAGTGTAGGGTATAGAGTGTAGGGTATAGAGTGTATGGTATAGAGTGTAGTGTATAAAGTGTAGAGTGTAGGGTATAGAGTGTAGGGTATAGAGTGTAGGGAATGGAGTGTAGGGTATAGAGTGTAGAGTGTAGGGTATAGAGTGTAGGGCATAGAGTATAGAGTGTAGGGTATAGAGTGTAGGGTATAGAGTGTAGAGTGTATGGATTCGAGTGTAGGGTATAGAGTGTAGGGTATAGAGTGTAGAGTATAGAGTTTAGAGAGTAGGGTATAGAGTGTAGGGTATAGAGTGTAGAGTGTAGGGTATAGAGTGTAGGGTATAGAGTATAGAGAGTAGGGTATAGAGTGTAGGGTATAGAGTGTAGGGTATAGAGTGTAGAGTGTAGGGTATAGAGTGTAGGGTATAGAGTGTATGGTATACAGTGTAGAGTGTAGAGTGTAGGGTATAGAGTGTATAGTGTAGGGTATAGAGTGTAGGGTCTAGAGAGTAGGGTATAGAGTGTATTGTATAGAGTGTAGGGTAGAAGGACTGACAGGGAGAAGGACTTGGGGATCCTAGTTAATGATAATCTTACCTGGAGCAGCCAGTGCCAGGCAGCAGCTGCCAAGGCAAACAGGATCATGGGGTGCATTAAAAGAGGTCTGGATACACATGATGAGAGCATTATACTGCCTCTGTACAAATCCCTAGTTAGACCGCACATGGAGTACTGTGTCCAGTTTTGGGCACCGGTGCTCAGGAAGGATATAATGGAACTAGAGAGAGTACAAAGGAGGGCAACAAAATTAATAAAGGGGATGGGAGAACTACAATACCCAGATAGATTAGCGAAATTAGGATTATTTAGTCTAGAAAAAAGACGACTGAGGGGCGATCTAATAACCATGTATAAGTATATAAGGGGACAATACAAATATCTCGCTGAGGATCTGTTTATACCAAGGAAGGTGACGGGCACAAGGGGGCATTCTTTGCGTCTGGAGGAGAGAAGGTTTTTCCACCAACATAGAAGAGGATTCTTTACTGTTAGGGCAGTGAGAATCTGGAATTGCTTGCCTGAGGAGGTGGTGATGGCGAACTCAGTCGAGGGGTTCAAGAGAGGCCTGGATGTCTTCCTGGAGCAGAACAATATTGTATCATACAATTATTAGGTTCTGTAGAAGGACGTAGATCTGGGTATTTATTATGATGGAATATAGGCTGAACTGGATGGACAAATGTCTTTTTTCGGCCTTACTAACTATGTTACTATGTTACTATGTTACTAGGGTATAGAGTGCAGAGTGTAGGTTATAGAGTGTAGGGTATAAAGTGTAGGGTGTAGGGTACAGAGTGTAGGGTATAGAGTGTAGGGTATAGAGTGTAGGGTATAGAGTGTAGAGTGTAGAGTGTAGGGTATAGAGTGTAGGGAATAGAGTGTAGGGTATAGAGTGTAGAGTGTAGGGTATAGAGTGTAGGGTATAGAGTGTAAAGTGTAGAGTGTAGGGTATAAAGTGTAGACTGTAGGGTATAGATTGTAGGGCATAGAGCGTAGGGTGTAGGGTATAGAGTGTAGGGTATAGAGTGTAGGGTGTAGAGTGTATGGTATAGAGTGTATGGTATAGAGTGTAGGGTGTAGAGTGTAGGGTGTAGAGTGTAGGGTATAGAGTGTAGGGTATAGAGTGTAGAGTATAGAGTGTAGGGTATAGAGTGTAGAGTGTAGAGTGTAGGGTATAGAGTGTAGGGTATAGAGTGTAGGGTATAGAGTGTAGAGTGTAGGGTATAGAGTGTAGGGTATAGAGTGTAAAGTGTAGAGTGTAGGGTATAGAGTGTAGAGTGTAGGGTATAGAGTGTAGGGTATAGAGTGTATGGAATAGAGTGTAGGGTATAGAGTGTAGACTGTAGGGTATAGAGTGTAGGGTATAGAGCGTAGGGTGTAGGGTATAGAGTGTAGGGTGTAAAGTGTAGGGTATAGAGTGTAGAGTGTAGGGATTAGAGTGTAGGGTATAGAGTGTAGGGTATAGAGTGTATGGTATAGAGTGTACGGTGTAGAGTGTAGGGTATAGAGTGTAGGGTATAGAGTGTAGAGTGTAGGGTACAGAGTGTAGGGTATAGAGTGTAGGGTATGGAGTGTAGAGTGTAGGGTATAGAGTGTATGGTATAGAGTGTAGGGTATAGAGCGTAGAGTGTAGGGTATAGAGTGTAGGGTATAGAGTGTAGGGTATAGAGTGAAGGGTATAGAGTGTAGGGTATAGAGTGTAGAGTGTAGGGTATAGAGTGTAGAGTGTAGGGTATAGAGTGTAGGGTATAGAGTGTAGGGTATAGAGTGTAGGGTATAGAGTGAAGAGTGTAGGGTATAGAGTGTATGATATAGAGTGTAGGGTATAGAGTGAAGGGTATAGAGTGTAGAGTGTAGGGATTCGAGTGTAGGGTATAGAGTGTAGTGTGTAGGGTATAGAGTGTAGGGTATAGAGTATAAAGTGTAGGGTATAGAGTGTAGGTTATAGAGGGCACGGTATAGAGTGCATGGAATAGAGTGTAGAGTGTGGGGTATAAATTGTAGTGTATAGAGTGTATTGTATAGAGTGTAGGGTATAGAGTGTAGGGTATAGAGTATAGGGTATAGAGTGTAGGGTATAGAGTGTAGAGTGTAGGGTATAGAGTGTAGGGTATAGAGTGTAGGCTATAGAGTGTAGGGTGTATGGATTCGAGTGTAGAGTATAGAGTGTAGTGTGTAGGGTATAGAGTGTAGGGTATAGAGTGTAGGGTATAGAGTGTATGGAATAGAGTGTAGAGTGTAGAGTGTAGGGTATAAAGTGTAGGGTATAGAGTGTAGGGTATAGAGTGTAGATTGTAGGGTATAGAGTGTAGGGTATAGAGTGTAGGGTATAGAGTGTAGAGTATAGAGTGTAGAGTGTAGGGTATAGAGTGTAGGGTATAGAGTGTAGGGTATAGAGTGTAGGATATAGAGTGTAGGGTTTAGAGTGTAGAGTGTAGGGTATAGAGTGAAGGGTATAGAGTGTAGGGTGTAGAGTGTAGGGTATAGAGTGTATGGCATAGAGAGTAGGGTATAGAGTGTAGGGTATAGAGTGTAGGGTATAGAGTGTAGAGTGTAGGGTATAGAGTGTAGAGTGTAGGGTATAGAGTGTAGGGTATAGAGTGTAGGGTATAAAGTGTAGGGTATAGAGTATAGAGTGTAGGGTATAGAGTGTATGGAATAGAGTGTAGGGTATAAAGTGTAGGGTATAGAGTGTAGGGTATAGAGTGTAGATTGTAGGGTATAGAGTGTAGGGTATAGAGTGTAGGGTATAGAGTGTAGGGTATAGAGTGTATGGTATAGAGTGTAGAGTATAGAGTGTAGGGTATAGAGTGTAGGGTATAGAGTGTAGGGTATAGAGTGTAGGGTGTAGAGTGTAGGGTATAGAGTGAAGGGTATAGAGTGTAGGGTATAGAGTGAAGAGTGTAGGGTATAGAGTGTATGGCATAGAGTGTAGGGTATAGAGTGTAGGGTATAGAATGTAGGGTATAGAGTGTAGAGTGTAGGGTATAGAGTGTAGGGTATAAAGTGTACGGTATAAAGTGTAGGGTATAGAGTGTAGAGTGTAGGGTATAGAGTGTAGAGTGTAGGGTATAGAGTGTAGGGTATAGAGTGTAGGGTATAGAGTGTATGGAATAGAGTGTAGAGTGTAGGGTATAATGTGTAGGGTATAGAGTGTATGGTATAGAGTGTAGGGTATAGAGTGTATGGTATAGAGTGTAGGGTATAGAGTGTAGAGTGTAGGGTATAGAGTGTAGGGTATAGAGTATAGAGTGTAGGGTATAGAGTGTAGGGTATAGAGTGTAGAGTGTATGGATTCGAGTGTAGGGTATAGAGTGTAGAGTGTAGGGTATAGAGTGTAGGGTATAGAGTATAGAGAGTAGGGTATAGAGTGTAGGGTATAGAGTGCAGGGTATAGAGTGTAGAGTGTAGGGTATAGAGTGTAGGGTATAGAGTGTATGGTATACAGTGTAGAGTGTAGAGTGTAGGGTATAGAGTGTATAGTGTAGGGTATAGAGTGTAGGGTCTAGAGAGTAGGGTATAGAGTGTATTGTATAGAGTGTAGGGTATAGAGTGCAGAGTGTAGGTTATAGAGTGTAGGGTATAAAGTGTAGGGTGTAGGGTACAGAGTGTAGGGTATAGAGTGTAGGGTATAGAGTGTAGGGTATAGAGTGTAGAGTGTAGAGTGTAGGGTATAGAGTGTAGGGAATAGAGTGTAGGGTATAGAGTGTAGAGTGTAGGGTATAGAGTGTAGGGTATAGAGTGTAAAGTGTAGAGTGTAGGGTATAAAGTGTAGACTGTAGGGTATAGAGTGTAGGGCATAGAGCGTAGGGTGTAGGTTATAGAGTGTAGGGTATAGAGTGTAGGGTGTAGAGTGTATGGTATAGAGTGTATGGTATAGAGTGTAGGGTGTAGAGTGTAGGGTGTAGAGTGTAGGGTATAGAGTGTAGGGTATAGAGTGTAGAGTGTAGGGTATAGAGTGTAGGGTATAGAGTGTAAAGTGTAGAGTGTAGGGTATAGAGTGTAGAGTGTAGGGTATAGAGTGTAGGGTATAGAGTGTATGGAATAGAGTGTAGGGTATAGAGTGTAGACTGTAGGGTATAGAGTGTAGGGTATAGAGCGTAGGGTGTAGGGTATAGAGTGTAGGGTGTAAAGTGTAGGGTATAGAGTGTAGAGTGTAGGGATTAGAGTGTAGGGTATAGAGTGTAGGGTATAGAGTGTATGGTATAGAGTGTACGGTGTAGAGTGTAGGGTATAGAGTGTAGGGTATAGAGTGTAGAGTGTAGGGTACAGAGTGTAGGGTATAGAGTGTAGGGTATGGAGTGTAGAGTGTAGGGTATAGAGTGTATGGTATAGAGTGTAGGGTATAGAGCGTAGAGTGTAGGGTATAGAGTGTAGGGTATAGAGTGTAGGGTATAGAGTGAAGGGTATAGAGTGTAGGGTATAGAGTGTAGAGTGTAGGGTATAGAGTGTAGAGTGTAGGGTATAGAGTGTAGGGTATAGAGTGTAGGGTATAGAGTGTAGGGTATAGAGTGAAGAGTGTAGGGTATAGAGTGTATGGTATAGAGTGTAGGGTATAGAGTGAAGGGTATAGAGTGTAGAGTGTAGGGATTCGAGTGTAGGGTATAGAGTGTAGTGTGTAGGGTATAGAGTGTAGGGTATAGAGTATAAAGTGTAGGGTATAGAGTGTAGGTTATAGAAGGCACGGTATAGAGTGCATGGAATAGAGTGTAGAGTGTGGGGTATAAATTGTAGTGTATAGAGTGTATTGTATAGAGTGTAGGGTATAGAGTGTAGGGTATAGAGTATAGGGTATAGAGTGTAGGGTATAGAGTGTAGAGTGTAGGGTATAGAGTGTAGGGTATAGAGTGTAGGGTGTATGGATTCGAGTGTAGGGTATAAAGTGTAGAGTGTAGGGTATAGAGTGTAGTGTATAGAGTATAGAGTGTAGGGTATAGAGTGTACGGTATAGAGTGTAGAGTGTAGGGTATAGAGTGTAGGGTATAGAGTTTTTGTTATAGAGTGTAGGGTATAGAGTGTAGAGTGTAGGGTATAGAGTGTAGAGTGTAGGGTATAGAGTGTAGAGTGTAGGGTATAGAGTGTAGGGAATAGAATGTAGGGTATAGAGTGTATGGAATAGAGTGTAGAGTGTAGGTTATAAAGTGTAGGGTATAGAGTGCATGGTATAGAGTGTATGGTATAGAGTGTAGGGTATAAAGTGTAGAGTGTAGGATATTGAGTGTAGGGTATAGGGTATAGAGTGTAGGGTATAGAGTGTAGGGTATAGAGTGTATGGAATAGAGTGTAGAGTGTAGGTTATAAAGTGTAGGGTATAGAGTGTAGAGTATAGAGTGTATGGTATAGAGTGTAGGGTATAAAGTGTAGAGTGTAGGGTATAGAGTGTAGGGTGTAGGGTATAGAGTGTAGGATATAGAGTGTAGGGTATAGAGTGTAGGGTATAGAGTGTAGGGTATAGAGTTTATGTTATATAGTGTAGGGTATAGAGTGTAGATTGTAGGGTATAGAGTGTAGAGTATAGAGTGTAGGGTATAGAGTGTATGGTATAGAGTGTAGAGTGTAGGGTATAGAGTGTAGAGTGTAGGGTATAGAGTGTAAAGTGTAGGGTATAGAGTGTAAAGTGTAGGGTAAAGAGTGTAGGGTATAGAGTATAAAGTGTAGGGTATAGAGTGTAGGTTATAGAGGGCACGGTATAGAGTGCATGGAATTGAGTGTAGAGTGTGGGGTATAAATTGTAGTGTATAGAGTGTATTGTATAGAGTGTAGGGTATAGAGTGTAGGGTATAGAGTATAGGGTATAGAGTGTAGGGTATAGAGTGTAGAGTGTAGGGTATAGAGTGTAGGGTATAGAGTGTAGGCTATAGAGTGTAGGGTGTATGGATTCGAGTGTAGAGTATAGAGTGTAGTGTGTAGGGTATAGAGTGTAGGGTATAGAGTGTAGGGTATAGAGTGTATGGAATAGAGTGTAGAGTGTAGAGTGTAGGGTATAAAGTGTAGGGTATAGAGTGTAGAGTATAGAGTGTAGAGTGTAGGGTATAGAGTGTAGGGTATAGAGTGTAGGGTATAGAGTGTAGGATATAGAGTGTAGGGTATAGAGTGTAGGGTATAGAGTGTAGAGTATAGAGTGTAGAGTGTAGGGTATAGAGTGTAGGGTATAGAGTGTAGGGTATAGAGTGTAGGATATAGAGTGTAGGGTTTAGAGTGTAGAGTGTAGGGTATAGAGTGAAGGGTATAGAGTGTAGGGTGTAGAGTGTAGGGTATAGAGTGTATGGCATAGAGTGTAGGGTATAGAGTGTAGGGTATAGAGTGTAGGGTATAGAGTGTAGAGTGTAGGCTATAGAGTGTAGAGTGTAGGGTATAGAGTGTAGGGTATAGAGTGTAGGGTATAAAGTGTAGGGTATAGAGTATAGAGTGTAGGGTATAGAGTGTATGGAATAGAGTGTAGGGTATAAAGTGTAGGGTATAGAGTGTAGGGTATAGAGTGTAGATTGTAGGGTATAGAGTGTAGGGTATAGAGTGTAGGGTATAGAGTGTAGGGTATAGAGTGTATGGTATAGAGTGTAGAGTATAGAGTGTAGGGTATAGAGTGTAGGGTATAGAGTGTAGGGTATAGAGTGTAGGGTTTAGAGTGTAGAGTGTAGGGTATAGAGTGAAGGGTATAGAGTGTAGGGTATAGAGTGAAGAGTGTAGGGTATAGAGTGTATGGCATAGAGTGTAGGGTATAGAGTGTAGGGTATAGAATGTAGGGTATAGAGTGTAGAGTGTAGGGTATAGAGTGTAGGGTATAGAGTGTACGGTATAGAGTGTAGGGTATAGAGTGTAGAGTGTAGGGTATAGAGTGTAGAGTGTAGGGTATAGAGTGTAGGGTATAGAGGGTAGGGTATAGAGTGTATGGAATAGAGTGTAGAGTGTAGGGTATAATGTGTAGGGTATAGAGTGTATGGTATAGAGTGTAGGGTATAGAGTGTATGGTATAGAGTGTAGGGTATAGAGTGTAGAGTGTAGGGTATAGAGTGTAGGGTATAGAGTATAGAGTGTAGGGTATAGAGTGTAGGGTATAGAGTGTAGAGTGTATGGATTCGAGTGTAGGGTATAGAGTGTAGAGTGTAGGGTATAGAGTGTAGGGTATAGAGTATAGAGAGTAGGGTATAGAGTGTAGGGTATAGAGTGTAGGGTATAGAGTGTAGAGTGTAGGGTATAGAGTGTAGGGTATAGAGTGTATGGTATACAGTGTAGAGTGTAGAGTGTAGGGTATAGAGTGTATAGTGTAGGGTATAGAGTGTAGGGTCTAGAGAGTAGGGTATAGAGTGTATTGTATAGAGTGTAGGGTATAGAGTGCAGAGTGTAGGTTATAGAGTGTAGGGTATAAAGTGTAGGGTGTAGGGTACAGAGTGTAGGGTATAGAGTGTAGGGTATAGAGTGTAGGGTATAGAGTGTGGAGTGTAGAGTGTAGGGTATAGAGTGTAGGGAATAGAGTGTAGGGTATAGAGTGTAGAGTGTAGGGTATAGAGTGTAGGGTATAGAGTGTAAAGTGTAGAGTGTAGGGTATAAAGTGTAGACTGTAGGGTATAGAGTGTAGGGCATAGAGCGTAGGGTGTAGGTTATAGAGTGTAGGGTATAGAGTGTAGGGTGTAGAGTGTATGGTATAGAGTGTATGGTATAGAGTGTAGGGTGTAGAGTGTAGGGTGTAGAGTGTAGGGTATAGAGTGTAGGGTATAGAGTGTAGAGTGTAGGGTATAGAGTGTAGGGTATAGAGTGTAGAGTGTAGGGTATAGAGTGTAGAGTGTAGGGTATAGAGTGTAGGGTATAGAGTGTATGGAATAGAGTGTAGGGTATAGAGTGTAGACTGTAGGGTATAGAGTGTAGGGTATAGAGCGTAGGGTGTAGGGTATAGAGTGTAGGGTGTAAAGTGTAGGGTATAGAGTGTAGAGTGTAGGGATTAGAGTGTAGGGTATAGAGTGTAGGGTATAGAGTGTATGGTATAGAGTGTACGGTGTAGAGTGTAGGGTATAGAGTGTAGGGTATAGAGTGTAGAGTGTAGGGTACAGAGTGTAGGGTATAGAGTGTAGGGTATGGAGTGTAGAGTGTAGGGTATAGAGTGTATGGTATAGAGTGTAGGGTATAGAGCGTAGAGTGTAGGGTATAGAGTGTAGGGTATAGAGTGTAGGGTATAGAGTGAAGGGTATAGAGTGTAGAGTGTAGGGTATAGAGTGTAGAGTGTAGGGTATAGAGTGTAGGGTATAGAGTGTAGGGTATAGAGTGTAGGGTATAGAGTGAAGAGTGTAGGGTATAGAGTGTATGGTATAGAGTGTAGGGTATAGAGTGAAGGGTATAGAGTGTAGAGTGTAGGGATTCGAGTGTAGGGTATAGAGTGTAGTGTGTAGGGTATAGAGTGTAGGGTATAGAGTATAAAGTGTAGGGTATAGAGTGTAGGTTATAGAAGGCACGGTATAGAGTGCATGGAATAGAGTGTA
Organism: Ranitomeya imitator; assembly: GCF_032444005.1. Classification (NCBI taxonomy): domain Eukaryota; kingdom Metazoa; phylum Chordata; class Amphibia; order Anura; family Dendrobatidae; genus Ranitomeya; species Ranitomeya imitator. Next base: position 60,634,307 of record NC_091291.1, read on the forward strand.
GAGTGTGGGGTATAAATTGTAGTGTATAGAGTGTATTGTATAGAGTGTAGGGTATAGAGTGTAGGGTATAGAGTATAGGGTATAGAGTGTAGGGTATAGAGTGTAGAGTGTAGGGTATAGAGTGTAGGGTATAGAGTGTAGGCTATAGAGTGTAGGGTGTATGGATTCGAGTGTAGGGTATAAAGTGTAGAGTGTAGGGTATAGAGTGTAGTGTATAGAGTATAGAGTGTAGGGTATAGAGTGTACGGTATAGAGTGTAGAGTGTAGGGTATAGAGTGTAGGGTATAGAGTTTTTGTTATAGAGTGTAGGGTATAGAGTGTAGAGTGTAGGGTATAGAGTGTAGAGTGTAGGGTATAGAGTGTAGAGTGTAGGGTATAGAGTGTAGGGAATAGAATGTAGGGTATAGAGTGTATGGAATAGAGTGTAGAGTGTAGGTTATAAAGTGTAGGGTATAGAGTGCATGGTATAGAGTGTATGGTATAGAGTGTAGGGTATAAAGTGTAGAGTGTAGGATATTGAGTGTAGGGTATAGGGTATAGAGTGTAGGGTATAGAGTGTAGGGTATAGAGTGTATGGAATAGAGTGTAGAGTGTAGGTTATAAAGTGTAGGGTATAGAGTGTAGAGTATAGAGTGTATGGTATAGAGTGTAGGGTATAAAGTGTAGAGTGTAGGGTATAGAGTGTTTGGTGTAGGGTATAGAGTGTAGGATATAGAGTGTAGGGTATAGAGTGTAGGGTATAGAGTGTAGGGTATAGAATGTAGGGTATAGAGTGTAGAGTGTAGGGTATAGAGTGTAGGGTATAGAGTGTACGGTATAGAGTGTAGGGTATAGAGTGTAGAGTGTAGGGTATAGAGTGTAGAGTGTAGGGTATAGAGTGTAGGGTATAGAGGGTAGGGTATAGAGTGTATGGAATAGAGTGTAGAGTGTAGGGTATAATGTGTAGGGTATAGAGTGTATGGTATAGAGTGTAGGGTATAGAGTGTATGGTATAGAGTGTAGGGTATAGAGTGTAGAGTGTAGGGTATAGAGTGTAGGGTATAGAGTATAGAGTGTAGGGTATAGAGTGTAGGGTATAGAGTGTAGAGTGTATGGATTCGAGTGTAGGGTATAGAGTGTAGAGTGTAGGGTATAGAGTGTAGGGTATAGAGTATAGAGAGTAGGGTATAGAGTGTAGGGTATAGAGTGTAGAGTGTAGGGTATAGAGTGTAGGGTATAGAGTGTATGGTATACAGTGTAGAGTGTAGAGTGTAGGGTATAGAGTGTATAGTGTAGGGTATAGAGTGTAGGGTCTAGAGAGTAGGGTATAGAGTGTATTGTATAGAGTGTAGGGTATAGAGTGCAGAGTGTAGGTTATAGAGTGTAGGGTATAAAGTGTAGGGTGTAGGGTACAGAGTGTAGGGTATAGAGTGTAGGGTATAGAGTGTAGGGTATAGAGTGTAGAGTGTAGAGTGTAGGGTATAGAGTGTAGGGAATAGAGTGTAGGGTATAGAGTGTAGAGTGTAGGGTATAGAGTGTAGGGTATAGAGTGTAAAGTGTAGAGTGTAGGGTATAAAGTGTAGACTGTAGGGTATAGAGTGTAGGGCATAGAGCGTAGGGTGTAGGTTATAGAGTGTAGGGTATAGAGTGTAGGGTGTAGAGTGTATGGTATAGAGTGTATGGTATAGAGTGTAGGGTGTAGAGTGTAGGGTGTAGAGTGTAGGGTATAGAGTGTAGGGTATAGAGTGTAGAGTGTAGGGTATAGAGTGTAGGGTATAGAGTGTAAAGTGTAGAGTGTAGGGTATAGAGTGTAGAGTGTAGGGTATAGAGTGTAGGGTATAGAGTGTATGGAATAGAGTGTAGGGTATAGAGTGTAGACTGTAGGGTATAGAGTGTAGGGTATAGAGCGTAGGGTGTAGGGTATAGAGTGTAGGGTGTAAAGTGTAGGGTATAGAGTGTAGAGTGTAGGGATTAGAGTGTAGGGTATAGAGTGTAGGGTATAGAGTGTATGGTATAGAGTGTACGGTGTAGAGTGTAGGGTATAGAGTGTAGGGTATAGAGTGTAGAGTGTAGGGTACAGAGTGTAGGGTATAGAGTGTAGGGTATGGAGTGTAGAGTGTAGGGTATAGAGTGTATGGTATAGAGTGTAGGGTATAGAGCGTAGAGTGTAGGGTATAGAGTGTAGGGTATAGAGTGTAGGGTATATAGTGAAGGGTATAGAGTGTAGGGTATAGAGTGTAGAGTGTAGGGTATAGAGTGTAGAGTGTAGGGTATAGAGTGTAGGGTATAGAGTGTAGGGTATAGAGTGTAGGGTATAGAGTGAAGAGTGTAGGGTATAGAGTGTATGGTATAGAGTGTAGGGTATAGAGTGAAGGGTATAGAGTGTAGAGTGTAGGGATTCGAGTGTAGGGTATAGAGTGTAGTGTGTAGGGTATAGAGTGTAGGGTATAGAGTATAAAGTGTAGGGTATAGAGTGTAGGTTATAGAAGGCACGGTATAGAGTGCATGGAATAGAGTGTAGAGTGTGGGGTATAAATTGTAGTGTATAGAGTGTATTGTATAGAGTGTAGGGTATAGAGTGTAGGGTATAGAGTATAGGGTATAGTGTGTAGGGTATAGAGTGTAGAGTGTAGGGTATAGAGTGTAGGGTATAGAGTGTAGGCTATAGAGTGTAGGGTGTATGGATTCGAGTGTAGGGTATAAAGTGTAGAGTGTAGGGTATAGAGTGTAGTGTATAGAGTATAGAGTGTAGGGTATAGAGTGTACGGTATAGAGTGTAGAGTGTAGGGTATAGAGTGTAGGGTATAGAGTTTTTGTTATAGAGTGTAGGGTATAGAGTGTAGAGTGTAGGGTATAGAGTGTAGAGTGTAGGGTATAGAGTGTAGAGTGTAGGGTATAGAGTGTAGGGAATAGAATGTAGGGTATAGAGTGTATGAAATAGAGTGTAGAGTGTAGGTTATAAAGTGTAGGGTATAGAGTGCATGGTATAGAGTGTATGGTATAGAGTGTAGGGTATAAAGTGTAGAGTGTAGGATATTGAGTGTAGGGTATAGGGTATAGAGTGTAGGGTATAGAGTGTAGGGTATAGAGTGTATGGAATAGAGTGTAGAGTGTAGGTTATAAAGTGTAGGGTATAGAGTGTAGAGTATAGAGTGTATGGTATAGAGTGTAGGGTATAAAGTGTAGAGTGTAGGGTATAGAGTGTAGGGTGTAGGGTATAGAGTGTAGGATATAGAGTGTAGGGTATAGAGTGTAGGGTATAGAGTGTAGGGTATAGAGTTTATGTTATATAGTGTAGGGTATAGAGTGTAGATTGTAGGGTATAGAGTGTAGAGTATAGAGTGTAGGGTATAGAGTGTATGGTATAGAGTGTAGAGTGTAGGGTATAGAGTGTAGAGTGTAGGGTATAGAGTGTAAAGTGTAGGGTATAGAGTGTAAAGTGTAGGGTAAAGAGTGTAGGGTATACATAGTAACATAGTAACATAGTTAGTAAGGCCGAAAAAAGACATTTGTCCATCCAGTTCAGCCTATATTCCATCATAATAAATTCCCAGATCTACGTCCTTCTACAGAACCTAATAATTGTATGATACAATATTGTTCTGCTCCAGGAAGACATCCAGGCCTCTCTTGAACCCCTCGACTGAGTTCGCCATCACCACCTCCTCAGGCAAGCAATTCCAGATTCTCACTGCCCTAACAGTAAAGAATCCTCTTCTATGTTGGTGGAAAAACCTTCTCTCCTCCAGACGCAAAGAATGCCCCCTTGTGCCCGTCACCTTCCTTGGTATAAACAGATCCTCAGCGAGATATTTGTATTGTCCCCTTATATACTTATACATGGTTATTAGATCGCCCCTCAGTCGTCTTTTTTCTAGACTAAATAATCCTAATTTCGCTAATCTATCTGGGTATTGTAGTTCTCCCATCCCCTTTATTAATTTTGTTGCCCTCCTTTGTACTCTCTCTAGTTCCATTATATCCTTCCTGAGCACCGGTGCCCAAAACTGGACACAGTACTCCATGTGCGGTCTAACTAGGGATTTGTACAGAGGCAGTATAATGCTCTCATCATGTGTATCCAGACCTCTTTTAATGCACCCCATGATCCTGTTTGCCTTGGCAGCTGCTGCCTGGCACTGGCTGCTCCAGGTAAGTTTATCATTAACTAGGATCCCCAAGTCCTTCTCCCTGTCAGATTTACCCAGTGGTTTCCCGTTCAGTGTGTAATGGTGATATTGATTCCCTCTTCCCATGTGTATAACCTTACATTTATCATTGTTAAACCTCATCTGCCACCTTTCAGCCCAAGTTTCCAACTTATCCAGATCCATCTGTAGCAGAATACTATCTTCTCTTGTATTAACTGCTTTACATAGTTTTGTATCATCTGCAAATATCGATATTTTACTGTGTAAACCTTCTACCAGATCATTAATGAATATGTTGAAGAGAACAGGTCCCAATACTGACCCCTGCGGTACCCCACTGGTCACAGCGACCCAGTTAGAGACTATACCATTTATAACCACCCTCTGCTTTCTATCACTAAGCCAGTTACTAACCCATTTACACACATTTTCCCCCAGACCAAGCATTCTCATTTTGTGTACCAACCTCTTGTGCGGCACGGTATCAAACGCTTTGGAAAAATCGAGATATACCACGTCCAATGACTCACCGTGGTCCAGTCTATAGCTTACCTCTTCATAAAAACTGATTAGATTGGTTTGACAGGAGCGATTTCTCATAAACCCATGCTGATATGGAGTTAAACAGTTATTCTCATTGAGATAATCCAGAATAACATCCCTCAGAAACCCTTCAAATATTTTACCAACAATAGAGGTTAGACTTACTGGCCTATAATTTCCAGGTTCACTTTTAGAGCCCTTTTTGAATATTGGCACCACATTTGCTATGCGCCAGTCCTGCGGAACAGACCCTGTCGCTATAGAGTCACTAAAAATAAGAAATAATGGTTTATCTATTACATTACTTAGTTCTCTTAGTACTCGTGGGTGTATGCCATCCGGACCCGGAGATTTATCTATTTTAATCTTATTTAGCCGGTTTCGCACCTCTTCTTGGGTTAGATTGGTGACCCTTAATATAGGGTTTTCATTGTTTCTTGGGATTTCAACTAGCATTTCATTTTCCACCGTGAATACCGTGGAGAAGAAGGTGTTTAATATGTTAGCTTTTTCCTCGTCATCTACAACCATTCTTTCCTCACTATTTTTTAAGGGGCCTACATTTTCAGTTTTTATTCTTTTACTATTGATATAGTTGAAGAACAGTTTGGGATTAGTTTTACTCTCCTTAGCAATGTGCTTCTCTGTTTCCTTTTTGGCAGCTTTAATTAGTTTTTTAGATAAAGTATTTTTCTTCCTATAGTTTTTTAGAGCTTCAATGGTGCCATCCTGCTTTAGTAGTGCAAATGCTTTCTTTTTACTGTTAATTGCCTGTCTTACTTCTTTGTTTAGCCACATTGGGTTTTTCCTATTTCTAGTCCTTTTATTCCCACAAGGTATAAACCGCTTACACTGCCTATTTAGGATGTTCTTAAACATTTCCCATTTATTATCTGTATTCTCATTTCTGAGGTATATTGTCCCAGTTTACCAGATTAAGGGCATCTCTAAGCTGTTCAAACTTTGCCTTCCTAAAGTTCAATGTTTTTGTGACTCCCTGACAAGTCCCCCTAGTGAAAGACAGGTGAAACTGCACAATATTGTGGTCGCTATTTCCTAAATGCCCAACCACCTGCAGATTTGTTATTCTGTCAGGTCTATTAGATAGTATTAGGTCTAAAAGTGCTGCTCCTCTGGTTGGATTCTGCACCAATTGTGAAAGATAATTTTCTTGGTTATTAGCAGAAACCTGTTGCCTTTATGGGTTTCACAGGTTTCTGTTTCCCAGTTAATATCCGGGTAGTTAAAGTCCCCCATAACCAGGACCTCATTATGGGTTGCAGCTTCATCTATCTGCTTTAGAAGTAGACTTTCCATGCTTTCTGTTATATTTGGGGGTTTGTAACAGACCCCAATGAGAATTTTGTTACCATTTTTCCCTCCATGAATTTCAACCCATATGGACTCGACATCCTCATTCCCTTCGCTAATATCCTCCCTTAAAGTGGACTTTAGACAAGATCCTTGCAGATTGTCGGTAGGTCCTTCCTTGCCGTGTCATTGGTGCCAACATGTATCAGAAGAAATGGGTGGACGTCCTTGGAGCTGAAGAGCTTTGGTATCCTATCGGTCACATCCTTGATCATCGCACCTGGAAGGCAGCATACTTCTCTTGCAGTTATGTCCGGTCTGCAGATGGCTGCTTCGGTGCCTCTCAGTAGTGAGTCTCCCACCACCACCACTCTTCGTTGCTTCTTGGCTGTACTTTTTGCTGTCACTTGTTGCTGTGTGCCCTTTTCTTTTTTGCTTGCTGGTATTGCTTCATTCTTAGGTGTGCCATCTTCATCCTCTACAAAGATTTGATATCGGTTCTTCAGTTGTGTGGTTGGTGATTTCTCCATGGTCTTCTTGCTTCTTTTGGTCACATGCTTCCACTCATCTGCTTTTGGAGGTTCTCTGACACTTTTTGCACCTTCTGTGACCAGTAGAGATGCTTCTGTTCTGTCTAGAAAGTCTTCATTCTCTTTGATGAGTTTCAAAGTTGCTATTCTTTCTTCCAGACCCCGCACCTTTTCTTCTAAAAGGGCCACTAGTCTACACTTCTGACAGGTGAAATTGGATTCTTCTTCTGGTCGATCTGTGAACATGTAGCACATGCTGCAGCTCACCATGTAGGTTGTCACATCTGCCATGTTGCTCCTAGATCCTGCTGACTTGCTGTGTGTTTTCCTTCTTGTGTAATCTACTCAGCCAAGCTCTCTTGCAATAATGTCCTACAGGCAAAAAGGCCGTAAGGCGCGCGGTTTGGTGATGCTTTCGAAGCAGCTGGTCCCGGCTGTACCCAACGATCTTCTAGCTTAGGGAGACTTCGCTTCTCCCAGAAGGCACCTGGAATATGCAAATTAGCCTCCTGAAGCTTGAATCCCTGGTTTGGTGATGCTTTCGAAGCAGCTGGTCCCGGCTGTACCCAACGATCTTCTAGCTTAGGGAGACTTCGCTTCTCCCAGAAGGCACCTGGAATATGCAAATTAGCCTCCTGAAGCTTGAATCCCTGGTTTGGTGATGCTTTCGAAGCAGCTGGTCCCGGCTGTACCCAACGATCTTCTAGCTTAGGGAGACTTCGCTTCTCCCTGAAGGCACCTGGAATATGCAAATTAGCCTCCTGAAGCTTGAATCCCTGGTTTGGTGATGCTTTCGAAGCAGCTGGTCCCGGCTGTACCCAACGATCTTCTAGCTTAGGGAGACTTCGCTTCTCCCAGAAGGCACCTGGAATATGCAAATTAGCCTCCCGAAGCTTGAATCCCTGGTTTGGTGATGCTTTCGAAGCAGCTGGTCCCGGCTGTACCCAACGATCTTCTAGCTTAGGGAGACTTCGCTTCTCCCAGAAGGCACCTGGAATATGCAAATTAGCCTCCTGAAGCTTGAATCCCTGGTTTGAGTATAAAGGGTATATATATGGGTATAGAGTATAAAGTGTAGGGTATAGAGTGTAGGTTATAGAGGGCACGGTATAGAGTGCATGGAATAGAGTGTAGAGTGTGGGGTATAAATTGTAGTGTATAGAGTGTATTGTATAGAGTGTAGGGTATAGAGTGTAGGGTATAGAGTATAGGGTATAGAGTGTAGGGTATAGAGTGTAGAGTGTAGGGTATAGAGTGTAGGGTATAGAGTGTAGGCTATAGAGTGTAGGGTGTATGGATTCGAGTGTAGAGTATAGAGTGTAGTGTGTAGGGTATAGAGTGTAGGGTATAGAGTGTAGGGTATAGAGTGTATGGAATAGAGTGTAGAGTGTAGAGTGTAGGGTATAAAGTGTAGGGTATAGAGTGTAGGGTATAGAGTGTAGATTGTAGGGTATAGAGTGTAGGGTATAGAGTGTAGGGTATAGAGTGTAGAGTATAGAGTGTAGAGTGTAGGGTATAGAGTGTAGGGTATAGAGTGTAGGGTATAGAGTGTAGGATATAGAGTGTAGGGTTTAGAGTGTAGAGTGTAGGGTATAGAGTGAAAGGTATAGAGTGTAGGGTGTAGAGTGTAGGGTATAGAGTGTATGGCATAGAGTGTAGGGTATAGAGTGTAGGGTATAGAGTGTAGGGTATAGAGTGTAGAGTGTAGGGTATAGAGTGTAGAGTGTAGGGTATAGAGTGTAGGGTATAGAGTGTAGGGTATAAAGTGTAGGGTATAGAGTATAGAGTGTAGGGTATAGAGTGTATGGAATAGAGTGTAGGGTATAAAGTGTAGGGTATAGAGTGTAGGGTATAGAGTGTAGATTGTAGGGTATAGAGTGTAGGGTATAGAGTGTAGGGTATAGAGTGTATGGTATAGAGTGTAGAGTATAGAGTGTAGGGTATAGAGTGTAGGGTATAGAGTGTAGGGTATAGAGTGTAGGGTTTAGAGTGTAGAGTGTAGGGTATAGAGTGAAGGGTATAGAGTGTAGGGTATAGAGTGAAGAGTGTAGGGTATAGAGTGTATGGCATAGAGTGTAGGGTATAGAGTGTAGGGTATAGAATGTAGGGTATAGAGTGTAGAGTGTAGGGTATAGAGTGTAGGGTATAGAGTGTACGGTATAGAGTGTAGGGTATAGAGTGTAGGGTATAGAGTGTAGAGTGTAGGGTATAGAGTGTAGGGTATAGAGGGTAGGGTATAGAGTGTATGGAATAGAGTGTAGAGTGTAGGGTATAATGTGTAGGGTATAGAGTGTATGGTATAGAGTGTAGGGTATAGAGTGTATGGTATAGAGTGTAGGGTATAGAGTGTAGAGTGTAGGGTATAGAGTGTAGGGTATAGAGTATAGAGTGTAGGGTATAGAGTGTAGGGTATAGAGTGCAGAGTGTATGGATTCGAGTGTAGGGTATAGAGTGTAGAGTGTAGGGTATAGAGTGTAGGGTATAGAGTATAGAGAGTAGGGTATAGAGTGTAGGGTATAGAGTGTAGGGTATAGAGTGTAGAGTGTAGGGTATAGAGTGTAGGGTATAGAGTGTATGGTATACAGTGTAGAGTGTAGAGTGTATGGAATAGAGTGTAGAGTGTAGGGTATAATGTGTAGGGTATAGAGTGTATGGTATAGAGTGTAGGGTATAGAGTGTATGGTATAGAGTGTAGGGTATAGAGTGTAGAGTGTAGGGTATAGAGTGTAGGGTATAGAGTATAGAGTGTAGGGTATAGAGTGTAGGGTATAGAGTGTAGAGTGTATGGATTCGAGTGTAGGGTATAGAGTGTAGAGTGTAGGGTATAGAGTGTAGGGTATAGAGGGTAGGGTATAGAGTGTATGGAATAGAGTGTAGAGTGTAGGGTATAATGTGTAGGGTATAGAGTGTATGGTATAGAGTGTAGGGTATAGAGTGTATGGTATAGAGTGTAGGGTATAGAGTGTAGAGTGTAGGGTATAGAGTGTAGGGTATAGAGTATAGAGTGTAGGGTATAGAGTGTAGGGTATAGAGTGTAGAGTGTATGGATTCGAGTGTAGGGTATAGAGTGTAGAGTGTAGGGTATAGAGTGTAGGGTATAGAGTATAGAGAGTAGGGTATAGAGTGTAGGGTATAGAGTGTAGGGTATAGAGTGTAGAGTGTAGGGTATAGAGTGTAGGGTATAGAGTGTATGGTATACAGTGTAGAGTGTAGAGTGTAGGGTATAGAGTGTATAGTGTAGGGTATAGAGTGTAGGGTCTAGAGAGTAGGGTATAGAGTGTATTGTATAGAGTGTAGGGTATAGAGTGCAGAGTGTAGGTTATAGAGTGTAGGGTATAAAGTGTAGGGTGTAGGGTACAGAGTGTAGGGTATAGAGTGTAGGGTATAGAGTGTAGGGTATAGAGTGTAGAGTGTAGAGTGTAGGGTATAGAGTGTAGGGAATAGAGTGTAGGGTATAGAGTGTAGAGTGTAGGGTATAGAGTGTAGGGTATAGAGTGTAAAGTGTAGAGTGTAGGGTATAAAGTGTAGACTGTAGGGTATAGAGTGTAGGGCATAGAGCGTAGGGTGTAGGGTATAGAGTGTAGGGTATAGCGTGTAGGGTGTAGAGTGTATGGTATAGAGTGTATGGTATAGAGTGTAGGGTGTAGAGTGTAGGGTGTAGAGTGTAGGGTATAGAGTGTAGGGTATAGAGTGTAGAGTATAGAGTGTAGGGTATAGAGTGTAGAGTGTAGAGTGTAGGGTATAGAGTGTAGGGTATAGAGTGTAGGGTATAGAGTGTAGAGTGTAGGGTATAGAGTGTAGGGTTTAGAGTGTATGGAATAGAGTGTAGGGTATAGAGTGTAGACTGTAGGGTATAGAGTGTAGGGTATAGAGCGTAGGGTGTAGGGTATAGAGTGTAGGGTGTAAAGTGTAGGGTATAGAGTGTAGAGTGTAGGGATTAGAGTGTAGGGTATAGAGTGTAGGGTATAGAGTGTATGGTATAGAGTGTACGGTGTATAGTGTAGGGTATAGAGTGTAGGGTATAGAGTGTAGAGTGTAGGGTACAGAGTGTAGGGTATAGAGTGTAGGGTATAGAGTGTAGGGTATAGAGTGTATGGTATAGAGTGTAGGGTATAGAGTGTAGGGTATAGAGTGTAGAGTGTAGGGTATAGAGTGTATGGTATAGAGTGTAGGGTATAGAGTGTAGGGTATAGAGTGTATGGTATAGAGTGTAGTGTATAAAGTGTAGAGTGTAGGGTATAGAGTGTAGGGTATAGAGTGTAGGGAATGGAGTGTAGGGTATAGAGTGTAGAGTGTAGGGTATAGAGTGTAGGGCATAGAGTATAGAGTGTAGGGTATAGAGTGTAGGGTATAGAGTGTAGAGTGTATGGATTCGAGTGTAGGGTATAGAGTGTAGGGTATAGAGTGTAGAGTATAGAGTTTAGAGAGTAGGGTATAGAGTGTAGGGTATAGAGTGTAGAGTGTAGGGTATAGAGTGTAGGGTATAGAGTATAGAGAGTAGGGTATAGAGTGTAGGGTATAGAGTGTAGGGTATAGAGTGTAGAGTGTAGGGTATAGAGTGTAGGGTATAGATTGTATGGTATACAGTGTAGAGTGTAGAGTGTAGGGTATAGAGTGTATAGTGTAGGGTATAGAGTGTAGGGTCTAGAGAGTAGGGTATAGAGTGTATTGTATAGAGTGTAGGGTAGAAGGACTGACAGGGAGAAGGACTTGGGGATCCTAGTTAATGATAATCTTACCTGGAGCAGCCAGTGCCAGGCAGCAGCTGCCAAGGCAAACAGGATCATGGGGTGCATTAAAAGAGGTCTGGATACACATGATGAGAGCATTATACTGCCTCTGTACAAATCCCTAGTTAGACCGCACATGGAGTACTGTGTCCAGTTTTGGGCACCGGTGCTCAGGAAGGATATAATGGAACTAGAGAGAGTACAAAGGAGGGCAACAAAATTAATAAAGGGGATGGGAGAACTACAATACCCAGATAGATTAGCGAAATTAGGATTATTTAGTCTAGAAAAAAGACGACTGAGGGGCGATCTAATAACCATGTATAAGTATATAAGGGGACAATACAAATATCTCGCTGAGGATCTGTTTATACCAAGGAAGGTGACGGGCACAAGGGGGCATTCTTTGCGTCTGGAGGAGAGAAGGTTTTTCCACCAACATAGAAGAGGATTCTTTACTGTTAGGGCAGTGAGAATCTGGAATTGCTTGCCTGAGGAGGTGGTGATGGCGAACTCAGTCGAGGGGTTCAAGAGAGGCCTGGATGTCTTCCTGGAGCAGAACAATATTGTATCATACAATTATTAGGTTCTGTAGAAGGACGTAGATCTGGGTATTTATTATGATGGAATATAGGCTGAACTGGATGGACAAATGTCTTTTTTCGGCCTTACTAACTATGTTACTATGTTACTATGTTACTAGGGTATAGAGTGCAGAGTGTAGGTTATAGAGTGTAGGGTATAAAGTGTAGGGTGTAGGGTACAGAGTGTAGGGTATAGAGTGTAGGGTATAGAGTGTAGGGTATAGAGTGTAGAGTGTAGAGTGTAGGGTATAGAGTGTAGGGAATAGAGTGTAGGGTATAGAGTGTAGAGTGTAGGGTATAGAGTGTAGGGTATAGAGTGTAAAGTGTAGAGTGTAGGGTATAAAGTGTAGACTGTAGGGTATAGATTGTAGGGCATAGAGCGTAGGGTGTAGGGTATAGAGTGTAGGGTATAGAGTGTAGGGTGTAGAGTGTATGGTATAGAGTGTATGGTATAGAGTGTAGGGTGTAGAGTGTAGGGTGTAGAGTGTAGGGTATAGAGTGTAGGGTATAGAGTGTAGAGTATAGAGTGTAGGGTATAGAGTGTAGAGTGTAGAGTGTAGGGTATAGAGTGTAGGGTATAGAGTGTAGGGTATAGAGTGTAGAGTGTAGGGTATAGAGTGTAGGGTATAGAGTGTAAAGTGTAGAGTGTAGGGTATAGAGTGTAGAGTGTAGGGTATAGAGTGTAGGGTATAGAGTGTATGGAATAGAGTGTAGGGTATAGAGTGTAGACTGTAGGGTATAGAGTGTAGGGTATAGAGCGTAGGGTGTAGGGTATAGAGTGTAGGGTGTAAAGTGTAGGGTATAGAGTGTAGAGTGTAGGGATTAGAGTGTAGGGTATAGAGTGTAGGGTATAGAGTGTATGGTATAGAGTGTACGGTGTAGAGTGTAGGGTATAGAGTGTAGGGTATAGAGTGTAGAGTGTAGGGTACAGAGTGTAGGGTATAGAGTGTAGGGTATGGAGTGTAGAGTGTAGGGTATAGAGTGTATGGTATAGAGTGTAGGGTATAGAGCGTAGAGTGTAGGGTATAGAGTGTAGGGTATAGAGTGTAGGGTATAGAGTGAAGGGTATAGAGTGTAGGGTATAGAGTGTAGAGTGTAGGGTATAGAGTGTAGAGTGTAGGGTATAGAGTGTAGGGTATAGAGTGTAGGGTATAGAGTGTAGGGTATAGAGTGAAGAGTGTAGGGTATAGAGTGTATGATATAGAGTGTAGGGTATAGAGTGAAGGGTATAGAGTGTAGAGTGTAGGGATTCGAGTGTAGGGTATAGAGTGTAGTGTGTAGGGTATAGAGTGTAGGGTATAGAGTATAAAGTGTAGGGTATAGAGTGTAGGTTATAGAGGGCACGGTATAGAGTGCATGGAATAGAGTGTAGAGTGTGGGGTATAAATTGTAGTGTATAGAGTGTATTGTATAGAGTGTAGGGTATAGAGTGTAGGGTATAGAGTATAGGGTATAGAGTGTAGGGTATAGAGTGTAGAGTGTAGGGTATAGAGTGTAGGGTATAGAGTGTAGGCTATAGAGTGTAGGGTGTATGGATTCGAGTGTAGAGTATAGAGTGTAGTGTGTAGGGTATAGAGTGTAGGGTATAGAGTGTAGGGTATAGAGTGTATGGAATAGAGTGTAGAGTGTAGAGTGTAGGGTATAAAGTGTAGGGTATAGAGTGTAGGGTATAGAGTGTAGATTGTAGGGTATAGAGTGTAGGGTATAGAGTGTAGGGTATAGAGTGTAGAGTATAGAGTGTAGAGTGTAGGGTATAGAGTGTAGGGTATAGAGTGTAGGGTATAGAGTGTAGGATATAGAGTGTAGGGTTTAGAGTGTAGAGTGTAGGGTATAGAGTGAAGGGTATAGAGTGTAGGGTGTAGAGTGTAGGGTATAGAGTGTATGGCATAGAGAGTAGGGTATAGAGTGTAGGGTATAGAGTGTAGGGTATAGAGTGTAGAGTGTAGGGTATAGAGTGTAGAGTGTAGGGTATAGAGTGTAGGGTATAGAGTGTAGGGTATAAAGTGTAGGGTATAGAGTATAGAGTGTAGGGTATAGAGTGTATGGAATAGAGTGTAGGGTATAAAGTGTAGGGTATAGAGTGTAGGGTATAGAGTGTAGATTGTAGGGTATAGAGTGTAGGGTATAGAGTGTAGGGTATAGAGTGTAGGGTATAGAGTGTATGGTATAGAGTGTAGAGTATAGAGTGTAGGGTATAGAGTGTAGGGTATAGAGTGTAGGGTATAGAGTGTAGGGTGTAGAGTGTAGGGTATAGAGTGAAGGGTATAGAGTGTAGGGTATAGAGTGAAGAGTGTAGGGTATAGAGTGTATGGCATAGAGTGTAGGGTATAGAGTGTAGGGTATAGAATGTAGGGTATAGAGTGTAGAGTGTAGGGTATAGAGTGTAGGGTATAAAGTGTACGGTATAAAGTGTAGGGTATAGAGTGTAGAGTGTAGGGTATAGAGTGTAGAGTGTAGGGTATAGAGTGTAGGGTATAGAGTGTAGGGTATAGAGTGTATGGAATAGAGTGTAGAGTGTAGGGTATAATGTGTAGGGTATAGAGTGTATGGTATAGAGTGTAGGGTATAGAGTGTATGGTATAGAGTGTAGGGTATAGAGTGTAGAGTGTAGGGTATAGAGTGTAGGGTATAGAGTATAGAGTGTAGGGTATAGAGTGTAGGGTATAGAGTGTAGAGTGTATGGATTCGAGTGTAGGGTATAGAGTGTAGAGTGTAGGGTATAGAGTGTAGGGTATAGAGTATAGAGAGTAGGGTATAGAGTGTAGGGTATAGAGTGCAGGGTATAGAGTGTAGAGTGTAGGGTATAGAGTGTAGGGTATAGAGTGTATGGTATACAGTGTAGAGTGTAGAGTGTAGGGTATAGAGTGTATAGTGTAGGGTATAGAGTGTAGGGTCTAGAGAGTAGGGTATAGAGTGTATTGTATAGAGTGTAGGGTATAGAGTGCAGAGTGTAGGTTATAGAGTGTAGGGTATAAAGTGTAGGGTGTAGGGTACAGAGTGTAGGGTATAGAGTGTAGGGTATAGAGTGTAGGGTATAGAGTGTAGAGTGTAGAGTGTAGGGTATAGAGTGTAGGGAATAGAGTGTAGGGTATAGAGTGTAGAGTGTAGGGTATAGAGTGTAGGGTATAGAGTGTAAAGTGTAGAGTGTAGGGTATAAAGTGTAGACTGTAGGGTATAGAGTGTAGGGCATAGAGCGTAGGGTGTAGGTTATAGAGTGTAGGGTATAGAGTGTAGGGTGTAGAGTGTATGGTATAGAGTGTATGGTATAGAGTGTAGGGTGTAGAGTGTAGGGTGTAGAGTGTAGGGTATAGAGTGTAGGGTATAGAGTGTAGAGTGTAGGGTATAGAGTGTAGGGTATAGAGTGTAAAGTGTAGAGTGTAGGGTATAGAGTGTAGAGTGTAGGGTATAGAGTGTAGGGTATAGAGTGTATGGAATAGAGTGTAGGGTATAGAGTGTAGACTGTAGGGTATAGAGTGTAGGGTATAGAGCGTAGGGTGTAGGGTATAGAGTGTAGGGTGTAAAGTGTAGGGTATAGAGTGTAGAGTGTAGGGATTAGAGTGTAGGGTATAGAGTGTAGGGTATAGAGTGTATGGTATAGAGTGTACGGTGTAGAGTGTAGGGTATAGAGTGTAGGGTATAGAGTGTAGAGTGTAGGGTACAGAGTGTAGGGTATAGAGTGTAGGGTATGGAGTGTAGAGTGTAGGGTATAGAGTGTATGGTATAGAGTGTAGGGTATAGAGCGTAGAGTGTAGGGTATAGAGTGTAGGGTATAGAGTGTAGGGTATAGAGTGAAGGGTATAGAGTGTAGGGTATAGAGTGTAGAGTGTAGGGTATAGAGTGTAGAGTGTAGGGTATAGAGTGTAGGGTATAGAGTGTAGGGTATAGAGTGTAGGGTATAGAGTGAAGAGTGTAGGGTATAGAGTGTATGGTATAGAGTGTAGGGTATAGAGTGAAGGGTATAGAGTGTAGAGTGTAGGGATTCGAGTGTAGGGTATAGAGTGTAGTGTGTAGGGTATAGAGTGTAGGGTATAGAGTATAAAGTGTAGGGTATAGAGTGTAGGTTATAGAAGGCACGGTATAGAGTGCATGGAATAGAGTGTAGAGTGTGGGGTATAAATTGTAGTGTATAGAGTGTATTGTATAGAGTGTAGGGTATAGAGTGTAGGGTATAGAGTATAGGGTATAGAGTGTAGGGTATAGAGTGTAGAGTGTAGGGTATAGAGTGTAGGGTATAGAGTGTAGGGTGTATGGATTCGAGTGTAGGGTATAAAGTGTAGAGTGTAGGGTATAGAGTGTAGTGTATAGAGTATAGAGTGTAGGGTATAGAGTGTACGGTATAGAGTGTAGAGTGTAGGGTATAGAGTGTAGGGTATAGAGTTTTTGTTATAGAGTGTAGGGTATAGAGTGTAGAGTGTAGGGTATAGAGTGTAGAGTGTAGGGTATAGAGTGTAGAGTGTAGGGTATAGAGTGTAGGGAATAGAATGTAGGGTATAGAGTGTATGGAATAGAGTGTAGAGTGTAGGTTATAAAGTGTAGGGTATAGAGTGCATGGTATAGAGTGTATGGTATAGAGTGTAGGGTATAAAGTGTAGAGTGTAGGATATTGAGTGTAGGGTATAGGGTATAGAGTGTAGGGTATAGAGTGTAGGGTATAGAGTGTATGGAATAGAGTGTAGAGTGTAGGTTATAAAGTGTAGGGTATAGAGTGTAGAGTATAGAGTGTATGGTATAGAGTGTAGGGTATAAAGTGTAGAGTGTAGGGTATAGAGTGTAGGGTGTAGGGTATAGAGTGTAGGATATAGAGTGTAGGGTATAGAGTGTAGGGTATAGAGTGTAGGGTATAGAGTTTATGTTATATAGTGTAGGGTATAGAGTGTAGATTGTAGGGTATAGAGTGTAGAGTATAGAGTGTAGGGTATAGAGTGTATGGTATAGAGTGTAGAGTGTAGGGTATAGAGTGTAGAGTGTAGGGTATAGAGTGTAAAGTGTAGGGTATAGAGTGTAAAGTGTAGGGTAAAGAGTGTAGGGTATAGAGTATAAAGTGTAGGGTATAGAGTGTAGGTTATAGAGGGCACGGTATAGAGTGCATGGAATTGAGTGTAGAGTGTGGGGTATAAATTGTAGTGTATAGAGTGTATTGTATAGAGTGTAGGGTATAGAGTGTAGGGTATAGAGTATAGGGTATAGAGTGTAGGGTATAGAGTGTAGAGTGTAGGGTATAGAGTGTAGGGTATAGAGTGTAGGCTATAGAGTGTAGGGTGTATGGATTCGAGTGTAGAGTATAGAGTGTAGTGTGTAGGGTATAGAGTGTAGGGTATAGAGTGTAGGGTATAGAGTGTATGGAATAGAGTGTAGAGTGTAGAGTGTAGGGTATAAAGTGTAGGGTATAGAGTGTAGAGTATAGAGTGTAGAGTGTAGGGTATAGAGTGTAGGGTATAGAGTGTAGGGTATAGAGTGTAGGATATAGAGTGTAGGGTATAGAGTGTAGGGTATAGAGTGTAGAGTATAGAGTGTAGAGTGTAGGGTATAGAGTGTAGGGTATAGAGTGTAGGGTATAGAGTGTAGGATATAGAGTGTAGGGTTTAGAGTGTAGAGTGTAGGGTATAGAGTGAAGGGTATAGAGTGTAGGGTGTAGAGTGTAGGGTATAGAGTGTATGGCATAGAGTGTAGGGTATAGAGTGTAGGGTATAGAGTGTAGGGTATAGAGTGTAGAGTGTAGGCTATAGAGTGTAGAGTGTAGGGTATAGAGTGTAGGGTATAGAGTGTAGGGTATAAAGTGTAGGGTATAGAGTATAGAGTGTAGGGTATAGAGTGTATGGAATAGAGTGTAGGGTATAAAGTGTAGGGTATAGAGTGTAGGGTATAGAGTGTAGATTGTAGGGTATAGAGTGTAGGGTATAGAGTGTAGGGTATAGAGTGTAGGGTATAGAGTGTATGGTATAGAGTGTAGAGTATAGAGTGTAGGGTATAGAGTGTAGGGTATAGAGTGTAGGGTATAGAGTGTAGGGTTTAGAGTGTAGAGTGTAGGGTATAGAGTGAAGGGTATAGAGTGTAGGGTATAGAGTGAAGAGTGTAGGGTATAGAGTGTATGGCATAGAGTGTAGGGTATAGAGTGTAGGGTTTAGAATGTAGGGTATAGAGTGTAGAGTGTAGGGTATAGAGTGTAGGGTATAGAGTGTACGGTATAGAGTGTAGGGTATAGAGTGTAGAGTGTAGGGTATAGAGTGTAGAGTGTAGGGTATAGAGTGTAGGGTATAGAGGGTAGGGTATAGAGTGTATGGAATAGAGTGTAGAGTGTAGGGTATAATGTGTAGGGTATAGAGTGTATGGTATAGAGTGTAGGGTATAGAGTGTATGGTATAGAGTGTAGGGTATAGAGTGTAGAGTGTAGGGTATAGAGTGTAGGGTATAGAGTATAGAGTGTAGGGTATAGAGTGTAGGGTATAGAGTGTAGAGTGTATGGATTCGAGTGTAGGGTATAGAGTGTAGAGTGTAGGGTATAGAGTGTAGGGTATAGAGTATAGAGAGTAGGGTATAGAGTGTAGGGTATAGAGTGTAGGGTATAGAGTGTAGAGTGTAGGGTATAGAGTGTAGGGTATAGAGTGTATGGTATACAGTGTAGAGTGTAGAGTGTAGGGTATAGAGTGTATAGTGTAGGGTATAGAGTGTAGGGTCTAGAGAGTAGGGTATAGAGTGTATTGTATAGAGTGTAGGGTATAGAGTGCAGAGTGTAGGTTATAGAGTGTAGGGTATAAAGTGTAGGGTGTAGGGTACAGAGTGTAGGGTATAGAGTGTAGGGTATAGAGTGTAGGGTATAGAGTGTGGAGTGTAGAGTGTAGGGTATAGAGTGTAGGGAATAGAGTGTAGGGTATAGAGTGTAGAGTGTAGGGTATAGAGTGTAGGGTATAGAGTGTAAAGTGTAGAGTGTAGGGTATAAAGTGTAGACTGTAGGGTATAGAGTGTAGGGCATAGAGCGTAGGGTGTAGGTTATAGAGTGTAGGGTATAGAGTGTAGGGTGTAGAGTGTATGGTATAGAGTGTATGGTATAGAGTGTAGGGTGTAGAGTGTAGGGTGT
Organism: Ranitomeya imitator; assembly: GCF_032444005.1. Taxonomy (NCBI): domain Eukaryota; kingdom Metazoa; phylum Chordata; class Amphibia; order Anura; family Dendrobatidae; genus Ranitomeya; species Ranitomeya imitator. The sequence goes on from NC_091291.1 coordinate 60,653,210, forward strand.
AGAGTGTAGGGTATAGAGTGTAGGGTATAGAGTGTAGAGTGTAGGGTATAGAGTGTAGGGTATAGAGTGTAGAGTGTAGGGTATAGAGTGTAGAGTGTAGGGTATAGAGTGTAGGGTATAGAGTGTATGGAATAGAGTGTAGGGTATAGAGTGTAGACTGTAGGGTATAGAGTGTAGGGTATAGAGCGTAGGGTGTAGGGTATAGAGTGTAGGGTGTAAAGTGTAGGGTATAGAGTGTAGAGTGTAGGGATTAGAGTGTAGGGTATAGAGTGTAGGGTATAGAGTGTATGGTATAGAGTGTACGGTGTAGAGTGTAGGGTATAGAGTGTAGGGTATAGAGTGTAGAGTGTAGGGTACAGAGTGTAGGGTATAGAGTGTAGGGTATGGAGTGTAGAGTGTAGGGTATAGAGTGTATGGTATAGAGTGTAGGGTATAGAGCGTAGAGTGTAGGGTATAGAGTGTAGGGTATAGAGTGTAGGGTATAGAGTGAAGGGTATAGAGTGTAGAGTGTAGGGTATAGAGTGTAGAGTGTAGGGTATAGAGTGTAGGGTATAGAGTGTAGGGTATAGAGTGTAGGGTATAGAGTGAAGAGTGTAGGGTATAGAGTGTATGGTATAGAGTGTAGGGTATAGAGTGAAGGGTATAGAGTGTAGAGTGTAGGGATTCGAGTGTAGGGTATAGAGTGTAGTGTGTAGGGTATAGAGTGTAGGGTATAGAGTATAAAGTGTAGGGTATAGAGTGTAGGTTATAGAAGGCACGGTATAGAGTGCATGGAATAGAGTGTAGAGTGTGGGGTATAAATTGTAGTGTATAGAGTGTATTGTATAGAGTGTAGGGTATAGAGTGTAGGGTATAGAGTATAGGGTATAGAGTGTAGGGTATAGAGTGTAGAGTGTAGGGTATAGAGTGTAGGGTATAGAGTGTAGGCTATAGAGTGTAGGGTGTATGGATTCGAGTGTAGGGTATAAAGTGTAGAGTGTAGGGTATAGAGTGTAGTGTATAGAGTATAGAGTGTAGGGTATAGAGTGTACGGTATAGAGTGTAGAGTGTAGGGTATAGAGTGTAGGGTATAGAGTTTTTGTTATAGAGTGTAGGGTATAGAGTGTAGAGTGTAGGGTATAGAGTGTAGAGTGTAGGGTATAGAGTGTAGAGTGTAGGGTATAGAGTGTAGGGAATAGAATGTAGGGTATAGAGTGTATGGAATAGAGTGTAGAGTGTAGGTTATAAAGTGTAGGGTATAGAGTGCATGGTATAGAGTGTATGGTATAGAGTGTAGGGTATAAAGTGTAGAGTGTAGGATATTGAGTGTAGGGTATAGGGTATAGAGTGTAGGGTATAGAGTGTAGGGTATAGAGTGTATGGAATAGAGTGTAGAGTGTAGGTTATAAAGTGTAGGGTATAGAGTGTAGAGTATAGAGTGTATGGTATAGAGTGTAGGGTATAAAGTGTAGAGTGTAGGGTATAGAGTGTTTGGTGTAGGGTATAGAGTGTAGGATATAGAGTGTAGGGTATAGAGTGTAGGGTATAGAGTGTAGGGTATAGAATGTAGGGTATAGAGTGTAGAGTGTAGGGTATAGAGTGTAGGGTATAGAGTGTACGGTATAGAGTGTAGGGTATAGAGTGTAGAGTGTAGGGTATAGAGTGTAGAGTGTAGGGTATAGAGTGTAGGGTATAGAGGGTAGGGTATAGAGTGTATGGAATAGAGTGTAGAGTGTAGGGTATAATGTGTAGGGTATAGAGTGTATGGTATAGAGTGTAGGGTATAGAGTGTATGGTATAGAGTGTAGGGTATAGAGTGTAGAGTGTAGGGTATAGAGTGTAGGGTATAGAGTATAGAGTGTAGGGTATAGAGTGTAGGGTATAGAGTGTAGAGTGTATGGATTCGAGTGTAGGGTATAGAGTGTAGAGTGTAGGGTATAGAGTGTAGGGTATAGAGTATAGAGAGTAGGGTATAGAGTGTAGGGTATAGAGTGTAGAGTGTAGGGTATAGAGTGTAGGGTATAGAGTGTATGGTATACAGTGTAGAGTGTAGAGTGTAGGGTATAGAGTGTATAGTGTAGGGTATAGAGTGTAGGGTCTAGAGAGTAGGGTATAGAGTGTATTGTATAGAGTGTAGGGTATAGAGTGCAGAGTGTAGGTTATAGAGTGTAGGGTATAAAGTGTAGGGTGTAGGGTACAGAGTGTAGGGTATAGAGTGTAGGGTATAGAGTGTAGGGTATAGAGTGTAGAGTGTAGAGTGTAGGGTATAGAGTGTAGGGAATAGAGTGTAGGGTATAGAGTGTAGAGTGTAGGGTATAGAGTGTAGGGTATAGAGTGTAAAGTGTAGAGTGTAGGGTATAAAGTGTAGACTGTAGGGTATAGAGTGTAGGGCATAGAGCGTAGGGTGTAGGTTATAGAGTGTAGGGTATAGAGTGTAGGGTGTAGAGTGTATGGTATAGAGTGTATGGTATAGAGTGTAGGGTGTAGAGTGTAGGGTGTAGAGTGTAGGGTATAGAGTGTAGGGTATAGAGTGTAGAGTGTAGGGTATAGAGTGTAGGGTATAGAGTGTAAAGTGTAGAGTGTAGGGTATAGAGTGTAGAGTGTAGGGTATAGAGTGTAGGGTATAGAGTGTATGGAATAGAGTGTAGGGTATAGAGTGTAGACTGTAGGGTATAGAGTGTAGGGTATAGAGCGTAGGGTGTAGGGTATAGAGTGTAGGGTGTAAAGTGTAGGGTATAGAGTGTAGAGTGTAGGGATTAGAGTGTAGGGTATAGAGTGTAGGGTATAGAGTGTATGGTATAGAGTGTACGGTGTAGAGTGTAGGGTATAGAGTGTAGGGTATAGAGTGTAGAGTGTAGGGTACAGAGTGTAGGGTATAGAGTGTAGGGTATGGAGTGTAGAGTGTAGGGTATAGAGTGTATGGTATAGAGTGTAGGGTATAGAGCGTAGAGTGTAGGGTATAGAGTGTAGGGTATAGAGTGTAGGGTATATAGTGAAGGGTATAGAGTGTAGGGTATAGAGTGTAGAGTGTAGGGTATAGAGTGTAGAGTGTAGGGTATAGAGTGTAGGGTATAGAGTGTAGGGTATAGAGTGTAGGGTATAGAGTGAAGAGTGTAGGGTATAGAGTGTATGGTATAGAGTGTAGGGTATAGAGTGAAGGGTATAGAGTGTAGAGTGTAGGGATTCGAGTGTAGGGTATAGAGTGTAGTGTGTAGGGTATAGAGTGTAGGGTATAGAGTATAAAGTGTAGGGTATAGAGTGTAGGTTATAGAAGGCACGGTATAGAGTGCATGGAATAGAGTGTAGAGTGTGGGGTATAAATTGTAGTGTATAGAGTGTATTGTATAGAGTGTAGGGTATAGAGTGTAGGGTATAGAGTATAGGGTATAGTGTGTAGGGTATAGAGTGTAGAGTGTAGGGTATAGAGTGTAGGGTATAGAGTGTAGGCTATAGAGTGTAGGGTGTATGGATTCGAGTGTAGGGTATAAAGTGTAGAGTGTAGGGTATAGAGTGTAGTGTATAGAGTATAGAGTGTAGGGTATAGAGTGTACGGTATAGAGTGTAGAGTGTAGGGTATAGAGTGTAGGGTATAGAGTTTTTGTTATAGAGTGTAGGGTATAGAGTGTAGAGTGTAGGGTATAGAGTGTAGAGTGTAGGGTATAGAGTGTAGAGTGTAGGGTATAGAGTGTAGGGAATAGAATGTAGGGTATAGAGTGTATGAAATAGAGTGTAGAGTGTAGGTTATAAAGTGTAGGGTATAGAGTGCATGGTATAGAGTGTATGGTATAGAGTGTAGGGTATAAAGTGTAGAGTGTAGGATATTGAGTGTAGGGTATAGGGTATAGAGTGTAGGGTATAGAGTGTAGGGTATAGAGTGTATGGAATAGAGTGTAGAGTGTAGGTTATAAAGTGTAGGGTATAGAGTGTAGAGTATAGAGTGTATGGTATAGAGTGTAGGGTATAAAGTGTAGAGTGTAGGGTATAGAGTGTAGGGTGTAGGGTATAGAGTGTAGGATATAGAGTGTAGGGTATAGAGTGTAGGGTATAGAGTGTAGGGTATAGAGTTTATGTTATATAGTGTAGGGTATAGAGTGTAGATTGTAGGGTATAGAGTGTAGAGTATAGAGTGTAGGGTATAGAGTGTATGGTATAGAGTGTAGAGTGTAGGGTATAGAGTGTAGAGTGTAGGGTATAGAGTGTAAAGTGTAGGGTATAGAGTGTAAAGTGTAGGGTAAAGAGTGTAGGGTATACATAGTAACATAGTAACATAGTTAGTAAGGCCGAAAAAAGACATTTGTCCATCCAGTTCAGCCTATATTCCATCATAATAAATTCCCAGATCTACGTCCTTCTACAGAACCTAATAATTGTATGATACAATATTGTTCTGCTCCAGGAAGACATCCAGGCCTCTCTTGAACCCCTCGACTGAGTTCGCCATCACCACCTCCTCAGGCAAGCAATTCCAGATTCTCACTGCCCTAACAGTAAAGAATCCTCTTCTATGTTGGTGGAAAAACCTTCTCTCCTCCAGACGCAAAGAATGCCCCCTTGTGCCCGTCACCTTCCTTGGTATAAACAGATCCTCAGCGAGATATTTGTATTGTCCCCTTATATACTTATACATGGTTATTAGATCGCCCCTCAGTCGTCTTTTTTCTAGACTAAATAATCCTAATTTCGCTAATCTATCTGGGTATTGTAGTTCTCCCATCCCCTTTATTAATTTTGTTGCCCTCCTTTGTACTCTCTCTAGTTCCATTATATCCTTCCTGAGCACCGGTGCCCAAAACTGGACACAGTACTCCATGTGCGGTCTAACTAGGGATTTGTACAGAGGCAGTATAATGCTCTCATCATGTGTATCCAGACCTCTTTTAATGCACCCCATGATCCTGTTTGCCTTGGCAGCTGCTGCCTGGCACTGGCTGCTCCAGGTAAGTTTATCATTAACTAGGATCCCCAAGTCCTTCTCCCTGTCAGATTTACCCAGTGGTTTCCCGTTCAGTGTGTAATGGTGATATTGATTCCCTCTTCCCATGTGTATAACCTTACATTTATCATTGTTAAACCTCATCTGCCACCTTTCAGCCCAAGTTTCCAACTTATCCAGATCCATCTGTAGCAGAATACTATCTTCTCTTGTATTAACTGCTTTACATAGTTTTGTATCATCTGCAAATATCGATATTTTACTGTGTAAACCTTCTACCAGATCATTAATGAATATGTTGAAGAGAACAGGTCCCAATACTGACCCCTGCGGTACCCCACTGGTCACAGCGACCCAGTTAGAGACTATACCATTTATAACCACCCTCTGCTTTCTATCACTAAGCCAGTTACTAACCCATTTACACACATTTTCCCCCAGACCAAGCATTCTCATTTTGTGTACCAACCTCTTGTGCGGCACGGTATCAAACGCTTTGGAAAAATCGAGATATACCACGTCCAATGACTCACCGTGGTCCAGTCTATAGCTTACCTCTTCATAAAAACTGATTAGATTGGTTTGACAGGAGCGATTTCTCATAAACCCATGCTGATATGGAGTTAAACAGTTATTCTCATTGAGATAATCCAGAATAACATCCCTCAGAAACCCTTCAAATATTTTACCAACAATAGAGGTTAGACTTACTGGCCTATAATTTCCAGGTTCACTTTTAGAGCCCTTTTTGAATATTGGCACCACATTTGCTATGCGCCAGTCCTGCGGAACAGACCCTGTCGCTATAGAGTCACTAAAAATAAGAAATAATGGTTTATCTATTACATTACTTAGTTCTCTTAGTACTCGTGGGTGTATGCCATCCGGACCCGGAGATTTATCTATTTTAATCTTATTTAGCCGGTTTCGCACCTCTTCTTGGGTTAGATTGGTGACCCTTAATATAGGGTTTTCATTGTTTCTTGGGATTTCAACTAGCATTTCATTTTCCACCGTGAATACCGTGGAGAAGAAGGTGTTTAATATGTTAGCTTTTTCCTCGTCATCTACAACCATTCTTTCCTCACTATTTTTTAAGGGGCCTACATTTTCAGTTTTTATTCTTTTACTATTGATATAGTTGAAGAACAGTTTGGGATTAGTTTTACTCTCCTTAGCAATGTGCTTCTCTGTTTCCTTTTTGGCAGCTTTAATTAGTTTTTTAGATAAAGTATTTTTCTTCCTATAGTTTTTTAGAGCTTCAATGGTGCCATCCTGCTTTAGTAGTGCAAATGCTTTCTTTTTACTGTTAATTGCCTGTCTTACTTCTTTGTTTAGCCACATTGGGTTTTTCCTATTTCTAGTCCTTTTATTCCCACAAGGTATAAACCGCTTACACTGCCTATTTAGGATGTTCTTAAACATTTCCCATTTATTATCTGTATTCTCATTTCTGAGGTATATTGTCCCAGTTTACCAGATTAAGGGCATCTCTAAGCTGTTCAAACTTTGCCTTCCTAAAGTTCAATGTTTTTGTGACTCCCTGACAAGTCCCCCTAGTGAAAGACAGGTGAAACTGCACAATATTGTGGTCGCTATTTCCTAAATGCCCAACCACCTGCAGATTTGTTATTCTGTCAGGTCTATTAGATAGTATTAGGTCTAAAAGTGCTGCTCCTCTGGTTGGATTCTGCACCAATTGTGAAAGATAATTTTCTTGGTTATTAGCAGAAACCTGTTGCCTTTATGGGTTTCACAGGTTTCTGTTTCCCAGTTAATATCCGGGTAGTTAAAGTCCCCCATAACCAGGACCTCATTATGGGTTGCAGCTTCATCTATCTGCTTTAGAAGTAGACTTTCCATGCTTTCTGTTATATTTGGGGGTTTGTAACAGACCCCAATGAGAATTTTGTTACCATTTTTCCCTCCATGAATTTCAACCCATATGGACTCGACATCCTCATTCCCTTCGCTAATATCCTCCCTTAAAGTGGACTTTAGACAAGATCCTTGCAGATTGTCGGTAGGTCCTTCCTTGCCGTGTCATTGGTGCCAACATGTATCAGAAGAAATGGGTGGACGTCCTTGGAGCTGAAGAGCTTTGGTATCCTATCGGTCACATCCTTGATCATCGCACCTGGAAGGCAGCATACTTCTCTTGCAGTTATGTCCGGTCTGCAGATGGCTGCTTCGGTGCCTCTCAGTAGTGAGTCTCCCACCACCACCACTCTTCGTTGCTTCTTGGCTGTACTTTTTGCTGTCACTTGTTGCTGTGTGCCCTTTTCTTTTTTGCTTGCTGGTATTGCTTCATTCTTAGGTGTGCCATCTTCATCCTCTACAAAGATTTGATATCGGTTCTTCAGTTGTGTGGTTGGTGATTTCTCCATGGTCTTCTTGCTTCTTTTGGTCACATGCTTCCACTCATCTGCTTTTGGAGGTTCTCTGACACTTTTTGCACCTTCTGTGACCAGTAGAGATGCTTCTGTTCTGTCTAGAAAGTCTTCATTCTCTTTGATGAGTTTCAAAGTTGCTATTCTTTCTTCCAGACCCCGCACCTTTTCTTCTAAAAGGGCCACTAGTCTACACTTCTGACAGGTGAAATTGGATTCTTCTTCTGGTCGATCTGTGAACATGTAGCACATGCTGCAGCTCACCATGTAGGTTGTCACATCTGCCATGTTGCTCCTAGATCCTGCTGACTTGCTGTGTGTTTTCCTTCTTGTGTAATCTACTCAGCCAAGCTCTCTTGCAATAATGTCCTACAGGCAAAAAGGCCGTAAGGCGCGCGGTTTGGTGATGCTTTCGAAGCAGCTGGTCCCGGCTGTACCCAACGATCTTCTAGCTTAGGGAGACTTCGCTTCTCCCAGAAGGCACCTGGAATATGCAAATTAGCCTCCTGAAGCTTGAATCCCTGGTTTGGTGATGCTTTCGAAGCAGCTGGTCCCGGCTGTACCCAACGATCTTCTAGCTTAGGGAGACTTCGCTTCTCCCAGAAGGCACCTGGAATATGCAAATTAGCCTCCTGAAGCTTGAATCCCTGGTTTGGTGATGCTTTCGAAGCAGCTGGTCCCGGCTGTACCCAACGATCTTCTAGCTTAGGGAGACTTCGCTTCTCCCTGAAGGCACCTGGAATATGCAAATTAGCCTCCTGAAGCTTGAATCCCTGGTTTGGTGATGCTTTCGAAGCAGCTGGTCCCGGCTGTACCCAACGATCTTCTAGCTTAGGGAGACTTCGCTTCTCCCAGAAGGCACCTGGAATATGCAAATTAGCCTCCCGAAGCTTGAATCCCTGGTTTGGTGATGCTTTCGAAGCAGCTGGTCCCGGCTGTACCCAACGATCTTCTAGCTTAGGGAGACTTCGCTTCTCCCAGAAGGCACCTGGAATATGCAAATTAGCCTCCTGAAGCTTGAATCCCTGGTTTGAGTATAAAGGGTATATATATGGGTATAGAGTATAAAGTGTAGGGTATAGAGTGTAGGTTATAGAGGGCACGGTATAGAGTGCATGGAATAGAGTGTAGAGTGTGGGGTATAAATTGTAGTGTATAGAGTGTATTGTATAGAGTGTAGGGTATAGAGTGTAGGGTATAGAGTATAGGGTATAGAGTGTAGGGTATAGAGTGTAGAGTGTAGGGTATAGAGTGTAGGGTATAGAGTGTAGGCTATAGAGTGTAGGGTGTATGGATTCGAGTGTAGAGTATAGAGTGTAGTGTGTAGGGTATAGAGTGTAGGGTATAGAGTGTAGGGTATAGAGTGTATGGAATAGAGTGTAGAGTGTAGAGTGTAGGGTATAAAGTGTAGGGTATAGAGTGTAGGGTATAGAGTGTAGATTGTAGGGTATAGAGTGTAGGGTATAGAGTGTAGGGTATAGAGTGTAGAGTATAGAGTGTAGAGTGTAGGGTATAGAGTGTAGGGTATAGAGTGTAGGGTATAGAGTGTAGGATATAGAGTGTAGGGTTTAGAGTGTAGAGTGTAGGGTATAGAGTGAAGGGTATAGAGTGTAGGGTGTAGAGTGTAGGGTATAGAGTGTATGGCATAGAGTGTAGGGTATAGAGTGTAGGGTATAGAGTGTAGGGTATAGAGTGTAGAGTGTAGGGTATAGAGTGTAGAGTGTAGGGTATAGAGTGTAGGGTATAGAGTGTAGGGTATAAAGTGTAGGGTATAGAGTATAGAGTGTAGGGTATAGAGTGTATGGAATAGAGTGTAGGGTATAAAGTGTAGGGTATAGAGTGTAGGGTATAGAGTGTAGATTGTAGGGTATAGAGTGTAGGGTATAGAGTGTAGGGTATAGAGTGTAGGGTATAGAGTGTATGGTATAGAGTGTAGAGTATAGAGTGTAGGGTATAGAGTGTAGGGTATAGAGTGTAGGGTATAGAGTGTAGGGTTTAGAGTGTAGAGTGTAGGGTATAGAGTGAAGGGTATAGAGTGTAGGGTATAGAGTGAATAGTGTAGGGTATAGAGTGTATGGCATAGAGTGTAGGGTATAGAGTGTAGGGTATAGAATGTAGGGTATAGAGTGTAGAGTGTAGGGTATAGAGTGTAGGGTATAGAGTGTAGGGTATAGAGTGTAGGGTATAGAGTGTAGAGTGTAGGGTATAGAGTGTAGAGTGTAGGGTATAGAGTGTAGGGTATAGAGGGTAGGGTATAGAGTGTATGGAATAGAGTGTAGAGTGTAGGGTATAATGTGTAGGGTATAGAGTGTATGGTATAGAGTGTAGGGTATAGAGTGTATGGTATAGAGTGTAGGGTATAGAGTGTAGAGTGTAGGGTATAGAGTGTAGGGTATAGAGTATAGAGTGTAGGGTATAGAGTGTAGGGTATAGAGTGTAGAGTGTATGGATTCGAGTGTAGGGTATAGAGTGTAGAGTGTAGGGTATAGAGTGTAGGGTATAGAGTATAGAGAGTAGGGTATAGAGTGTAGGGTATAGAGTGTAGGGTATAGAGTGTAGAGTGTAGGGTATAGAGTGTAGGGTATAGAGTGTATGGTATACAGTGTAGAGTGTAGAGTGTAGGGTATAGAGTGTATAGTGTAGGGTATAGAGTGTAGGGTCTAGAGAGTAGGGTATAGAGTGTATTGTATAGAGTGTAGGGTATAGAGTGCAGAGTGTAGGTTATAGAGTGTAGGGTATAAAGTGTAGGGTGTAGGGTACAGAGTGTAGGGTATAGAGTGTAGGGTATAGAGTGTAGGGTATAGAGTGTAGAGTGTAGAGTGTAGGGTATAGAGTGTAGGGAATAGAGTGTAGGGTATAGAGTGTAGAGTGTAGGGTATAGAGTGTAGGGTATAGAGTGTAAAGTGTAGAGTGTAGAGTATAAAGTGTAGACTGTAGGGTATAGAGTGTAGGGCATAGAGCGTAGGGTGTAGGGTATAGAGTGTAGGGTATAGAGTGTAGGGTGTAGAGTGTATGGTATAGAGTGTATGGTATAGAGTGTAGGGTGTAGAGTGTAGGGTGTAGAGTGTAGGGTATAGAGTGTAGGGTATAGAGTGTAGAGTATAGAGTGTAGGGTATAGAGTGTAGAGTGTAGAGTGTAGGGTATAGAGTGTAGGGTATAGAGTGTAGGGTATAGAGTGTAGAGTGTAGGGTATAGAGTGTAGGGTATAGAGTGTAAAGTGTAGAGTGTAGGGTATAGAGTGTAGAGTGTAGGGTATAGAGTGTAGGGTATAGAGTGTATGGAATAGAGTGTAGGGTATAGAGTGTAGACTGTAGGGTATAGAGTGTAGGGTATAGAGCGTAGGGTGTAGGGTATAGAGTGTAGGGTGTAAAGTGTAGGGTATAGAGTGTAGAGTGTAGGGATTAGAGTGTAGGGTATAGAGTGTAGGGTATAGAGTGTATGGTATAGAGTGTACGGTGTAGAGTGTAGGGTATAGAGTATAGGGTATAGAGTGTAGAGTGTAGGGTATAGAGTGTAGGGTATGGAGTGTAGAGTGTAGGGTATAGAGTGTATGGTATAGAGTGTAGGGTATAGAGCGTAGAGTGTAGGGTATAGAGTGTAGGGTATAGAGTGTAGGGTATAGAGTGAAGGGTATAGAGTGTAGGGTATAGAGTGTAGAGTGTAGGGTATAGAGTGTAGAGTGTAGGGTATAGAGTGTAGGGTATAGAGTGTAGGGTATAGAGTGTAGGGTATAGAGTGAAGAGTGTAGGGTATAGAGTGTATGGTATAGAGTGTAGGGTATAGAGTGAAGGGTATAGAGTGTAGAGTGTAGGGATTCGAGTGTAGGGTATAGAGTGTAGTGTGTAGGGTATAGAGTGTAGGGTATAGAGTATAAAGTGTAGGGTATAGAGTGTAGGTTATAGAAGGCACGGTATAGAGTGCATGGAATAGAGTGTAGAGTGTGGGGTATAAATTGTAGTGTATAGAGTGTATTGTATAGAGTGTAGGGTATAGAGTGTAGGGTATAGAGTATAGGGTATAGAGTGTAGGGTATAGAGTGTAGAGTGTAGGGTATAGAGTGTAGGGTATAGAGTGTAGGCTATAGAGTGTAGGGTGTATGGATTCGAGTGTAGGGTATAAAGTGTAGAGTGTAGGGTATAGAGTGTAGTGTATAGAGTATAGAGTGTAGGGTATAGAGTGTACGGTATAGAGTGTAGAGTGTAGGGTATAGAGTGTAGGGTATAGAGTTTTTGTTATAGAGTGTAGGGTATAGAGTGTAGAGTGTAGGGTATAGAGTGTAGAGTGTAGGGTATAGAGTGTAGAGTGTAGGGTATAGAGTGTAGGGAATAGAATGTAGGGTATAGAGTGTATGGAATAGAGTGTAGAGTGTAGGTTATAAAGTGTAGGGTATAGAGTGCATGGTATAGAGTGTATGGTATAGAGTGTAGGGTATAAAGTGTAGAGTGTAGGATATTGAGTGTAGGGTATAGGGTATAGAGTGTAGAGTATAGAGTGTAGGGTATAGAGTGTATGGAATAGAGTGTAGAGTGTAGGTTATAAAGTGTAGGGTATAGAGTGTAGAGTATAGAGTGTATGGTATAGAGTGTAGGGTATAAAGTGTAGAGTGTAGGGTATAGAGTGTAGGGTGTAGGGTATAGAGTGTAGGATATAGAGTGTAGGGTATAGAGTGTAGGGTATAGAGTGTAGGGTATAGAGTTTATGTTATATAGTGTAGGGTATAGAGTGTAGATTGTAGGGTATAGAGTGTAGAGTATAGAGTGTAGGGTATAGAGTGTATGGTATAGAGTGTAGAGTGTAGGGTATAGAGTGTAGAGTGTAGGGTATAGAGTGTAAAGTGTAGGGTATAGAGTGTAAAGTGTAGGGTAAAGAGTGTAGGGTATAGAGTGTAGGGTATAGAGTGTAGGGTATAGAGTGTAGGGTATAGAGTGAAGAGTGTAGGGTATGGAGTGTATGGTATAGAGTGTAGGGTATAGAGTGTAGGGTATAGAGTGTAGAGTATAGGGATTCGAGTGTAGGGTATAGAGTGTAGTGTGTAGGGTATAGAGTGTAGGGTATAGAGTATAGAGTGTAGGGTATAGAGTGTAGGTTATAGAGGGTAGGGTATAGAGTGTATGGAATAGAGTGTAGAGTGTGGGGTATATATTGTAGGGTATAGAGTGTATGGTATAGAGTGTAGGGTATAGAGTGTAGGGTATAGAGTGTAGGGTATAGAGTGTAGGGTATAGATTGTAGAGTGTAGGGTATAGAGTGTAGGGTATAGAGTGTAGGGTATAGAGTGTAGGGTGTATGGATTCGAGTGTAGGGTATAAAGTGTAGAGTGTAGGGTATAGAGTGTAGGGTATAGAGTATAGAGAGTAGGGTATAGAGTGTAGGGTATAGAGTGTAGGGTATAGAGTGTACGGTATAGAGTGTAGGGTATAGAGTGTAGGGTATAGAGTTTTTGTTATAGAGTGTAGGGTATAGAGTGTAGAGTGTAGGGTATAGAGTGTAGAGTGTAGGGTATAGAGTGTAGAGTGTAGGGTATAGAGTGTAGGGAATAGAGTGTAGGGTATAGAGTGTATGGAATAGAGTGTAGAGTGTAGGTTATAAAGTGTAGGGTATAGAGTGTAGGGTATAGAGTGTATGGTATAGAGTGTAGGGTATAAAGTGTAGAGTGTAGGGTATTGAGTGTAGGGTGTAGGGTATAGAGTGTAGGGTATAGAGTGTAGGGTATAGAGTGTAGGGTATAGAGTGTATGGAATAGAGTGTAGAATGTAGGTTATAAAGTGTAGGGTATAGAGTGTAGGGTATAAAGTGTAGAGTGTAGGGTATAGAGTGTAGGGTGTAGGGTATAGAGTGTAGGGTATAGAGTGTAGGATATAGAGTTTATGTTATAGAGTGTAGGGTATAGAGTGTAGATTGTAGGGTATAGAGTGTAGGGTATAGAGTGTAGGGTATAAAGTGTATGGTATAGAGTGAAGGGTATAGAGTGTAGAGTATAGAGTGTAGGGTATAGAGTGTAGAGTGTAGGGTATAGAGTGTAGAGTGTAGGGGATAGAGTGTAGGGTATAGAGTGTAGGGTATAGAGTGTAGGGTATAGAGTGTAGAGTGTAGGGATTTGAGTGTAGGGTATAGAGTGTAGTTATTAGGGTATAGAGTATAGGGTATAGAGTATAGAGTGTAGGGTATAGAGTGTATGGAATAGAGTGTAGAGTGTAGGGTATAAAGTGTAGGGTATAGAGTGTAGGGTATAGAGTGTAGATTGTAGGGTATAGAGTGTAGGGTATAGAGTGTAGGGTATAGAGTGTAGGGTATAGAGTGTATGGTATAGAGTGTAGGGTATAGAGTGTAGAGTAGAGTGTAGAGTGTAGGGTATAGAGTGTAGGGTATAGAGTGTAGGGTATAGAGTGTAGGGTATAGAGTGTAGAGTGTAGGGTATAGAGTGTATGTCATAGAGTGTAGGGTATAGAGTGTAGGGTATAGAGTGTAGAGTATAGAGTGTAGGGTATAGAGTGTAGAGTGTAGGGTATAGAGTGTATAGTGTAGGGGATAGAGTGTAGGGTATAGAGTGTAGAGTATAGAGTGTAGAGTGTAGGGATTCGAGTGTAGAGTATAGAGTGTAGTGTGTAGGATATAGAGTGTAGGTTATAGAGTATAGAGTGTAGTGTATAGAGTGTATGGAATAGAGTGTAGAGTGTAGGGTAAAAAGTGTAGGGTATAGAGTGTAGGGTATAGAGTGTATGGTATAGAGTGTAGGGTATAGAGTGTAGGGTATAGAGTGTAGAGTATAGGGATTCGAGTGTAGGGTATAGAGTGTAGTGTGTAGGGTATAGAGTGTAGGGTATAGAGTATAGAGTGTAGGGTATAGAGTGTAGGTTATAGAGGGTAGGGTATAGAGTGTATGGAATAGAGTGTAGAGTGTGGGGTATATATTGTAGGGTATAGAGTGTATGGTATAGAGTGTAGGGTATAGAGTGTAGGGTATAGAGTGTAGGGTATAGAGTGTAGGGTATAGATTGTAGAGTGTAGGGTATAGAGTGTAGGGTATAGAGTGTAGGGTATAGAGTGTAGGGTGTATGGATTCGAGTGTAGGGTATAAAGTGTAGAGTGTAGGGTATAGAGTGTAGGGTATAGAGTATAGAGAGTAGGGTATAGAGTGTAGGGTATAGAGTGTAGGGTATAGAGTGTACGGTATAGAGTGTAGGGTATAGCGTGTAGGGTATAGAGTTTTTGTTATAGAGTGTAGGGTATAGAGTGTAGAGTGTAGGGTATAGAGTGTAGAGTGTAGGGTATAGAGTGTAGAGTGTAGGGTATAGAGTGTAGGGAATAGAGTGTAGGGTATAGAGTGTATGGAATAGAGTGTAGAGTGTAGGTTATAAAGTGTAGGGTATAGAGTGTAGGGTATAGAGTGTATGGTATAGAGTGTAGGGTATAAAGTGTTGAGTGTAGGGTATTGAGTGTAGGGTGTAGGGTATAGAGTGTAGGGTATAGAGTGTAGGGTATAGAGTGTAGGGTATAGAGTGTATGGAATAGAGTGTAGAATGTAGGTTATAAAGTGTAGGGTATAGAGTGTAGGGTATAAAGTGTAGAGTGTAGGGTATAGAGTGTAGGGTGTAGGGTATAGAGTGTAGGGTATAGAGTGTAAGATATAGAGTTTATGTTATAGAGTGTAGGGTATAGAGTGTAGATTGTAGGGTATAGAGTGTAGGGTATAGAGTGTAGGGTATAAAGTGTATGGTATAGAGTGAAGGGTATAGAGTGTAGAGTATAGAGTGTAGGGTATAGAGTGTAGAGTGTAGGGTATAGAGTGTAGAGTGTAGGGGATAGAGTGTAGGGTATAGAGTGTAGGGTATAGAGTGTAGGGTATAGAGTGTAGAGTGTAGGGATTTGAGTGTAGGGTATAGAGTGTAGTTATTAGGGTATAGAGTATAGGGTATAGAGTATAGAGTGTAGGGTATAGAGTGTATGGAATAGAGTGTAGAGTGTAGGGTATAAAGTGTAGGGTATAGAGTGTAGGGTATAGAGTGTAGATTGTAGGGTATAGAGTGTAGGGTATAGAGTGTAGGGTATAGAGTGTAGGGTATAGAGTGTATGGTATAGAGTGTAGGGTATAGAGTGTAGAGTAGAGTGTAGAGTGTAGGGTATAGAGTGTAGGGTATAGAGTGTAGGGTATAGAGTGTAGGGTATAGAGTGTAGAGTGTAGGGTATAGAGTGTATGTCATAGAGTGTAGGGTATAGAGTGTAGGGTATAGAGTGTAGAGTATAGAGTGTAGGGTATAGAGTGTAGAGTGTAGGGTATAGAGTGTATAGTGTAGGGGATAGAGTGTAGGGTATAGAGTGTAGAGTATAGAGTGTAGAGTGTAGGGATTCGAGTGTAGAGTATAGAGTGTAGTGTGTAGGGTATAGAGTGTAGGTTATAGAGTATAGAGTGTAGTGTATAGAGTGTATGGAATAGAGTGTAGAGTGTAGGGTAAAAAGTGTAGGGTATAGAGTGTAGGGTATAGAGTGTAGGGTATAGAGTGTAGGGTATAGAGTGTAGGGTATAGAGTGTAGAGTGTAGGGTGTAGAGTGTAGGGTATAGAGTGTAGGGTATAGAGTGTAGGGTATAGAGTGTAGAGTGTAGAGTGTAGGGTATAGAGTGTAGAGTGTAGGGTATAGAGTGTAGGGTATAGAGGGTATGGTATAGAGTGTATGGAATAGAGTGTAGAGTGTAGGGTATAAAGTGTAGGGTATAGAGTGTATGGTATAGAGTGTAGGGTATAGAGTGTAGGGTATAGAGTGTAGGGTATAGAGTGTAGAGTGTAGGGTATAGAGTGTAGGGTATAGAGTATAGAGTGTAGGGTATAGAGTGTAGGGTATAGAGTGTAGGGTATAGAGTGTATGGAATAGAGTGTAGAGTGTAGGTTATAAAGTGTAGGGTATAGAGTGTAGGGTATAGAGTGTATGGTATAGAGTATAGGGTATAAAGTGTAGAGTGTAGAGTATTGAGTGTAGGGTGTAGGGTATAGAGTGTAGGGTATAGAGTGTATGGAATAGAGTGTAGAGTGTAGGTAATAAAAGTGTAGGGTATAGAGTGTAGGGTATAGAGTGTATGGTATAGAGTGTAGGGTATAAAGTGTAGAGTGTAGGGTATAGAGTGTAGGGTGTAGGGTATAGAGTGTAGGGTATAGAGTGTAGGGTATAGAGTGTAGGGTATAGAGTTTATGTTATGGAGTGTAGGATATAGAGTGTAGATTGTAGGGTATAGAGTGTAGGGTATAGAGTGTAGGGTATAGAGTGTAGGGTATAGAGTGTATGGTATAGAGTGTAGGGTATAGAGTGTAGAGTATAGAGTGTAGGGTATAGAGTGTAGAGTGTAGGGTATAGAGTGTAGAGTGTAGGGGATAGAGTTTAGGGTATAGAGTGTAGGGTATAGAGTGTAGGGTATAGAGTGTAGAGTGTAGGGATTCGAGTGTAGAGTATAGAGTGTAGTGTGTAGGGTATAGAGTGTAGGGTATAGAGTGTAGGGTATAGAGTGTATGGAATAGAGTGTAGAGTGTAGAGTGTAGGGTATAAAGTGTAGGGTATAGAGTGTAGGGTATAGAGTGTAGATTGTAGGGTATAGAGTGTAGGGTATAGAGTGTAGGGTATAGAGTGTAGAGTATAGAGTGTAGAGTGTAGGGTATAGAGTGTAGGGTATAGAGTGTAGGGTATAGAGTGTAGGATATAGAGTGTAGGGTTTAGAGTGTAGAGTGTAGGGTATAGAGTGAAGGGTATAGAGTGTAGGGTGTAGAGTGTAGGGTATAGAGTGTATGGCATAGAGTGTAGGGTATAGAGTGTAGGGTATAGAGTGTAGGGTATAGAGTGTAGAGTGTAGGGTATAGAGTGTAGAGTGTAGGGTATAGAGTGTAGGGTATAGAGTGTAGGGTATAGAGTATAGAGTGTAGGGTATAGAGTGTATGGAATAGAGTGTAGGGTATAAAGTGTAGGGTATAGAGTGTAGGGTATAGAGTGTAGATTGTAGGGTATAGAGTGTAGGGTATAGAGTGTAGGGTATAGAGTGTAGGGTATGGAGTGTATGGTATAGAGTGTAGAGTATAGAGTGTAGAGTGTAGGGTATAGAGTGTAGGGTATAGAGTGTAGGGTTTAGAGTGTAGAGTGTAGGGTATAGAGTGAAGGGTATAGAGTGTAGGTTATAGAGTGAAGAGTGTAGGGTATAGAGTGTATGGCATAGAGTGTAGGGTATAGAGTGTAGGGTATAGAATGTAGGGTATAGAGTGTAGAGTGTAGGGTATAGAGTGTAGGGTATAGAGTGTAGGGTATAGAGTGTAGGGTATAGAGTGTAGAGTGTAGGGTATAGAGTGTAGAGTGTAGGGTATAGAGTGTAGGGTATAGAGGGTAGGGTATAGAGTGTATGGAATAGAGTGTAGAGTGTAGGGTATAATGTGTAGGGTATAGAGTGTATGGTATAGAGTGTAGGGTATAGAGTGTATGGTATAGAGTGTAGGGTATAGAGTGTAGAGTGTAGGGTATAGAGTGTAGGGTATAGAGTATAGAGTGTAGGGTATAGAGTGTAGGGTATAGAGTGTAGAGTGTATGGATTCGAGTGTAGGGTATAGAGTGTAGAGTGTAGGGTATAGAGTGTAGGGTGTAGAGTATAGAGAGTAGGGTATAGAGTGTAGGGTATAGAGTGTAGGGTATAGAGTGTAGAGTGTAGGGTATAGAGTGTAGGGTATAGAGTGTATGGTATACAGTGTAGAGTGTAGAGTGTAGGGTATAGAGTGTATAGTGTAGGGTATAGAGTGTAGGGTCTAGAGAGTAGGGTATAGAGTGTATTGTATAGAGTGTAGGGTATAGAGTGCAGAGTGTAGGTTATAGAGTGTAGGGTATAAAGTGTAGGGTGTAGGTACAGAGTGTAGGGTATAGAGTGTAGGGTATAGAGTGTAGGGTATAGAGTGTAGAGTGTAGAGTGTAGGGTATAGAGTGTAGGGAATAGAGTGTAGGGTATAGAGTGTAGAGTATAGGGTATAGAGTGTAGGGTATAGAGTGTAAAGTGTAGAGTGTAGGGTATAAAGTGTAGACTGTAGGGTATAGAGTGTAGGGCATAGAGCGTAGGGTGTAGGGTATAGAGTGTAGGGTATAGAGTGTAGGGTGTAGAGTGTATGGTATAGAGTGTATGGTATAGAGTGTAGGGTGTAGAGTGTAGGGTGTAGAGTGTAGGGTATAGAGTGTAGGGTATAGAGTGTAGAGTATAGAGTGTAGGGTATAGAGTGTAGAGTGTAGAGTGTAGGGTATAGAGTGTAGGGTATAGAGTGTAGGGTATAGAGTGTAGAGTGTAGGGTATAGAGTGTAGGGTATAGAGTGTAAAGTGTAGAGTGTAGGGTATAGAGTGTAGAGTGTAGGGTATAGAGTGTAGGGTATAGAGTGTATGGAATAGAGTGTAGGGTATAGAGTGTAGACTGTAGGGTATAGAGTGTAGGGTATAGAGCGTAGGGTGTAGGGTATAGAGTGTAGGGTGTAAAGTGTAGGGTATAGAGTGTAGAGTGTAGGGATTAGAGTGTAGGGTATAGAGTGTAGGGTATAGAGTGTATGGTATAGAGTGTACGGTGTAGAGTGTAGGGTATAGAGTGTAGGGTATAGAGTGTAGAGTGTAGGGTACAGAGTGTAGGGTATAGAGTGTAGGGTATGGAGTGTAGAGTGTAGGATATAGAGTGTATGGTATAGAGTGTAGGGTATAGAGCGTAGAGTGTAGGGTATAGAGTGTAGGGTATAGAGTGTAGGGTATAGAGTGAATGGTATATAGTGTATGGTATAGAGTGTAGAGTGTAGGGTATAGAGAGTAGAGTGTAGGGTATAGATTGTAGGGTATAGAGTGTAGAGTGTACGGTATAGAGTGTATAGTATAGAGTGTAGAGTGTAGGGTATACAGTGTATAGTGTAGGGTATAGAGTGTAGGGTATAGAGTGTAGGGTATAGAGTGTATGGTATGGAGTGTAGGGAATAGAATGTAGAGTGTAGGGTATAGAGTGTATGGTATAGAGTGTAGGGTATAGAGTGTAGAGTGTAGGGTATAGAGTGTAGGGTATAGAGTGTAGGGTATAGAGCAGACCTGGGCAAGATGCGGCCCGCGGGCCGCATCCGGCCCGCCTGACGGTTGTAAGCGGCCCGCCGCCCGAGGCACCGCTCGGCTCCCCTTCCCTTGCCGCCCGCCGCCCCTGGCACTGCTCGGCTCCCCTTTCCTTGCAGCCACGCCTGCGCCTGTGCGCCCTGCATTCAAACTCCTGTCCGCTGAGAGGCGCTGACCGCCGCTGGCACTTCCGCATCAGGGAAGCGCCAGCAGCAGGTGACGTCCCTCAGCGTGACACATGCTGCTGCTCTGCTCCGGACGCCGGTGTTCTGTGTGGCACTGCAGCGCTGTACTGAGGTCACTTGTGGAGTCGGACGGTGCCGGTGGTCGGTGGTAAGGTCTCTGGGTTATCTGCTCCTCAGTACTTGCGCACTGGGTCATCTGCTCCGCTGTACTTGGGCTCTGGGTTATCTGCTCCTCAGTACTTGTGCTCTGAGTTATCTGCTCCTCTGTACTTGTGCTCTGGGTTATCTGCTCCTCTGTACTTGTGCTCTGGGTTATCTGCTCCTCAGTACTTGTGCTCTGGGTTATTATCTGCTCCTCAGTACTTGTGCTCTGGGTTATTATCTGCTCCTCAGTACTTGTGCTCTGGGTTATCTGCTCCTCTGTACTTGTGCTCTGGGTTATCTGCTCCTCAGTACTTGTGCTCTGGGTTATTATCTGCTCCTCAGTACTTGTGCTCTGGGTTATCTGCTCCTCAGTACTTGTGCTCTGAGTTATCTGCTCCTCTGTACTTGTGCTCTGGGTTATCTGCTCCTCTGTACTTGTGCTCTGGGTTATCTGCTCCTCAGTACTTGTGCTCTGGGTTATTATCTGCTCCTCAGTACTTGTGCTCTGGGTTATTATCTGCTCCTCAGTACTTGTGCTCTGGGTTATCTGCTCCTCTGTACTTGTGCTCTGGGTTATCTGCTCCTCAGTACTTGTGCTCTGGGTTATTATCTGCTCCTCAGTACTTGTGCTCTGGGTTATCTGCTCCTCAGTACTTGTGCTCTGAGTTATCTGCTCCTCTGTACTTGTGCTCTGGGTTATCTGCTCCTCTGTACTTGTGCTCTGGGTTATCTGCTCCTCAGTACTTGTGCTCTGGGTTATTATCTGCTCCTCAGTACTTGTGCTCTGGGTTATTATCTGCTCCTCAGTACTTGTGCTCTGGGTTATCTGCTCCTCTGTACTTGTGCTCTGGGTTATCTGCTCCTCAGTACTTGTGCTCTGGGTTATTATCTGCTCCTCAGTACTTGTGCTCTGGGTTATTATCTGCTCCTCAGTACTTGTGCTCTGAGTTATCTGCTCCTCTGTACTTGTGCTCTGGGTTATCTGCTCCTCTGTACTTGTGCTCTGGGTTATCTGCTCCTCAGTACTTGTGCTCTGGGTTATTATCTGCTCCTCAGTACTTGTGCTCTGGGTTATTATCTGCTCCTCAGTACTTGTGCTCTGGGTTATTATCTGCTCCTCTGTACTTGTGCACTGGGTTATTATCTGCTCAGTACTTGTGCTCTGGGTTATTATCTGCTCCTCAGTACTTGTGCACTAGGTTATTATCTGCTCCTCTGTACTTGTGCTCTGGGTTATTATCTGCTCCTCAGTACTTGTGCTCTGGGTTATTATCTGCTCCTCAGTACTTGTGCACTGGGTTATTATCTACTCCTCTGTACTTGTGCTCTGGGTTATCTGCTCCTCTGTACTTGTGCTCTGGGTTATTATCTGCTCCTCAGTACTTGTGCTCTGGGTTATTATCTGCTCCTCAGTACTTGTGCTCTGGGTTATTATCTGCTCCTCTGTACTTGTGCACTGGGTTATTATCTGCTCAGTACTTGTGCTCTGGGTTATTATCTGCTCCTCAGTACTTGTGCACTGGGTTATTATCTGCTCCTCTGTACTTGTGCTCTGGGTTATTATCTGCTCCTCAGTACTTGTGCTCTGGGTTATTATCTGCTCCTCAGTACTTGTGCACTGGGTTATTATCTGCTCCTCTGTACTTGTGCTCTGGGTTATTATCTGCTCCTCAGTACTTGTGCTCTGGGTTATTATCTGCTCCTCAGTACTTGTGCACTGGGTTATTATCTGCTCCTCTGTACTTGTGCTCTGGGTTATCTGCTCCTCTGTACTTGTGCTCTGGGTTATTATCTGCTCCTCTATACTTGTGCACTGGGTTATTATCTGCACTAATGAAATCTGGACATTATGGGGGCACTAATGAAATCTGGACATTATGGGGGCACTAATGAAATCTGGACATTATGGGGCCTGGACAATCTCTGCATTGTTTAACATACTGTTTGTTCATGAAAATATAGCATATGTATACTACAGTATTGGGTAAAAATTAGTTAATTATATTAGTCCGGCCCTCTTAAACCAACCAAATTTCTCATGCGGCCCCATGGCAAAATTAATTGCCCACCCCTGGTATAGAGTGTAGGCTATATAGTGTAGAGTGTAGGGTATAGAGTGTATGGTATAGAGTGTAGAGTGTAGGTTATACAGTGTATAGTGTAGGGTATAGAGTGTAGGGTATAGAGTGAAGGGTATAGAGTGTATGGTATAGAGTGTATGGTATAGAGGGTAGGGTATAGAGGGAATGGTATAGAGTGTAGGGTATAGAGTGTAGAGTGTAGGGTATAGAGTGTAGGGTGTAGGGTATACAGTGTATTGTATAAAGTGTAGGGTATAGAGTGTAGGGAATAGAGTGAAGGGTATAGAGTGTAGGGTATAGAGTGTAGAGTGTAGGGTTTAGAGTGTAGGGTATAGAGTGTAGGGTATAGAGTATAGAGTGTAGGGTATAGAGTGTAGGGTATAGATTGTAGAGTGTAGGGTATAGAGTGTAGGGTATAGAGTGTAGAGTGTAGGGTATAGAGTGTATGGTATAGAGTGTAGGGTATAGAGTGTAGGGTATAGGGTATAGAGTGTAGGGTATAGAGTGTAGGGTATAGAGTGTAGGGTATAGAGTGTAGAGTGTAGGGTATAGAGTGTAGGGTACAGTGTGTAGAGTGTAGGGTATAGAGTGTAGGGTATAGAGTGTAGGGTATAGATTGTAGGGTATAGAGTGTAGAGTGTACGGTATAGAGTGTAGGGTACATGTTACTATATGTTACTACTATATGTAGTAACTGTTACTATATGTTACTACTATATGTAACTATATGTTACTACTATATGTAGTATATGTTACTATGTTACTATGTATAGAGTGTAGGGTATAGAGTGTAGGGTATAGAGTGTAGAGTGTAGGGAATAGAGTGTAGAGTGTAGGGTATAGAGTGTAGGAAATGGAGTGTAGGGTACAGTGTGTAGAGTGTAGGGTATAGAGTGTAGGGTATAGAGTGTAGGGTATAGATTGTAGGGTATAGAGTGTAGAGTGTACGGTATAGAGTGTAGGGTATAGAGTGTATGGTATAGAGTGTAGAGTGTAGGGTATAGAGTGTATAGTGTAGGGTATAGAGTGCAGGGTATAGCGTGTAGGGTATAGAGTGTATGGTATGGAGTGTAGGGATTATAGTGTAGAGTGTAGGGTATAGAGTGTAGATTGTAGGGTGTAGAGTGTAGAGTGTAGGGTGTAGAGTGTAGAGTGTAGGGTATAGAGTGTAAGGTAGAGAGTGTAAGGTATAGAGTGTATGTTATAGAGTGTAGGGTATAGAGTGTAGAGTGTAGGGTATAGAGTGTAGGGTATAGAGTGTATGGTATAGAGTGTAGGGTATAGAGTGTAGAGTGTAGGGTATAGAGTGTAGGGTATAGAGTGTAGGGTATAGAGTGTAGGGTATAGAGTGTATGGTATAGAGTGTAGGGTATAGAGTGTAGAGTGTAGGGTATAGAGTGTATAGTGTAGGGTATAGAGTGCAGGGTATAAAGTGTAGGGTATAGAGTGTAGGGTATAGAGTGTAGATTGTAGGGATTCGAGTGTAGGGTATAGAGTATAGAGTGTAGCGTATAGAGTGTAGGGTGTAGAGTGTAGGGTATAGACTGTAGAGTGTAGGGTATAGAGTGTAGGGTATAGAGTGTAGGGAATAGAGTGTAGAGTGTAGGGTATAAAGTGTAGGGTATAGAGTGTATGGTATAGAGTGTAGGGTATAGAGTGTAGGGTATAGAGTGTAGGGTATACAGTGTAGGGTATAGAGTGTATTGTGTAGGGTATAGAGTGTAGGGTGTAGGGTATAGAGTGTAGGGTATAGAGTGTAGGGTATAGAGTTTAGGGTATAGAGTGTAGATTGTAGGGTGTAGAGTGTAGAGTGTAGGGTGTAGAGTGTAGAGTGTAGAGTGTAAGGTATAGAGTGTAAGGTAGAGAGTGTAGGGTATAGAGTGTATGTTATAGAGTGTAGGGTATAGAGTGTAGAGTGTAGGGTATAGAGTGTAGGGTATAGAGTGTATGGTATAGAGTGTAGGGTATAGAGTGTAGAGTGTAGGGTATAGAGTGTAGGGTATAGAGTGTACGGTAAAGAGTGTACGGTATAGAGTGTAGAGTGTAGGGTATAGAGTGTAGGGTATAGAGTTTATGTTATAGAGTGTAGGGTATAGAGTGTAGAGTGTAGGGTAAAGAGTGTAGAGTGTAGGGTTTAGAGTGTAAGGTAGAGAGTGTAGGGTGTAGGGAATGGAGTGTAGGGTATAGAGTGTACGGTATAGAGTGTATGGTATAGAGTGTAGGGTATAGAGTGTAGGGTATAGAGTGTAGGGTATAGAGTGTATGGTATAGAGTGTAAGGTATAGAGTGTAGGGTATAGAGTGTAGAGTGTAGGGTATAGAGTGTATGGTATAGAGTGTAGGGTATAGAGTGTAGGGTATAGAGTGTAGGGTATAGAGTGTAGAGTGTAGGGTATAGAGTGTAGGGTATAGAGTGTCAGGTATAGAGTGTAGAGTGTAGGGTATAGAGTGTATGGTATAGAGTGTAGGGTGTAGAGTGTATGGTTTAGAGTGTAGGGTATAGAGCGTAGAGTGTAGGGTATAGAGTGTAGGGTATAGAGTGTAGGGTATAGAGTGTATGGTATAGAGTGTAGGGTATAGAGTGTAGGGTATAGAGTGTAGAGTGTAGGGTATAGAGTGTATGGTATAGAGTGTAGGGTATAGAGTGTAGGGTATACAGTGTAGGTTATAGAGTGTAGAGTGTAGGGTATAGAGTGTAGGGTATAGAGTGTCAGGTATAGAGTGTAGAGTGTAGGGTATAGAGTGTATGGTATAGAGTGTAGGGTGTAGAGTGTATGGTTTAGAGTGTAGGGTATAGAGCGTAGAGTGTAGGGTATAGAGTGTAGGGTGTAGAGTGTATGGTATAGAGTGTAGGGTATAGAGTGTAGAGTGTAGGGTATAGAGTGTAGAGTATAGAGTGTAGAATATAGAGTGTAGAGTGTAGGGTATAGAGTGTATGTTATAGAGTGTAGGGTATAGAGTGTATGTTATAGAGTGTAGGGTATAGAGTGTAGAGTGTAGGGTATAGAGTGTAGAGTGTAGGGTATAGAGTGTAGGGTATAGAGTGTAGGGTATAGAGTGAAGGGTATAGAGTGTAGGGTATAGAGTGTAGGGTATAGAGTATAGAGTGTAGAGTATAGAGTGTAGGGTTTAGAGTGTAGGGTTTAGAGTGTAGAGTGTAGGGTATAGAGTGTAGGGTATAGAGTGTAGAGTGTAGGGTATAGAGTGTATGGTATAGAGTGTAGGGTATAGAGTGTAGAGTGTAGGGTATAGAGTGTAACATAGTAACATAGTAACATAGTAACATAGTTAGTAAGGCCGAAAAAAGACATTTGTCCATCCAGTTCAGCTTATATTCCATCATAATAAATACCCAGATCTACGTCCTTCTACAGAACCTAATAATTGTATGATACAATATTGTTCTGCTCCAGGAAGACATCCAGGCCTCTCTTGAACCCCTCGACTGAGTTCGCCATCACCACCTCCTCAGGCAAGCAATTCCAGATTCTCACTGCCCTAACAGTAAAGAATCCTCTTCTATGTTGGTGGAAAAACCTTCTCTCCTCCAGACGCAAAGAATGCCCCCTTGTGCCCGTCACCTTCCTTGGTATAAACAGATCCTCAGCGAGATATTTGTATTGTCCCCTTATATACTTATACATGGTTATTAGATCGCCCCTCAGTCGTCTTTTTTCTAGACTAAATAATCCTAATTTCGCTAATCTATCTGGGTATTGTAGTTCTCCCATCCCCTTTATTAATTTTGTTGCCCTCCTTTGTACTCTCTCTAGTTCCATTATATCCTTCCTGAGCACCGGTGCCCAAAACTGGACACAGTACTCCATGTGCGGTCTAACTAGGGATTTGTACAGAGGCAGTATAATGCTCTCATCATGTGTATCCAGACCTCTTTTAATGCACCCCATGATCCTGTTTGCCTTGGCAGCTGCTGCCTGGCACTGGCTGCTCCAGGTAAGTTTATCATTAACTAGGATCCCCACATTAACTAGGATCCCCACTACTCTATACCCTACACTAGGAGTGTAGGGTATAGAGTGTAGGGTATAGAGTGTAGAGTGTAGGGTATAGAGTGAAGAGTGTAGGGTATAGAGTGTAGGGTATAGAGTGTAGGGTATAGAGTGTAGAGTGTAGGGTATAGAGTGTAGGGTATAGAGTGTATGGTATAGAGTGTAGGGTATAGAGTGTAGGGTATAGAGTGTAGGGTATACAGTGTAGGGTATAGAGTGTATTGTGTAGGGTATAGAGTGTAGGGTGTAGGGTATAGAGTGTAGGGTATAGAGTGTAGGGTATAGAGTTTAGGGTATAGAGTGTAGATTGTAGGGTGTAGAGTGTAGAGTGTAGGGTGTAGAGTGTAGAGTGTAGAGTGTAAGGTATAGAGTGTAAGGTAGAGAGTGTAGGGTATAGAGTGTATGTTATAGAGTGTAGGGTATAGAGTGTAGAGTGTAGGGTATAGAGTGTAGGGTATAGAGTGTATGGTATAGAGTGTAGGGTATAGAGTGTAGAGTGTAGGGTATAGAGTGTAGGGTATAGAGTGTACGGTAAAGAGTGTACGGTATAGAGTGTAGAGTGTAGGGTATAGAGTGTAGGGTATAGAGTTTATGTTATAGAGTGTAGGGTATAGAGTGTAGAGTGTAGGGTAAAGAGTGTAGAGTGTAGGGTTTAGAGTGTAAGGTAGAGAGTGTAGGGTGTAGGGAATGGAGTGTAGGGTATAGAGTGTACGGTATAGAGTGTATGGTATAGAGTGTAGGGTATAGAGTGTAGGGTATAGAGTGTAGGGTATAGAGTGTATGGTATAGAGTGTAAGGTATAGAGTGTAGGGTATAGAGTGTAGAGTGTAGGGTATAGAGTGTATGGTATAGAGTGTAGGGTATAGAGTGTAGGGTATAGAGTGTAGGGTATAGAGTGTAGAGTGTAGGGTATAGAGTGTAGGGTATAGAGTGTCAGGTATAGAGTGTAGAGTGTAGGGTATAGAGTGTATGGTATAGAGTGTAGGGTGTAGAGTGTATGGTTTAGAGTGTAGGGTATAGAGCGTAGAGTGTAGGGTATAGAGTGTAGGGTATAGAGTGTAGGGTATAGAGTGTATGGTATAGAGTGTAGGGTATAGAGTGTAGGGTATAGAGTGTAGAGTGTAGGGTATAGAGTGTATGGTATAGAGTGTAGGGTATAGAGTGTAGGGTATACAGTGTAGGTTATAGAGTGTAGAGTGTAGGGTATAGAGTGTAGGGTATAGAGTGTCAGGTATAGAGTGTAGAGTGTAGGGTATAGAGTGTATGGTATAGAGTGTAGGGTGTAGAGTGTATGGTTTAGAGTGTAGGGTATAGAGCGTAGAGTGTAGGGTATAGAGTGTAGGGTGTAGAGTGTATGGTATAGAGTGTAGGGTATAGAGTGTAGAGTGTAGGGTATAGAGTGTAGAGTATAGAGTGTAGAATATAGAGTGTAGAGTGTAGGGTATAGAGTGTATGTTATAGAGTGTAGGGTATAGAGTGTATGTTATAGAGTGTAGGGTATAGAGTGTAGAGTGTAGGGTATAGAGTGTAGAGTGTAGGGTATAGAGTGTAGGGTATAGAGTGTAGGGTATAGAGTGAAGGGTATAGAGTGTAGGGTATAGAGTGTAGGGTATAGAGTATAGAGTATAGAGTATAGAGTGTAGGGTTTAGAGTGTAGGGTTTAGAGTGTAGAGTGTAGGGTATAGAGTGTAGGGTATAGAGTGTAGAGTGTAGGGTATAGAGTGTATGGTATAGAGTGTAGGGTATAGAGTGTAGAGTGTAGGGTATAGAGTGTAACATAGTAACATAGTAACATAGTAACATAGTTAGTAAGGCCGAAAAAAGACATTTGTCCATCCAGTTCAGCTTATATTCCATCATAATAAATACCCAGATCTACGTCCTTCTACAGAACCTAATAATTGTATGATACAATATTGTTCTGCTCCAGGAAGACATCCAGGCCTCTCTTGAACCCCTCGACTGAGTTCGCCATCACCACCTCCTCAGGCAAGCAATTCCAGATTCTCACTGCCCTAACAGTAAAGAATCCTCTTCTATGTTGGTGGAAAAACCTTCTCTCCTCCAGACGCAAAGAATGCCCCCTTGTGCCCGTCACCTTCCTTGGTATAAACAGATCCTCAGCGAGATATTTGTATTGTCCCCTTATATACTTATACATGGTTATTAGATCGCCCCTCAGTCGTCTTTTTTCTAGACTAAATAATCCTAATTTCGCTAATCTATCTGGGTATTGTAGTTCTCCCATCCCCTTTATTAATTTTGTTGCCCTCCTTTGTACTCTCTCTAGTTCCATTATATCCTTCCTGAGCACCGGTGCCCAAAACTGGACACAGTACTCCATGTGCGGTCTAACTAGGGATTTGTACAGAGGCAGTATAATGCTCTCATCATGTGTATCCAGACCTCTTTTAATGCACCCCATGATCCTGTTTGCCTTGGCAGCTGCTGCCTGGCACTGGCTGCTCCAGGTAAGTTTATCATTAACTAGGATCCCCACATTAACTAGGATCCCCACTACTCTATACCCTACACTAGGAGTGTAGGGTATAGAGTGTAGGGTATAGAGTGTAGAGTGTAGGGTATAGAGTGAAGAGTGTAGGGTATAGAGTGTAGGGTATAGAGTGTAGGGTATAGAGTGTAGAGTGTAGGGTATAGAGTGTAGGGTATAGAGTGTAGGGTATAGAGTGTAGAGTGTAGGGATTCGAGTGTAGGGTATAGAATGTAGTGTGTAGGGTATAGAGTGTAGAGTATAGAGTGTAGGGTATAGAGTGTAGGGTCTAGAGGTTAGGGTATAGAGTGTATGGAATAAAGTTTAGAGTGTAGAGTTTAGGGTATAAAGTGTAGGGTATAGAGTGTAGGGTATAGAGTGTAGGGCATAGAGTGTAGAGTGTAGGGTATAGAGTGTAGGGTATAGAGTATAGAGTGTAGGGTATAGAGTGTAGGGTATAGAGTGTAGAGTGTATGAATTCGAGTGTAGGGTATAGAGTGTAGGGTATAGAGTGTAGAGTATAGAGAGTAGGGTATAGAGTGTAGGGTATAGAGTGTAGAGTGTAGGGTATAGAGTGCAGGGTATAGAGTGTAGGGTATAGAGTGTATGGAATAGAGTTTAGAGTGTAGATTAGCTTAGTTTATTTATTAGTTTAGATTAGCGAAATTAGGATTATTTAGTCCAGAAAAAAGACGACTGAGGGGCGATCTAATAACCATGTATAAGTATATAAGGGGACAATACAAATATCTCGCTGAGGATCTGTTTATACCAAGGAAGGTGACGGGCACAAGGGGGCATTCTTTGCGTCTGGAGGAGAGAAGGTTTTTCCACCAACATAGAAGAGGATTCTTTACTGTTAGGGCAGTGAGAATATGGAATTGCTTGCCTGAAGAGGTGGTGATGGCGAACTCAGTCGAGGGGTTCAAGAGAGGCCTGGATGTCTTCCTGGAGCAGAACAATATTGTATCATACAATTATTAGGTTCTGTAGAAGGACGTAGATCTGGGTATTTATTATGATGGAATATAGGCTGAACTGGATGGACAAATGTCTTTTTTCGGCCTTACTAACTATGTTACTATGTTACTATGTTACTATGTAGGTTATAAAGTGTAGGGTATAGAGTGTAGGGTATAGAGTGTATGGTATAGAGTGTAGGGTATAAAGTGTAGAGTGTAGGGTATAGAGTGTAGGGTGTAGGGTATAGAGTGTAGGGTATAGAGTGTAGGGTATAGAGTTTATGTTATAGAGTGTAGGGTATAGAGTGTAGATTGTAGGGTATAGAGTGTAGGGTATAGAGTGTAGGGTATAGAGTGTATGGTATAGATTGTAGGGTATAGAGTGTAGAGTATAGAGTGTAGGGTATAGAGTGTAGAGTGTAGGGTATAGAGTGTAGAGTGTAGGGTATAGAGTGTAGAGTGTAGGGGATAGAGTGTAGGGTATAGAGTGTAGGGTATAGAGTGTAGGGTATAGAGTGTAGGGATTCGAGTGTAGGGTATAGAGTGTAGTGTGTAGGTTATAGAGTGTAGGGTACAGAGTATAGAGTGTAGGGTATAGAGTGTAGGGTATAGAGGGTAGGGTATAGAGTGTATGGAATAGAGTGTAGAGTGTAGAGTGTAGGGTTTAGAGTGTAAGGTAGAGAGTGTAGGGTGTAGAGTGTAGGGTATAGAGTGTAGGGTATAGAGTGTAGGGTATAGAGTGTAGGGTATAGAGTGTATGGTATAGAGTGTAAGGTATAGAGTGTAAGGTATAGAGTGTAGAGTGTAGGGTATAGAGTGTATGGTATAGAGTGTAGGGTATAGAGTGTAGGGTATAGAGTGTAGGGTATAGAGTGTAGGGTATACAGTGTAGAGTGTAGGGTATAGAGTGTACAGTATAGAGTGTAGGGTATAGAGTGTCAGGTATAGAGTGTAGAGTGTAGGGTATAGAGTGTAGGGTGTAGAGTGTAGGGTATAGAGTGTAGGGTGTAGAGTGTAGGGTATAGAGTGTAGGGTATAGAGTGTAGGGTATAGAGTGTAGGGTATAGAGTGTATGGTATAGAGTGTAGGGTATAGAGTGTAGGGTATAGAGTGTAGAGTGTAGGGTATAGAGTGTATGGTATAGAGTGTAGGGTATAGAGTGTAGGGTATAGAGTGTATGGTATAGAGTGTAGGGTATAAAGTGTAGAGTGTAGGGTATAGAGTGTAGGGTATAGAGTGTAGGGTATGGAGTGTCAGGTATAGAGTGTAGAGTGTAGGGTATAGAGTGTATGGTATAGAGTGTAGGGTGTAGAGTGTAGGGTATAGAGTGTAGGGTATAGAGTGTAGGGTATAGAGTGTAGGGTCTAGAGTGTATGGTATAGAGTGTAGAGTGTAGGGTATAGAGTGTATGGTATAGAGTGTAGGGTACAGAGTGTAGGGTATAGAGTGTAGAGTGTAGGGTATAGAGTGTAGGGTATAGAGTGTAAGGTATAGAGTGTAGAGTGTAGGTATAGAATGTATGGTATAGAGTGTAGGGTGTAGAGTGTATGGTTTAGAGTGTAGGGTATAGAGCGTAGAGTGTAGGGTATAGAGTGTAGGGTGTAGAGTGTATGGTATAGAGTGTAGGGTATAGAGTGTAGAGTGTAGGGTATAGAGTGTATGTCATAGAGTGTAGGGTATAGAGTGTAGAGTGTAGGGTATAGAGTGTAGAATGTAGGGTATAGAGTGTATGGTATAGAGTGTAGGGTATAGAGTGAAGGGTATAGAGTGTAGGGTATAGAGTGTAGGGTATAGAGTATAGAGTGTAGATTATAGAGTGTAGGGTATAGAGTGTAGGGTTTAGAGTGTAGAGTGTAGGGTATAGAGTGTAGGGTATAGAGTGTAGAGTGTAGGGTATAGAGTGTATGGTATAGAGTGTAGGGTATAGAGTGTAGAGTGTAGGGTATAGAGTGTATGGTATAGAGTGTAGGGTATAGAGTGTAGAGTGTAGGGTATAGAGTGTAGGGTATACAGTGTAGGGTATAGAGTGTAGAGTGTAGGGTATAGAGTGTAGGGTATAGAGTGTAGGGTATAGAGTGTAGAGTGTAGGGATTCGAGTGTAGGGTATAGAATGTAGTGTGTAGGGTATAGAGTGTAGAGTATAGAGTGTAGGGTATAGAGTGTAGGGTCTAGAGGGTAGTGTATAGAGTGTATGGAATAGAGTGTAGAGTGTAGGGTATAGAGTGTAGGGTATAGAGTGTAGGGTATAGAGTGTATGGTATAGAGTGTAGGGTATAAAGTGTAGAGTGTAGGGTATAGAGTGTATGGTATAGAGTGTAGGGTATAAAGTGTAGAGTGTAGGGTATAGAGTGTAGGGTGTAGGGTATAGAGTGTAGGGTATAGAGTGTAGGGTATAGAGTTTATGTTATAGAGTGTAGGGTATAGAGTGTAGATTGTAGGGTATAGAGTGTAGGGTATAGAGTGTAGGGTATAGAGTGTATGGTATAGATTGTAGGGTATAGAGTGTAGAGTATAGAGTGTAGGGTATAGAGTGTAGAGTGTAGGGTATAGAGTGTAGAGTGTAGGGGATAGAGTGTAGATTATAGAGTGTAGGGTATAGAGTGTAGGGATTCGAGTGTAGGGTATAGAGTGTAGTGTGTAGGATATAGAGTGTAGGGTATAGAGTATAGAGTGTATGGTATAGAGTGTAGGGTATAGAGGGTAGGGTATAGAGTGTATGGAATAGAGTGTAGAGTGTAGAGTGTAGGGTTTAGAGTGTAAGGTAGAGAGTGTAGGGTGTAGAGTGTAGGGTATAGAGTGTAGGGTATAGAGTGTAGGGTATAGAGTGTAGGGTATAGAGTGTATGGTATAGAGTGTAAGGTATAGAGTGTAGGGTATAGAGTGTAGAGTGTAGGGTATTACTTGTACGATGGACTCCTCGCCAGAGACGGACTACACCTCAACAAACCTGGGAAACACACATTCGCCAGAAGACTCGCTACACTCATCAGGAGGGCGTTAAACTAGAAGAAGAGGGGACGGGAAGAAAAACATTAGACTCGAACAAAGACGACCCAGGAAAACATACTCAGAAGGGAGGTAAGAACATTTCTAAAACAATCCACAGTGAGGAGATTGGAACAAAACAAAATCCTCTAAACTGCATGCTCGCAAACGCCAGAAGCCTGACAAACAAGATGGAAGAACTAGAAGCAGAAATATCTACAGGTACCTTTGACATAGTGGGAATAACCGAGACATGGTTAGATGAAAGCTATGACTGGGCAGTTAACTTACAGGGTTACAGTCTGTTTAGAAAGGATCGTAAAAATCGGAGAGGAGGAGGGGTTTGTCTCTATGTAAAGTCTTGTCTAAAGTCCACTTTAAGGGAGGATATTAGCGAAGGGAATGAGGATGTCGAGTCCATATGGGTTGAAATTCATGGAGGGAAAAATGGTAACAAAATTCTCATTGGGGTCTGTTACAAACCCCCAAATATAACAGAAACCATGGAAAGTCTACTTCTAAAGCAGATAGATGAAGCTGCAACCCATAATGAGGTCCTGGTTATGGGGGACTTTAACTACCCGGATATTAACTGGGAAACAGAAACCTGTGAAACCCATAAAGGCAACAGGTTTCTGCTAATAACCAAGAAAAATTATCTTTCACAATTGGTGCAGAATCCAACCAGAGGAGCAGCACTTTTAGACCTAATACTATCTAATAGACCTGACAGAATAACAAATCTGCAGGTGGTTGGGCATTTAGGAAATAGCGACCACAATATTGTGCAGTTTCACCTGTCTTTCACTAGGGGGACTTGTCAGGGAGTCACAAAAACATTGAACTTTAGGAAGGCAAAGTTTGAACAGCTTAGAGATGCCCTTAATCTGGTAGACTGGGACAATATCCTCAGAAATGAGAATACAGATAATAAATGGGAAATGTTTAAGAACATCCTAAATAGGCAGTGTAAGCGGTTTATACCTTGTGGGAATAAAAGGACTAGAAATAGGAAAAACCCAATGTGGCTAAACAAAGAAGTAAGGCAGGCAATTAACAGTAAAAAGAAAGCATTTGCACTACTAAAGCAGGATGGCACCACTGAAGCTCTAAAAAACTATAGGGAGAAAAATACTTTATCTAAAAAACTAATTAAAGCTGCCAAAAAGGAAACAGAGAAGCACATTGCTAAGGAGAGTAAAACTAATCCCAAACTGTTCTTCAACTATATCAATAGTAAAAGAATAAAAACTGAAAATGTAGGCCCCTTAAAAAAATAGTGAGGAAAGAATGGTTGTAGATGACGAGGAAAAAGCTAACATATTAAACACCTTCTTCTCCACAGTATTCACGGTGGAAAAAGAAATGCTAGGTGAAATCCCAAGAAACAATGAAAACCCTATATTAAGAGTCACCAATCTAACCCAAGAAGAGATGCGAAACCGGCTAAATAAGATTAAAATAGATAAATCTCCAGGTCCGGATGGCATACACCCACGAGTACTAAGAGAACTAAGTAATGTAATAGATAAACCATTATTTCTTATTTTTAGGGACTCTATAGCGACAGGGTCTGTTCCGCAGGACTGGCGCATAGCAAATGTGGTGCCAATATTCAAAAAGGGCTCTAAAAGTGAACCTGGAAATTATAGGCCAGTAAGTCTAACCTCTATTGTTGGTAAAATATTTGAAGGGTTTCTGAGGGATGTTATTCTGGATTATCTCAATGAGAATAACTGTTTAACTCCATATCAGCATGGGTTTATGAGAAATCGCTCCTGTCAAACCAATCTAATCAGTTTTTATGAAGAGGTAAGCTATAGACTGGACCACGGTGAGTCATTGGACGTGGTATATCTCGATTTTTCCAAAGCGTTTGATACCGTGCCGCACAAGAGGTTGGTACACAAAATGAGAATGCTTGGTCTGGGGGAAAATGTGTGTAAATGGGTTAGTAACTGGCTTAGTGATAGAAAGCAGAGGGTGGTTATAAATGGTATAGTCTCTAACTGCGTCGCTGTGACCAGTGGGGTACCGCAGGGGTCAGTATTGGGACCTGTTCTCTTCAACATATTCATTAATGATCTGGTAGAAGGTTTACACAGTAAAATATCGATATTTGCAGATGATACAAAACTATGTAAAGCAGTTAATACAAGAGAAGATAGTATTCTGCTACAGATGGATCTGGATAAGTTGGAAACTTGGGCTGAAAGGTGGCAGATGAGGTTTAACAATGATAAATGTAAGGTTATACACATGGGAAGAGGGAATCAATATCACCATTACACACTGAACGGGAAACCACTGGGTAAATCTGACAGGGAGAAGGACTTGGGGATCCTAGTTAATGATAAACTTACCTGGAGCAGCCAGTGCCAGGCAGCAGCTGCCAAGGCAAACAGGATCATGGGGTGCATTAAAAGAGGTCTGGATACACATGATGAGAGCATTATACTGCCTCTGTACAAATCCCTAGTTAGACCGCACATGGAGTACTGTGTCCAGTTTTGGGCACCGGTGCTCAGGAAGGATATAATGGAACTAGAGAGAGTACAAAGGAGGGCAACAAAATTAATAAAGGGGATGGGAGAACTACAATACCCAGATAGATTAGCGAAATTAGGATTATTTAGTCTAGAAAAAAGACGACTGAGGGGCGATCTAATAACCATGTATAAGTATATAAGGGGACAATACAAATATCTCGCTGAGGATCTGTTTATACCAAGGAAGGTGACGGGCACAAGGGGGCATTCTTTGCGTCTGGAGGAGAGAAGGTTTTTCCACCAACATAGAAGAGGATTCTTTACTGTTAGGGCAGTGAGAATCTGGAATTGCTTGCCTGAGGAGGTGGTGATGGCGAACTCAGTCGAGGGGTTCAAGAGAGGCCTGGATGTCTTCCTGGAGCAGAACAATATTGTATCATACAATTATTAGGTTCTGTAGAAGGACGTAGATCTGGGGATTTATTATGATGGAATATAGGCTGAACTGGATGGACAAATGTCTTTTTTCGGCCTTACTAACTATGTTACTATGTTACTATGTATAGAGTGTATGGTATAGAGTGTAGGGTATAGAGTGTAGGGTATAGAGTGTAGGGTATAGAGTGTAGGGTATACAGTGTAGAGTGTAGGGTATAGAGTGTAGGGTATAGAGTGACAGGTATAGAGTGTAGAGTGTAGGGTATAGAGTGTAGGGTGTAGAGTGTAGGGTATAGAGTGTAGGGTGTAGAGTGTAGGGTATAGAGTGTAGGGTATAGAGTGTATGGTATAGAGTGTAGGGTATAGAGTGTAGGGTATAGAGTGTAGAGTGTAGGGTATAGAGTGTATGGTATAGAGTGTAGGGTATAGAGTGTAGGGTATAGAGTGTATGGTATAGAGTGTAGGGTATAAAGTGTAGAGTGTAGGGTATAGAGTGTAGGGTATAGAGTGTAGGGTATGGAGTGTCAGGTATAGAGTGTAGCGTGTAGGGTATAGAGTGTATGGTATAGAGTGTAGGGTGTAGAGTGTATGGTTTAGAGTGTAGGGTATAGAGTGTAGGGTATAGAGTGTAGGGTATAGAGTGTAGGGTGTAGAGTGTATGGTATAGAATGTAGGGTATAGAGTGTAGGGTATAGAGTGTAGAGTATAGAGTGTAGGGTATAGAGTGTAGGGTATAGAGTGTAGAGTGTATGGTATAGAGTGTAGGGTATAGAGTGTAGGGTATAGAGTGTAGAGTGTATGGTATAGAGTGTAGGGTATAGAGTGTAGGGTATAGAGTGTAGAGTGTAGGGTGTAGAGTGTAGGGTATAGAGTGTATGGTATAGAGTGTAGGGTATAGAGTGTAGAGTGTGGGGTATAGAGTGTAGGATATAGAGTGTAGGTATAGAGTGTATGTTATAGAGTGTAGGGTATAGAGTGTAGAGTGTAGAGTAGAGAGTGTAGAGTGTAGGGTATAGAGTGTATGGTATAGAGTGTATGGTATAGAGTGTAGGGTATAGAGTGTAGAGTGTAGAGTAGAGAGTGTAGATTGTAGGGTATAGAGTGTAGGGTATAGAGTGTAGGGTATAGAGTGTATGGTATAGATTGTAGGGTATAGAGTGTAGGGTATAGAGTGTAGAGTGTAGGGTATAGAGTGTAGAGTGTAGGGGATAGAGTGTAGATTATAGAGTGCAGGGTATAGAGTGTAGGGTATAGAGTGTAGGGATTCGAGTGTAGGGTATAGAGTGTAGAGTGTAGGGTATAGAGTGTATGGTATAGAGTGTAGGGTGTAGAGTGTAGGGTATAGAGTGTAGAGTGTAGGGTATAGAGTGTATGGTATAGAGTGTAGGGTATAGAGTGTAGGGTATAGAGTGTAGGGTATAGAGTGTAGGGTATAGAATGTAGGGTATAGAGTGTAGAGTGTAGGGTATAGAGTGTAGAGTATAGAGTGTAGGGTATAGAGTGTAGGGTAGAGAGTGTAGGGTAAAGAGTGTAGAGTGTAGGTTATAGAGTGTATGGTATAGAGTGTAGGGTATAGAGTGTATGGTATAGAGTGTAGAGTGTAGGGCATAGAGTGTAGGGTATAGAGTGTAGGGTATTGATTGTAGGGTATGGAGTGTAGAGTGTAGGGTATAGAGTGTAGGGTATAGAGTGTATGGCGTAGAGTGTAGGGTATAGAGTGTAGGGTATAGAGTGTAGGGTATTGATTGTAGGGTATGGAGTGTAGAGTGTAGGGTATAGAGTGTAGGGTATAGAGTGTATGGTGAAGAGTGTAGGGTATAGAGTGTAAAGTGTAGAGTGTAGGGTATAGAGTGTAGAGTGTAGGGTATAGTGTGTAGGCTATAGAGTATAGAGTGTAGGGTATAGAGTGTAGGATATAGAGTGTAGAGTGTTGGGTATAGAGTGTATGGTATAGAGTGTAGGGTGTAGAGTGTAGGGTATAGAGTGTAGAAAGTAGGGTATGGAGTGTAGGGTATAGAGAGTATGGTATACAGTGTAGAGTGTAGAGTGTAGGGTATAGAGTGTATAGTGTAGGGTATAGAGTGTAGGGTATAGAGTGTATTGTATAGAGCGTAGGGTATAGAGTGCAGAGTGTAGGTTATAGAGTGTAGGGTATAGAGTGTAGGGTGTAGAGTGTAGGGTATAGAGTGTAAGGTATAGAGTGTAGGGTATAGAGTGTATGTTACAGAGTGTAGGGTATAGAGTGTGGAGTGTAGAGTGTAGGGTATAGAGTGTAGAGTGTAGGGTATAGAGTGTAGGGTATAGAGTGTGGGGTATAGAGTGTATGGAATAGAGTGTAGAGTGTAAGGTATAAAGTGTAGGGTATAGAGTGTATGGTATAGAGTGTAGGGTATAGAGTGTATGGTATAGAGTGTAGGGTATAGAGTGTAGGGTATAGAGTGTAGGGTATAGAGTGTAGGGTATAGAATGTAGGGTATAGAGTGTAGAGTGTAGGGTATAGAGTGTAGAGTATAGAGTGTAGGGTATAGAGTGTAGGGTAGAGAGTGTAGGGTAAAGAGTGTAGAGTGTAGGGTATAGAGTGTATGGTATAGAGTGTAGGGTATAGAGTGTATGGTATAGAGTGTAGAGTGTAGGGTATAGAGTGTAGGGTATAGAGTGTAGGGTATTGATTGTAGGGTATGGAGTGTAGAGTGTAGGGTATAGAGTGTATGGCGTAGAGTGTAGGGTATAGAGTGTAGGGTATAGAGTGTAGGGTATTGATTGTAGGGTATGGAGTGTAGAGTGTAGGGTATAGAGTGTAGGGTATAGAGTGTATGGTGTAGAGTGTAGGGTATAGAGTGTAAAGTGTAGAGTGTAGGGTATAGAGTGTAGAGTGTAGGGAATAGTGTGTAGGCTATAGAGTATAGAGTGTAGGGTATAGAGTGTAGGATATAGAGTGTAAAGTGTAGAGTGTAGGGTATAGAGTGTAGAGTGTAGGGTTTAGAGTGTAGGGTATAGAGTATATGGAATAGAGTGTGGGATATAGAGTGTAGAGTGTTGGGTATAGAGTGTATGGTATAGAGTGTAGGGTGTAGAGTGTAGGGTATAGAGTGTAGAGTGTAGGGTATGGAGTGTAGGGTATAGAGAGTATGGTATACAGTGTAGAGTGTAGAGTGTAGGGTATAGAGTGTATAGTGTAGGGTATAGAGTGTAGGGTATAGAGTGTATTGTATAGAGCGTAGGGTATAGAGTGCAGAGTGTAGGTTATAGAGTGTAGGGTATAGAGTGTAGGGTGTAGAGTGTAGGGTATAGAGTGTAAGGTATAGAGTGTAGGGTATAGAGTGTATGTTACAGAGTGTAGGGTATAGAGTGTGGAGTGTAGAGTGTAGGGTATAGAGTGTAGAGTGTAGGGTATAGAGTGTAGGGTATAGAGTGTAGGGTATAGAGTGTGGAGTGTAGAGTGTAGGGTATACAGTGTAGAGTGTAGGGTATAGAGTGTAGGGTATAGAGTGTGGGGTATAGAGTGTATGGAATAGAGTGTAGAGTGTAAGGTATAAAGTGTAGGGTATAGAGTGTATGGTATAGAGTGTAGGGTATAGAGTGTATGGTATATAGTGTAGGGTATACATTGTATGGTATAGAGTGTAGGGTATAGAGTGTAGGGTATAGAGTGTATGGTATAGAGTGTAGGGTATAGAGTGTAGAGTGTAGGGTATAGAGTGTAGGATATAGAGTGTAGGGTATTGATTGTAGGGTATAGAGTGTAGAGTGTAGGGTATAGAGTGCAGGGTATAGAGTGTATGGTATAGAGTGTAGAGTGTAGGGTATAGAGTGTAGGGTATAGAGTGTAAAGTGTAGAGTGTAGGGTATAGAGTGTAGAGTGTAGGGTATAGAGTGTAGGGTATAGAGTGTAGGGTATAGAGTGTAAAGTGTAGAGTGTAGGGTATAGAGTGTAGAGTGTAGGGTTTAGAGTGTAGAGTATAGAGTATATGGAATAGAGTGTAGGGTATAGAGTGTAGAGTGTAGGGTATAGAGTGTACGGTATAGAGTGTAGGGTATAGAGTGTAGAGTGTAGGGTATAGAGTGTAGAGTGTAGGGTATAGAGTGTATGGTATAGAGTGTAGGGTGTAGAGTGTAGGGTATAGAGTGTAGAGTGTAGGGAATAGAGTGTAGGGTATAGAGTGTATGGTATACAGTGTAGGGTGTAGAGTGTAGGGTATATAGTGTATAGTGTAGGGTATAGAGTGTAGGGTATAGAGTGTAGAGTGTAGGGTATAGAGTGTATGGTATAGAGTGTAGGGTGTAGAGTGTAGGGTATATAGTGTATAGTGTAGGGTATAGAGTGTAGGGTCTAGAGTGTAGGGTATAGAGTGTATTGTATAGAGTGTAGGGTATAGAGTGCAGAGTGTAGGTTATAGAGTGTAGGGTATAGAGTGTATGGTGTAGGGTACAGAGTATAGGGTATAGAGTGTAGGGTATAGAGTGTAGAGTATAGAGTGTAGGGTATAGAGTGTAGGGTATAGAGTGTAGGGTATAGAGTGTAGAGTGTAGGGTGTAGAGTGTAGGGTGTAGAGTTTAGGGTATAGAGTGTAAGGTATAGAGTGTAGGGTATAGAGTGTATGTTATAGAGTGTAGGGTATAGAGTGTGGAGTGTAGAGTGTAGGGTATAGAGTGTAGAGTGTAGGGTATAGAGTGTAGGGTATAGAGTGTAGGGTATAGAGTGTAGAGTGTAGGGTATAGAGTGTAGAGTGTAGGGTATAGAGTGTAGGGTATAGAGTGTGGGGTATAGAGTGTATGGAATAGAGTGTAGAGTGTAAGGTATAAAGTGTAGGGTATAGAGTGTATGGTATACAGTGTAGGGTATAGAGTGTATGGTATAGAGTGTAGGG
Source organism: Ranitomeya imitator (assembly GCF_032444005.1). Lineage (NCBI taxonomy): Eukaryota > Metazoa > Chordata > Amphibia > Anura > Dendrobatidae > Ranitomeya > Ranitomeya imitator. The sequence continues at coordinate 60,693,250 of NC_091291.1, forward strand.
TATAGAGTGTAGGGTATAGAGTGTAGAGTGTAGGGTGTAGAGTGTAGGGTATAGAGTGTAAGGTATAGAGTGTAGGGTATAGAGTGTAGGGTATTGAGTGTATGTTATAGAGTGTAGGGTATAGAGTGCAGAGTGTAGGGTATAGAGTGTAGGGTATAGAGTGTAGGGTATAGAGTGTAGGGTATAGAGTGTAGGGTATAGAGTGAAGGGTATAGAGTGTAGGGTATAGAGTGTAGAGTGTAGGGTATAGAGTGTAGAGTGTAGGGTATAGAGTGTAGGGCATAGAGTGTAGGGTATAGAGTGTATGGTATAGAGTGTAGGGTATAGAGTATAGAGTGTAGGGTATACAGTGTAGGGTATAGAGTGTAAAGTGTAGAGTGTAGGGTATAGAGTGTAGAGTGTAGGGTTTAGAGTGTAGGGTATAGAGTATATGTAATACAGTGTAGGGTATAGAGTGTAGGGTATAGAGTGTAGGGTATAGAGTGTAGGGTGTAGAGTGTAGGGTATAGAGTGTAGGGTATAGAGTGTAGGGTATAGAGTGTATGGTATAGAGTGTAGGGTATAGAGTGTAGGGTATAGAGTGTAGGGTATAGAGTGTAGAGTGTAGGGTATAGAGTGTAGGGTATAGAGTATAGAGTGTAGGGTATACAGTGTAGGGTATAGAGTGTAAAGTGTAGAGTGTAGGGTATAGAGTGTAGAGTGTAGGGTTTAGAGTGTAGGGTATAGAGTATATGGAATACAGTGTAGGGTATAGAGTGTAGGGTATAGAGTGTAGGGTATAGAGTGTAGAGTGTAGGGTATAGAGTGTATGGTATAGAGTGTAGGGTGTAGAGTGTAGGGTGTAGAGTGTAGGGTATAGAGTGTAGGGTATAGAGTGTATGGTATAGAGTGTAGGGTGTAGAGTGTAGGGCACAGAGTGTAGGGCATAGAGTGTAGGGTATAGAGTGTATGGTATAGAGTGTAGGGTATAGAGTGTAGAGTGTAGGGTATAGAGTGCAGGATATAGAGTGTAGGGTATAGAGTGTATGTTATAGAGTGTAGGGTATAGAGTGTAGATTGTAGAGTAGAAAGTGTAGAGTGTAGGGTATAGAGTGTAAGGTATAGAGTGTAGGGTATAGACTGTAGGGTATAGAGTGTATGGTATAGAGTGTATGGTATAGAGTGTAGGGTTTAGAGTGTAGGGTATAGAGTGTAGGGTATAGAGTGTAGGGTATAGAATGTAGGGTATAGAGTGTAGAGTGTAGGGTATAGAGTGTAGAGTGTAGGGTATAGAGTGTATGGTATAGAGTGTAGGGTGTAGAGTGTAGGGTATAGAGTGTAGAGTGTAGGTAATAGAGTGTAGGGTATAGAGTGTATGGTATACAGTGTAGGGTGTAGAGTGTAGGGTATATAGTGTATAGTGTAGGGTATAGAGTGTAGGGTATAGAGTGTAGAGTGTAAGGTGTAGAGTGTATGGTATAGAGTGTAGGGTGTAGAGTGTAGGGTATATAGTGTATAGTGTAGGGTATAGAGTGTAGGGTCTAGAGTGTAGGGTATAGAGTGTATTGTATAGAGTGTAGGGTATAGAGTGCAGAGTGTAGGGAATAGAGTGTATGGAATAGAGTGTAGGGTATAGAGTGTAGACTGTAGGGTATAGAGTGTAGGGCATAGAGCGTAGGGTGTAGGGTGTAGGGTATAGAGTGTAGGGTGTAGAGTGTAGGGTATAGAGTGTAGAGTGTAGGGAATAGAGTGTATGGAATAGAGTGTAGGGTATAGAGTGTAGACTGTAGGGTATAGAGTGTAGGGCATAGAGCGTAGGGTGTAGGGTGTAGGGTATAGAGTGTAGGGTGTAGAGTGTAGGGTATAGAGTGTATGGTATAGAGTGTAGGGTGTATAGTGTAGGGTGTAGAGTGTAGGGTATAGAGTGTAGGGTATAGAGTGTAGAGAATAGAGTGTAGGGTATAAAGTGTAGAGTGTAGGGTATAGAGTGTAGGGTATAGAGTGTAGGGTATAGAGTGTAGAGTGTAGGGTATAGAGTGTAGGGTATAGAGTGTAAAGTGTAGAGTGTAGGGTATAGAGTGTAGAGTGTAGGGTATAGAGTGTAGGGTATAGAGTGTATGGAATAGAGTGTAGAATATAGAGTGTAGACTGTAGGGTATAGAGTGTAGGGTATAGAGCGTAGGGTGTAGGGTATAAAGTGTAGGGTATAGAGTGTAGGGTATAGAGTGTAGAGTGTAGGGTATAGAGTGTATGGTATAGAGTGTAGGGTGTAGAGTGTAGGGTATAGAGTGTAGAGTGTAGGGTATAGAGTGTAGAGTGTAGGGTATAGAGTGTAGGGTATAGAGTGAAGGGTATAGAGTGTAGGGTATAGAGTGTAGGGTATAGAGAGTAGAGTGTAGGGTATAGATTGTAGGGTATAGAGTGTAGAGTGTACGGTATAGAATGTAGGGTATAGAGTGTATAGTATAGAGTGTAGAGTGTAGGGTATACAGTGTATAGTGTAGGGTATAGAGTGCAGGGTATAGAGTGTAGGGTATAGAGTGAAGGGTATAGAGTGTAGGGTATAGAGTGTATGGTATGGAGTGTAGGGAATAGAGTGTAGAGTGTAGGGTATAGAGTGTATGGTATAGAGTGTAGGGTATAGAGTGTACAGTGTAGGGTATAGAGTGTAGGGTATAGAGTGTAGGGTATAGAGTGTAGGCTATATTGTGTAGAGTGTAGGGTATAGAGTGTATGGTATAGAGTGTAGAGTGTAGGGTATACAGTGTATAGTGTAGGGTATAGAGTGTAGGGTATAGAGTGAAGGGTATAGAGTGTATGGTATGGAGTGTAGGGAATAGAGTGTAGAGTGTAGGGATTAGAGTGTAGGGTATAGAGTGTAGGGTATAGAGTGTAGAGTGTAGGGTATATAGTGTAGGGTATAGAGTGGAGAGTGTAGGGTATAGAGTGTAGGGTATAGAGTGTAGGGTATAGAGTGTAGGGTATAGAGTGTAGAGTGTAGGGTATAGAGTGTATGGTATAGAGTGTAGGGTGTAGAGTGTAGGGTGTAGAGTGTAGGGTATAGAGTGTAGGGTATAGAGTGTATGGTATAGAGTGTAGGGTGTAGAGTGTAGGGCATAGAGTGTAGGGCATAGCGTGTAGGGTATAGAGTGTATGGTATAGAGTGTAGGGTATAGAGTGTAGAGTGTAGGGTATAGAGTGCAGGATATAGAGTGTAGGGTATAGAGTGTATGTTATAGAGTGTAGGGTATAGAGTGTAGATTGTAGAGTAGAAAGTGTAGAGTGTAGGGTATAGAGTGTAAGGTATAGAGTGTAGGGTATAGACTATAGGGTATAGAGTGTATGGTATAGAGTGTATGGTATAGAGTGTAGGGTTTACAGTGTAGGGTATAGAGTGTAGGGTATAGAGTGTAGGGTATAGAATGTAGGGTATAGAGTGTAGAGTGTAGGGTATAGAGTGTAGAGTATAGAGTGTAGGGTATAGAGTGTAGGGTAGAGAGTGTAGGGTATAGAGTGTAGAGTGTAGGGTATAGAGTCTATGGTATAGAGTGTAGGGTATAGAGTGTATGGTATAGAGTGTAGGGTATAGAGTGTAGAGTGTAGGGTATAGAGTGTAGGGAATAGAGTGTAGGGTATTGATTGTAGGGTATAGAGTGTAGGGTATAGAGTGTAAAGTGTAGAGTGTAGGGTATAGAGTGTAGAGTGTAGGGTATAGAGTGTAGGGTATAGAGTGTAGGGTATAGAGTGTAGGGTATAGAGTGTAAAGTGTAGAGTGTATGGTATAGAGTGTAGAGTGTAGGGTTTAGAGTGTAGGGTATAGAGTATATGGAATACAGTGTAGGGTATAGAGTGTAGGGTATAGAGTGTAGGGTATAGAGTGTAGAGTGTAGGGTATAGAGTGTATGGTATAGAGTGTAGGGTGTAGAGTGTAGGGTATAGAGTGTAGAGTGTAGGGTATAGAGTGTAGGGTATAGAGTGTATGGTATAAAGTGTAGAGTGTAGGGTATAGAGTGTAGGGTCTAGAGAGTAGGGTATAGAGTGTATTGTACAGAGTGTAGGGTATAGAGTGCAGAGTGTAGGTTATAGAGTGTAGGGTATAGAGTGTAGGGTACAGAGTGTAGGGTATAGAGTGTAGGGTATAGAGTGTAGGGTATGGAGTGTGGAGTGTAGAGTGTAGGGTATAGAGTGTAGGGTATAGAGTGTAGAGTGTAGGGTATAGAGTGTAGGGTATAGAGTGTAAAGTGTAGAGTGTAGGGTATAGAGTGTAGAGTGTAGGGAATAGAGTGTATGGAATAGAGTGTAGGGTATAGAGTGTAGACTGTAGGATATAGAGTGTAGGGCATAGAGCGTAGGGTGTAGGGTGTAGGGTATAGAGTGTAGGGTGTAGAGTGTAGGGTATAGAGTGTATGGTATAGAGTGTAGGGTGTATAGTGTAGGGTGTAGAGTGTAGGGTATAGAGTGTAGGGTATAGAGTGTAGAGAATAGAGTGTAGGGTATAGAGTGTAGAGTGTAGGGTATAGAGTGTAGGGTATAGAGTGTAGGGTATAGAGTGTAGAGTGTAGGGTATAGAGTGTAGGGTATAGAGTGTAAAGTGTAGAGTGTAGGGTATAGAGTGTAGAGTGTAGGGTATAGAGTGTAGGGTATAGAGTGTATGGAATAGAGTGTAGGGTATAGAGTGTAGACTGTAGGGTATAGAGTGTAGGGTATAGAGCGTAGGGTGTAGGGTATAAAGTGTAGGGTATAGAGTGTAGGGTATAGAGTGTAGAGTGTAGGGTATAAAGTGTATGGTATAGAGTGTAGGGTGTAGAGTGTAGGGTATAGAGTGTAGAGTGTAGGGATTAGAGTGTAGGATATAGAGTGTAGGGTATAGAGTGTATGGTATAGAGTGTAGAGTGTAGGGTACAGAGTGTAGGGTATAGAGTGTAGGGTATAGAGTGTAGAGTGTAGGGTATAGAGTGTAGGGTATAGAGTGTAGAGTGTAGGGTACAGAGTGTAGGGTATAGAGTGTAGGGTATAGAGTGTAGGGTATAGAGTGTATGGTATAGAGTGTAGGGTATAGAGCGTAGAGTGTAGGGTATAGAGTGTAGGGTATAGAGTGTAGGGTATAGAGTGAAGGGTATAGAGTGTAGGGTATAGAGTGTAGGGTATAGAGAGTAGAGTGTAGGGTATAGATTGTAGGGTATAGAGTGTAGAGTGTACGGTATAGAATGTAGGGTATAGAGTGTATAGTATAGAGTGTAGAGTGTAGGGTATACAGTGTATAGTGTAGGGTATAGAGTGCAGGGTATAGAGTGTAGGGTATAGAGTGTATGGTATGGAGTGTAGGGAATAGAGTGTAGAGTGTAGGGTATAGAGTGTATGGTATAGAGTGTAGGGTATAGAGTGTAGAGTGTAGGGTATAGAGTGTAGGGTATAGAGTGTAGGGTATAGAGTGTAGGCTATATTGTGTAGAGTGTAGGGTATAGAGTGTATGGTATAGAGTGTAGAGTGTAGGGTATACAGTGTATAGTGTAGGGTATAGAGTGTAGGGTATAGAGTGAAGGGTATAGAGTGTATGGTATGGAGTGTAGGGAATAGAGTGTAGAGTGTAGGGATTAGAGTGTAGGATATAGAGTGTAGGGTATAGAGTGTAGAGTGTAGGGTATATAGTGTAGGGTATAGAGTGGAGAGTGTAGGGTATAGAGTGTAGGGTGTAGGGTATAGAGTGTAGGGTATAGAGTGTAGGGTATAGAGTGTAGGGTATAGAGTGTAGAGTGTAGGGTGTAGAGTGTAGGGTGTAGAGTGTAGAGTGTAGGGTATAGAGTGTAAGGTATAGAGTGTAAGGTATAGAGTGTAGGGTATAGAGTGTAGGGTATAGAGTGTAGAGTGTAGGGTATAGAGTGTAGGGTATAGAGTGTAGGGTATAGAGTGTAAGGTATAGAGTGTAGGGTATAGAGTGTAGAGTGTAGGGTATAGAGTGTAGGGTATAGAGTGTAGGGTATAGAGTGTAGGGTATAGAGTGTGGAGTATAGGGTATAGAGTGTAGGGTATAGAGTGTATGGTATAGAGTGTAGGGTATAGAGTGTAGAGTGTAGAGTGTAGGGTATAGAGTGTAGGGTATAGAGTGTAGGGTATAGAGTGTAGAGTGTAGGGTATAGAGTGTAGGGTATAGAGTGTAAAGTGTAGAGTGTAGGGTATAGAGTGTAGAGTGTAGGGTATAGTGTGTATGGAATAGAGTGTAGGGTATAGAGTGTAGACTGTAGGGTATAGAGTGTAGGCATAGAGCGTAGGGTGTAGGGTATAGAGTGTAGGATATAGAGTGTAGGGTATAGAGGTATAGAGTTTAGAGTGTAGGGTATAGAGTGTATGGTATAGAGTGTAGGGTGTAGAGTGTAGGGTGTAGAGTGTAGGGTATAGAGTGTAGGGTATAGAGTGTAGAGTATAGAGTGTAGGGTATAGAGTGTAGAGTGTAGGGGATAGAGTGAAGGGTATAGAGTGTAGGGATTCGAGTGTAGGGTATAGAGTGTAGTGTGTAGGATATAGAGTGTAGGGTATAGAGTATAGAGTGTATGGTATAGAGTGTAGGGTATAGAGGGTAGGGTATAGAGTGTATGGAATAGAGTGTAGAGTGTAGAGTGTAGGGTTTAGAGTGTAAGGTAGAGAGTGTAGGGTGTAGAGTGTAGGGTATAGAGTGTAGGGTATAGAGTGTAGGGTATAGAGTGTATGGTATAGAATGTAAGGTATAGAGTGTAGGGTATAGAGTGTAGAGTGTAGGGTATAGAGTGTATGGTATAGAGTGTAGGGTATAGAGTGTAGGGTATAGAGTGTAGGGTATAGAGTGTAGGGTATAGAGTGTAGGGTATACAGTGTAGAGTGTAGAGTATAGAGTGTAGGGTATAGAGTGTCAGGTATAGAGTGTAGAGTGTAGGGTATAGAGTGTAGGGTGTAGAGTGTAGGGTATAGAGTGTAGGGTGTAGAGTGTAGGGTATAGAGTGTAGGGTATAGAGTGTATGGTATAGAGTGTAGGGTATAGAGTGTAGGGTATAGAGTGTAGAGTGTAGGGTATAGAGTGTATGGTATAGAGTGTAGGGTATAGAGTGTAGGGTATAGAGTGTATGGTATAGAGTGTAGGGTATAAAGTGTAGAGTGTAGGGTATAGAGTGTAGGGTATAGAGTGTAGGGTATGGAGTGTCAGGTATAGAGTGTAGAGTGTAGGGTATAGAGTGTATGGTATAGAGTGTAGGGTGTAGAGTGTATGGTTTAGAGTGTAGGGTATAGAGTGTAGGGTATAGAGTGTAGGGTATAGAGTGTAGGGTGTAGAGTGTATGGTATAGAATGTAGGGTATAGAGTGTAGGGTATAGAGTGTAGAGTATAGAGTGTAGGGTATAGAGTGTAGGGTATAGAGTGTAGAGTGTATGGTATAGAGTGTAGGGTATAGAGTGTAGGGTATAGAGTGTAGAGTATAGAGTGTAGGGTATAGAGTGTAGGGTATAGAGTGTAGAGTGTATGGTATAGAGTGTAGGGTATAGAGTGTAGGGTATAGAGTGTAGAGTGTAGGGTGTAGAGTGTAGGGTATAGAGTGTAAGGTATTGAGTGTAGGGTATAGAGTGTATGTTATAGAGTGTAGGGTATAGAGTGTAGAGTGTAGGGTATTGAGTGTAGGGTATAGAGTGTAGGGTATAGAGTGTAGGGTATTGAGTGTAGGGTATAGAGTGTAGGGTATAGAGTGTAGGGTATAGAGTGTAGGGTATAGAGTGTAGAGTGTAGAGTATAGAGTGTAGAGTGTAGGGTATAGAGTGGAGGGTATAGAGTGGAGGGTATAGTGTGTAGGGTATAGAGTGTAGGGTATAGAGTGTAGAGTGTAGGGTATAGAGTGTAGGGTATAGAGTGTACGGTATAGAGTGTAGAGTGTAGGAATTCGAGTGTAGGGTATAGAGTGTAGAGTGTAGAGTGTAGGGTATAGAGTGTAGAGTGTAGGGTATAGAGTGTAGGGTATAGAGTGTAAAGTGTAAAGTGTAGGGTATAGAGTGTAGAGTGTAGTGTTTAGAGTGTAGGGTATAGAGTATATGGAATAGAGTGTAGGGTATAGAGTGTATAGTGTAGGGTATAGAGTGTATGGTATAGAGTGTAGGGTATAGAGTGTAGAGTGTAGGGTATAGAGTGTAGGGTATAGAGTGTAGGGTATAGAGTGTAGGGTATAGAGTGTATGATATAGAGTGTAGGGTATAGAGTGTAGAGTGTAGAGTAGAGAGTGTAGAGTGTAGGGTATAGAGTGTAAGGTATAGAGTGTAGGGTATAGAGTGTATGGTATAGAGTGTATGGTATAGAGTGTAGGGTATAGAGTGTAGAGTGTAGAGTAGAGAGTGTAGATTGTAGGGTATAGAGTGTAGGGTATAGAGTGTAGGGTATAGAGTGTATGGTATAGATTGTAGGGTATAGAGTGTAGGGTATAGAGTGTAGAGTGTAGGGTATAGAGTGTGGAGTGTAGGGGATAGAGTGTAGATTATAGAGTGCAGGGTATAGAGTGTAGGGTATAGAGTGTAGGGATTCGAGTGTAGGGTATAGAGTGTAGAGTGTAGGGTATAGAGTGTATGGTATAGAGTGTAGGGTGTAGAGTGTAGGGTATAGAGTGTAGAGTGTAGGGTATAGAGTGTATGGTATAGAGTGTAGGGTATAGAGTGTAGGGTATAGAGTGTAGGGTATAGAGTGTAGGGTATAGAATGTAGGGTATAGAGTGTAGAGTGTAGGGTATAGAGTGTAGAGTATAGAGTGTAGGGTATAGAGTGTAGGGTAGAGAGTGTAGGGTAAAGAGTGTAGAGTGTAGGGTATAGAGTGTATGGTATAGAGTGTAGGGTATAGAGTGTATGGTATAGAGTGTAGAGTGTAGGGTATAGAGTGTAGGGTATAGAGTGTAGGGTATTGATTGTAGGGTATGGAGTGTAGAGTGTAGGGTATAGAGTGTAGGGTATAGAGTGTATGGCGTAGAGTGTAGGGTATAGAGTGTAGGGTATAGAGTGTAGGGTATTGATTGTAGGGTATGGAGTGTAGAGTGTAGGGTATAGAGTGTAGGGTATAGAGTGTATGGTGTAGAGTGTAGGGTATAGAGTGTAAAGTGTAGAGTGTAGGGTATAGAGTGTAGAGTGTAGGGTATAGTGTGTAGGCTATAGAGTATAGAGTGCAGGGTATAGAGTGTAGGATATAGAGTGTAAAGTGTAGAGTGTAGGGTATAGAGTGTAGAGTGTAGGGTTTAGAGTGTAGGGTATAGAGTATATGGAATAGAGTGTAGGATATAGAGTGTAGAGTGTTGGGTATAGAGTGTATGGTATAAAGTGTAGGGTGTAGAGTGTAGGGTATAGAGTGTAGGGTATGGAGTGTAGGGTATAGAGAGTATGGTATACAGTGTAGAGTGTAGAGTGTAGGGTATAGAGTGTATAGTGTAGGGTATAGAGTGTAGGGTATAGAGTGTATTGTATAGAGCGTAGGGTATAGAGTGCAGAGTGTAGGTTATAGAGTGTAGGGTATAGAGTGTAGGGTGTAGAGTGTAGGGTATAGAGTGTAAGGTATAAAGTGTAGGGTATAGAGTGTATGTTACAGAGTGTAGGGTATAGAGTGTGGAGTGTAGAGTGTAGGGTATAGAGTGTAGAGTGTAGGGTATAGAGTGTAGGGTATAGAGTGTGGGGTATAGAGTGTATGGAATAGAGTGTAGAGTGTAAGGTATAAAGTGTAGGGTATAGAGTGTATGGTATAGAGTGTAGGGTATAGAGTGTATGGTATAGAGTGTAGGGTATAGAGTGTAGGGTATAGAGTGTAGGGTATAGAGTGTAGGGTATAGAATGTAGGGTATAGAGTGTAGAGTGTAGGGTATAGAGTGTAGAGTATAGAGTGTAGGGTATAGAGTGTAGGGTAGAGAGTGTAGGGTAAAGAGTGTAGAGTGTAGGGTATAGAGTGTATGGTATAGAGTGTAGGGTATAGAGTGTATGGTATAGAGTGTAGAGTGTAGGGTATAGAGTGTAGGGTATAGAGTGTAGGGTATTGATTGTAGGGTATGGAGTGTAGAGTGTAGGGTATAGAGTGTAGGGTATAGAGTGTATGGCGTAGAGTGTAGGGTATAGAGTGTAGGGTATAGAGTGTAGGGTATTGATTGTAGGGTATGGAGTGTAGAGTGTAGGGTATAGAGTGTAGGGTATAGAGTGTATGGTGTAGAGTGTAGGGTATAGAGTGTAAAGTGTAGAGTGTAGGGTATAGAGTGTAGAGTGTAGGGTATAGTGTGTAGGCTATAGAGTATAGAGTGTAGGGTATAGAGTGTAGGATATAGAGTGTAAAGTGTAGAGTGTAGGGTATAGAGTGTAGAGTATAGGGTTTAGAGTGTAGGGTATAGAGTATATGGAATAGAGTGTAGGATATAGAGTGTAGAGTGTTGGGTATAGAGTGTATGGTATAGAGTGTAGGGTGTAGAGTGTAGGGTATAGAGTGTAGAGTGTAGGGTATGGAGTGTAGGGTATAGAGAGTATGGTATACAGTGTAGAGTGTAGAGTGTAGGGTATAGAGTATATAGTGTAGGGTATAGAGTGTAGGGTATAGAGTGTATTGTATAGAGCATAGGGTATAGAGTGCAGAGTGTAGGTTATAGAGTGTAGGGTATAGAGTGTAGGGTGTAGAGTGTAGGGTATAGAGTGTAAGGTATAGAGTGTAGGGTATAGAGTGTATGTTACAGAGTGTAGGGTAGAGAGTGTGGAGTGTAGAGTGTAGGGTATAGAGTGTAGAGTGTAGGGTATAGAGTGTAGGGTATAGAGTGTAGGGTATAGAGTGTGGAGTGTAGAGTGTAGGGTATAGAGTGTAGAGTGTAGGGTATAGAGTGTAGGGTATAGAGTGTGGGGTATAGAGTGTATGGAATAGAGTGTAGAGTGTAAGGTATAAAGTGTAGGGTATAGAGTGTATGGTATAGAGTGTAGGGTATAGAATGTAAGGTATATAGTGTAGGGTATACATTGTATGGTATAGAGTGTAGGGTATAGAGTGTAGGGTATAGAGTGTATGGTATAGAGTGTAGGGTATAGAGTGTAGAGTGTAGGGTATAGAGTGTAGGATATAGAGTGTAGGGTATTGATTGTAGGGTATAGAGTGTAGAGTGTAGGGTATAGAGTGCAGGGTATAAAGTGTATGGTATAGAGTGTAGAGTGTAGGGTATAGAGTGTAGGGTATAGAGTGTAAAGTGTAGAGTGTAGGGTATAGAGTGTAGAGTGTAGGGTATAGAGTGTAGGGTATAGAGTGTAGGGTATAGAGTGTAAAGTGTAGAGTGTAGGGTATAGAGTGTAGAGTGTAGGGTTTAGAGTGTAGAGTATAGAGTATATGGAATAGAGTGTAGGGTATAGAGTGTAGAGTGCAGGGTATAGAGTGTAGGGTATAGAGTGTAGGGTATAGAGTGTAGAGTGTAGGGTATAGAGTGTAGAGTGTAGGGTATAGAGTGTATGGTATAGAGTGTAGGGTGTAGAGTGTAGGGTATAGAGTGTACAGTGTAGGGAATAGAGTGTAGGGTATAGAGTGTATGGTATACAGTGTAGGGTGTAGAGTGTAGGGTATATAGTGTATAGTGTAGGGTATAGAGTGTAGGGTATAGAGTGTAGAGTGTAGGGTATAGAGTGTATGGTATAGAGTGTAGGGTGTAGAGTGTAGGGTATATAGTGTATAGTGTAGGGTATAGAGTGTAGGGTCTAGAGTGTAGGGTATAGAGTGTATTGTATAGAGTGTAGGGTATAGAGTGCAGAATGTAGGTTATAGAGTGTAGGGTATAGAGTGTATGGTGTAGGGTACAGAGTGTAGGGTATAGAGTGTAGGGTATAGAGTGTAGAGTATAGAGTGTAGGGTATATAGTGTAGGGTATAGAGTGTAGGGTATAGAGTGTAGGGTATAGAGTGTAGAGTGTAGGGTGTAGAGTGTAGGGTGTAGAGTGTAGGGTATAGAGTGTAAGGTATAGAGTGTAGGGTATAGAGTGTATGTTATAGAGTGTAGGGTATAGAGTGTGGAGTGTAGAGTGTAGGGTATAGAGTGTAGAGTGTAGGGTATAGAGTGTAGGGTATAGAGTGTAGGGTATAGAGTGTAGAGTGTAGGGTATAGAGTGTAGGGTATAGAGTGTAGGGTATAGAGTGTGGGGTATAGAGTGTATGGAATAGAGTGTAGAGTGTAAGGTATAAAGTGTAGGGTATAGAGTGTATGGTATACAGTGTAGGGTATAGAGTGTATGGTATAGAGTGTAGGGTATAGAGTGTAGGGTATAGAGTGTAGAGTGTAGGGTGTAGAGTGTAGGGTATAGAGTGTAAGGTATAGAGTGTAGGGTATAGAGTGTAGGGTATTGAGTGTATGTTATAGAGTGTAGGGTATAGAGTGCAGAGTGTAGGGTATAGAGTGTAGGGTATAGAGTGTAGGGTATAGAGTGTAGGGTATAGAGTGTAGGGTATAGAGTGAAGGGTATAGAGTGTAGGGTATAGAGTGTAGAGTGTAGGGTATAGAGTGTAGAGTGTAGGGTATAGAGTGTAGGGTATAGAGTGTAGGGTATAGAGTGTATGGTATAGAGTGTAGGGTATAGAGTATAGAGTGTAGGGTATACAGTGTAGGGTATAGAGTGTAAAGTGTAGAGTGTAGGGTATAGAGTGTAGAGTGTAGGGTTTAGAGTGTAGGGTATAGAGTATATGTAATACAGTGTAGGGTATAGAGTGTATGGTATAGAGTGTAGGGTATAGAGTGTAGGGTGTAGAGTGTAGGGTATAGAGTGTAGGGTATAGAGTGTAGGGTATAGAGTGTATGGTATAGAGTGTAGGGTATAGAGTGTAGGGTATAGAGTGTAGGGTATAGAGTGTAGAGTGTAGGGTATAGAGTGTAGGGTATAGAGTGTAGGGTATAGAGTGTATGGTATAGAGTGTAGGGTATAGAGTATAGAGTGTAGGGTATACAGTGTAGGGTATAGAGTGTAAAGTGTAGAGTGTAGGGTATAGAGTGTAAAGTGTAGGGTTTAGAGTGTAGGGTATAGAGTATATGGAATACAGTGTAGGGTATAGAGTGTAGGGTATAGAGTGTAGGGTATAGAGTGTAGAGTGTAGGGTATAGAGTGTATGGTATAGAGTGTAGGGTGTAGAGTGTAGGGTGTAGAGTGTAGGGTATAGAGTGTAGGGTATAGAGTGTATGGTATAGAGTGTAGGGTGTAGAGTGTAGGGCATAGAGTGTAGGGTATAGAGTGTAGGGTATAGAGTGTATGGTATAGAGTGTAGGGTATAGAGTGTAGAGTGTAGGGTATAGAGTGCAGGATATAGAGTGTAGGGTATAGAGTGTATGTTATAGAGTGTAGGGTATAGAGTGTAGATTGTAGAGTAGAAAGTGTAGAGTGTAGGGTATAGAGTGTAAGGTATAGAGTGTAGGGTATAGACTGTAGGGTATAGAGTGTATGGTATAGAGTGTATGGTATAGAGTGTAGGGTTTAGAGTGTAGGGTATAGAATGTAGGGTATAGAGTGTAGAGTGTAGGGTATAGAGTGTAGAGTGTAGGGTATAGAGTGTATGGTATAGAGTGTAGGGTGTAGAGTGTAGGGTATAGAGTGTAGAGTGTAGGGAATAGAGTGTAGGGTATAGAGTGTATGGTATACAGTGTAGGGTGTAGAGTGTAGGGTATATAGTGTATAGTGTAGGGTATAGAGTGTAGGGTATAGAGTGTAGAGTGTAAGGTATAGAGTGTATGGTATAGAGTGTAGGGTGTAGAGCGTAGGGTATATAGTGTATAGTGTAGGGTATAGAGTGTAGGGTCTAGAGTGTAGGGTATAGAGTGTATTGTATAGAGTGTAGGGTATAGAGTGCAGAGTGTAGGTTATAGAGTGTAGGGTATAGAGTGTATGGTGTAGGGTACAGAGTGTAGGGTATAGAGTGTAGGGTATAGAGTGTAGAGTATAGAGTGTAGGGTATAGAGTGTAGGGTATAGAGTGTAGGGTATAGAGTGTAGGGTATAGAGTGTAGGGTATAGAGTGTAGAGTGTAGGGTGTAGAGTGTAGGGTGTAGATTGTAGGGTATAGAGTGTAAGGTATAGAGTGTAGGGTATAGAGTGTATGTTATAGAGTGTAGGGTATAGAGTGTGGAGTGTAGAGTGTAGGGTATAGAGTGTAGAGTGTAGGGTATAGAGTGTAGGGTATAGAGTGTAGGGTATAGAGTGTAGAGTGTAGGGTATAGAGTGTAGAGTGTAGGGTATAGAGTGTAGGGTATAGAGTGTGGGGTATAGAGTGTATGGAATAGAGTGTAGAGTGTAAGGTATAAAGTGTAGGGTATAGAGTGTATGGTATACAGTGTAGGGTATAGAGTGTATGGTATAGAGTGTAGGGTATAGAGTGTAGGGTATAGAGTGTAGAGTGTAGGGTGTAGAGTGTAGGGTATAGAGTGTAAGGTATAGAGTGTAGGGTATAGAGTGTAGGGTATTGAGTGTATGTTATACACCGGTGCGAAACCGGCTAAATAAGATTAAAATAGATAAATCTCCAGGTCCGGATGGCATACACCCACGAGTACTAAGAGAACTAAGTAATGTAATAGATAAACCATTATTTCTTATTTTTAGTGACTCTATAGTGACAGGGTTTGTTCCGCAGGACTGGCGCATAGCAAATGTGGTGCCAATATTCAAAAAGGGCTCTAAAAGTGAACCTGGAAATTATAGGCCAGTAAGTCTAACCTCTATTGTTGGTAAAATATTTGAAGGGTTTCTGAGGGATGTTATTCTGGATTATCTCAATGAGAATAACTGTTTAACTCCATATCAGCATGGGTTTATGAGAAATCGCTCCTGTCAAACCAATCTAATCAGTTTTTATGAAGAGGTAAGCTATAGACTGGACCACGGTGAGTCATTGGACGTGGTATATCTCGATTTTTCCAAAGCGTTTGATACCGTGCCGCACAAGAGGTTGGTACACAAAATGAGAATGCTTGGTCTGGGGGAAAATGTGTGTAAATGGGTTAGTAACTGGCTTAGTGATAGAAAGCAGAGGGTGGTTATAAATGGTATAGTCTCTAACTGGGTCGCTGTGACCAGTGGGGTACCGCAGGGGTCAGTATTGGGACCTGTTCTCTTCAACATATTCATTAATGATCTGGTAGAAGGTTTACACAGTAAAATATCGATATTTGCAGATGATACAAAACTATGTAAAGCAGTTAATACAAGAGAAGATAGTATTCTGCTACAGATGGATCTGGATAAGTTGGAAACTTGGGCTGAAAGGTGGCAGATGAGGTTTAACAATGATAAATGTAAGGTTATACACATGGGAAGAGGGAATCAATATCACCATTACACACTGAACGGGAAACCACTGGGTAAATCTGACAGGGAGAAGGACTTGGGGATCCTAGTTAATGATAAACTTACCTGGAGCAGCCAGTGCCAGGCAGCAGCTGCCAAGGCAAACAGGATCATGGGGTGCATTAAAAGAGGTCTGGATACACATGATGAGAGCATTATACTGCCTCTGTACAAATCCCTAGTTAGACCGCACATGGAGTACTGTGTCCAGTTTTGGGCACCGGTGCTCAGGAAGGATATAATGGAACTAGAGAGAGTACAAAGGAGGGCAACAAAATTAATAAAGGGGATGGGAGAAGTACAATACCCAGATAGATTAGCGAAATTAGGATTATTTAGTCTAGAAAAAAGACGACTGAGGGGCGATCTAATAACCATGTATAAGTATATAAGGGGACAATACAAATATCTCGCTGAGGATCTGTTTATACCAAGGAAGGTGACGGGCACAAGGGGGCATTCTTTGCGTCTGGAGGAGAGAAGGTTTTTCCACCAACATAGAAGAGAATTCTTTACTGTTAGGGCAGTGAGAATCTGGAATTGCTTGCCTGAGGAGGTGGTGATGGCGAACTCAGTCGAGGGGTTCAAGAGAGGCCTGGATGTCTTCCTGGAGCAGAACAATATTGTATCATACAATTATTAGGTTCTGTAGAAGGACGTAGATCTGGGGATTTATTATGATGGAATATAGGCTGAACTGGATGGACAAATGTCTTTTTTCGGCCTTACTAACTATGTTACTATGTTACTATGTTATAGAGTGTAGGGTATAGAGTGCAGAGTGTAGGGTATAGAGTGTAGGGTATAGAGTGTAGGGTATAGAGTGTAGGGTATAGAGTGTAGGGTATAGAGTGAAGGGTATAGAGTGTAGGGTATAGAGTGTAGAGTGTAGGGTATAGAGTGTAGAGTGTAGGGTATAGAGTGTAGGGTATAGAGTGTAGGGTATAGAGTGTATGGTATAGAGTGTAGGGTATAGAGTATAGAGTGTAGGGTATACAGTGTAGGGTATAGAGTGTAAAGTGTAGAGTGTAGGGTATAGAGTGTAGAGTGTAGGGTTTAGAGTGTAGGGTATAGAGTATATGTAATACAGTGTAGGGTATAGAGTGTAGGGTATAGAGTGTAGGGTATAGAGTGTAGGGTGTAGAGTGTAGGGTATAGAGTGTAGGGTATAGAGTGTAGGGTATAGAGTGTATGGTATAGAGTGTAGGGTATAGAGTGTAGGGTATAGAGTGTAGGGTATAGAGTGTAGAGTGTAGGGTATAGAGTGTAGGGTATAGAGTGTAGGGTATAGAGTGTATGGTATAGAGTGTAGGGTATAGAGTATATAGTGTAGGGTATACAGTGTAGGGTATAGAGTGTAAAGTGTAGAGTGTAGGGTATAGAGTGTAGAGTGTAGGGTTTAGAGTGTAGGGTATAGAGTATATGGAATACAGTGTAGGGTATAGAGTGTAGGGTATAGAGTGTAGGGTATAGAGTGTAGAGTGTAGGGTATAGAGTGTATGGTATAGAGTGTAGGGTGTAGAGTGTAGGGTGTAGAGTGTAGGGTATAGAGTGTAGGGTATAGAGTGTATGGTATAGAGTGTAGGGTGTAGAGTGTAGGGCATAGAGTGTAGGGCATAGCGTGTAGGGTATAGAGTGTATGGTATAGAGTGTAGGGTATAGAGTGTAGAGTGTAGGGTATAGAGTGCAGGATATAGAGTGTATTCCACCGGTATTCACGGTGGAAAATGAAATGCTAGGTGAAATCCCAAGAAACAATGAAAACCCTATATTAAGAGTCACCAATCTAACCCAAGAAGAGGTGCGAAACCGGCTAAATAAGATTAAAATAGATAAATCTCCAGGTCCGGATGGCATACACCCACGAGTACTAAGAGAACTAAGTAATGTAATAGATAAACCATTATTTCTTATTTTTAGTGACTCTATAGCGACAGGGTCTGTTCCGCAGGACTGGCGCATAGCAAATGTGGTGCCAATATTCAAAAAGGGCTCTAAAAGTGAACCTGGAAATTATAGGCCAGTAAGTCTAACCTCTATTGTTGGTAAAATATTTGAAGGGTTTCTGAGGGATGTTATTCTGGATTATCTCAATGAGAATAACTGTTTAACTCCATATCAGCATGGGTTTATGAGAAATCGCTCCTGTCAAACCAATCTAATCAGTTTTTATGAAGAGGTAAGCTATAGACTGGACCACGGTGAGTCATTGGACGTGGTATATCTCGATTTTTCCAAAGCGTTTGATACCGTGCCGCACAAGAGGTTGGTACACAAAATGAGAATGCTTGGTCTGGGGGAAAATGTGTGTAAATGGGTTAGTAACTGGCTTAGTGATAGAAAGCAGAGGGTGGTTATAAATGGTATAGTCTCTAACTGGGTCGCTGTGACCAGTGGGGTACCGCAGGGGTCAGTATTGGGACCTGTTCTCTTCAACATATTCATTAATGATCTGGTAGAAGGTTTACACAGTAAAATATCGATATTTGCAGATGATACAAAACTATGTAAAGCAGTTAATACAAGAGAAGATAGTATTCTGCTACAGATGGATCTGGATAAGTTGGAAACTTGGGCTGAAAGGTGGCAGATGAGGTTTAACAATGATAAATGTAAGGTTATACACATGGGAAGAGGGAATCAATATCACCATTACAAACTGAACGGGAAACCACTGGGTAAATCTGACAGGGAGAAGGACTTGGGGATCCTAGTTAATGATAAACTTACCTGGAGCAGCCAGTGCCAGGCAGCAGCTGCCAAGGCAAACAGGATCATGGGGTGCATTAAAAGAGGTCTGGATACACATGATGAGAGCATTATACTGCCTCTGTACAAATCCCTAGTTAGACCGCACATGGAGTACTGTGTCCAGTTTTGGGCACCGGTGCTCAGGAAGGATATAATGGAACTAGAGAGAGTACAAAGGAGGGCAACAAAATTAATAAAGGGGATGGGAGAACTACAATACCCAGATAGATTAGCGAAATTAGGATTATTTAGTCTAGAAAAAAGACGACTGAGGGGCGATCTAATAACCATGTATAAGTATATAAGGGGACAATACAAATATCTCGCTGAGGATCTGTTTATACCAAGGAAGGTGACGGGCACAAGGGGGCATTCTTTGCGTCTGGAGGAGAGAAGGTTTTTCCACCAACATAGAAGAGGATTCTTTACTGTTAGGGCAGTGAGAATCTGGAATTGCTTGCCTGAGGAGGTGGTGATGGCGAACTCAGTCGAGGGGTTCAAGAGAGGCCTGGATGTCTTCCTGGAGCAGAACAATATTGTATCATACAATTATTAGGTTCTGTAGAAGGACGTAGATCTGGGGATTTATTATGATGGAATATAGGCTGAACTGGATGGACAAATGTCTTTTTTCGGCCTTACTAACTATGTTACTATGTTACTATGTATAGAGTGTATGTTATAGAGTGTAGGGTATAGAGTGTAGATTGTAGAGTAGAAAGTGTAGAGTGTAGGGTATAGAGTGTAAGGTATAGAGTGTAGGGTATAGACTGTAGGGTATAGAGTGTATGGTATAGAGTGTATGGTATAGAGTGTAGGGTTTAGAGTGTAGGGTATAGAGTGTAGGGTATAGAGTGTAGGGTATAGAATGTAGGGTATAGAGTGTAGAGTGTAGGGTATAGAGTGTAGAGTATAGAGTGTAGGGTATAGAGTGTAGGGTAGAGAGTGTAGGGTATAGAGTGTAGAGTGTAGGGTATAGAGTGTAGGGTATAGAGTGTAGGGTATAGAGTGTAGGGTATAGAGTGTAAAGTGTAGAGTGTATGGTATAGAGTGTAGAGTGTAGGGTTTAGAGTGTAGGGTATAGAGTATATGGAATACAGTGTAGGGTATAGAGTGTAGGGTATAGAGTGTAGGGTATAGAGTGTAGAGTGTAAGGTATAGAGTGTATGGTATAGAGTGTAGGGTGTAGAGTGTAGGGTATAGAGTGTAGAGTGTAGGGTATAGAGTGTAGGGTATAGAGTGTATGGTATACAGTGTAGAGTGTAGAGTGTAGGGTATAGAGTGTAGGGTCTAGAGAGTAGGGTATAGAGTGTATTGTATAGAGTGTAGGGTATAGAGTGCAGAGTGTAGGTTATAGAGTGTAGGGTATAGAGTGTAGGGTACAGAGTGTAGGGTATAGAGTGTAGGGTATGGAGTGTGGAGTGTAGAGTGTAGGGTATAGAGTGTAGGGTATAGAGTGTAGAGTGTAGGGTATAGAGTGTAGGGTATAGAGTGTAAAGTGTAGAGTGTAGGGTATAGAGTGTAGAGTGTAGGGAATAGAGTGTATGGAATAGAGTGTAGGGTATAGAGTGTAGACTGTAGGGTATAGAGTGTAGGGCATAGAGCGTAGGGTGTAGGGTGTAGGGTATAGAGTGTAGGGTATAGAGTGTAGGGTATAGAGTGTATGGTATAGAGTGTAGGGTGTATAGTGTAGGGTGTAGAGTGTAGGGTATAGAGTGTAGGGTATAGAGTGTAGAGAATAGAGTGTAGGGTATAAAGTGTAGAGTGTAGGGTATAGAGTGTAGGGTATAGAGTGTAGGGTATAGAGTGTAGAGTGTAGGGTATAGAGTGTAGGGTATAGAGTGTAAAGTGTAGAGTGTAGGGTATAGAGTCTAGAGTGTAGGGTATAGAGTGTAGGGTATAGAGTGTATGGAATAGAGTGTAGGGTATAGAGTGTAGACTGTAGGGTATAGAGTGTAGGGTATAGAGCGTAGGGTGTAGGGTATAAAGTGTAGGGTATAGAGTGTAGGGTATAGAGTGTAGAGTGTAGGGTATAGAGTGTATGGTATAGATTGTAGGGTGTAGAGTGTAGGGTATAGAGTGTAGAGTGAAGGGATTAGAGTGTAGGATATAGAGTGTAGGGTATAGAGTGTATGGTATAGAGTGTAGAGTGTAGGGTACAGAGTGTAGGGTATAGAGTGTAGGGTATAGAGTGTAGAGTGTAGGGTATAGAGTGTAGGGTATAGAGTGTAGAGTGTAGGGTACAGAGTGTAGGGTATAGAGTGTAGGGTATAGAGTGTAGGGTATAGAGTGTATGGTATAGAGTGTAGGGTATAGAGCGTAGAGTGTAGGGTATAGAGTGTAGGGTATAGAGTGTAGGGTATAGAGTGAAGGGTATAGAGTGTAGGGTATAGAGTGTAGGGTATAGAGAGTAGAGTGTAGGGTATAGATTGTAGGGTATAGAGTGTAGAGTGTACGGTATAGAATGTAGGGTATAGATTGTATAGTATAGCGTGTAGAGTGTAGGGTATACAGTGTATAGTGTAGGGTATAGAGTGCAGGGTATAGAGTGTAGGGTATAGAGTGTATGGTATGGAGTGTAGGGAATAGAGTGTAGAGTGTAGGGTATAGAGTGTATGGTATAGAGTGTAGGGTATAGAGTGTAGAGTGTAGGGTATAGAGTGTAGGGTATAGAGTGTAGGGTATAGAGTGTAGGCTATATTGTGTAGAGTGTAGAGTATAGAGTGTATGGTATAGAGTGTAGAGTGTAGGGTATGCAGTGTATAGTGTAGGGTATAGAGTGTAGGGTATAGAGTGAAGGGTATAGAGTGTATGGTATGGAGTGTAGGGAATAGAGTGTAGAGTGTAGGGATTAGAGTGTAGGGTATAGAGTGTAGGGTATAGAGTGTAGAGTGTAGGGTATATAGTGTAGGGTATAGAGTGGAGAGTGTAGGGTATAGAGTGTAGGGTGTAGGGTATAGAGTGTAGGGTATAGAGTGTAGGGTATAGAGTGTAGGGTATAGAGTGTAGAGTGTAGGGTAAAGAGTGTATGGTATAGAGTGTAGGGTGTAGAGTGTAGGGTGTAGAGTGTAGGGTATAGAGTGTAGGGTATAGAGTGTATGGTATAGAGTGTAGGGTGTAGAGTGTAGGGCATAGAGTGTAGGGCATAGCGTGTAGGGTATAGAGTGGATGGTATAGAGTGTAGGGTATAGAGTGTAGAGTGTAGGGTATAGAGTGCAGGATATAGAGTGTAGGGTATAGAGTGTATGTTATAGAGTGTAGGGTATAGAGTGTAGATTGTAGAGTAGAAAGTGTAGAGTGTAGGGTATAGAGTGTAAGGTATAGAGTGTAGGGTATAGACTGTAGGGTATAGAGTGTATGGTATAGAGTGTATGGTATAGAGTGTAGGGTTTAGAGTGTAGGGTATAGAGAGTAGGGTATAGAGTGTAGGGTATAGAATGTAGGGTATAGAGTGTAGAGTGTAGGGTATAGAGTGTAGAGTATAGAGTGTAGGGTATAGAGTGTAGGGTAGAGAGTGTAGGGTATAGAGTGTAGAGTGTAGGGTATAGAGTCTATGGTATAGAGTGTAGGGTATAGAGTGTATGGTATAGAGTGTAGGGTATAGAGTGTAGAGTGTAGGGTATAGAGTGTAGGGTATAGAGTGTAGGGTATTGATTGTAGGGTATAGAGTGTAGGGTATAGAGTGTAAAGTGTAGAGTGTAGGGTATAGAGTGTAGAGTGTAGGGTATAGAGTGTAGGGTATAGAGTGTAGGGTATAGAGTGTAGGGTATAGAGTGTAAAGTGTAGAGTGTATGGTATAGAGTGTAGAGTGTAGGGTTTAGAGTGTAGGGTATAGAGTATATGGAATACAGTGTAGGGTATCGAGTGTAGGGTATAGAGTGTAGGGTATAGAGTGTAGAGTGTAGGGTATAGAGTGTATGGTATAGAGTGTAGGGTGTAGAGTGTAGGGTATAGAGTGTAGAGTGTAGGGTATAGAGTGTAGGGTATAGAGTGTATGGTATACAGTGTAGAGTGTAGAGTGTAGGGTATAGAGTGTAGGGTCTAGAGAGTAGGGTATAGAGTGTATTGTATAGAGTGTAGGGTATAGAGTGCAGAGTGTAGGTTATAGAGTGTAGGGTATAGAGTGTAGGGTACAGAGTGTAGCGTATAGAGTGTAGGGTATAGAGTGGAGTGTGGAGTGTAGAGTGTAGGGTATAGAGTGTAGGGTATAGAGTGTAGAGTGTAGGGTATAGAGTGTAGGGTATAGAGTGTAAAGTGTAGAGTGTAGGGTATAGAGTGTAGAGTGTAGGGAATAGAGTGTATGGAATAGAGTGTAGGGTATAGAGTGTAGACTGTAGGGTATAGAGTGTAGGGCATAGAGCGTAGGGTGTAGGGTGTAGGGTATAGAGTGTAGGGTGTAGAGTGTAGTATATAGAGTGTATGGTATAGAGTGTAGGGTGTATAGTGTAGGGTGTAGAGTGTAGGGTATAGAGTTTAAGGTATAGAATGTAGAGAATAGAGTGTAGGGTATAGAGTGTAGAGTGTAGGGTATAGAGTGTAGGGTATAGAGTGTAGAGTGTAGGGTATAGAGTGTAGGGTATAGAGTGTAAAGTGTAGAGTGTAGGGTATAGAGTGTAGAGTGTAGGGTATAGAGTGTAGGGTATAGAGTGTATGGAATAGAGTGTAGGGTATAGAGTGTAGACTGTAGGGTATAGAGTGTAGGGTATAGAGCGTAGGGTGTAGGGTA
Organism: Ranitomeya imitator; assembly: GCF_032444005.1. NCBI lineage: Eukaryota > Metazoa > Chordata > Amphibia > Anura > Dendrobatidae > Ranitomeya > Ranitomeya imitator. Next base: position 60,716,019 of record NC_091291.1, read on the forward strand.
TAAAGTGTAGGGTATAGAGTGTAGGGTATAGAGTGTAGAGTGTAGGGTATAGAGTGTATGGTATAGAGTGTAGGGTGTAGAGTGTATGGTATAGAGTGTAGAGTGTAGGGTACAGAGTGTAGGGTATAGAGTGTAGGGTATAGAGTGTAGAGTGTAGGGTATAGCGTGTAGGGTATAGAGTGTAGAGTGTAGGGTACAGAGTGTAGGGTATAGAGTGTAGGGTATAGAGTGTAGGGTATAGAGTGTATGGTATAGAGTGTAGGGTATAGAGCGTAGAGTGTAGGGTATAGAGTGTAGGGTATAGAGTGTAGGGTATAGAGTGAAGGGTATAGAGTGTAGGGTATAGAGTGTAGGGTATAGAGAGTAGAGTGTAGGGTATAGATTGTAGGGTATAGAGTGTAGAGTGTACGGTATAGAATGTAGGGTATAGAGTGTATAGTATAGAGTGTAGAGTGTAGGGTATACAGTGTATAGTGTAGGGTATAGAGTGCAGGGTATAGAGTGTAGGGTATAGAGTGTATGGTATGGAGTGTAGGGAATAGAGTGTAGAGTGTAGGGTATAGAGTGTATGGTATAGAGTGTAGGGTATAGAGTGTAGAGTGTAGGGTATAGAGTGTAGGGTATAGAGTGTAGGCTATATTGTGTAGAGTGTAGGGTATAGAGTGTATGGTATAGAGTGTAGAGTGTAGGGTATACAGTGTATAGTGTAGGGTATAGAGTGTAGGGTATAGAGTGTATGGTATGGAGTGTAGGGAATAGAGTGAAGAGTGTAGGGATTAGAGTGTAGGGTATAGAGTGTAGGGTATAGAGTGTAGAGTGTAGGGTATATAGTGTAGGGTATAGAGTGGAGAGTGTAGGGTATAGAGTGTAGGGTGTAGGGTATAGAGTGTAGGGTATGGAGTGTAGGGTATAGAGTGTAGGGTATAGAGTGTAGAGTGTAGGGTGTAGAGTGTAGGGTGTAGAGTGTAGAGTGTAGGGTATAGAGTGTAAGGTATAGAGTGTAAGGTATAGAGTGTATGGTATAGAGTGTAGGGTATAGAGTGTAGAGTGTAGGGTATAGAGTGTAGGGTATAGAGTGTAGGGTATAGAGTGTAAGGTATAGAGTGTAGGGTATAGAGTGTAGAGTGTAGGGTATAGAGTGTAGGGTATAGAGTGTAGGGTATAGAGTGTAGAGTATAGGGTATAGAGTGTAGGGTATAGAGTGTATGGTATAGAGTGTAGGGTATAGAGTGTAGAGTGTAGGGTATAGAGTGTAGGGTATAGAGTGTAGGGTATAGAGTGTAGAGTGTAGGGTATAGAGTGTAGGGTATAGAGTGTAGGGTATAGAGTGTAGAGTGTAGGGTATAGAGTGTAGGGTATAGAGTGTAAAGTGTAGAGTGTAGGGTATAGAGTGTAGAGTGTAGGGTATAGTGTGTATGGAATAGAGTGTAGGGTATAGAGTGTAGACTGTAGGGTATAGAGTGTAGGCATAGAGCGTAGGGTGTAGGGTATAGAGTGTAGGATATAGAGTGTAGGGTATAGAGGTATAGAGTTTAGAGTGTAGGGTATAGAGTGTATAGTATAGAGTGTAGGGTGTAGAGTGTAGGGTGTAGAGTGTAGGGTATAGAGTGTAGGGTATAGAGTGTAGAGTATAGAGTGTAGGGTATAGAGTGTAGGGTATAGAGTGTAGAGTGTAGGGTATAGAGTGTAGGGTATAGAGTGTAGGGTATAGAGTGTAGAGTGTAGGGTATAGAGTGTAGGGTATAGAGTGTAAAATGTAGAGTGTAGGGTATAGAGTGTAGAGTGTAGGGTATAGAGTGTAGGGTATAGAGTGTATGGAATAGAGTGTAGAATATAGAGTGTAGACTGTAGGGTATAGAGTGTAGGGTATAGAGCGTAGGGTGTAGGGTATAGAGTGTAGGGTATAGAGTGTAGGGTATAGAGTGTAGAGTGTAGGGTATAGAGTGTATGGTATAGAGTGTAGGGTGTAGAGTGTAGGGTATAGAGTGTAGAGTGTAGGGATTAGAGTGTAGGGTATAGAGTGTAGGGTATATAGTGTATGGTATAGAGTGTAGGGTGTAGAGTGTAGGGTATAGAGTGTAGGGTATAGAGTGTAGAGTGTAGGGTATAGAGTGTAGGGTATAGAGTGTAAAGTGTAGAGTGTAGGGTATAGAGTGTAGAGTGTAGGGTATAGTGTGTATGGAATAGAGTGTAGGGTATAGAGTGTAGACTGTAGGGTATAGAGTGTAGGCATAGAGCGTAGGGTGTAGGGTATAGAGTGTAGGATATAGAGTGTAGGGTATAGAGGTATAGAGTTTAGAGTGTAGGGTATAGAGTGTATGGTATAGAGTGTAGGGTGTAGAGTGTAGGGTGTAGAGTGTAGGGTATAGAGAGTAGGGTATAGAGTGTAGAGTATAGAGTGTAGGGTATAGAGTGTAGGGTATAGAGTGTAGAGTGTAGGGTATAGAGTGTAGGGTATAGAGTGTAGGGTATAGAGTGTAGAGTGTAGGGTATAGAGTGTAGGGTATAGAGTGTAAAATGTAGAGTGTAGGGTATAGAGTGTAGAGTGTAGGGTATAGAGTGTAGGGTATAGAGTGTATGGAATAGAGTGTAGAATATAGAGTGTAGACTGTAGGGTATAGAGTGTAGGGTATAGAGCGTAGGGTGTAGGGTATAGAGTGTAGGGTATAGAGTGTAGGGTATAGAGTGTAGAGTGTAGGGTATAGAGTGTATGGTATAGAGTGTAGGGTGTAGAGTGTAGGGTATAGAGTGTAGAGTGTAGGGATTAGAGTGTAGGGTATAGAGTGTAGGGTATATAGTGTATGGTATAGAGTGTAGGGTGTAGAGTGTAGGGTATAGAGTGTAGGGTATAGAGTGTAGAGTGTAGGGTATAGAGTGTAGGGTATAGAGTGTAAAGTGTAGAGTGTAGGGTATAGAGTGTAGAGTGTAGGGTATAGTGTGTATGGAATAGAGTGTAGGGTATAGAGTGTAGACTGTAGGGTATAGAGTGTAGGCATAGAGCGTAGGGTGTAGGGTATAGAGTGTAGGATATAGAGTGTAGGGTATAGAGGTATAGAGTTTAGAGTGTAGGGTATAGAGTGTATGGTATAGAGTGTAGGGTGTAGAGTGTAGGGTGTAGAGTGTAGGGTATAGAGTGTAGGGTATAGAGTGTAGAGTATAGAGTGTAGGGTATAGAGTGTAGGGTATAGAGTGTAGAGTGTAGGGTATAGAGTGTAGGGTATAGAGTGTAGGGTATAGAGTGTAGAGTGTAGGGTATAGAGTGTAGGGTATAGAGTGTAAAATGTAGAGTGTAGGGTATAGAGTGTAGAGTGTAGGGTATAGAGTGTAGGGTATAGAGTGTATGGAATAGAGTGTAGAATATAGAGTGTAGACTGTAGGGTATAGTGTAGGGTATAGAGCGTAGGGTGTAGGGTATAGAGTGTAGGGTATAGAGTGTAGGGTATAGAGTGTAGAGTGTAGGGTATAGAGTGTATGGTATAGAGTGTAGGGTGTAGAGTGTAGGGTATAGAGTGTAGAGTGTAGGGATTAGAGTGTAGGGTATAGAGTGTAGGGTATATAGTGTATGGTATAGAGTGTAGGGTGTAGAGTGTAGGGTATAGAGTGTAGGGTATAGAGTAGGGTATAGAGTGTAGGGTATAGAGTAGGGTATAGAGTGTATGGAATAGAGTGTAGAGTATAGAGTGTAGAGTGTAGGGTATAGAGCGTAGGGTGTAGGGTATAGAGAGTAGGGTATAGAGTGTAGGGTATAGAGTGTAGAGTGTAGGGTATAGAGTGTATGGTATAGAGTGTAGGGTGTAGAGTGTAGGGTATAGAGTGTAGAGTGTAGGGTATAGAGTGTAGGGTATAGAGTGTAGGGTATAGAGGGTATGGTATAGAGTGTAGGGTATAGAGTGTAGAGTGTAGGGTATAGAGTGTAGGGTGTAGGGTATACAGTGTATTGTATAAAGTGTAGGGTATAGAGTGTAGGGAATAGAGTGTAGGGTATAGAGTGTAGGGTATAGAGTGTAGAGTGTAGGGTATAGAGTGTAGGGTATAGAGTGTAGGGTATAGAGTGTAGAGTATAGAGTGTAGGGTATAGATTGTAGAGTGTAGGGTATAGAGTGTAGGGTATAGAGTGTAGGGTATAGAGTGTATGGTATAGAGTGTAGGGTATAGAGTGTAGGGTATAGGGTATAGAGTGTAGGGTATAGAGTGTAGGGTATAGAGTGTAGGGTATAGAGTGTAGGGTATAGAGTGTAGAGTGTAGGGTATAGAGTGTAGGGTATAGAGTGTAGGGTATAGAGTGTAGGGTATAGAGTGTAGAGTGTAGGGTATAGAGTGTAGATTGTAGGGTATAGAGTGTAGGGAATGGAGTGTAGGGTATAGTGTGTAGAGTGTAGGGTATAGAGTGTAGGGTATAGAGTGTAGGGTATAGATTGTAGGGTATAGAGTGTAGAGTGTACGGTATAGAGTGTATGGTATAGAGTGTAGAGTGTAGGGTATAGAGTGTATAGTGTAGGGTATAGAGTGTAGGGTATAGTGTGTAGGGTATAGAGTGTATGGTCTGGAGTGTAGGGATTATAGTGTAGAGTGTAGGGTATAGAGTGTAGATTGTAGGGTGTAGAGTGTAGAGTGTAGAGTATAGAGTGTAGAGTGTAGGGTATAGAGTGTAAGGTAGAGAGTGTAAGGTATAGAGTGTATGTTATAGACTGTAGGGTATAGAGTGTAGAGTGTAGGGTATAGAGTGTAGGGTATAGAGTGTATGGTATAGAGTGTAGGGTATAGAGTGTAGAGTGTAGGGCATAGAGTGTAGGGTATAGAGTGTAGGGTATAGAGTGTAGGGTATAGAGTGTATGGTATAGAGTGTAGGGTATAGAGTGTAGATTGTAGGTTATAGAGTGTAGAGTGTAGGGTATAGAGTGTAGGGTATAAAGTGTAGGGTATAGAGTGTAGGGTATAGAGTGTAGATTGTAGGGATTCGAGTGTAGGGTATAGAGTGTAGAGTGTAGGGTATAGAGTGTAGGGTATAGAGTATAGAGTGTAGCGTATAGAGTGTAGGGTGTAGAGTGTAGGGTATAGACTGTAGAGTGTAGGGTATAGAGTGTAGGGTATAGAGTGTAGGGTATAGAGTGTATGGAATAGAGTGTAGAGTGTAGGGTATAAAGTGTAGGGTATAGAGTGTATGGTATAGAGTGTAGGGTATAGAGTGTAGGGTATAGAGTGTAGAGTATAGAGTGTAGGGTATAGAGTGTAGAGTGTAGGGTATAGAGTGTAGGGTGTAGGGTATAGAGTGTAGGGTATAGAGTGTAGGGTATAGAGTGTAGATTGTAGGGTGTAGAGTGTAGAGTGTAGGGTGTAGAGTGTAGAGTGTAGGGTATAGAGTGTAAGGTAGAGAGTGTAAGGTATAGAGTGTATGTTATAGAGTGTAGGGTATAGAGTGTAGAGTGTAGGGTATAGAGTGTAGGGTATAGAGTGTATGGTATAGAGTGTAGGGTTTAGAGTGTAGGGTGTAGGGTATACAGTGTATTGTATAAAGTGTAGGGTATAGAGTGTAGGGAATAGAGTGTAGGGTATAGAGTGTAGGGTATAGAGTGTATGGTATAGAGTGTAGGGTATAGAGTGTAGGGTGTAGGGTATACAGTGTATTGTATAAAGTGTAGGGTATAGAGTGTAGGGAATAGAGTGTAGGGTATAGAGTGTAGGGTGTAGAGTGTAGGGTATAGAGTGTAGGGTATAGAGTGTAGGGTATAGAGTGTAGAGTATAGAGTGTAGGGTATAGAGTGTAGAGTGTAGGGTATAGAGTGTAGGGTATAGAGTGTAGGGTATAGAATGTAGAGAATAGAGTGTAGGGTATAGAGTGTAGAGTGTAGGGTATAGAGTGTAGGGTATAGAGTGTAGGGTATAGAGTGTAGAGTGTAGGGTATAGAGTGTAGGGTATAGAGTGTAAAGTGTAGAGTGTAGGGTATAGAGTGTAGAGTGTAGGGTATAGAGTGTAGGGTATAGAGTGTATGGAATAGAGTGTAGGGTATAGAGTGTAGACTGTAGGGTATAGAGTGTAGGGTATAGAGCGTAGGGTGTAGGGTATAAAGTGTAGGGTATAGAGTGTAGGGTATAGAGTGTATGGTATAGAGTGTAGGGTGTAGAGTGTATGGTATAGAGTGTAGAGTGTAGGGTATAGAGTGTAGGGTATAGAGTGTAGAGTGTAGGGTATAGAGTGTAGGGTATAGAGTGTAGAGTGTAGGGTACAGAGTGTAGGGTATAGAGTGTAGGGTATAGAGTGTAGGGTATAGAGTGTATGGTATAGAGTGTAGGGTATAGAGCGTAGAGTGTAGGGTATAGAGTGTAGGGTATAGAGTGTAGGGTATAGAGTGAAGGGTATAGAGTGTAGGGTATAGAGTGTAGGGCATAGAGAGTAGAGTGTAGGGTATAGATTGTAGGGTATAGAGTGTAGAGTGTACGGTATAGAATGTAGGGTATAGAGTGTATAGTATAGAGTGTAGAGTGTAGGGTATACAGTGTATAGTGTAGGGTATAGAGTGCAGGGTATAGAGTGTAGGGTATAGAGTGTATGGTATGGAGTGTAGGGAATAGAGTGTAGAGTGTAGGGTATAGAGTGTATGGTATAGAGTGTAGGGTATAGAGTGTAGAGTGTAGGGTATAGAGTGTAGGGTATAGAGTGTAGGGTATAGAGTGTAGGCTATATTGTGTAGAGTGTAGGGTATAGAGTGTATGGTATAGAGTGTAGAGTGTAGGGTATACAGTGTATAGTGTAGGGTATAGAGTGTAGGGTATAGAGTGAAGGGTATAGAGTGTATGGTATGGAGTGTAGGGAATAGAGTGTAGAGTGTAGGGATTAGAGTGTAGGGTATAGAGTGTAGGGTATAGAGTGTAGAGTGTAGGGTATATAGTGTAGGGTATAGAGTGGAGAGTGTAGGGTATAGAGTGTAGGGTGTAGGGTATAGAGTGTAGGGTATGGAGTGTAGAGTATAGGGTATAGAGTGTAGGGTATAGAGTGTAGGGTATAGAGTGTAGGGTATAGAGTGTAGAGTATAGGGTATAGAGTGTAGGGTATAGAGTGTATGGTATAGAGTGTAGGGTATAGAGTGTAGAGTGTAGGGATTAGAGTGTAGGGTATAGAGTGTAGGGTATAGAGTGTAGGGTGTAGGGTATACAGTGTATTGTATAAAGTGTAGGGTATAGAGTGTAGGGAATAGAGTGTAGGGTATAGAGTGTAGGGTGTAGAGTGTAGGGTATAGAGTGTAGGGTATAGAGTGTAGGGTATAGAGTGTAGAGTATAGAGTGTAGGGTATAGAGTGTAGAGTGTAGGGTATAGAGTGTAGGGTATAGAGTGTAGGGTATAGAATGTAGAGAATAGAGTGTAGGGTATAGAGTGTAGAGTGTAGGGTATAGAGTGTAGGGTATAGAGTGTAGGGTATAGAGTGTAGAGTGTAGGGTATAGAGTGTAGGGTATAGAGTGTAAAGTGTAGAGTGTAGGGTATAGAGTGTAGAGTGTAGGGTATAGAGTGTAGGGTATAGAGTGTATGGAATAGAGTGTAGGGTATAGAGTGTAGACTGTAGGGTATAGAGTGTAGGGTATAGAGCGTAGGGTGTAGGGTATAAAGTGTAGGGTATAGAGTGTAGGGTATAGAGTGTATGGTATAGAGTGTAGGGTGTAGAGTGTATGGTATAGAGTGTAGAGTGTAGGGTATAGAGTGTAGGGTATAGAGTGTAGAGTGTAGGGTATAGAGTGTAGGGTATAGAGTGTAGAGTGTAGGGTACAGAGTGTAGGGTATAGAGTGTAGGGTATAGAGTGTAGGGTATAGAGTGTATGGTATAGAGTGTAGGGTATAGAGCGTAGAGTGTAGGGTATAGAGTGTAGGGTATAGAGTGTAGGGTATAGAGTGAAGGGTATAGAGTGTAGGGTATAGAGTGTAGGGCATAGAGAGTAGAGTGTAGGGTATAGATTGTAGGGTATAGAGTGTAGAGTGTACGGTATAGAATGTAGGGTATAGAGTGTATAGTATAGAGTGTAGAGTGTAGGGTATACAGTGTATAGTGTAGGGTATAGAGTGCAGGGTATAGAGTGTAGGGTATAGAGTGTATGGTATGGAGTGTAGGGAATAGAGTGTAGAGTGTAGGGTATAGAGTGTATGGTATAGAGTGTAGGGTATAGAGTGTAGAGTGTAGGGTATAGAGTGTAGGGTATAGAGTGTAGGGTATAGAGTGTAGGCTATATTGTGTAGAGTGTAGGGTATAGAGTGTATGGTATAGAGTGTAGAGTGTAGGGTATACAGTGTATAGTGTAGGGTATAGAGTGTAGGGTATAGAGTGAAGGGTATAGAGTGTATGGTATGGAGTGTAGGGAATAGAGTGTAGAGTGTAGGGATTAGAGTGTAGGGTATAGAGTGTAGGGTATAGAGTGTAGAGTGTAGGGTATATAGTGTAGGGTATAGAGTGGAGAGTGTAGGGTATAGAGTGTAGGGTGTAGGGTATAGAGTGTAGGGTATGGAGTGTAGAGTATAGGGTATAGAGTGTAGGGTATAGAGTGTAGGGTATAGAGTGTAGGGTATAGAGTGTAGAGTATAGGGTATAGAGTGTAGGGTATAGAGTGTATGGTATAGAGTGTAGGGTATAGAGTGTAGAGTGTAGGGATTAGAGTGTAGGGTATAGAGTGTAGGGTATAGAGTGTAGAGTGTAGGGTATATAGTGTAGGGTATAGAGTGGAGAGTGTAGGGTATAGAGTGTAGAGTGTAAGGTATAGAGTGTAGGGTATAGAGTGTAGAGTGTAGGGTATAGAGTGTAGGGTATAGAGTGTAGGGTATAGAGTGTAGAGTGTAGGGTATATAGTGTAGGGTATAGAGTGGAGAGTGTAGGGTATAGAGTGTAGGGTGTAGGGTATAGAGTGTAGGGTATAGAGTGTAGGGTATAGAGTGTAGGGTATAGAGTGTAGAGTATAGGGTATAGAGTGTAGGGTATAGAGTGTATGGTATAGAGTGTAGGGAATAGAGTGTAGAGTGTAGGGATTAGAGTGTAGGGTATAGAGTGTAGGGTATAGAGTGTAGAGTGTAGGGTATATAGTGTAGGGTATAGAGTGGAGAGTGTAGGGTATAGAGTGTAGAGTGTAAGGTATAGAGTGTAGGGTATAGAGTGTAGAGTGTAGGGTATAGAGTGTAGGGTATAGAGTGTAGGGTATAGAGTGTAGGGTATAGAGTGTAGAGTATAGGGTATAGAGTGTAGGGTATAGAGTGTATGGTATAGAGTGTAGGGTATAGAGTGTAGAGTGTAGGGTATAGAGTGTAGGGTATAGAGTGTAGGGTATAGAGTGTAGAGTGTAGGGTATAGAGTGTAGGGTATAGAGTGTAGGGTATAGAGTGTAGAGTGTAGGGTATAGAGTGTAGGGTATAGAGTGTAAAGTGTAGAGTGTAGGGTATAGAGTGTAGAGTGTAGGGTATAGTGTGTATGGAATAGAGTGTAGGGTATAGAGTGTAGACTGTAGGGTATAGAGTGTAGGCATAGAGCGTAGGGTGTAGGGTATAGAGTGTAGGATATAGAGTGTAGGGTATAGAGGTATAGAGTTTAGAGTGTAGGGTATAGAGTGTATGGTATAGAGTGTAGGGTGTAGAGTGTAGTGTGTAGAGTGTAGGGTATAGAGTGTAGGGTATAGAGTGTAGAGTATAGAGTGTAGGGTATAGAGTGTAGGGTATAGAGTGTAGAGTGTAGGGTATAGAGTGTAGGGTATAGAGTGTAGGGTATAGAGTGTAGAGTGTAGGGTATAGAGTGTAGGGTATAGAGTGTAAAATGTAGAGTGTAGGGTATAGAGTGTAGAGTGTAGGGTATAGAGTGTAGGGTATAGAGTGTATGGAATAGAGTGTAGAATATAGAGTGTAGACTGTAGGGTATAGAGTGTAGGGTATAGAGCGTAGGGTGTAGGGTATAGAGTGTAGGGTATAGAGTGTAGGGTATAGAGTGTAGAGTGTAGGGTATAGAGTGTATGGTATAGAGTGTAGGGTGTAGAGTGTAGGGTATAGAGTGTAGAGTGTAGGGATTAGAGTGTAGGGTATAGAGTGTAGGGTATATAGTGTATGGTATAGAGTGTAGGGTGTAGAGTGTAGGGTATAGAGTGTAGGGTATAGAGTGTAGAGTGTAGGGTATAGAGTGTAGGGTATAGAGTGTAAAGTGTAGAGTGTAGGGTATAGAGTGTAGAGTGTAGGGTATAGTGTGTATGGAATAGAGTGTAGGGTATAGAGTGTAGACTGTAGGGTATAGAGTGTAGGCATAGAGCGTAGGGTGTAGGGTATAGAGTGTAGGATATAGAGTGTAGGGTATAGAGGTATAGAGTTTAGAGTGTAGGGTATAGAGTGTATGGTATAGAGTGTAGGGTGTAGAGTGTAGGGTGTAGAGTGTAGGGTATAGAGTGTAGGGTATAGAGTGTAGAGTATAGAGTGTAGGGTATAGAGTGTAGGGTATAGAGTGTAGAGTGTAGGGTATAGAGTGTAGGGTATAGAGTGTAGGGTATAGAGTGTAGAGTGTAGGGTATAGAGTGTAGGGTATAGAGTGTAAAATGTAGAGTGTAGGGTATAGAGTGTAGAGTGTAGGGTATAGAGTGTAGGGTATAGAGTGTATGGAATAGAGTGTAGAATATAGAGTGTAGACTGTAGGGTATAGAGTGTAGGGTATAGAGCGTAGGGTGTAGGGTATAGAGTGTAGGGTATAGAGTGTAGGGTATAGAGTGTAGAGTGTAGGGTATAGAGTGTATGGTATAGAGTGTAGGGTGTAGAGTGTAGGGTATAGAGTGTAGAGTGTAGGGATTAGAGTGTAGGGTATAGAGTGTAGGGTATAGAGTGTAGGGTATAGAGTTTAGGGTATAGAGTGTAGATTGTAGGGTGTAGAGTGTAGGGTGTAGAGTGTAGAGTGTAGGGTATAGAGTGTAAGGTAGAGAGTGTAAGGTATAGAGTGTATGTTATAGAGTGTAGGGTATAGAGTGTAGAGTGTAGGGTATAGAGTGTAGGGTATAGAGTGTATGGTATAGAGTGTAGGGTTTAGAGTGTAGGGTGTAGGGTATACAGTGTATTGTATAAAGTGTAGGGTATAGAGTGTAGGGAATAGAGTGTAGGGTATAGAGTGTAGGGTATAGAGTGTATGGTATAGAGTGTAGGGTATAGAGTGTAGGGTGTAGGGTATACAGTGTATTGTATAAAGTGTAGGGTATAGAGTGTAGGGAATAGAGTGTAGGGTATAGAGTGTAGGGTGTAGAGTGTAGGGTATAGAGTGTAGGGTATAGAGTGTAGGGTATAGAGTGTAGAGTATAGAGTGTAGGGTATAGAGTGTAGAGTGTAGGGTATAGAGTGTAGGGTATAGAGTGTAGGGTATAGAATGTAGAGAATAGAGTGTAGGGTATAGAGTGTAGAGTGTAGGGTATAGAGTGTAGGGTATAGAGTGTATGGAATAGAGTGTAGGGTATAGAGTGTAGGGTATAGAGTGTAGAGTATAGAGTGTAGGGTATAGAGTGTAAAGTATAGAGTGTAGAGTGTAGGGTATAGAGTGTAGGGTATAGAGTGTAGGGTATAGAGTGTAGAGTGTAGGGTATAGAGTGTAGGGTATAGAGTGTAAAATGTAGAGTGTAGGGTATAGAGTGTAGAGTGTAGGGTATAGAGTGTAGGGTATAGAGTGTATGGAATAGAGTGTAGAATATAGAGTGTAGACTGTAGGGTATAGAGTGTAGGGTATAGAGCGTAGGGTGTAGGGTATAGAGTGTAGGGTATAGAGTGTAGGGTATAGAGTGTAGAGTGTAGGGTATAGAGTGTATGGTATAGAGTGTAGGGTGTAGAGTGTAGGGTATAGAGTGTAGAGTGTAGGGATGATTAGAGTGTAGGGTATAGAGTGTAGGGTATAGAGTGTAGGGTATAGAGTTTAGGGTATAGAGTGTAGATTGTAGGGTGTAGAGTGTAGGGTGTAGAGTGTAGAGTGTAGGGTATAGAGTGTAAGGTAGAGAGTGTAAGGTATAGAGTGTATGTTATAGAGTGTAGGGTATAGAGTGTAGAGTGTAGGGTATAGAGTGTAGGGTATAGAGTGTATGGTATAGAGTGTAGGGTTTAGAGTGTAGGGTGTAGGGTATACAGTGTATTGTATAAAGTGTAGGGTATAGAGTGTAGGGAATAGAGTGTAGGGTATAGAGTGTAGGGTATAGAGTGTATGGTATAGAGTGTAGGGTATAGAGTGTAGGGTGTAGGGTATACAGTGTATTGTATAAAGTGTAGGGTATAGAGTGTAGGGAATAGAGTGTAGGGTATAGAGTGTAGGGTGTAGAGTGTAGGGTATAGAGTGTAGGGTATAGAGTGTAGGGTATAGAGTGTAGAGTATAGAGTGTAGGGTATAGAGTGTAGAGTGTAGGGTATAGAGTGTAGGGTATAGAGTGTAGGGTATAGAATGTAGAGAATAGAGTGTAGGGTATAGAGTGTAGAGTGTAGGGTATAGAGTGTAGGGTATAGAGTGTAGGGTATAGAGTGTAGAGTGTAGGGTATAGAGTGTAGGGTATAGAGTGTAAAGTGTAGAGTGTAGGGTATAGAGTGTAGAGTGTAGGGTATAGAGTGTAGGGTATAGAGTGTATGGAATAGAGTGTAGGGTATAGAGTGTAGACTGTAGGGTATAGAGTGTAGGGTATAGAGCGTAGGGTGTAGGGTATAAAGTGTAGGGTATAGAGTGTAGGGTATAGAGTGTATGGTATAGAGTGTAGGGTGTAGAGTGTATGGTATAGAGTGTAGAGTGTAGGGTATAGAGTGTAGGGTATAGAGTGTAGAGTGTATGGTATAGAGTGTAGGGTATAGAGCGTAGAGTGTAGGGTATAGAGTGTAGGGTATAGAGTGTAGGGTATAGAGTGAAGGGTATAGAGTGTAGGGTATAGAGTGTAGGGCATAGAGAGTAGAGTGTAGGGTATAGATTGTAGGGTATAGAGTGTAGAGTGTACGGTATAGAATGTAGGGTATAGAGTGTATAGTATAGAGTGTAGAGTGTAGGGTATACAGTGTATAGTGTAGGGTATAGAGTGCAGGGTATAGAGTGTAGGGTATAGAGTGTATGGTATGGAGTGTAGGGAATAGAGTGTAGAGTGTAGGGTATAGAGTGTATGGTATAGAGTGTAGGGTATAGAGTGTAGAGTGTAGGGTATAGAGTGTAGGGTATAGAGTGTAGGGTATAGAGTGTAGGCTATATTGTGTAGAGTGTAGGGTATAGAGTGTATGGTATAGAGTGTAGAGTGTAGGGTATACAGTGTATAGTGTAGGGTATAGAGTGTAGGGTATAGAGTGAAGGGTATAGAGTGTATGGTATGGAGTGTAACATAGTAACATAGTAACATAGTTAGTAAGGCCGAAAAAAGACATTTGTCCATCCAGTTCAGCCTATATTCCATCATAATAAATACCCAGATCTACGTCCTTCTACAGAACCTAATAATTGTATGATACAATATTGTTCTGCTCCAGGAAGACATCCAGGCCTCTCTTGAACCCCTCGACTGAGTTCGCCATCACCACCTCCTCAGGCAAGCAATTCCAGATTCTCACTGCCCTAACAGTAAAGAATCCTCTTCTATGTTGGTGGAAAAACCTTCTCTCCTCCAGACGCAAAGAATGCCCCCTTGTGCCCGTCACCTTCCTTGGTATAAACAGATCCTCAGCGAGATATTTGTATTGTCCCCTTATATACTTATACATGGTTATTAGATCGCCCCTCAGTCGTCTTTTTTCTAGACTAAATAATCCTAATTTCGCTAATCTATCTGGGTATTGTAGTTCTCCCATCCCCTTTATTAATTTTGTTGCCCTCCTTTGTACTATCTCTAGTTCCATTATATCCTTCCTGAGCACCGGTGCCCAAAACTGGACACAGTACTCCATGTGCGGTCTAACTAGGGATTTGTACAGAGGCAGTATAATGCTCTCATCATGTGTATCCAGACCTCTTTTAATGCACCCCATGATCCTGTTTGCCTTGGCAGCTGCTGCCTGGCACTGGCTGCTCCAGGTAAGTTTATCATTAACTAGGATCCCCAAGTCCTTCTCCCTGTCAGATTTACCCAGTGGTTTCCCGTTCAGTGTGTAATGGTGATATTGATTCCCTCTTCCCATGTGTATAACCTTACATTTATCATTGTTAAACCTCATCTGCCACCTTTCAGCCCAAGTTTCCAACTTATCCAGATCCATCTGTAGCAGAATACTATCTTCTCTTGTATTAACTGCTTTACATAGTTTTGTATCATCTGCAAATATTGATATTTTACTGTGTAAACCTTCTACCAGATCATTAATGAATATGTTGAAGAGAACAGGTCCCAATACTGACCCCTGCGGTACCCCACTGGTCACAGCGACCCAGTTAGAGACTATACCATTTATAACCACCCTCTGCTTTCTATCACTAAGCCAGTTACTAACCCATTTACACACATTTTCCCCCAGACCAAGCATTCTCATTTTGTGTACCAACCTCTTGTGCGGCACGGTATCAAACGCTTTGGAAAAATCGAGATATACCACGTCCAATGACTCACCGTGGTCCAGTCTATAGCTTACCTCTTCATAAAAACTGATTAGATTGGTTTGACAGGAGCGATTTCTCATAAACCCATGCTGATATGGAGTTAAACAGTTATTCTCATTGAGATAATCCAGAATAACATCCCTCAGAAACCCTTCAAATATTTTACCAACAATAGAGGTTAGACTTACTGGCCTATAATTTCCAGGTTCACTTTTAGAGCCCTTTTTGAATATTGGCACCACATTTGCTATGCGCCAGTCCTGCGGAACAGACCCTGTCGCTATAGAGTCACTAAAAATAAGAAATAATGGTTTATCTATTACATTACTTAGTTCTCTTAGTACTCGTGGGTGTATGCCATCCGGACCCGGAGATTTATCTATTTTAATCTTATTTAGCCGGTTTCGCACCTCTTCTTGGGTTAGATTGGTGACCCTTAATATAGGGTTTTCATTGTTTCTTGGGATTTCACCTAGCATTTCATTTTCCACCGTGAATACCGTGGAGAAGAAGGTGTTTAATATGTTAGCTTTTTCCTCGTCATCTACAACCATTCTTTCCTCACTATTTTTTAAGGGGCCTACATTTTCAGTTTTTATTCTTTTACTATTGATATAGTTGAAGAACAGTTTGGGATTAGTTTTACTCTCCTTAGCAATGTGCTTCTCTGTTTCCTTTTTGGCAGCTTTAATTAGTTTTTTAGATAAAGTATTTTTCTCCCTATAGTTTTTTAGAGCTTCAATGGTGCCATCCTGCTTTAGTAGTGCAAATGCTTTCTTTTTACTGTTAATTGCCTGTCTTACTTCTTTGTTTAGCCACATTGGGTTTTTCCTATTTCTAGTCCTTTTATTCCCACAAGGTATAAACCGCTTACACTGCCTATTTAGGATGTTCTTAAACATTTCCCATTTATTATCTGTATTCTCATTTCTGAGGATATTGTCCCAGTCTACCAGATTAAGGGCATCTCTAAGCTGTTCAAACTTTGCCTTCCTAAAGTTCAATGTTTTTGTGACTCCCTGACAAGTCCCCCTAGTGAAAGACAGGTGAAACTGCACAATATTGTGGTCGCTATTTCCTAAATGCCCAACCACCTGCAGATTTGTTATTCTGTCAGGTCTATTAGATAGTATTAGGTCTAAAAGTGCTGCTCCTCTGGTTGGATTCTGCACCAATTGTGAAAGATAATTTTTCTTGGTTATTAGCAGAAACCTGTTGCCTTTATGGGTTTCACAGGTTTCTGTTTCCCAGTTAATATCCGGGTAGTTAAAGTCCCCCATAACCAGGACCTCATTATGGGTTGCAGCTTCATCTATCTGCTTTAGAAGTAGACTTTCCATGCTTTCTGTTATATTTGGGGGTTTGTAACAGACCCCAATGAGACTTTTGTTACCATTTTTCCCTCCATGAATTTCAACCCATATGGACTCGACATCCTCATTCCCTTCGCTAATATCCTCCCTTAAAGTGGACTTTAGACAAGACTTTACATAGAGACAAACCCCTCCTCCTCTCCGATTTTTACGATCCTTTCTAAACAGACTGTAACCCTGTAAGTTAACTGCCCAGTCATAGCTTTCATCTAACCATGTCTCGGTTATTCCCACTATGTCAAAGTTACCTGTAGATATTTCTGCTTCTAGTTCTTCCATCTTGTTTGTCAGGCTTCTGGCGTTTGCGAGCATGCAGTTTAGAGGATTTTGTTTTGTTCCAATCTCCTCACTGTGGATTGTTTTAGAAATGTTCTTACCTCCCTTCTGAGTATGTTTTCCTGGGTCGTCTTTGTTCGAGTCTAATGTTTTTCTTCCCGTCCCCTCTTCTTCTAGTTTAACGCCCTCCTGATGAGTGTAGCGAGTCTTCTGGCGAATGTGTGTTTCCCAGGTTTGTTGAGGTGTAGTCCGTCTCTGGCGAG
This sequence comes from Ranitomeya imitator, assembly GCF_032444005.1. NCBI lineage: Eukaryota > Metazoa > Chordata > Amphibia > Anura > Dendrobatidae > Ranitomeya > Ranitomeya imitator. The sequence continues at coordinate 60,732,451 of NC_091291.1, forward strand.
GAGTCCATCATACCAGTAATTCACACCGTGGTCCAGGAATCCAAATCCTTGTTGTCTGCACCATCGTCTTAGCCAGTTGTTTGCATCAAGGATCCTGTTCCATCTCCTGGTGCCATGCCCGTCTACTGGAAGGATAGAAGAAAAAACTACCTGTGCATCCAGTTCCTTTACTTTCTTCCCCAACTCTTCAAAGTCCTTGCAGATTGTCGGTAGGTCCTTCCTTGCCGTGTCATTGGTGCCAACATGTATCAGAAGAAATGGGTGGACGTCCTTGGAGCTGAAGAGCTTTGGTATCCTATCGGTCACATCCTTGATCATCGCACCTGGAAGGCAGCATACTTCTCTTGCAGTTATGTCCGGTCTGCAGATGGCTGCTTCGGTGCCTCTCAGTAGTGAGTCTCCCACCACCACCACTCTTCGTTGCTTCTTGGCTGTACTTTTTGCTGTCACTTGTTGCTGTGTGCCCTTTTCTTTTTTGCTTGCTGGTATTGCTTCATTCTTAGGTGTGCCATCTTCATCCTCTACAAAGATTTGATATCGGTTCTTCAGTTGTGTGGTTGGTGATTTCTCCATGGTCTTCTTGCTTCTTTTGGTCACATGCTTCCACTCATCTGCTTTTGGAGGTTCTCTGACACTTTTTGCACCTTCTGTGACCAGTAGAGATGCTTCTGTTCTGTCTAGAAAGTCTTCATTCTCTTTGATGAGTTTCAAAGTTGCTATTCTTTCTTCCAGACCCCGCACCTTTTCTTCTAAAAGGGCCACTAGTCTACACTTCTGACAGGTGAAATTGGATTCTTCTTCTGGTCGATCTGTGAACATGTAGCACATGCTGCAGCTCACCATGTAGGTTGTCACATCTGCCATGTTGCTCCTAGATCCTGCTGACTTGCTGTGTGTTTTCCTTCTTGTGTAATCTACTCAGCCAAGCTTTCTTGCAATAATATCCTACAGGCAAAAATTCGCGCGCCGTGAGGCGCGCGGTTTGGTGATGCTTTCGAAGCAGCTGGTCCCGGCTGTACCCAACGATCTTCTAGCTTAGGGAGACTTCGCTTCTCCCAGAAGGCACCTGGAATATGCAAATTAGCCTCCTGAAGCTTGAATCCCTGGTTTGGTGATGCTTTCGAAGCAGCTGGTCCCGGCTGTACCCAACGATCTTCTAGCTTAGGGAGACTTCGCTTCTCCCAGAAGGCACCTGGAATATGCAAATTAGCCTCCTGAAGCTTGAATCCCTGGTTTGGTGATGCTTTCAAAGCAGCTGGTCCCGGCTGTACCCAACGATCTTCTAGCTTAGGGAGACTTCGCTTCTCCCAGAAGGCACCTGGAATATGCAAATTAGCCTCCTGAAGCTTGAATCCCTGGTTTGGTGATGCTTTCAAAGCAGCTGGTCCCGGCTGTACCCAACGATCTTCTAGCTTAGGGAGACTTCGCTTCTCCCAGAAGGCACCTGGAATATGCAAATTAGCCTCCTGAAGCTTGAATCCCTCGTTTGGTGAATAGAGTGTAGAGTGTAGGGATTAGAGTGTAGGGTATAGAGTGTAGGGTATAGAGTGTAGAGTGTAGGGTATATAGTGTAGGGTATAGAGTGGAGAGTGTAGGGTATAGAGTGTAGGGTGTAGGGTATAGAGTGTAGGGTATGGAGTGTAGGGTATAGAGTGTAGGGTATAGAGTGTAGAGTGTAGGGTGTAGAGTGTAGAGTGTAGGGTGTAGAGTGTAGAGTGTAGGGTATAGAGTGTAAGGTATAGAGTGTAAGGTATAGAGTGTAGGGTATAGAGTGTAGGGTATAGAGTGTAGAGTGTAGGGTATAGAGTGTAGGGTATAGAGTGTAGGGTATAGAGTGTAAGGTATAAAGTGTAGGGTATAGAGTGTAGAGTGTAGGGTATAGAGTGTAGGGTATAGAGTGTAGGGTATAGAGTGTAGGGTATAGAGTGTAGAGTATAGGGTATAGAGTGTAGGGTATAGAGTGTATGGTATAGAGTGTAGGGTATAGAGTGTAGAGTGTAGGGTATAGAGTGTAGGGTATAGAGTGAAGGGTATAGAGTGTAGGGTATAGAGTGTAGGGTATAGAGAGTAGAGTGTAGGGTATAGATTGTAGGGTATAGAGTGTAGAGTGTACGGTATAGAATGTAGGGTATAGAGTGTATAGTATAGAGTGTAGAGTGTAGGTTATACAGTGTATAGTGTAGGGTATAGAGTGCAGGGTATAGAGTGTAGGGTATAGAGTGTATGGTATGGAGTGTAGGGAATAGAGTGTAGAGTGTAGGGTATAGAGTGTATGGTATAGAGTGTAGGGTATAGAGTGTAGAGTGTAGGGTATAGAGTGTAGGGTATAGAGTGTAGGGTATAGAGTGTAGGCTATATTGTGTAGAGTGTAGGGTATAGAGTGTATGGTATAGAGTGTAGAGTGTAGGGTATACAGTGTATAGTGTAGGGTATAGAGTGTAGGGTATAGAGTGAAGGGTATAGAGTGTATGGTATGGAGTGTAGGGAATAGAGTGTAGAGTGTAGGGATTAAAGTGTAGGGTATAGAGTGTAGGGTATAGAGTGTAGAGTGTAGGGTATATAGTGTAGGGTATAGAGTGGAGAGTGTAGGGTATAGAGTGTAGGGTGTAGGGTATAGAGTGTAGGGTATGGAGTGTAGGGTATAGAGTGTAGGGTATAGAGTGTAGAGTGTAGGGTGTAGAGTGTAGAGTGTAGGGTGTAGAGTGTAGAGTGTAGGGTATAGAGTGTAAGGTATAGAATGTAAGGTATAGAGTGTAGGGTATAGAGTGTAGGGTATAGAGTGTAGAGTGTAGGGTATAGAGTGTAGGGTATAGAGTGTAGGGTATAGAGTGTAAGGTATAGAGTGTAGGGTATAGAGTGTAGAGTGTAGGGTATAGAGTGTAGGGTATAGAGTGTAGGGTATAGAGTGTAGGGTATAGAGTGTAGAGTATAGGGTATAGAGTGTAGGGTATAGAGTGTATGGTATAGAGTGTAGGGTATAGAGTGTAGAGTGTAGGGTATAGAGTGTAGGGTATAGAGTGTAGGGTATAGAGTGTAGAGTGTAGGGTATAGAGTGTAGGGTATAGAGTGTAGGGTATAGAGTGTAGAGTGTAGGGTATAGAGTGTAGGGTATAGAGTGTAAAGTGTAGAGTGTAGGGTATAGAGTGTAGAGTGTAGGGTATAGTGTGTATGGAATAGAGTGTAGGGTATAGAGTGTAGACTGTAGGGTATAGAGTGTAGGCATAGAGCGTAGGGTGTGTAGGGTATAGAGTGTAGGATATAGAGTGTAGGGTATAGAGGTATAGAGTTTAGAGTGTAGGGTATAGAGTGTATGGTATAGAGTGTAGGGTGTAGAGTGTAGGGTGTAGAGTGTAGGGTATAGAGTGTAGGGTATAGAGTGTAGAGTATAGAGTGTAGGGTATAGAGTGTAGGGTATAGAGTGTAGAGTGTAGGGTATAGAGTGTAGGGTATAGAGTGTAGGGTATAGAGTGTAGAGTGTAGGGTATAGAGTGTAGGGTATAGAGTGTAAAATGTAGAGTGTAGGGTATAGAGTGTAGAGTGTAGGGTATAGAGTGTAGGGTATAGAGTGTATGGAATAGAGTGTAGAATATAGAGTGTAGACTGTAGGGTATAGAGTGTAGGGTATAGAGCGTAGGGTGTAGGGTATAGAGTGTAGGGTATAGAGTGTAGGGTATAGAGTGTAGAGTGTAGGGTATAGAGTGTATGGTATAGAGTGTAGGGTGTAGAGTGTAGGGTATAGAGTGTAGAGTGTAGGGATTAGAGTGTAGGGTATAGAGTGTAGGGTATATAGTGTATGGTATAGAGTGTAGGGTGTAGAGTGTAGGGTATAGAGTGTAGGGTATAGAGTGTAGAGTGTAGGGTATAGAGTGTAGGGTATAGAGTGTAAAGTGTAGAGTGTAGGGTATAGAGTGTAGAGTGTAGGGTATAGTGTGTATGGAATAGAGTGTAGGGTATAGAGTGTAGACTGTAGGGTATAGAGTGTAGGCATAGAGCGTAGGGTGTAGGGTATAGAGTGTAGGATATAGAGTGTAGGGTATAGAGGTATAGAGTTTAGAGTGTAGGGTATAGAGTGTATGGTATAGAGTGTAGGGTGTAGAGTGTAGGGTGTAGAGTGTAGGGTATAGAGTGTAGAGTATAGAGTGTAGGGTATAGAGTGTAGGGTATAGAGTGTAGAGTGTAGGGTATAGAGTGTAGGGTATAGAGTGTAGGGTATAGAGTGTAGAGTGTAGGGTATAGAGTGTAGGGTATAGAGTGTAAAATGTAGAGTGTAGGGTATAGAGTGTAGAGTGTAGGGTATAGAGTGTAGGGTATAGAGTGTATGGAATAGAGTGTAGAATATAGAGTGTAGACTGTAGGGTATAGAGTGTAGGGTATAGAGCGTAGGGTGTAGGGTATAGAGTGTAGGGTATAGAGTGTAGGGTATAGAGTGTAGAGTGTAGGGTATAGAGTGTATGGTATAGAGTGTAGGGTGTAGAGTGTAGGGTATAGAGTGTAGAGTGTAGGGATTAGAGTGTAGGGTATAGAGTGTAGGGTATATAGTGTATGGTATAGAGTGTAGGGTGTAGAGTGTAGGGTATAGAGTGTAGGGTATAGAGTAGGGTATAGAGTGTAGGGTATAGAGTAGGGTATAGAGTGTATGGAATAGAGTGTAGAGTATAGAGTGTAGAGTGTAGGGTATAGAGCGTAGGGTATAGAGAGTAGGGTATAGAGTGTAGGGTATAGAGTGTAGAGTGTAGGGTATAGAGTGTATGGTATAGAGTGTAGGGTGTAGAGTGTAGGGTATAGAGTGTAGAGTGTAGGGTATAGAGTGTAGGGTATAGAGTGTAGGGTATAGAGTGTAGGGTATAGAGGGTATGGTATAGAGTGTAGGGTATAGAGTGTAGAGTGTAGGGTATAGAGTGTAGGGTGTAGGGTATACAGTGTATTGTATAAAGTGTAGGGTATAGAGTGTAGGGAATAGAGTGTAGGGTATAGAGTGTAGGGTATAGAGTGTAGAGTGTAGGGTATAGAGTGTAGGGTATAGAGTGTAGGGTATAGAGTGTAGAGTATAGAGTGTAGGGTATAGAGTGTAGAGTGTAGGGTATAGAGTGTAGGGTATAGAGTGTAGGGTATAGAGTGTATGGTATAGAGTGTAGGGTATAGAGTGTAGGGTATAGGGTATAGAGTGTAGGGTATAGAGTGTAGGGTATAGAGTGTAGGGTATAGAGTGTAGAGTGTAGGGTATAGAGTGTAGGGTATAGAGTGTAGGGTATAGAGTGTAGGGTATAGAGTGTAGAGTGTAGGGTATAGAGTGTAGATTGTAGGGTATAGAGTGTAGGGAATGGAGTGTAGGGTATAGTGTGTAGAGTGTAGGGTATAGAGTGTAGGGTATAGAGTGTAGGGTATAGATTGTAGGGTATAGAGTGTAGAGTGTACGGTATAGAGTGTAGGGTATAGAGTGTATGGTATAGAGTGTAGAGTGTAGGGTATAGAGTGTATAGTGTAGGGTATAGAGTGTAGGGTATAGCGTGTATGGTATAGAGTGTATGGTCTGGAGTGTAGGGATTATAGTGTAGAGTGTAGGGTATAGAGTGTAGATTGTAGGGTGTAGAGTGTAGAGTGTAGGGTATAGAGTGTAAGGTAGAGAGTGTAAGGTATAGAGTGTATGTTATAGACTGTAGGGTATAGAGTGTAGAGTGTAGGGTATAGAGTGTAGGGTATAGAGTGTATGGTATAGAGTGTAGGGTATAGAGTGTAGAGTGTAGGGCATAGAGTGTAGGGTATAGAGTGTAGGGTATAGAGTGTAGGGTATAGAGTGTAGGGTATAGAGTGTAGGGTATAGGGTATAGAGTGTAGGGTATAGAGTGTAGGGTATAGAGTGTAGGGTATAGAGTGTAGAGTGTAGGGTATAGAGGGTATGGTATAGAGTGTAGGGTATAGAGTGTAGAGTGTAGGGTATAGAGTGTAGGGTGTAGGGTATACAGTGTATTGTATAAAGTGTAGGGTATAGAGTGTAGGGAATAGAGTGTAGGGTATAGAGTGTAGGGTATAGAGTGTAGAGTGTAGGGTATAGAGTGTAGATTGTAGGTTATAGAGTGTAGAGTGTAGGGTATAGAGTGTAGGGTATAAAGTGTAGGGTATAGAGTGTAGGGTATAGAGTGTAGATTGTAGGGATTCGAGTGTAGGGTATAGAGTGTAGAGTGTAGGGTATAGAGTGTAGGGTATAGAGTATAGAGTGTAGCGTATAGAGTGTAGGGTGTAGAGTGTAGGGTATAGACTGTAGAGTGTAGGGTATAGAGTGTAGGGTATAGAGTGTAGGGTATAGAGTGTATGGAATAGAGTGTAGAGTGTAGGGTATAAAGTGTAGGGTATAGAGTGTATGGTATAGAGTGTAGGGTATAGAGTGTAGGGTATAGAGTGTAGAGTATAGAGTGTAGGGTATAGAGTGTAGAGTGTAGGGTATAGAGTGTAGGGTGTAGGGTATAGAGTGTAGGGTATAGAGTGTAGGGTATAGAGTTTAGGGTATAGAGTGTAGATTGTAGGGTGTAGAGTGTAGAGTGTAGGGTGTAGAGTGTAGGGTATAGAGTGTAAGGTAGAGAGTGTAAGGTATAGAGTGTATGTTATAGAGTGTAGGGTATAGAGTGTAGATTGTAGGGTATAGATTGTAGGGTATAGAGTGTATGGTATAGAGTGTAGGGTTTAGAGTGTAGGGTGTAGGGTATACAGTGTATTGTATAAAGTGTAGGGTATAGAGTGTAGGGAATAGAGTGTAGGGTATAGAGTGTAGGGTATAGAGTGTATGGTATAGAGTGTAGGGTATAGAGTGTAGGGTGTAGAGTGTAGGGTATAGAGTGTAGGGTATAGAGTGTAGGGTATAGAATGTAGAGTATAGAGTGTAGGGTATAGAGTGTAGAGTGTAGGGTATAGAGTGTAGGGTATAGAGTGTAGGGTATAGAGTGTATGGTCTGGAGTGTAGGGATTATAGTGTAGAGTGTAGGGTATAGAGTGTAGATTGTAGGGTGTAGAGTGTAGAGTGTAGAGTATAGAGTGTAGAGTGTAGGGTATAGAGTGTAAGGTAGAGAGTGTAAGGTATAGAGTGTATGTTATAGACTGTAGGGTATAGAGTGTAGAGTGTAGGGTATAAAGTGTAGGGTATAGAGTGTATGGTATAGAGTGTAGGGTATAGAGTGTAGAGTGTAGGGCATAGAGTGTAGGGTATAGAGTGTAGGGTATAGAGTGTAGGGTATAGAGTGTATGGTATAGAGTGTAGGGTATAGAGTGTAGATTGTAGGTTATAGAGTGTAGAGTGTAGGGTATAGAGTGTAGGGTATAAAGTGTAGGGTATAGAGTGTAGGGTATAGAGTGTAGATTGTAGGGATTCGAGTGTAGGGTATAGAGTGTAGAGTGTAGGGTTTAGAGTGTAGGGTATAGAGTATAGAGTGTAGCGTATAGAGTGTAGGGTGTAGAGTGTAGGGTATAGACTGTAGAGTGTAGGGTATAGAGTGTAGGGTATAGAGTGTAGGGTATAGAGTGTATGGAATAGAGTGTAGAGTGTAGGGTATAAAGTGTAGGGTATAGAGTGTATGGTATAGAGTGTAGGGTATAGAGTGTAGGGTATAGAGTGTAGAGTATAGAGTGTAGGGTATAGAGTGTAGAGTGTAGGGTATAGAGTGTAGGGTGTAGGGTATAGAGTGTAGGGTATAGAGTGTAGGGTATAGAGTTTAGGGTATAGAGTGTAGATTGTAGGGTGTAGAGTGTAGAGTGTAGGGTGTAGAGTGTAGAGTGTAGGGTATAGAGTGTAAGGTAGAGAGTGTAAGGTATAGAGTGTATGTTATAGAGTGTAGGGTATAGAGTGTAGAGTGTAGGGTATAGAGTGTAGGGTATAGAGTGTATGGTATAGAGTGTAGGGTTTAGAGTGTAGGGTGTAGAGTGTAGGGTGTAGGGTATACAGTGTATTGTATAAAGTGTAGGGTATAGAGTGTAGGGAATAGAGTGTAGGGTATAGAGTGTAGGGTGTAGAGTGTAGGGTATAGAGTGTAGGGTATAGAGTGTAGGGTATAGAGTGTAGAGTATAGAGTGTAGGGTATAGAGTGTAGAGTGTAGGGTATAGAGTGTAGGGTATAGAGTGTAGGGTATAGAGTGTATGGTATAGAGTGTAGGGTATAGAGTGTAGGGTATAGGGTATAGAGTGTAGGGTATAGAGTGTATGGTATAGAGTGTAGGGTATAGAGTGTAGAGTGTAGGGCATAGAGTGTAGGGTATAGAGTGTAGGGTATAGAGTGTAGGGTATAGAGTGTAGGGTATAGAGTGTAGGGTATAGGGTATAGAGTGTAGGGTATAGAGTGTAGGGTATAGAGTGTAGGGTATAGAGTGTAGAGTGTAGGGTATAGAGGGTATGGTATAGAGTGTAGGGTATAGAGTGTAGAGTGTAGGGTATAGAGTGTAGGGTGTAGGGTATACAGTGTATTGTATAAAGTGTAGGGTATAGAGTGTAGGGAATAGAGTGTAGGGTATAGAGTGTAGGGTATAGAGTGTAGAGTGTAGGGTATAGAGTGTAGATTGTAGGTTATAGAGTGTAGAGTGTAGGGTATAGAGTGTAGGGTATAAAGTGTAGGGTATAGAGTGTAGGGTATAGAGTGTAGATTGTAGGGATTCGAGTGTAGGGTATAGAGTGTAGAGTGTAGGGTATAGAGTGTAGGGTATAGAGTATAGAGTGTAGCGTATAGAGTGTAGGGTGTAGAGTGTAGGGTATAGACTGTAGAGTGTAGGGTATAGAGTGTAGGGTATAGAGTGTAGGGTATAGAGTGTATGGAATAGAGTGTAGAGTGTAGGGTATAAAGTGTAGGGTATAGAGTGTATGGTATAGAGTGTAGGGTATAGAGTGTAGGGTATAGAGTGTAGAGTATAGAGTGTAGGGTATAGAGTGTAGAGTGTAGGGTATAGAGTGTAGAGTGTAGGGTATAGAGTGTAGGGTATAGAGTGTAGGGTATAGAGTTTAGGGTATAGAGTGTAGATTGTAGGGTGTAGAGTGTAGAGTGTAGGGTGTAGAGTGTAGGGTATAGAGTGTAAGGTAGAGAGTGTAAGGTATAGAGTGTATGTTATAGAGTGTAGGGTATAGAGTGTAGATTGTAGGGTATAGAGTGTAGGGTATAGAGTGTATGGTATAGAGTGTAGGGTTTAGAGTGTAGGGTGTAGGGTATACAGTGTATTGTATAAAGTGTAGGGTATAGAGTGTAGGGAATAGAGTGTAGGGTATAGAGTGTAGGGTATAGAGTGTATGGTATAGAGTGTAGGGTATAGAGTGTAGGGTGTAGAGTGTAGGGTATAGAGTGTAGGGTATAGAGTGTAGGGTATAGAATGTAGAGTATAGAGTGTAGGGTATAGAGTGTAGAGTGTAGGGTATAGAGTGTAGGGTATAGAGTGTAGGGTATAGAGTGTATGGTCTGGAGTGTAGGGATTATAGTGTAGAGTGTAGGGTATAGAGTGTAGATTGTAGGGTGTAGAGTGTAGAGTGTAGAGTATAGAGTGTAGAGTGTAGGGTATAGAGTGTAAGGTAGAGAGTGTAAGGTATAGAGTGTATGTTATAGACTGTAGGGTATAGAGTGTAGAGTGTAGGGTATAAAGTGTAGGGTATAGAGTGTATGGTATAGAGTGTAGGGTATAGAGTGTAGAGTGTAGGGCATAGAGTGTAGGGTATAGAGTGTAGGGTATAGAGTGTAGGGTATAGAGTGTATGGTATAGAGTGTAGGGTATAGAGTGTAGATTGTAGGTTATAGAGTGTAGAGTGTAGGGTATAGAGTGTAGGGTATAAAGTGTAGGGTATAGAGTGTAGGGTATAGAGTGTAGATTGTAGGGATTCGAGTGTAGGGTATAGAGTGTAGAGTGTAGGGTTTAGAGTGTAGGGTATAGAGTATAGAGTGTAGCGTATAGAGTGTAGGGTGTAGAGTGTAGGGTATAGACTGTAGAGTGTAGGGTATAGAGTGTAGGGTATAGAGTGTAGGGTATAGAGTGTATGGAATAGAGTGTAGAGTGTAGGGTATAAAGTGTAGGGTATAGAGTGTATGGTATAGAGTGTAGGGTATAGAGTGTAGGGTATAGAGTGTAGAGTATAGAGTGTAGGGTATAGAGTGTAGAGTGTAGGGTATAGAGTGTAGGGTGTAGGGTATAGAGTGTAGGGTATAGAGTGTAGGGTATAGAGTTTAGGGTATAGAGTGTAGATTGTAGGGTGTAGAGTGTAGAGTGTAGGGTGTAGAGTGTAGAGTGTAGGGTATAGAGTGTAAGGTAGAGAGTGTAAGGTATAGAGTGTATGTTATAGAGTGTAGGGTATAGAGTGTAGAGTGTAGGGTATAGAGTGTAGGGTATAGAGTGTATGGTATAGAGTGTAGGGTTTAGAGTGTAGGGTGTAGAGTGTAGGGTGTAGGGTATACAGTGTATTGTATAAAGTGTAGGGTATAGAGTGTAGGGAATAGAGTGTAGGGTATAGAGTGTAGGGTGTAGAGTGTAGGGTATAGAGTGTAGGGTATAGAGTGTAGGGTATAGAGTGTAGAGTATAGAGTGTAGGGTATAGAGTGTAGAGTGTAGGGTATAGAGTGTAGGGTATAGAGTGTAGGGTATAGAGTGTATGGTATAGAGTGTAGGGTATAGAGTGTAGGGTATAGGGTATAGAGTGTAGGGTATAGAGTGTAGGGTATAGAGTGTAGGGTATAGAGTGTAGGGTATAGAGTGTAGAGTGTAGGGTATAGAGTGTAGGGTATAGAGTGTAGGGTATAGAGTGTAGGGTATAGAGTGTAGAGTGTAGGGTATAGAGTATAGATTGTAGGGTATAGAGTGTAGGGAATGGAGTGTAGGGTATAGTGTGTAGAGTGTAGGGTATAGAGTGTAGGGTATAGAGTGTAGGGTATAGATTGTAGGGTATAGAGTGTAGAGTGTACGGTATAGAGTGTAGGGTATAGAGTGTATGGTATAGAGTGTAGAGTGTAGGGTATAGAGTGTATAGTGTAGGGTATAGAGTGTAGGGTATAGCGTGTAGGGTATAGAGTGTATGGTCTGGAGTGTAGGGATTATAGTGTAGAGTGTAGGGTATAGAGTGTAGATTGCAGGGTGTAGAGTGTAGAGTGTAGGGTGTAGAGTGTAGGGTATAGAGTGTAAGGTAGAGAGTGTAAGGTATAGAGTGTATGTTATAGAGTGTAGGGTATAGAGTGTAGAGTGTAGGGTATAGAGTGTAGGGTATAGAGTGTATGGTATAGAGTGTAGGGTATAGAGTGTAGAGTGTAGGGTATAGAGTGTAGGGTATAGAGTGTAGGGTATAGAGTGTATGGTATAGAGTGTAGGGTATAGAGTGTAGAGTGTAGGTTATAGAGTGTAGAGTGTAGGGTATAGAGTGTAGGGTATAAAGTGTAGGGTATAGAGTGTAGGGTATAGAGTGTTAATTGTAGGGATTCGAGTGTAGGGTATAGAGTGTAGAGTGTAAGGTATAGAGTGTAGGGTATAGAGTATAGAGTGTAGCGTATAGAGTGTAGGGTGTAGAGTGTAGGGTATAGACTGTAGAGTGTAGGGTATAGAGTGTAGGGTATAGAGTGTAGGGTATAGAGTGTATGGAATAGAGTGTAGAGTGTAGGGTATAAAGTGTAGGGTATAGAGTGTAAGGTATAGAGTGTAGGGTATAGAGTGTAGGGTATAGAGTGTAGAGTATAGAGTGTAGGGTATAGAGTGTAGAGTGTAGGGTATAGAGTGTAGGGTGTAGGGTATAGAGTGTAGGGTATAGAGTGTAGGGTATAGAGTTTAGGGTATAGAGTGTAGATTGTAGGGTGTAGAGTGTAGAGTGTAGGGTGTAGAGTGTAGAGTGTAGGGTATAGAGTGTAAGGTAGAAAGTGTAAGGTATAGAGTGTATGTTATAGAGTGTAGGGTATAGAGTGTAGAGTGTAGGGTATAGAGTGTAGGGTATAGTGTGTAGGGTATAGAGTGTATGGTATAGAGTGTAGGGTTTAGAGTGTAGAGTGTAGGGTATAGAGTGTAGGGTATAGAGTGTAGGGTATAGAGTGTACGGTAAAGAGTGTACTGTATAGAGTGTAGAGTGTAGGGTATAGAGTGTAGGGTATAGAGTGTAGAGTGTAGGGTTTAGAGTGTAAGGTAGAGAGTGTAGGGTATAGAGTGTAGGGTATAGAGTGTATGGTATAGAGTGTAGGGTATAGAGTGTAGGGTATAGAGTGTAGAGTGTAGGGTATAGAGTGTATGGTATAGAGTGTAGGGTATAGAGTGTAAAGTGTAGGGTATAGAGTGTATGGTATAGAGTGTAGGGTATAGAGTGTAGGGTATAGAGTGTAGAGTGTAGGTTATAGAGTGTATGGTATAGAGTGTAGGGTTTAGAGTGTAGAGTGTAGGGTATAGAGTGTAGGGTATAGAGTGCAGAGTGTAGGGTATAGAGTCTATGGTATAGAGTGTAGGGTATAGAGTGTAGAGTGTAGGGTATAGAGTGTAGGGTATAGAGTGTAGGGTATAGAGTGTAGGGTATAGAGTGTAGGGTATAGAGTGTAGAGTGTAGGGATTCGAGTGTAGGGTATAGAATGTAGTGTGTAGGGTATAGAGTGTAGAGTATAGAGTGTAGGGTATAGAGTGTAGGGTCTAGAGGGTAGGGTATAGAGTGTATGGAATAGAGTGTAGAGTGTAGAATTTAGGGTATAAAGTGTAGGGTATAGAGTGTAGGGTATAGAGTGTAGGGCATAGAGTGTAGAGTGTAGGGTATAGAGTGTAGGGTATAGAGTATAGAGTGTAGGGTATAGAGTGTAGGGTATAGAGTGTCAGGTATAGAGTGTAGAGTGTAGGGTATAGAGTGTATGGTATAGAGTGTAGGGTGTAGAGTGTATGGTTTAGAGTGTAGGGTATAGAGCGTAGAGTGTAGGGTATAGAGTGTAGGGTGTAGAGTGTATGGTATAGAGTGTAGGGTATAGAGTGTAGAGTGTAGGGTATAGAGTGTAGAGTATAGAGTGTAGAATATAGAGTGTAGAGTGTAGGGTATAGAGTGTATGTTATAGAGTGTAGGGTATAGAGTGTAGAGTGTAGGGTATAGAGTGTAGAGTGTAGGGTATAGAGTGTAGGGTATAGAGTGTAGGGTATAGAGTGAAGGGTATAGAGTGTAGGGTATAGAGTGTAGGGTATAGAGTATAGAGTGTAGAGTATAGAGTGTAGGGTTTAGAGTGTAGGGTTTAGAGTGTAAAGTGTAGGGTATAGAGTGTAGGGTATAGAGTGCAGAGTGTAGGGTATAGAGTGTATGGTATAGAGTGTAGGGTATAGAGTGTAGAGTGTAGGGTATAGAGTGTAGGGTATAGAGTGTAGGGTATAGAGTGTAGAGTGTAGGGTATAGAGTGTAGGGTATAGAGTGTAGGGTATAGAGTGTAGAGTGTAGGGATTCGAGTGTAGGGTATAGAATGTAGTGTGTAGGGTATAGAGTGTAGAGTATAGAGTGTAGGGTATAGAGTGTAGGGTCTAGAGGGTAGGGTATAGAGTGTATGGAATAGAGTGTAGAGTGTAGAATTTAGGGTATAAAGTGTAGGGTATAGAGTGTAGGGCATAGAGTGTAGAGTGTAGGGTATAGAGTGTAGGGTATAGAGTGTAGAGTGTAGGGTATAGAGTGTAGATTGTAGGGTATAGAGTGTAGGGAATGGAGTGTAGGGTATAGTGTGTAGAGTGTAGGGTATAGAGTGTAGGGTATAGAGTGTAGGGTATAGATTGTAGGGTATAGAGTGTAGAGTGTACGGTATAGAGTGTAGGGTATAGAGTGTATGGTATAGAGTGTAGAGTGTAGGGTATAGAGTGTATAGTGTAGGGTATAGAGTGTAGGGTATAGCGTGTAGGGTATAGAGTGTATGGTCTGGAGTGTAGGGATTATAGTGTAGAGTGTAGGGTATAGAGTGTAGATTGCAGGGTGTAGAGTGTAGAGTGTAGGGTGTAGAGTGTAGAGTGTAGGGTATAGAGTGTAAGGTAGAGAGTGTAAGGTATAGAGTGTATGTTATAGAGTGTAGGGTATAGAGTGTAGAGTGTAGGGTATAGAGTGTAGGGTATAGAGTGTATGGTATAGAGTGTAGGGTATAGAGTGTAGAGTGTAGGGTATAGAGTGTAGGGTATAGAGTGTAGGGTATAGAGTGTATGGTATAGAGTGTAGAGTGTAGGTTATAGAGTGTAGAGTGTAGGGTATAGAGTGTAGGGTATAAAGTGTAGGGTATAGAGTGTAGGGCATAGAGTGTAGAGTGTAGGGTATAGAGTGTAGGGTATAGAGTATAGAGTGTAGGGTATAGAGTTTTCAGGTATAGAGTGTAGAGTGTATGGATTCGAGTGAAGGGTATAGAGTGTTGGGTATAGAGTGTAGAGTATAGAGAGTAGGGTATAGAGTGTAGGGTATAGAGTGTAGAGTGTAGGGTATAGAGTGTAGGGTATAGAGTGTAGGGTATAGAGTGTATGGAATAGAGTTTAGAGTGTAGGTTATAAAGTGTAGGGTATAGAGTGTAGGGTATAGAGTGTATGGTATAGAGTGTAGGGTATAAAGTGTAGAGTGTAGGGTATAGAGTGTAGAGTGTAGGGTATAGAGTGTAGGGTATAGAGTTTATGTTATAGAGTGTAGGGTATAGAGTGTAGATTGTAGGGTATAGAGTGTAGGGTATAGAGTGTAGGGTATAGAGTGTATGGTATAGATTGTAGGGTATAGAGTGTAGAGTATAGAGTGTAGGGTATAGAGTGTAGAGTGTAGGGTATAGAGTGTAGAGTGTAGGGGATAGAGTGTAGGGTATAGAGTGTAGGGTATAGAGTGTAGGGATTCGAGTGTAGGGTATAGAGTGTAGTGTGTAGGGTTTAGAGTGTAGGGTACAGAGTATAGAGTGTAGGGTATAAAGTGTAGGGTATAGAGTGTATGGTATAGAGTGTAGGGTATAGAGTGTAGGGTATAGAGTGTAGAGTATAGAGTGTAGAGTATAGAGTGTAGAGTGTAGGGTATAGAGTGTAGGGTGTAGGGTATAGAGTGTAGGGTATAGAGTGTAGGGTATAGAGTTTAGGGTATAGAGTGTAGATTGTAGGGTGTAGAGTGTAGAGTGTAGGGTGTAGAGTGTCGAGTGTAGGGTATAGAGTGTAAGGTAGAGAGTGTAAGGTATAGAGTGTATGTTATAGAGTGTAGGGTATAGAGTGTAGAGTGTAGGGTATAGAGTGTAGGGTATAGAGTGTAGGGTATAGAGTGTATGGTATAGAGTGTAGGGTTTAGAGTGTAGAGTGTAGGGTATAGAGTGTAGGGTATAGAGTGTAGGGTATAGAGTGTACGGTAAAGAGTGTACTGTATAGAGTGTAGAGTGTAGGGTATAGAGTGTAGGGTATAGAGTGTAGAGTGTAGGGTTTAGAGTGTAAGGTAGAGAGTGTAGGGTGTAGGGTATAGAGTGTAGGGTATAGAGTGTAGGGTATAGAGTGTATGGTATAGAGTGTAGGGTATAGAGTGTAGGGTATAGAGTGTAGAGTGTAGGGTATAGAGTGTATGGTATAGAGTGTAGGGTATAGAGTGTAAAGTGTAGCGTATAGAGTGTATGGTATAGAGTGTAGGGTATAGAGTGTAGGGTATAGAGTGTAGAGTGTAGGGTATAGAGTGTATGGTATAGAGTGTAGGGTTTAGAGTGTAGAGTGTAGGGTATAGAGTGTAGGGTATAGAGTGCAGAGTGTAGGGTATAGAGTCTATGGTATAGAGTGTAGGGTATAGAGTGTAGAGTGTAGGGTATGGAGTGTAGGGTATAGAGTGTAGGGTATAGAGTGTAGAGTGTAGGGTATAGAGTGTAGGGTATAGAGTGTAGGGTATAGAGTGTAGAGTGTAGGGATTCGAGTGTAGGGTATAGAATGTAGTGTGTAGGGTATAGAGTGTAGAGTATAGAGTGTAGGGTATAGAGTGTAGGGTCTAGAGGGTAGGGTATAGAGTGTATGGAATAGAGTGTAGAGTGTAGAATTTAGGGTATAAAGTGTAGGGTATAGAATGTAGGGTATAGAGTGTAGGGCATAGAGTGTAGAGTGTAGGGTATAGAGTGTAGGGTATAGAGTGTAGAGTGTAGGGTATAGAGTGTAGGGTATAGAGTGTCAGGTATAGAGTGTAGAGTGTAGGGTATAGAGTGTATGGTATAGAGTGTAGGGTGTAGAGTGTATGGTTTAGAGTGTAGGGTATAGAGTGTCAGGTATAGAGTGTAGAGTGTAGGGTATAGAGTGTATGGTATAGAGTGTAGGGTATAGAGTGTAGGGTGTAGAGTGTATGGTATAGAGTGTAGGGTATAGAGTGTAGAGTGTAGGGTATAGAGTGCAGAGTATAGAGTGTAGAATATAGAGTGTAGAGTGTAGGGTATAGAGTGTATGTTATAGAGTGTAGGGTATAGAGTGTAGAGTGTAGGGTTTAGAGTGTAGAGTGTAGGGTATAGAGTGTAGGGTATAGAGTGTAGGGTATAGAGTGAAGGGTATAGAGTGTAGGGTATAGAGTGTAGGGTATAGAGTATAGAGTGTAGAGTATAGAGTGTAGGGTTTAGAGTGTAGGGTTTAGAGTGTAGAGTGTAGGGTATAGAGTGTAGGGTATAGAGTGCAGAGTGTAGGGTATAGAGTGTATGGTATAGAGTGTAGGGTATAGAGTGTAGAGTGTAGGGTATAGAGTGTAAGGTATAGAGTGTAGGGTATAGAGTGTAGAGTGTAGGGTATAGAGTGTAGGGTATAGAGTGTAGGGTATAGAGTGTAGAGTGTAGGGATTCGAGTGTAGGGTATAGAATGTAGTGTGTAGGGTATAGAGTGTAGAGTATAGAGTGTAGGGTATAGAGTGTAGGGTTTAGAGTGTAGGGTCTAGAGGGTAGGGTATAGAGTGTATGGAATAGAGTGTAGAGTGTAGAATTTAGGGTATAAAGTGTAGGGTATAGAGTGTAGGGCATAGAGTGTAGAGTGTAGGGTATAGAGTGTAGGGTATAGAGTATAGAGTGTAGGGTATAGAGTGTAGGGTATAGAGTGTAGAGTGTATGGATTCGAGTGTAGGGTATAGAGTGTTGGGTATAGAGTGTAGAGTATAGAGAGTAGGGTATAGAGTGTAGGGTATAGAGTGTAGAGTGTAGGGTATAGAGTGTAGGGTATAGAGTGTAGGGTATAGAGTGTATGGAATAGAGTTTAGAGTGTAGGTTATAAAGTGTAGGGTATAGAGTGTAGGGTATAGAGTGTATGGTATAGAGTGTAGGGTATAAAGTGTAGAGTGTAGGGATTCGAGTGTAGGGTATAGAATGTAGTGTGTAGGGTATAGAGTGTAGAGTATAGAGTGTAGGGTATAGAGTGTAGGGTCTAGAGGGTAGGGTATAGAGTGTATGGAATAGAGTGTAGAGTGTAGAATTTAGGGTATAAAGTGTAGGGTATAGAATGTAGGGTATAGAGTGTAGGGCATAGAGTGTAGAGTGTAGGGTATAGAGTGTAGGGTATAGAGTGTAGAGTGTAGGGTATAGAGTGTAGGGTATAGAGTGTCAGGTATAGAGTGTAGAGTGTAGGGTATAGAGTGTATGGTATAGAGTGTAGGGTGTAGAGTGTATGGTTTAGAGTGTAGGGTATAGAGTGTCAGGTATAGAGTGTAGAGTGTAGGGTATAGAGTGTATGGTATAGAGTGTAGGGTATAGAGTGTAGGGTGTAGAGTGTATGGTATAGAGTGTAGGGTATAGAGTGTAGAGTGTAGGGTATAGAGTGCAGAGTATAGAGTGTAGAATATAGAGTGTAGAGTGTAGGGTATAGAGTGTATGTTATAGAGTGTAGGGTATAGAGTGTAGAGTGTAGGGTTTAGAGTGTAGAGTGTAGGGTATAGAGTGTAGGGTATAGAGTGTAGGGTATAGAGTGAAGGGTATAGAGTGTAGGGTATAGAGTGTAGGGTATAGAGTATAGAGTGTAGAGTATAGAGTGTAGGGTTTAGAGTGTAGGGTTTAGAGTGTAGAGTGTAGGGTATAGAGTGTAGGGTATAGAGTGCAGAGTGTAGGGTATAGAGTGTATGGTATAGAGTGTAGGGTATAGAGTGTAGAGTGTAGGGTATAGAGTGTAAGGTATAGAGTGTAGGGTATAGAGTGTAGAGTGTAGGGTATAGAGTGTAGGGTATAGAGTGTAGGGTATAGAGTGTAGAGTGTAGGGATTCGAGTGTAGGGTATAGAATGTAGTGTGTAGGGTATAGAGTGTAGAGTATAGAGTGTAGGGTATAGAGTGTAGGGTTTAGAGTGTAGGGTCTAGAGGGTAGGGTATAGAGTGTATGGAATAGAGTGTAGAGTGTAGAATTTAGGGTATAAAGTGTAGGGTATAGAGTGTAGGGCATAGAGTGTAGAGTGTAGGGTATAGAGTGTAGGGTATAGAGTATAGAGTGTAGGGTATAGAGTGTAGGGTATAGAGTGTAGAGTGTATGGATTCGAGTGTAGGGTATAGAGTGTTGGGTATAGAGTGTAGAGTATAGAGAGTAGGGTATAGAGTGTAGGGTATAGAGTGTAGAGTGTAGGGTATAGAGTGTAGGGTATAGAGTGTAGGGTATAGAGTGTATGGAATAGAGTTTAGAGTGTAGGTTATAAAGTGTAGGGTATAGAGTGTAGGGTATAGAGTGTATGGTATAGAGTGTAGGGTATAAAGTGTAGAGTGTAGGGTATAGAGTGTAGGGTGTAGGGTATAGAGTGTAGGGTATAGAGTTTATGTTATAGAGTGTAGGGTATAGAGTGTAGATTGTAGGGTATAGAGTGTAGGGTATAGAGTGTAGGGTATAGAGTGTATGGTATAGATTGTAGGGTATAGAGTGTAGAGTATAGAGTGTAGGGTATAGAGTGTAGAGTGTAGGGTATAGAGTGTAGAGTGTAGGGGATAGAGTGTAGGGTATAGAGTGTAGGGTATAGAGTGTAGGGATTCGAGTGTAGGGTATAGAGTGTAGTGTGTAGGGTATAGAGTGTAGGGTACAGAGTATAGAGTGTAGGGTATAGAGGGTAGGGTATATAGTGTATGGAATAGAGTGTAGAGTGTAGGGTTTAGAGTGTAAGGTAGAGAGTGTAGGGTGTAGAGTGTAGGGTATAGAGTGTAGGGTATAGAGTGTAGGGTATAGAATGTAGGGTATAGAGTGTATGGTATAGAGTGTAAGGTATAGAGTGTAGGGTATAGAGTGTAGAGTGTAGGGTATAGAGTGTAGGGTATAGAGTGTAGGGTATAGAGTGTAGGATATACAGTGTAGAGTGTAGGGTATAGAGTGTACAGTATAGAGTGTAGGGTATAGAGTGTCAGGTATAGAGTGTAGAGTGTAGGGTATAGAGTGTAGGGTGTAGAGTGTAGGGTATAGAGTGTAGGGTGTAGAGTGTAGGGTATAGAGTGTAGGGTATAGAGTGTAGGGTATAGAGTGTAGGGTATAGAGTGTATGGTATAGAGTGTAGGGTATAGAGTGTAGGGTATAGAGTGTAGAGTGTAGGGTATAGAGTGTATGGTATAGAGTGTAGGGTATAGAGTGTAGGGTATAGAGTGTATGGTATAGAGTGTAGGGTATAAAGTGTAGAGTGTAGGGTATAGAGTGTAGGGTATACAGTGTAGGGTATAGAGTGTAGGGTATAGAGTGTAGGGTATAGAGTGTAGGGTATAGAGTGTAGAGTGTAGGGTATAGAGTGTATGGTATAGAGTGTAGGGTATAGAGTGTATGGTATAGAGTGTAGGGTATAAAGTGTAGAGTGTAGGGTATAGAGTGTAGGGTATAGAGTGTAGGGTATGGAGTGTCAGGTATAGAGTGTAGAGTGTAGGGTATAGAGTGTATGGTATAGAGTGTAGGGTGTAGAGTGTAGGGTATAGAGTGTAGGGTATAGAGTGTAGGGTATAGAGTGTAGGGTATAGAGTATAGAGTGTAGGGTATAGAGTGTAGGGTATAGAGTGTATGGTATAGAGTGTAGGGTATAAAGTGTAGAGTGTAGGGTATAGAGTGTAGAGTGTATGGATTCGAGTGTAGGGTATAGAGTGTTGGGTATAGAGTGTAGAGTATAGAGAGTAGGGTATAGAGTGTAGGGTATAGAGTGTAGAGTATAGAGTGTAGGGTATAGAGTGTAGGGTATAGAGTGTAGAGTGTATGGATTCGAGTGTAGGGTATAGAGTGTTGGGTATAGAGTGTAGAGTATAGAGAGTAGGGTATAGAGTGTAGGGTATAGAGTGTAGAGTGTAGGGTATAGAGTGTAGGGTATAGAGTGTAGGGTATAGAGTGTATGGAATAGAGTTTAGAGTGTAGGTTATAAAGTGTAGGGTATAGAGTGTAGGGTATAGAGTGTATGGTATAGAGTGTAAGGTATAAAGTGTAGAGTGTAGGGTATAGAGTGTAGGGTGTAGGGTATAGAGTGTAGGGTATAGAGTTTATGTTATAGAGTGTAGGGTATAGAGTGTAGATTGTAGGGTATAGAGTGTAGGGTATAGAGTGTAGGGTATAGAGTGTATGGTATAGATTGTAGGGTATAGAGTGTAGAGTATAGAGTGTAGGGTATAGAGTGTAGAGTGTAGGGTATAGAGTGTAGAGTGTAGGGGATAGAGTGTAGGGTATAGAGTGTAGGGTATAGAGTGTAGGGATTCGAGTGTAGGGTATAGAGTGTAGTGTGTAGGGTATAGAGTGTAGGGTACAGAGTATAGAGTGTAGGGTATAGAGGGTAGGGTATATAGTGTATGGAATAGAGTGTAGAGTGTAGGGTTTAGAGTGTAAGGTAGAGAGTGTAGGGTGTAGAGTGTAGGGTATAGAGTGTAGGGTATAGAGTGTAGGGTATAGAATAAAGGGTATAGAGTGTATGGTATAGAGTGTAAGGTATAGAGTGTAGGGTATAGAGTGTAGAGTGTAGGGTATAGAGTGTAGGGTATAGAGTGTAGGGTATAGAGTGTAGGATATACAGTGTAGAGTGTAGGGTATAGAGTGTACAGTATAGAGTGTAGGGTATAGAGTGTCAGGTATAGAGTGTAGAGTGTAGGGTATAGAGTGTAGGGTGTAGAGTGTAGGGTATAGAGTGTAGGGTGTAGAGTGTAGGGTATAGAGTGTAGGGTATAGAGTGTAGGGTATAGAGTGTAGGGTATAGAGTGTATGGTATAGAGTGTAGGGTATAGAGTGTAGGGTATAGAGTGTAGAGTGTAGGGTATAGAGTGTATGGTATAGAGTGTAGGGTATAGAGTGTAGGGTATAGAGTGTATGGTATAGAGTGTAGGGTATAAAGTGTAGAGTGTAGGGTATAGAGTGTAGGGTATACAGTGTAGGGTATAGAGTGTAGGGTATAGAGTGTAGGGTATAGAGTGTAGGGTATAGAGTGTAGAGTGTAGGGTATAGAGTGTATGGTATAGAGTGTAGGGTATAGAGTGTATGGTATAGAGTGTAGGGTATAAAGTGTAGAGTGTAGGGTATAGAGTGTAGGGTATAGAGTGTAGGGTATGGAGTGTCAGGTATAGAGTGTAGAGTGTAGGGTATAGAGTGTATGGTATAGAGTGTAGGGTGTAGAGTGTAGGGTATAGAGTGTAGGGTATAGAGTGTAGGGTATAGAGTGTAGGGTGTAGAGTGTATGGTATAGAGTGTAGAGTGTAGGGTATAGAGTGTATGGTATAGAGTGTAGGGTATAGAGTGTAGGGTATAGAGTGTAGGGTATAGAGTGTAGAGTGTAGGGTATAGAGTGTAGGGTATAGAGTGTCAGGTATAGAGTGTAGAGTGTAGGGTATAGAGTGTATGGTATAGAGTGTAGGGTGTAGAGTGTATGGTTTAGAGTGTAGGGTATAGAGCGTAGAGTGTAGGGTATAGAGTGTAGGGTGTAGAGTGTATGTTATAGAGTGTAGGGTATAGAGTGTAGAGTGTAGGGTATAGAGTGTAGAGTGTAGGGTATAGAGTGTAGGATATAGAGTGTAGGGTATAGAGTGAAGGGTATAGAGTGTAGGGTATAGAGTGTAGGATATAGAGTATAGAGTGTGGAGTATAGAGTGTAGGGTATAGAGTGTAGGGTATAGAGTGTAGAGTGTAGGGTATAGCGTGTAGGGTATAGAGTGTAGAGTGTAGGGTATAGAGTGTATGGTATAGAGTGTAGGGTATAGAGTGTAGAGTGTAGGTTATAGAGTGTAGGTTATAGAGTGTAGGGTATAGATTGTAGAGTGTAGGGTTTAGAGTGTAGAGTGTAGGGTATAGAGTGTAGGGTATAGAGTGTAGGGTATAGAGTGTAGGGTATAGAGTGTAGAGTGTAGGGTATAGAGTGTAGTGTATAGAGTGTAGGGTATAGAGTATAGAGTGTAGGGTATAGAGTGTAGGGTATAGAGTGTATGGTATAGAGTGTAGGGTATAAAGTGTAGAGTGTAGGGTATAGAGTGTAGAGTGTATGGATTCGAGTGTAGGGTATAGAGTGTTGGGTATAGAGTGTAGAGTATAGAGAGTAGGGTATAGAGTGTAGGGTATAGAGTGTAGAGTATAGAGTGTAGGGTATAGAGTGTAGGGTATAGAGTGTAGAGTGTATGGATTCGAGTGTAGGGTATAGAGTGTTGGGTATAGAGTGTAGAGTATAGAGAGTAGGGTATAGAGTGTAGGGTATAGAGTGTAGAGTGTAGGGTATAGAGTGTAGGGTATAGAGTGTAGGGTATAGAGTGTATGGAATAGAGTTTAGAGTGTAGGTTATAAAGTGTAGGGTATAGAGTGTAGGGTATAGAGTGTATGGTATAGAGTGTAAGGTATAAAGTGTAGAGTGTAGGGTATAGAGTGTAGGGTGTAGGGTATAGAGTGTAGGGTATAGAGTTTATGTTATAGAGTGTAGGGTATAGAGTGTAGATTGTAGGGTATAGAGTGTAGGGTATAGAGTGTAGGGTATAGAGTGTATGGTATAGATTGTAGGGTATAGAGTGTAGAGTATAGAGTGTAGGGTATAGAGTGTAGAGTGTAGGGTATAGAGTGTAGAGTGTAGGGGATAGAGTGTAGGGTATAGAGTGTAGGGTATAGAGTGTAGGGATTCGAGTGTAGGGTATAGAGTGTAGTGTGTAGGGTATAGAGTGTAGGGTACAGAGTATAGAGTGTAGGGTATAGAGGGTAGGGTATATAGTGTATGGAATAGAGTGTAGAGTGTAGGGTTTAGAGTGTAAGGTAGAGAGTGTAGGGTGTAGAGTGTAGGGTATAGAGTGTAGGGTATAGAGTGTAGGGTATAGAATGTAGGGTATAGAGTGTATGGTATAGAGTGTAAGGTATAGAGTGTAGGGTATAGAGTGTAGAGTGTAGGGTATAGAGTGTAGGGTATAGAGTGTAGGGTATAGAGTGTAGGATATACAGTGTAGAGTGTAGGGTATAGAGTGTACAGTATAGAGTGTAGGGTATAGAGTGTCAGGTATAGAGTGTAGAGTGTAGGGTATAGAGTGTAGGGTGTAGAGTGTAGGGTATAGAGTGTAGGGTGTAGAGTGTAGGGTATAGAGTGTAGGGTATAGAGTGTAGGGTATAGAGTGTAGGGTATAGAGTGTATGGTATAGAGTGTAGGGTATAGAGTGTAGGGTATAGAGTGTAGAGTGTAGGGTATAGAGTGTATGGTATAGAGTGTAGGGTATAGAGTGTAGGGTATAGAGTGTATGGTATAGAGTGTAGGGTATAAAGTGTAGAGTGTAGGGTATAGAGTGTAGGGTATACAGTGTAGGGTATAGAGTGTAGGGTATAGAGTGTAGGGTATAGAGTGTAGGGTATAGAGTGTAGAGTGTAGGGTATAGAGTGTATGGTATAGAGTGTAGGGTATAGAGTGTATGGTATAGAGTGTAGGGTATAAAGTGTAGAGTGTAGGGTATAGAGTGTAGGGTATAGAGTGTAGGGTATGGAGTGTCAGGTATAGAGTGTAGAGTGTAGGGTATAGAGTGTATGGTATAGAGTGTAGGGTGTAGAGTGTAGGGTATAGAGTGTAGGGTATAGAGTGTAGGGTATAGAGTGTAGGGTGTAGAGTGTATGGTATAGAGTGTAGAGTGTAGGGTATAGAGTGTATGGTATAGAGTGTAGGGTATAGAGTGTAGGGTATAGAGTGTAGGGTATAGAGTGTAGAGTGTAGGGTATAGAGTGTAGGGTATAGAGTGTCAGGTATAGAGTGTAGAGTGTAGGGTATAGAGTGTATGGTATAGAGTGTAGGGTGTAGAGTGTATGGTTTAGAGTGTAGGGTATAGAGCGTAGAGTGTAGGGTATAGAGTGTAGGGTGTAGAGTGTATGTTATAGAGTGTAGGGTATAGAGTGTAGAGTGTAGGGTATAGAGTGTAGAGTGTAGGGTATAGAGTGTAGGATATAGAGTGTAGGGTATAGAGTGAAGGGTATAGAGTGTAGGGTATAGAGTGTAGGATATAGAGTATAGAGTGTGGAGTATAGAGTGTAGGGTATAGAGTGTAGGGTTTAGAGTGTAGAGTGTAGGGTATAGCGTGTAGGGTATAGAGTGTAGAGTGTAGGGTATAGAGTGTATGGTATAGAGTGTAGGGTATAGAGTGTAGAGTGTAGGTTATAGAGTGTAGGTTATAGAGTGTAGGGTATAGATTGTAGAGTGTAGGGTTTAGAGTGTAGAGTGTAGGGTATAGAGTGTAGGGTATAGAGTGTAGGGTATAGAGTGTAGGGTATAGAGTGTAGAGTGTAGGGTATAGAGTGTAGTGTATAGAGTGTAGGGTATAGAGTATAGAGTGTAGGGTATAGAGTGTAGGGTATAGAGTGTATGGTATAGAGTGTAGGGTATAAAGTGTAGAGTGTAGGGTATAGAGTGTAGAGTGTAGGGGATAGAGTGTAGGGTATAGAGTGTAGGGTATAGAGTGTAGGGTATACAGTGTAGAGATTCGAGTGTAGGGTATAGAATGTAGTGTGTAGGGTATAGAGTGTAGAGTATAGAGTGTAGGGTATAGAGTGTAGGGTCTAGAGGGTAGGGTATAGACTGTATGGAATAGAGTTTAGAGTGTAGAGTGTAGGGTATAAAGTGTAGGGTATAGAGTGTAGGGTATAGAGTGTAGGGTATAGAGTGTAGGGTATAGAGTGTAGAGTGTAGGGTATAGAGTGTAGGGTATAGAGTATAGAGTGTAGGGTATAGAGTGTAGGGTATAAAGTGTAGAGTGTATGGATTTGAGTGTAGGTTATAGAGTGTAGGGTATAGAGTGTAGAGTATAGAGTATAGAGAGTAGGGTATAGAGTGTAGGGTATAGAGTGTAAGGTATAGAGTGTAGAGTGTAGGGTATAGAGTGTAGGGTATAGAGTGTAGGGTATAGAGTGTATGGTATAGAGTGTAGGGTATAAAGTGTAGAGTGTAGGGTATAGAGTGTAGGGTGTAGGGTATAGAGTGTAGGGTATAGAGTGTAGGGTATAGAGTTTATGTTATAGAGTGTAGGGTATAGAGTGTAGATTGTAGGGTATAGAGTGTAGGGTATAGTGTAGGGTATAGAGTGTATGGTATAGATTGTAGGGTATAGAGTGTAGAGTACAGAGTGTAGAGTATAGAGTGTAGAGTGTAGGGTATAGAGTGTAGAGTGTAGGGGATAGAGTGTAGGGTATAGAGTGTAGGGCATAGAGTGTAGGGTATAGAGTGTAGAGATTCGAGTGTAAGGTATAGAGTGTAGTGTGTAGGATATAGAGTGTAGGGTATATAGTATAGAGTGTAGGGTATAGAGTGTAGGGTATAGAGGGTAGGGTATAGAGTGTATGGAATAGAGTGTAGAGTGTAGGGTTTAGAGTGTAAGGTAGAGAGTGTAGGGTGTAGAGTGTAGGGTATAGAGTGTAGGGTATAGAGTGTAGGGTATAGAGTGCAGGGTATAGAGTGTATGGTATAGAGTGTAAGGTATAGAGTGTAGGGTATAGAGTGTAGAGTGTAGGGTATAGAGTGTATGGTATAGAGTGTAGGGTATAGAGTGTAGGGTATAGAGTGTAGGGTATAGAGTGTAGGGTATACAGTGTAGAGTGTAGGGTATAGAGTGTAGGGTATAGAGTGTCAGGTATATAGTGTAGAGTGTAGGGTATAGAGTGTAGGGTGTAGAGTGTAGGGTATAGAGTGTAGGGTGTAGAGTGTAGGGTATAGAGTGTAGGGTATAGAGTGTAGGGTATAGAGTGTAGGGTATAGAGTGTATGGTATAGAGTGTAGGGTATAGAGTGTAGGGTATAGAGTGTAGAGTGTAGGGTATAGAGTGTAGAGTGTAGGGTATAGAGTGTAGGGTATAGAGTGTAGGGTATAGAGTGTAGAGTGTAGGGTATAGAGTGTAGTGTATAGAGTGTAGGGTATAGAGTGTAGAGTGTAGGGATTCGAGTGTAGGGTATAGAATGTAGTGTGTAGGGTATAGAGTGTAGAGTATAGAGTGTAGGGTATAGAGTGTAGGGTCTAGAGGGTAGGGTATAGAGTGTATGGAATAGAGTGTAGAGTGTAGAGTGTAGGGTATAAAGTGTAGGGTATAGAGTGTAGGGTATAGAGTGTAGGGTATAGAGTGTAGGGTATAGAGTGTAAAGTGTAGGGTATAGAGTGTAGATTGTAGGGTATAGAGTGTAGGGAATGGAGTGTAGGGTATAGTGTGTAGAGTGTAGGGTATAGAGTGTAGGGTATAGAGTGTAGGGTATAGATTGTAGGGTATAGAGTGTAGAGTGTACGGTATAGAGTGTAGGGTATAGAGTGTATGTTATAGAGTGTAGAGTGTAGGGTATAGAGTGTATAGTATAGGGTATAGAGTGTAGGGTATAGCGTGTAGGGTGTAGGGTATAGAGTGTAGGGTATAGAGTGTAGGGTATAGAGTTTAGGGTATAGAGTGTAGATTGTAGGGTGTAGAGTGTAGAGTGTAGGGTGTAGAGTGTAGAGTGTAGGGTATAGAGTGTAAGGTAGAGAGTGTAAGGTATAGAGTGTATGTTATAGAGTGTAGGGTATAGAGTGTAGAGTGTAGGGTATAGAGTGTAGGGTATAGAGTGTAGGGTATAGAGTGTATGGTATAGAGTGTAGGGTTTAGAGTGTAGAGTGTAGGGTATAGAGTGTAGGGTATAGAGTGTAGGGTATAGAGTGTACGGTAAAGAGTGTACTGTATAGAGTGTAGAGTGTAGGGTATAGAGTGTAGGGTATAGAGTGTAGAGTGTAGGGTTTAGAGTGTAAGGTAGAGAGTGTAGGGTGTAGGGTATAGAGTGTAGGGTATAGAGTGTAGGGTATAGAGTGTATGGTATAGAGTGTAGGGTATAGAGTGTAGGGTATAGAGTGTAGAGTGTAGGGTATAGAGTGTATGGTATAGAGTGTAGGGTATAGAGTGTATGGTATAGAGTGTAGGGTATAGAGTGTAGGGTATAGAGTGTAGAGTGTAGGGTATAGAGTGTATGGTATAGAGTGTAGGGTTTAGAGTGTAGAGTGTAGGGTATAGAATGTAGGGTATAGAGTGCAGAGTGTAGGGTATAGAGTCTATGGTATAGAGTGTAGGGTATAGAGTGTAGAGTGTAGGGTATAGAGTGTAGGGTATAGAGTGTAGGGTATAGAGTGTAGAGTGTAGGGTATAGAGTGTAGGGTATAGAGTGTAGGGTATAGAGTGTAGAGTGTAGGGATTCGAGTGTAGGGTATAGAATGTAGTGTGTAGGGTATAGAGTGTAGAGTATAGAGTGTAGGGTATAGAGTGTAGGGTCTAGAGGGTAGGGTATAGAGTGTATGGAATAGAGTGTAGAGTGTAGAATTTAGGGTATAAAGTGTAGGGTATAGAGGGTAGGGTATAGAGTGTAGGGCATAGAGTGTAGAGTGTAGGGTATAGAGTGTAGGGTATAGAGTATAGAGTGTAGGGTATAGAGTGTAGGGTATAGAGTGTCAGGTATAGAGTGTAGAGTGTAGGGTATAGAGTGTATGGTATAGAGTGTAGGGTGTAGAGTGTATGGTTTAGAGTGTAGGGTATAGAGCGTAGAGTGTAGGGTATAGAGTGTAGGGTGTAGAGTGTATGGTATAGAGTGTAGGGTATAGAGTGTAGAGTGTAGGGTATAGAGTGTAGAGAATAGAGTGTAGAATATAGAGTGTAGAGTGTAGGGTATAGAGTGTATGGTATAGAGTGTAGGGTATAGAGTGTATGGTACAGAGTGTAGGGTATAAAGTGTAGAGTGTAGGGTATAGAGTGTAGGGTATAGAGTGTAGGGTATGGAGTGTCAGGTATAGAGTGTAGAGTGTAGGGTATAGAGTGTATGGTATAGAGTGTAGGGTGTAGAGTGTAGGGTATAGAGTGTAGGGTATAGAGTGTAGGGTATAGAGTGTAGGGTGTAGAGTGTATGGTATAGAGTGTAGAGTGTAGGGTATAGAGTGTATGGTATAGAGTGTAGGGTATAGAGTGTAGGGTATAGAGTGTAGGGTATAGAGTGTAGAGTGTAGGGTATAGAGTGTAGGGTATAGAGTGTCAGGTATAGAGTGTAGAGTGTAGGGTATAGAGTGTATGGTATAGAGTGTAGGGTGTAGAGTGTATGGTTTAGAGTGTAGGGTATAGAGCGTAGAGTGTAGGGTATAGAGTGTAGGGTGTAGAGTGTATGTTATAGAGTGTAGGGTATAGAGTGTAGAGTGTAGGGTATAGAGTGTAGAGTGTAGGGTATAGAGTGTAGGATATAGAGTGTAGGGTATAGAGTGAAGGGTATAGAGTGTAGGGTATAGAGTGTAGGATATAGAGTATAGAGTGTGGAGTATAGAGTGTAGGGTATAGAGTGTAGGGTTTAGAGTGTAGAGTGTAGGGTATAGCGTGTAGGGTATAGAGTGTAGAGTGTAGGGTATAGAGTGTATGGTATAGAGTGTAGGGTATAGAGTGTAGAGTGTAGGGTATAGAGTGTAGGTTATAGAGTGTAGGGTATAGATTGTAGAGTGTAGGGTTTAGAGTGTAGAGTGTAGGGTATAGAGTGTAGGGTATAGAGTGTAGGGTATAGAGTGTAGGGTATAGAGTGTAGAGTGTAGGGTATAGAGTGTAGTGTATAGAGTGTAGGGTATAGAGTATAGAGTGTAGGGTATAGAGTGTAGGGTATAGAGTGTAGGGTATAGAGTGTATGGTATAGAGTGTAGGGTATAAAGTGTAGAGTGTAGGGTATAGAGTGTAGAGTGTAGGGGATAGAGTGTAGGGTATAGAGTGTAGGGTATAGAGTGTAGGGTATACAGTGTAGAGATTCGAGTGTAGGGTATAGAATGTAGTGTGTAGGGTATAGAGTGTAGAGTATAGAGTGTAGGGTATAGAGTGTAGGGTCTAGAGGGTAGGGTATAGAGTGTATGGAATAGAGTTTAGAGTGTAGAGTGTAGGGTATAAAGTGTAGGGTATAGAGTGTAGGGTATAGAGTGTAGGGTATAGAGTGTAGGGTATAGAGTGTAGAGTGTAGGGTATAGAGTGTAGGGTATAGAGTATAGAGTGTAGGGTATAGAGTGTAGGGTATAAAGTGTAGAGTGTATGGATTTGAGTGTAGGTTATAGAGTGTAGGGTATAGAGTGTAGAGTATAGAGTATAGAGAGTAGGGTATAGAGTGTAGGGTATAGAGTGTAAGGTATAGAGTGTAGAGTGTAGGGTATAGAGTGTAGGGTATAGAGTGTAGGGTATAGAGTGTATGGTATAGAGTGTAGGGTATAAAGTGTAGAGTGTAGGGTATAGAGTGTAGGGTGTAGGGTATAGAGTGTAGGGTATAGAGTGTAGGGTATAGAGTTTATGTTATAGAGTGTAGGGTATAGAGTGTAGATTGTAGGGTATAGAGTGTAGGGTATAGTGTAGGGTATAGAGTGTATGGTATAGATTGTAGGGTATAGAGTGTAGAGTATAGAGTGTAGAGTATAGAGTGTAGAGTGTAGGGTATAGAGTGTAGAGTGTAGGGGATAGAGTGTAGGGTATAGAGTGTAGGGTATAGAGTGTAGGGTATAGAGTGTAGAGATTCGAGTGTAAGGTATAGAGTGTAGTGTGTAGGATATAGAGTGTAGGGTATATAGTATAGAGTGTAGGGTATAGAGTGTAGGGTATAGAGGGTAGGGTATAGAGTGTATGGAATAGAGTGTAGAGTGTAGGGTTTAGAGTGTAAGGTAGAGAGTGTAGGGTGTAGAGTGTAGGGTATAGAGTGTAGGGTATAGAGTGTAGGGTATAGAGTGCAGGGTATAGAGTGTATGGTATAGAGTGTAAGGTATAGAGTGTAGGGTATAGAGTGTAGAGTGTAGGGTATAGAGTGTATGGTATAGAGTGTAGGGTATAGAGTGTAGGGTATAGAGTGTAGGGTATAGAGTGTAGGGTATACAGTGTAGAGTGTAGGGTATAGAGTGTAGGGTATAGAGTGTCAGGTATAGAGTGTAGAGTGTAGGGTATAGAGTGTAGGGTGTAGAGTGTAGGGTATAGAGTGTAGGGTGTAGAGTGTAGGGTATAGAGTGTAGGGTATAGAGTGTATGGTATAGTGTAGGGTATAGAGTGTATGGTATAGAGTGTAGGGTATAGAGTGTAGGGTATAGAGTGTAGAGTGTAGGGTATAGAGTGTAGAGTGTAGGGTATAGAGTGTAGGGTATAGAGTGTAGGGTATAGAGTGTAGAGTGTAGGGTATAGAGTGTAGTGTATAGAGTGTAGGGTATAGAGTGTAGAGTGTAGGGATTCAAGTGTAGGGTATAGAATGTAGTGTGTAGGGTATAGAGTGTAGAGTATAGAGTGTAGGGTATAGAGTGTAGGGTCTAGAGGGTAGGGTATAGAGTGTATGGAATAGAGTGTAGAGTGTAGAGTGTAGGGTATAAAGTGTAGGGTATAGAGTGTAGGGTATAGAGTGTAGGGTATAGAGTGTAGGGTATAGAGTGTAGAGAGTAGGGTATAGAGTGTAGATAGTAGGGTATAGAGTGTAGGGAATGGAGTGTAGGGTATAGTGTGTAGAGTGTAGGGTATAGAGTGTAGGGTATAGAGTGTAGGGTATAGATTGTAGGGTATAGAGTGTAGAGTGTACGGTATAGAGTGTAGGGTATAGAGTGTATGTTATAGAGTGTAGAGTGTAGGGTATAGAGTGTATAGTGTAGGGTATAGAGTGTAGGGTATAGCGTGTAGGGTGTAGGGTATAGAGTGTAGGGTATAGAGTGTAGGGTATAGAGTTTAGGGTATAGAGTGTAGATTGTAGGGTGTAGAGTGTAGAGTGTAGGGTGTAGAGTGTAGAGTGTAGGGTATAGAGTGTAAGGTAGAGAGTGTAAGGTATAGAGTGTATGTTATAGAGTGTAGGGTATAGAGTGTAGAGTGTAGGGTATAGAGTGTAGGGTATAGAGTGTAGGGTATAGAGTGTATGGTATAGAGTGTAGGGTTTAGAGTGTAGAGTGTAGGGTATAGAGTGTAGGGTATAGAGTGTAGGGTATAGAGTGTACGGTAAAGAGTGTACTGTATAGAGTGTAGAGTGTAGGGTATAGAGTGTAGGGTATAGAGTGTAGAGTGTAGGGTTTAGAGTGTAAGGTAGAGAGTGTAGGGTGTAGGGTATAGAGTGTAGGGTATAGAGTGTAGGGTATAGAGTGTATGGTATAGAGTGTAGGGTATAGAGTGTAGGGTATAGAGTGTAGAGTGTAGGGTATAGAGTGTATGGTATAGAGTGTAGGGTATAGAGTGTAAAGTGTAGGGTATAGAGTGTATGGTATAGAGTGTAGGGTATAGAGTGTAGGGTATAGAGTGTAGAGTGTAGGGTATAGAGTGTATGGTATAGAGTGTAGGGTTTAGAGTGTAGAGTGTAGGGTATAGAATGTAGGGTATAGAGTGCAGAGTGTAGGGTATAGAGTCTATGGTATAGAGTGTAGGGTATAGAGTGTAGAGTGTAGGGTATAGAGTGTAGGGTATAGAGTGTAGGGTATAGAGTGTAGAGTGTAGGGTATAGAGTGTAGGGTATAGAGTGTAGGGTATAGAGTGTAGAGTGTAGGGATTCGAGTGTAGGGTATAGAATGTAGTGTGTAGGGTATAGAGTGTAGAGTATAGAGTGTAGGGTATAGAGTGTAGGGTCTAGAGGGTAGGGTATAGAGTGTATGGAATAGAGTGTAGAGTGTAGAATTTAGGGTATAAAGTGTAGGGTATAGAGTGTAGGGCATAGAGTGTAGAGTGTAGGGTATAGAGTGTAGGGTATAGAGTATAGAGTGTAGGGTATAGAGTGTAGGGTATAGAGTGTCAGGTATAGAGTGTAGAGTGTAGGGTATAGAGTGTATGGTATAGAGTGTAGGGTGTAGAGTGTATGGTTTAGAGTGTAGGGTATAGAGCGTAGAGTGTAGGGTATAGAGTGTAGGGTGTAGAGTGTATGGTATAGAGTGTAGGGTATAGAGTGTAGAGTGTAGGGTATAGAGTGTAGAGTATAGAGTGTAGAATATAGAGTGTAGAGTGTAGGGTATAGAGTGTATGTTATAGAGTGTAGGGTATAGAGTGTAGAGTGTAGGGTATAGAGTGTAGAGTGTAGGGTATAGAGTGTAGGGTATAGATTGTAGGGTATAGAGTGAAGGGTATAGAGTGTAGGGTATAGAGTGTAGGGTATAGAGTATAGAGTGTAGAGTATAGAGTGTAGGGTTTAGAGTGTAGGGTTTAGAGTGTAGAGTGTAGGGTATAGAGTGTAGGGTATAGAGTGCAGAGTGTAGGGTATAGAGTGTATGGTATAGAGTGTAGGGTATAGAGTGTAGAGTGTAGGGTATAGAGTGTAGAGTGTAGGGTATAGAGTGTAGGGTATAGGGTATAGAGTGTAGGGTATAGAGTGTAGGGTATAGAGTGTATAGTGTAGGGATTCGAGTGTAGGGTATAGAATGTAGTGTGTAGGGTATAGAGTGTAGAGTATAGAGTGTAGGGTATAGAGTGTAGGGTCTAGAGGGTAGGGTATAGAGTGTATGGAATAGAGTGTAGAGTGTAGAATTTAGGGTATAAAGTGTAGGGTATAGAGTGTAGGGCATAGAGTGTAGAGTGTAGGGTATAGAGTGTAGGGTATAGAGTATAGAGTGTAGGGTATAGAGTGTAGGGTATAGAGTGTAGAGTGTATGGATTCGAGTGTAGGGTATAGAGTGTTGGGTATAGAGTGTAGAGTATAGAGAGTAGGGTATAGAGTGTAGGGTATAGAGTGTAGAGTGTAGGGTATAGAGTGTAGGGTATAGAGTGTATGGAATAGAGTTTAGAGTGTAGGTTATAAAGTGTAGGGTATAGAGTGTAGGGTATAGAGTGTATGGTATAGAGTGTAGGGTATAAAGTGTAGAGTGTAGGGTATAGAGTGTAGGGTGTAGGGTATAGAGTGTAGGGTATAGAGTTTATGTTATAGAGTGTAGGGTATAGAGTGTAGATTGTAGGGTATAGAGTGTAGGGTATAGAGTGTAGGGTATAGAGTGTATGGTATAGATTGTAGGGTATAGAGTGTAGAGTATAGAGTGTAGGGTATAGAGTGTAGAGTGTAGGCTATAGAGTGTAGAGTGTAGGGGATAGAGTGTAGGGTATAGAGTGTAGGGTATAGAGTGTAGGGATTCGAGTGTAGGGTATAGAGTGTAGTGTCTAGGGTATAGAGTGTAGGGTACAGAGTATAGAGTGTAGGGTATAGAGGGTAGGGTATAGAGTGTATGGAATAGAGTGTAGAGTGTAGGGTTTAGAGTGTAAGGTAGAGAGTGTAGGGTGTAGAGTGTAGGGTAGAGTGTAGGGTATAGAGTGTAGGGTATAGAATGTAGGGTATAGAGTGTATGGTATAGAGTGTAAGGTATAGAGTGTAGGGTATAGAGTGTAGAGTGTAGGGTATAGAGTGTAGGGTATAGAGTGTAGGGTATAGAGTGTAGGGTATAGAGTGTAGGATATACAGTGTAGAGTGTAGGGTATAGAGTGTACAGTATAGAGTGTAGGGTATAGAGTGTCAGGTATAGAGTGTAGAGTGTAGGGTATAGAGTGTAGGGTGTAGAGTGTAGGGTATAGAGTGTAGGGTGTAGAGTGTAGGGTATAGAGTGTAGGGTATAGAGTGTAGGGTATAGAGTGTAGGGTATAGAGTGTATGGTATAGAGTGTAGGGTATAGAGTGTAGGGTATAGAGTGTAGAGTGTAGGATATAGAGTGTATGGTATAGAGTGTAGGGTATAGAGTGTAGGGTATAGAGTGTATGGTATAGAGTGTAGGGTATAAAGTGTAGAGTGTAGGGTATAGAGTGTAGGGTATACAGTGTAGGGTATAGAGTGTA
Organism: Ranitomeya imitator; assembly: GCF_032444005.1. Taxonomy (NCBI): domain Eukaryota; kingdom Metazoa; phylum Chordata; class Amphibia; order Anura; family Dendrobatidae; genus Ranitomeya; species Ranitomeya imitator. Next base: position 60,766,495 of record NC_091291.1, read on the forward strand.
GGGTATAGAGTGTATGGTATAGAGTGTAGGGTATAGAGTGTAGGGTATAGAGTGTAGAGTGTAGGGTATAGAGTGTATGGTATAGAGTGTAGGGTATAGAGTGTATGGTATAGAGTGTAGGGTATAAAGTGTAGAGTGTAGGGTATAGAGTGTAGGGTATAGAGTGTAGGGTATGGAGTGTCAGGTATAGAGTGTAGAGTGTAGGGTATAGAGTGTATGGTATAGAGTGTAGGGTGTAGAGTGTAGGGTATAGAGTGTAGGGTATAGAGTGTAGGGTATAGAGTGTAGGGTGTAGAGTGTATGGTATAGAGTGTAGAGTGTAGGGTATAGAGTGTATGGTATAGAGTGTAGGGTATAGAGTGTAGGGTATAGAGTGTAGGGTATAGAGTGTAGAGTGTAGGGTATAGAGTGTAGAGTATAGAGTGTAGAATATAGAGTGTAGAGTGTAGGGTATAGAGTGTATGTTATAGAGTGTAGGGTATAGAGTGTAGAGTGTAGGGTATAGAGTGTAGAGTGTAGGGTATAGAGTGTAGGGTATAGAGTGTAGGGTATAGAGTGAAGGGTATAGAGTGTAGGGTATAGAGTGTAGGGTATAGAGTATAGAGTGTAGAGTATAGAGTGTAGGGTTTAGAGTGTAGGGTTTAGAGTGTAGAGTGTAGGGTATAGAGTGTAGGGTATAGAGTGCAGAGTGTAGGGTATAGAGTGTATGGTATAGAGTGTAGGGTATAGAGTGTAGAGTGTAGGGTATAGAGTGTAGGGTATAGAGTGTAGGGTATAGAGTGTAGAGTGTAGGGTATAGAGTGTAGGGTATAGAGTGTAGGGTATAGAGTGTAGAGTGTAGGGATTCGAGTGTAGGGTATAGAATGTAGTTTGTAGGGTATAGAGTGTAGAGTATAGAGTGTAGGGTATAGAGTGTAGGGTCTAGAGGGTAGGGTATAGAGTGTATGGAATAGAATGTAGAGTGTAGAATTTAGGGTATAAAGTGTAGGGTATAGAGTGTAGGGCATAGAGTGTAGAGTGTAGGGTATAGAGTGTAGGGTATAGAGTATAGAGTGTAGGGTATAGAGTGTAGGGTATAGAGTGTAGAGTGTATGGATTCGAGTGTAGGGTATAGAGTGTTGGGTATAGAGTGTAGAGTATAGAGAGTAGGGTATAGAGTGTAGGGTATAGAGTGTAGAGTGTAGGGCATAGATTGTAGGGTATAGAGTGTAGGGTATAGAGTGTATGGAATAGAGTTTAGAGTGTAGGTTATAAAGTGTAGGGTATAGAGTGTAGGGTATAGAGTGTATGGTATAGAGTGTAGGGTATAAAGTGTAGAGTGTAGGGTATAGAGTGTAGGGTGTAGGGTATAGAGTGTAGGGTATAGAGTTTATGTTATAGAGTGTAGGGTATAGAGTGTAGATTGTAGGGTATAGAGTGTAGGGAATAGAGTGTAGGGTATAGAGTGTATGGTATAGATTGTAGGGTATAGAGTGTAGAGTATAGAGTGTAGGGTATAGAGTGTAGAGTGTAGGCTATAGAGTGTAGAGTGTAGGGTATAGAGTGTAGGGTATAGAGTGTAGGGTATAGAGTGTAGGGATTCGAGTGTAGGGTATAGAGTGTAGTGTGTAGGGTATAGAGTGTAGGGTACAGAGTATAGAGTGTAGGGTATAGAGGGTAGGGTATAGAGTGTATGGAATAGAGTGTAGAGTGTAGGGTTTAGAGTGTAAGGTAGAGAGTGTAGGGTGTAGAGTGTAGGGTATAGAGTGTAGGGTATAGAGTGTAGGGTATAGAATGTAGGGTATAGAGTGTATGGTATAGAGTGCAAGGTATAGAGTGTAGGGTATAGAGTGTAGAGTGTAGGGTATAGAGTGTAGGGTATAGAGTGTAGGGTATAGAGTGTAGGATATACAGTGTAGAGTGTAGGGTATAGAGTGTACAGTATAGAGTGTAGGGTATAGAGTGTCAGGTATAGAGTGTAGAGTGTAGGGTATAGAGTGTAGGGTGTAGAGTGTAGGGTATAGAATGTAGGGTGTAGAGTGTAGGGTATAGAGTGTAGGGTATAGAGTGTAGGGTATAGAGTGTAGGGTATAGAGTGTATGGTATAGAGTGTAGGGTATAGTGTGTAGGGTATAGAGTGTAGAGTGTAGGGTATAGAGTGTATGGTATAGAGTGTAGGGTATAGAGTGTAGGGTATAGAGTGTATGGTATAGAGTGTAGGGTATAAAGTGTAGAGTGTAGGGTATAGAGTGTAGGGTATACAGTGTAGGGTATAGAGTGTAGGGTATAGAGTGTATGGTATAGAGTGTAGGGTATAGAGTGTAGGGTATAGAGTGTAGAGTGTAGGGTATAGAGTGTATGGTATAGAGTGTAGGGTATAGAGTGTATGGTATAGAGTGTAGGGTATAAAGTGTAGAGTGTAGGGTATAGAGTGTAGGGTATAGAGTGTAGGGTATGGAGTGTCAGGTATAGAGTGTAGAGTGTAGGGTATAGAGTGTAGGGTATAGAGTGTAGGGTGTAGAGTGTATGGTATAGAGTGTAGAGTGTAGGGTATAGAGTGTATGGTATAGAGTGTAGGGTAAAGAGTGTAGGGTATAGAGTGTAGGGTATAGAGTGTAGAGTGTAGGGTATAGAGTGTAGGGTATAGAGTGTCAGGTATAGAGTGTAGAGTGTAGGGTATAGAGTGTATGGTATAGAGTGTAGGGTGTAGAGTGTATGGTTTAGAGTGTAGGGTATAGAGCGTAGAGTGTAGGGTATAGAGTGTAGGGTGTAGAGTGTATGGTATAGAGTGTAGGGTATAGAGTGTAGAGTGTAGGGTATAGAGTGTATGTTATAGAGTGTAGGGTATAGAGTGTAGAGTGTAGGGTATAGAGTGTAGAGTGTAGGGTATAGAGTGTAGGGTATAGAGTGTAGGGTATAGAGTGAAGGGTATAGAGTGTAGGGTATAGAGTGTAGGGTATAGAGTATAGAGTGTAGAGTATAGAGTGTAGGGTATAGAGTGCAGGGTTTAGAGTGTAGAGTGTAGGGTATAGCGTGTAGGGTATAGAGTGTAGAGTGTAGGGTATAGAGTGTATGGTATAGAGTGTAGGGTATAGAGTGTAGAGTGTAGGGTATAGAGTGTAGGTTATAGAGTGTAGGGTATAGAGTGTAGAGTGTAGGGTTTAGAGTGTAGAGTGTAGGGTATAGAGTGTAGGGTATAGAGTGTAGGGTATAGAGTGTAGGGTATAGAGTGTAGAGTGTAGGGTATAGAGTGTAGTGTATAGAGTGTAGGGTATAGAGTATAGAGTGTAGGGTATAGAGTGTAGGGTATAGAGTGTAGGGTATAGAGTGTATGGTATAGAGTGTAGGGTATAAAGTGTAGAGTGTAGGGTATAGAGTGTAGAGTGTAGGGGATAGAGTGTAGGGTATAGAGTGTAGGGTATAGAGTGTAGGGTATACAGTGTAGAGATTCGAGTGTAGGGTATAGAATGTAGTGTGTAGGGTATAGAGTGTAGAGTATAGAGTGTAGGGTATAGAGTGTAGGGTCTAGAGGGTAGGGTATAGAGTGTATGGAATAGAGTTTAGAGTGTAGAGTGTAGGGTATAAAGTGTAGGGTATAGAGTGTAGGGTATAGAGTGTAGGGTATAGAGTGTAGGGTATAGAGTGTAGAGTGTAGGGTATAGAGTGTAGGGTATAGAGTATAGAGTGTAGGGTATAGAGTGTAGGGTATAGAGTGTAGAGTGTATGGATTTGAGTGTAGGGTATAGAGTGTAGGGTATAGAGTGTAGAGTATAGAGTATAGAGAGTAGGGTATAGAATGTAGGGTATAGAGTGTAGGGTATAGATTGTAGAGTGTAGGGTATAGAGTGTAGGGTATAGAGTGTAGGGTATAGAGTGTATGGTATAGAGTGTAGGGTATAAAGTGTAGAGTGTAGGGTATAGAGTGTAGGGTGTAGGGTATAGAGTGTAGGGTATAGAGTGTAGGGTATAGAGTTTATGTTATAGAGTGTAGGGTATAGAGTGTAGATTGTAGGGTATAGAGTGTAGGGTATAGTGTAGGGTATAGAGTGTATGGTATAGATTGTAGGGTATAGAGTGTAGAGTATAGAGTGTAGAGTATAGAGTGTAGAGTGTAGGGTATAGAGTGTAGAGTGTAGGGGATAGAGTGTAGGGTATAGAGTGTAGGGTATAGAGTGTAGGGTATAGAGTGTAGAGATTCGAGTGTAAGGTATAGAGTGTAGTGTGTAGGATATAGAGTGTAGGGTATAGAGTATAGAGTGTAGGGTATAGAGTGTAGGGTATAGAGGGTAGGGTATAGAGTGTATGGAATAGAGTGTAGAGTGTAGAGTGTAGGGTTTAGGGTGTAAGGTAGAGAGTGTAGGGTGTAGAGTGTAGGGTATAGAGTGTAGGGTATAGAGTGTAGGGTATAGAGTGTAGGGTATAGAGTGTATGGTATAGAGTGTAAGGTATAGAGTGTATGGTATAGAGTGTAGAGTGTAGGGTATAGAGTGTATGGTATAGAGTGTAGGGTATAGAGTGTAGGGTATAGAGTGTAGGGTATAGAGTGTAGGGTATACAGTGTAGAGTGTAGGGTATAGAGTGTAGGGTATAGAGTGTCAGGTATAGAGTGTAGAGTGTAGGGTATAGAGTGTAGGGTGTAGAGTGTAGGGTATAGAGTGTAGGGTGTAGAGTGTAGGGTATAGAGTGTAGGGTATAGAGTGTAGGGTATAGAGTGTAGGGTATAGAGTGTATGGTATAGAGTGTAGGGTATAGAGTGTAGGGTATAGAGTGTAGAGTGTAGGGTATAGAGTGTAGAGTGTAGGGTATAGAGTGTAGGGTATAGAGTGTAGGGTATAGAGTGTAGAGTGTAGGGTATAGAGTGTAGTGTATAGAGTGTAGGGTATAGAGTGTAGAGTGTAGGGATTCGAGTGTAGGGTATAGAATGTAGTGTGTAGGGTATAGAGTGTAGAGTATAGAGTGTAGGGTATAGAGTGTAGGGTCTAGAGGGTAGGGTATAGAGTGTATGGAATAGAGTGTAGAGTGTAGAGTGTAGGGTATAAAGTGTAGGGTATAGAGTGTAGGGTATAGAGTGTAGGGTATAGAGTGTAGGGTATAGAGTGTAGAGTGTAGGGTATAGAGTGTAGGGTATAGAGTGTAAGGTATAGAGTGTATGTTATAGAGTGTAGGGTATAGAGTGTAGAGTGTAGGGTATAGAGTGTAGGGTATAGAGTGTATGGTATAGAGTGTAGGGTATAGAGTGTAGAGTGTAGGGTATAGAGTGTAGGGTATAGAGTGTATGGTATAGAGTGTAGGGTATAGAGTGTGGAGTGTAGGGTATAGAGTGTAGGGTATAGAGTGTAGGGTATAGAGTGTATGGTATAGAGTGTAGGGTATAGAGTGTAGAGTGTAGGTTATAGAGTGTAGAGTGTAGGGTATAGAGTGTAGGGTATAAAGTGTAGGGTATAGAGTGTAGGGTATAGAGTGTAGATTGTAGGGATTTGAGTGTAGGGTATAGAGTGTAGAGTGTAAGGTATAGAGTGTAGGGTATAGAGTATAGAGTGTAGCGTATAGAGTGTAGGGTGTAGAGTGTAGGGTATAGACTGTAGAGTGTAGGGTATAGAGTGTAGGGTATAGAGTGTAGGGTATAGAGTGTATGGAATAGAGTGTAGAGTGTAGGGTATAAAGTGTAGGGTATAGAGTGTATGGTATAGAGTGTAGGGTATAGAGTGTAGGGTATAGAGTGTAGAGTATAGAGTGTAGGGTATAGAGTGTAGAGTGTAGGGTATAGAGTGTAGGGTGTAGGGTATAGAGTGTAGGGTATAGAGTGTAGGGTATAGAGTTTAGGGTATAGAGTGTAGATTGTAGGGTGTAGAGTGTAGAGTGTAGGGTGTAGAGTGTAGAGTGTAGGGTATAGAGTGTAAGGTAGAGAGTGTAAGGTATAGAGTGTATGTTATAGAGTGTAGGGTATAGAGTGTAGAGTGTAGGGTATAGAGTGTAGGGTATAGAGTGTAGGGTATAGAGTGTATGGTATAGAGTGTAGGGTTTAGAGTGTAGAGTGTAGGGTATAGAGTGTAGGGTATAGAGTGTAGGGTATAGAGTGTACGGTAAAGAGTGTACTGTATAGAGTGTAGAGTGTAGGGTATAGAGTGTAGGGTATAGAGTGTAGAGTGTAGGGTTTAGAGTGTAAGGTAGAGAGTGTAGAGTGTAGGGTATAGAGTGTAGGGTATAGAGTGTAGGGTATAGAGTGTAGGGTATAGAGTGTAGGGTATAGAGTGTAGGGTATAGAGTGTAGAGTGTAGGGTATAGAGTGTATGGTATAGAGTGTAGGGTATAGAGTGTAAAGTGTAGGGTATAGAGTGTATGGTATAGAGTGTAGGGTATAGAGTGTAGGGTATAGAGTGTAGGGTATAGAGTGTATGGTATAGAGTGTAGGGTTTAGAGTGTAGAGTGTAGGGTATAGAGTGTAGGGTATAGAGTGCAGAGTGTAGGGTATAGAGTCTATGGTATAGAGTGTAGGGTATAGAGTGTAGAGTGTAGGGTATAGAGTTTATGTTATAGAGTGTAGGGTATAGAGTGTAGATTGTAGGGTATAGAGTGTAGGGTATAGAGTGTAGGGTATAGAGTGTATGGTATAGATTGTAGGGTATAGAGTGTAGAGTATAGAGTGTAGGGTATAGAGTGTAGAGTGTAGGGTATAGAGTGTAGAGTGTAGGGGATAGAGTGTAGGGTATAGAGTGTAGGGTATAGAGTGTAGGGATTCGAGTGTAGGGTATAGAGTGTAGTGTGTAGGGTATAGAGTGTAGGGTACAGAGTATAGAGTGTAGGGTATAGAGGGTAGGGTATAGAGTGTATGGAATAGAGTGTAGAGTGTAGGGTTTAGAGTGTAAGGTAGAGAGTGTAGGGTGTAGAGTGTAGGGTATAGAGTGTAGGGTATAGAGTGTAGGGTATAGAATGTAGGGTATAGAGTGTATGGTATAGAGTGTAAGGTATAGAGTGTAGGGTATAGAGTGTAGAGTGTAGGGTATAGAGTGTAGGGTATAGAGTGTAGGGTATAGAGTGTAGGGTATAGAATGTAGGATATACAGTGTAGAGTGTAGGGTATAGAGTGTACAGTATAGAGTGTAGGGTATAGAGTGTCAGGTATAGAGTGTAGAGTGTAGGGTATAGAGTGTAGGGTGTAGAGTGTAGGGTATAGAGTGTAGGGTGTAGAGTGTAGGGTATAGAGTGTAGGGTATAGAGTGTAGGGTATAGAGTGTATGGTATAGAGTGTAGGGTATAGAGTGTAGGGTATAGAGTGTAGAGTGTTGGGTATAGAGTGTATGGTATAGAGTGTAGGGTATAGAATGTAGGGTATAGAGTGTATGGTATAGAGTGTAGGGTATAAAGTGTAGAGTGTAGGGTATAGAGTGTAGGGTATAGAGTGTAGGGTATAGAGTGTAGGGTATAGAGTGTATGGTATAGAGTGTAAGGTATAGAGTGTATGGTATAGAGTGTAGAGTGTAGGGTATAGAGTGTATGGTATAGAGTGTAGGGTATAGAGTGTAGGGTATAGAGTGTAGGGTATAGAGTGTAGGGTATACAGTGTAGAGTGTAGGGTATAGAGTGTAGGGTATAGAGTGTCAGGTATAGAGTGTAGAGTGTAGGGTATAGAGTGTAGGGTGTAGAGTGTAGGGTATAGAGTGTAGGGTGTAGAGTGTAGGGTATAGAGTGTAGGGTATAGAGTGTAGGGTATAGAGTGTAGGGTATAGAGTGTATGGTATAGAGTGTAGGGTATAGAGTGTAGGGTATAGAGTGTAGAGTGTAGGGTATAGAGTGTAGAGTGTAGGGTATAGAGTGTAGGGTATAGAGTGTAGGGTATAGAGTGTAGAGTGTAGGGTATAGAGTGTAGTGTATAGAGTGTAGGGTATAGAGTGTAGAGTGTAGGGATTCGAGTGTAGGGTATAGAATGTAGTGTGTAGGGTATAGAGTGTAGAGTATAGAGTGTAGGGTATAGAGTGTAGGGTCTAGAGGGTAGGGTATAGAGTGTATGGAATAGAGTGTAGAGTGTAGAGTGTAGGGTATAAAGTGTAGGGTATAGAGTGTAGGGTATAGAGTGTAGGGTATAGAGTGTAGGGTATAGAGTGTAGAGTGTAGGGTATAGAGTGTAGGGTATAGAGTGTAAGGTATAGAGTGTATGTTATAGAGTGTAGGGTATAGAGTGTAGAGTGTAGGGTATAGAGTGTAGGGTATAGAGTGTATGGTATAGAGTGTAGGGTATAGAGTGTAGAGTGTAGGGTATAGAGTGTAGGGTATAGAGTGTATGGTATAGAGTGTAGGGTATAGAGTGTGGAGTGTAGGGTATAGAGTGTAGGGTATAGAGTGTAGGGTATAGAGTGTATGGTATAGAGTGTAGGGTATAGAGTGTAGAGTGTAGGTTATAGAGTGTAGAGTGTAGGGTATAGAGTGTAGGGTATAAAGTGTAGGGTATAGAGTGTAGGGTATAGAGTGTAGATTGTAGGGATTTGAGTGTAGGGTATAGAGTGTAGAGTGTAAGGTATAGAGTGTAGGGTATAGAGTATAGAGTGTAGCGTATAGAGTGTAGGGTGTAGAGTGTAGGGTATAGACTGTAGAGTGTAGGGTATAGAGTGTAGGGTATAGAGTGTAGGGTATAGAGTGTATGGAATAGAGTGTAGAGTGTAGGGTATAAAGTGTAGGGTATAGAGTGTATGGTATAGAGTGTAGGGTATAGAGTGTAGGGTATAGAGTGTAGAGTATAGAGTGTAGGGTATAGAGTGTAGAGTGTAGGGTATAGAGTGTAGGGTGTAGGGTATAGAGTGTAGGGTATAGAGTGTAGGGTATAGAGTTTAGGGTATAGAGTGTAGATTGTAGGGTGTAGAGTGTAGAGTGTAGGGTGTAGAGTGTAGAGTGTAGGGTATAGAGTGTAAGGTAGAGAGTGTAAGGTATAGAGTGTATGTTATAGAGTGTAGGGTATAGAGTGTAGAGTGTAGGGTATAGAGTGTAGGGTATAGAGTGTAGGGTATAGAGTGTATGGTATAGAGTGTAGGGTTTAGAGTGTAGAGTGTAGGGTATAGAGTGTAGGGTATAGAGTGTAGGGTATAGAGTGTACGGTAAAGAGTGTACTGTATAGAGTGTAGAGTGTAGGGTATAGAGTGTAGGGTATAGAGTGTAGAGTGTAGGGTTTAGAGTGTAAGGTAGAGAGTGTAGAGTGTAGGGTATAGAGTGTAGGGTATAGAGTGTAGGGTATAGAGTGTAGGGTATAGAGTGTAGGGTATAGAGTGTAGGGTATAGAGTGTAGAGTGTAGGGTATAGAGTGTATGGTATAGAGTGTAGGGTATAGAGTGTAAAGTGTAGGGTATAGAGTGTATGGTATAGAGTGTAGGGTATAGAGTGTAGGGTATAGAGTGTAGGGTATAGAGTGTATGGTATAGAGTGTAGGGTTTAGAGTGTAGAGTGTAGGGTATAGAGTGTAGGGTATAGAGTGCAGAGTGTAGAGTATAGAGTCTATGGTATAGAGTGTAGGGTATAGAGTGTAGAGTGTAGGGTATAGAGTTTATGTTATAGAGTGTAGGGTATAGAGTGTAGATTGTAGGGTATAGAGTGTAGGGTATAGAGTGTAGGGTATAGAGTGTATGGTATAGATTGTAGGGTATAGAGTGTAGAGTATAGAGTGTAGGGTATAGAGTGTAGAGTGTAGGGTATAGAGTGTAGAGTGTAGGGGATAGAGTGTAGGGTATAGAGTGTAGGGTATAGAGTGTAGGGATTCGAGTGTAGGGTATAGAGTGTAGTGTGTAGGGTATAGAGTGTAGGGTACAGAGTATAGAGTGTAGGGTATAGAGGGTAGGGTATAGAGTGTATGGAATAGAGTGTAGAGTGTAGGGTTTAGAGTGTAAGGTAGAGAGTGTAGGGTGTAGAGTGTAGGGTATAGAGTGTAGGGTATAGAGTGTAGGGTATAGAATGTAGGGTATAGAGTGTATGGTATAGAGTGTAAGGTATAGAGTGTAGGGTATAGAGTGTAGAGTGTAGGGTATAGAGTGTAGGGTATAGAGTGTAGGGTATAGAGTGTAGGGTATAGAATGTAGGATATACAGTGTAGAGTGTAGGGTATAGAGTGTACAGTATAGAGTGTAGGGTATAGAGTGTCAGGTATAGAGTGTAGAGTGTAGGGTATAGAGTGTAGGGTGTAGAGTGTAGGGTATAGAGTGTAGGGTGTAGAGTGTAGGGTATAGAGTGTAGGGTATAGAGTGTAGGGTATAGAGTGTATGGTATAGAGTGTAGGGTATAGAGTGTAGGGTATAGAGTGTAGAGTGTAGGGTATAGAGTGTATGGTATAGAGTGTAGGGTATAGAATGTAGGGTATAGAGTGTATGGTATAGAGTGTAGGGTATAAAGTGTAGAGTGTAGGGTATAGAGTGTAGGGTATACAGTGTAGGGTATAGAGTGTAGGGTATAGAGTGTATGGTATAGAGTGTAGGGTATAGAGTGTAGGGTATAGAGTGTAGAGTGTAGGGTATAGAGTGTATGGTATAGAGTGTAGGGTATAGAGTGTATGGTATAGAGTGTAGGGTATAAAGTGTAGAGTGTAGGGTATAGAGTGTAGGGTATAGAGTGTAGGGTATGGAGTGTCAGGTATAGAGTGTAGATTGTAGGGTATAGAGTGTATGGTATAGAGTGTAGGGTGTAGAGTGTAGGGTATAGAGTGTAGGGTATAGAGTGTAGGGTATAGAGTGTAGGGTGTAGAGTGTATGGTATAGAGTGTAGAGTGTAGGGTATAGAGTGTATGGTATAGAGTGTAGGGTATAGAGTGTAGGGTATAGAGTGTAGGGTATAGAGTGTAGAGTGTAGGGTATAGAGTGTAGGGTATAGAGTGTCAGGTATAGAGTGTAGAGTGTAGGGTATAGAGTGTATGGTATAGAGTGTAGGGTGTAGAGTGTATGGTTTAGAGTGTAGGGTATAGAGCGTAGAGTGTAGGGTATAGAGTGTAGGGTATAGAGTGTAGAGTGTAGGGTATAGAGTGTATGTTATAGAGTGTAGGGTATAGAGTGTAGAGTGTAGGGTATAGAGTGTAGAGTGTAGGGTATAGAGTGTAGGGTATAGAGTGTAGGGTATAGAGTGAAGGGTATAGAGTGTAGGGTATAGAGTGTAGGGTATAGAGTTTAGAGTGTAGAGTATAGAGTGTAGGGTATAGAGTGTAGGGTTTAGAGTGTAGAGTGTAGGGTATAGCGTGTAGGGTATAGAGTGTAGAGTGTAGGGTATAGAGTGTATGGTATAGAGTGTAGGGTATAGAGTGTAGAGTGTAGGGTATAGAGTGTAGGTTATAGAGTGTAGGGTATAGAGTTTAGAGTGTAGGGTTTAGAGTGTAGAGTGTAGGGTATAGAGTGTAGGGTATAGAGTGTAGGGTATAGAGTGTAGGGTATAGAGTGTAGAGTGTAGGGTATAGAGTGTAGTGTATAGAGTGTAGGGTATAGAGTATAGAGTGTAGGGTATAGAGTGTAGGGTATAGAGTGTAGGGTATAGAGTGTATGGTATAGAGTGTAGGGTATAAAGTGTAGAGTGTAGGGTATAGAGTGTAGAGTGTAGGGGATAGAGTGTAGGGTATAGAGTGTAGGGTATAGAGTGTAGGGTATACAGTGTAGAGATTCGAGTGTAGGGTATAGAATGTAGTGTGTAGGGTATAGAGTGTAGAGTATAGAGTGTAGGGTATAGAGTGTAGGGTCTAGAGGGTAGGGTATAGAGTGTATGGAATAGAGTTTAGAGTGTAGAGTGTAGGGTATAAAGTGTAGGGTATAGAGTGTAGGGTATAGAGTGTAGGGTATAGAGTGTAGGGTATAGAGTGTAGAGTGTAGGGTATAGAGTGTAGGGTATAGAGTATAGAGTGTAGGGTATAGAGAGTAGGGTATAGAGTGTAGGGTATAGAGTGTATGGTATAGAGTGTAGGGTATAGAGTGTAGAGTGTATGGATTTGAGTGTAGGGTATAGAGTGTAGGGTATAGAGTGTAGAGTATAGAGTATAGAGAGTAGGGTATAGCGTGTAGGGTATAGAGTGTAGGGTATAGAGTGTAGAGTGTAGGGTATAGAGTGTAGGGTATAGAGTGTAGGGTATAGAGTGTATGGTATAGAGTGTAGGGTATAAAGTGTAGAGTGTAGGGTATAGAGTGTAGGGTGTAGGGTATAGAGTGTAGGGTATAGAGTGTAGGGTATAGAGTTTATGTTATAGAGTGTAGGGTATAGAGTGTAGATTGTAGGGTATAGAGTGTAGGGTATAGTGTAGGGTATAGAGTGTATGGTATAGATTGTAGGGTATAGAGTGTAGAGTATAGAGTGTAGAGTATAGAGTGTAGAGTGTAGGGTATAGAGTGTAGAGTGTAGGGGATAGAGTGTAGGGTATAGAGTGTAGGGTATAGAGTGTAGGGTATAGAGTGTAGAGATTCGAGTGTAAGGTATAGAGTGTAGTGTGTAGGATATAGAGTGTAGGGTATAGAGTTTAGAGTGTAGGGTATAGAGTGTAGGGTATAGAGGGTAGGGTATAGAGTGTATGGAATAGAGTGTAGAGTGTAGAGTGTAGGGTATAGAGTGTAGGGTATAGAGTGTAGGGTATAGAGTGTATGGTATAGAGTGTAGGGTATAAAGTGTAGAGTGTAGGGTATAGAGTGTAGGGTATAGAGTGTAGGGTATAGAGTGTAGGGTATAGAGTTTATGTTATAGAGTGTAGGGTATAGAGTGTAGATTGTAGGGTATAGAGTGTAGGGTATAGAGTGTAGGGTATAGAGTGTATGGTATAGAGTGTAGGGTATAAAGTGTAGAGTGTAGGGTATAGAGTGTAGGGTATAGAGTGTAGGGTATAGAGTGTAGAGTGTAGGGTATAGAGTGTAGGGTATAGAGTGTAGGGTATAGAGTGTATGGTATAGAGTGTAGGGTATAAAGTGTAGAGTGTAGGGTATAGAGTGTAGGGTATAGAGTGTAGGGTATAGAGTGTAGGGTATAGAGTTTATGTTATAGAGTGTAGGGTATAGAGTGTAGATTGTAGGGTATAGAGTGTAGGGTATAGAGTGTAGGGTATAGAGTGTATGGTATAGATTGTAGGGTATAGAGTGTAGAGTATAGAGTGTAGGGTATAGAGTGTAGAGTGTAGGGTATAGAGTGTAGAGTGTAGGGGATAGAGTGTAGATTATAGACTGTAGGGTATAGAGTGTAGGGTATAGAGTGTAGGGATTCGAGTGTAGGGTATAGAGTGTAGTGTGTAGGATATAGAGTGTAGGGTATAGAGTATAGAGTGTATGGTATAGAGTGTAGGGTATAGAGGGTAGGGTATAGAGTGTATGGAATAGAGTGTAGAGTGTAGGGTTTAGAGTGTAAGGTAGAGAGTGTAGGGTGTAGAGTGTAGGGTATAGAGTGTAGGGTATAGAGTGTATGGTATAGAGTGTAGGGTATAGAGTGTAGAGTGTAGGGTATAGAGTGTTTGGTATAGAGTGTAGGGTATAGAGTGTAGGGTATAGAGTGTAGGGTATAGAGTGTAGGGTATAGAGTGTATGGTATAGGGTGTAGGGTATAGAGTGTAGGGTATAGAGTGTAGAGTGTAGGGTATAGAGTGTTTGGTATAGAGTGTAGGGTATAGAGTGTAGGGTATAGAGTGTATGGTATAGAGTGTAGGGTATAAAGTGTAGAGTGTAGGGTATAGAGTGTAGGGTATAGAGTGTAGGGTATGGAGTGTCAGGTATAGAGTGTAGAGTGTAGGGTATAGAGTGTATGGTATAGAGTGTAGGGTGTAGAGTGTATGGTTTAGAGTGTAGGGTATAGAGTGTAGGGTACAGTTTCACCTGTCTTTCACTAGGGGGACTTGTCAGGGAGTCACAAAAACATTGAACTTTAGGAAGGCAAAGTTTGAACAGCTTAGAGATGCCCTTAATCTGGTAGACTGGGACAATATCCTCAGAAATTAGAATACAGATAATAAATGGGAAATGTTTAAGAACATCCTAAATAGGCAGTGTAAGCGGTTTATACCTTGTGGGAATAAAAGGACTAGAAATAGGAAAAACCCAATGTGGCTAAACAAAGAAGTAAGACAGGCAATTAACAGTAAAAAGAAAGCATTTGCACTACTAAAGCAGGATGGCACCATTGAAGCTCTAAAAAACTATAGGGAGAAAAATACTTTATCTAAAAAACTAATTAAAGCTGCCAAAAAGGAAACAGAGAAGCACATTGCTAAGGAGAGTAAAACTAATCCCAAACTGTTCTTCAACTATATCAATAGTAAAAGAATAAAAACTGAAAATGTAGGCCCCTTAAAAAATAGTGAGGAAAGAATGGTTGTAGATGACGAGGAAAAAGCTAACATATTAAACACCTTCTTCTCCACGGTATTCACGGTGGAAAATGAAATGCTAGGTGAAATCCCAAGAAACAATGAAAACCCTATATTAAGAGTCACCAATCTAACCCAAGAAGAGGTGCGAAACCGGCTAAATAAGATTAAAATAGATAAATCTCCGGGTCCGGATGGCATACACCCACGAGTACTAAGAGAACTAAGTAATGTAATAGATAAACCATTATTTCTTATTTTTAGTGACTCTATAGCGACAGGGTCTGTTCCGCAGGACTGGCGCATAGCAAATGTGGTGCCAATATTCAAAAAGGGCTCTAAAAGTGAACCTGGAAATTATAGGCCAGTAAGTCTAACCTCTATTGTTGGTAAAATATTTGAAGGGTTTCTGAGGGATGTCATTCTGGATTATCTCAATGAGAATAACTGTTTAACTCCATATCAGCATGGGTTTATGAGAAATCGCTCCTGTCAAACCAATCTAATCAGTTTTTATGAAGAGGTAAGCTATAGACTGGACCACGGTGAGTCATTGGACGTGGTATATCTCGATTTTTCCAAAGCGTTTGATACCGTGCCGCACAAGAGGTTGGTACACAAAATGAGAATGCTTGTTCTGGGGGAAAATGTGTGTAAATGGGTTAGTAACTGGCTTAGTGATAGAAAGCAGAGGGTGGTTATAAATGGTATAGTCTCTAACTGGGTCGCTGTGACCAGTGGGGTACCGCAGGGGTCAGTTTTGGGACCTGTTCTCTTCAACATATTCATTAATGATCTGGTAGAAGGTTTACACAGTAAAATATCGATATTTGCAGATGATACAAAACTATGTAAAGCAGTTAATACAAGAGAAGATAGTATTCTGCTACAGATGGATCTGGATAAGTTGGAAACTTGGGCTGAAAGGTGGCAGATGAGGTTTAACAATGATAAATGTAAGGTTATACACATGGGAAGAGGGAATCAATATCACCATTACACACTGAACGGGAAACCACTGGGTAAATCTGACAGGGAGAAGGACTTGGGGATCCTAGTTAATGATAAACTTACCTGGAGCAGCCAGTGCCAGGCAGCAGCTGCCAAGGCAAACAGGATCATGGGGTGCATTAAAAGAGGTCTGGATACACATGATGAGAGCATTATACTGCCTCTGTACAAATCCCTAGTTAGACCGCACATGGAGTACTGTGTCCAGTTTTGGGCACCGGTGCTCAGGAAGGATATAATGGAACTAGAGAGAGTACAAAGGAGGGCAACAAAATTAATAAAGGGGATGGGAGAACTACAATACCCAGATAGATTAGCGAAATTAGGATTATTTAGTCTAGAAAAAAGACGACTGAGGGGCGATCTAATAACCATGTATAAGTATATAAGGGGACAATACAAATATCTCGCTGAGGATCTATTTATACCAAGGAAGGTGACGGGCACAAGGGGGCATTCTTTGCGTCTGGAGGAGAGAAGGTTTTTCCACCAACATAGAAGAGGATTCTTTACTGTTAGGGCAGTGAGAATCTGGAATTGCTTGCCTGAGGAGGTGGTGATGGCGAACTCAGTCGAGGGGTTCAAGAGAGGCCTGGATGTCTTCCTGGAGCAGAACAATATTGTATCATACAATTATTAGGTTCTGTAGAAGGACGTAGATCTGGGGATTTATTATGATGGAATATAGGCTGAACTGGATGGACAAATGTCTTTTTTCGGCCTTACTAACTATGTTACTATGTTACTATGTTACAGAGTATATAGTGTAGGGTATAGAGTGTAGGGTATAGAGGGTAGGGTATAGAGTGTATGGAATAGAGTGTAGAGTGTAGAGTGTAGGGTTTAGAGTGTAAGGTAGAGAGTGTAGGGTGTAGAGTGTAGGGTATAGAGTGTAGGGTATAGAGTGTAGGGTATAGAGTGTAGGGTATAGAGTGTATGGTATAGAGTGTAAGGTATAGAGTGTAGGGTATAGAGTGTAGAGTGTAGGGTATAGAGTGTATGGTATAGAGTGTAGGGTATAGAGTGTAGGGTATAGAGTGTAGGGTATAGAGTGTAGGGTATACAGTGTAGAGTGTAGGGTATAGAGTGTTCAGTATAGAGTGTAGGGTATAGAGTGTCAGGTATAGAGTGTAGAGTGTAGGGTATAGAGTGTAGGGTGTAGGGTGTAGGGTATAGAGTGTAGGGTGTAGAGTGTAGGGTATAGAGTGTAGGGTATAGAGTGTAGGGTATAGAGTGTAGGGTATAGAGTGTAGGGTATAGAGTGTATGGTATAGAGTGTAGGGTATAGAGTGTAGGGTATAGAGTGTAGAGTGTAGGGTATAGAGTGTATGGTATAGAGTGTAGGGTATAGAGTGTAGGGTATAGAGTGTATGGTATAGAGTGTAGGGTATAAAGTGTAGAGTGTAGGGTATAGAGTGTAGGGTATGGAGTGTCAGGTATAGAGTGTAGAGTGTAGGGTATAGAGTGTATGGTATAGAGTGTAGGGTGTAGAGTGTAGGGTATAGAGTGTAGGGTATAGAGTGTAGAGTGTAGGGTATAGAGTGTATGGTATAGAGTGTAGGGTATAGAGTGTAGGGTATAGAGTGTATGGTATAGAGTGTAGGGTATAAAGTGTAGAGTGTAGGGTATAGAGTGTAGGGTATAGAGTGTAGGGTATGGAGTGTCAGGTATAGAGTGTAGAGTGTAGGATATAGAGTGTATGGTATAGAGTGTAGGGTGTAGAGTGTAGGGTATAGAGTGTAGGGTATAGAGTGTATGGTATAGAGTGTAGAGTGTAGGGTATAGAGTGTATGGTATAGAGTGTAGGGTATAGAGTGTAGGGTATAGAGTGTAGGGTATAGAGTGTAGAGTGTAGGGTATAGAGTGTAGGGTATAGAGTGTAAGGTATAGAGTGTAGAGTGTAGGGTATAGAGTGTATGGTATAGAGTGTAGGGTGTAGAGTGTATGGTTTAGAGTGTAGGGTATAGAGCGTAGAGTGTAGGGTATAGAGTGTAGGGTGTAGAGTTTATGGTATAGAGTGTAGGGTATAGAGTGTAGAGTGTAGGGTATAGAGTGTATGTTATAGAGTGTAGGGTATAGAGTGTAGAGTGTAGGGTATAGAGTGTAGGGTATAGAGTGTAGGGTATAGAGTGTATGGTATAGAGTGTAGGGTATAAAGTGTAGAGTGTAGGGTATAGAGTGTAGGGTATAGAGTGTAGGGTATGGAGTGTCAGGTATAGAGTGTAGAGTGTAGGATATAGAGTGTATGGTATAGAGTGTAGGGTGTAGAGTGTAGGGTATAGAGTGTAGGGTATAGAGTGTATGGTATAGAGTGTAGAGTGTAGGGTATAGAGTGTATGGTATAGAGTGTAGGGTATAGAGTGTAGGGTATAGAGTGTAGGGTATAGAGTGTAGAGTGTAGGGTATAGAGTGTAGGGTATAGAGTGTAAGGTATAGAGTGTAGAGTGTAGGGTATAGAGTGTATGGTATAGAGTGTAGGGTGTAGAGTGTATGGTTTAGAGTGTAGGGTATAGAGCGTAGAGTGTAGGGTATAGAGTGTAGGGTGTAGAGTTTATGGTATAGAGTGTAGGGTATAGAGTGTAGAGTGTAGGGTATAGAGTGTATGTTATAGAGTGTAGGGTATAGAGTGTAGAGTGTAGGGTATAGAGTGTAGGGTATAGAGTGTAGGGTATAGAGTGTAGGGTATAGAGTGTAGAGTATAGAGTGTAGAGTATAGAGTGTAGGGTATAGAGTGTAGGGTATAGAGTGTAGAGTGTAGGGTATAGAGTGTATGGTATAGAGTGTAGGGTATAGAGTGTAGAGTGTAGGGTATAGAGTGTATGGTATAGAGTGTAGAGTGTAGGGTATAGAGTGTAGAGTGTAGGGTATAGAGTGTAGGGTATAGAGTGTAGGGTATAGAGTGTAGGGTATAGAGTGTAGAGTGTAGGGTATAGAGTGTAGGGTATAGAGTGTAAGGTATAGAGTGTAGAGTGTAGGGATTCAAGTGTAGGGTATAGAATGTAGTGTGTAGGGTATAGAGTGTAGAGTATAGAGTGTAGGGTATAGAATGTAGGGTCTAGAGGGTAGGGTATAGAGTGTATGGAATAGAGTGTAGAGTGTAGAGTGTAGGGTATAGAGTGTAGGGTATAGAGTGTAGGGTATAGAGTGTAGAGTGTAGGGTATAGAGTGTAGGGTATAGAGTATAGAGTGTAGGGTATAGAGTGTAGGGTATAGAGTGTAGAGTGTATGGATTCGAGTGTAGGGTATAGAGTGTAGGGTATAGAGTGTAGAGTATAGAGTATAGAGAGTAGGGTATAGAGTGTAGGGTATAGAGTGTAGGGTATAGAGTGTAGAGTGTAGGGTATAGAGTGTAGGGTATAGAGTGTAGGGTATAGAGTGTATGGTATAGAGTGTAGGGTATAAAGTGTAGAGTGTAGGGTATAGAGTGTAGGGTATAGAGTGTAGGGTATAGATTGTAGGGTATAGAGTGTAGGGTATAGAGTGTAGGGTATAGAGTGTATGGTATAGATTGTAGGGTATAGAGTGTAGAGTATAGAGTGTAGGGTATAGAGTGTAGAGTGTAGGGTATAGAGTGTAGAGTGTAGGGGATAGAGTGTAGATTATAGACTGTAGGGTATAGAGTGTAGGGTATAGAGTGTAGGGATTCGAGTGTAGGGTATAGAGTGTAGTGTGTAGGATATAGAGTGTAGGGTATAGAGTATAGAGTGTATGGTATAGAGTGTAGGGTATAGAGGGTAGGGTATAGAGTGTATGGAATAGAGTGTAGAGTGTAGAGTGTAGGGTTTAGAGTGTAAGGTAGAGAGTGTAGGGTGTAGAGTGTAGGGTATAGAGTGTAGGGTATAGAGTGTATGGTATAGAGTGTAGGGTATAGAGTGTAGAGTGTAGGGTATAGAGTGTTTGGTATAGAGTGTAGGGTATAGAGTGTAGGGTATAGAGTGTAGGGTATAGAGTGTAGGGTATAGAGTGTATGGTATAGAGTGTAGGGTATAGAGTGTAGGGTATAGAGTGTAGAGTGTAGGGTATAGAGTGTTTGGTATAGAGTGTAGGGTATAGAGTGTAGGGTATAGAGTGTATGGTATAGAGTGTAGGGTATAAAGTGTAGAGTGTAGGGTATAGAGTGTAGGATATAGAGTGTAGGGTATGGAGTGTCAGGTATAGAGTGTAGAGTGTAGGGTATAGAGTATATGGTATAGAGTGTAGGGTGTAGAGTGTATGGTTTAGAGTGTAGGGTATAGAGTGTAGGGTACAGTTTCACCTGTCTTTCACTAGGGGGACTTGTCAGGGAGTCACAAAAACATTGAACTTTAGGAAGGCAAAGTTTGAACAGCTTAGAGATGCCCTTAATCTGGTAGACTGGGACAATATCCTCAGAAATGAGAATACAGATAATAAATGGGAAATGTTTAAGAACATCCTAAATAGGCAGTGTAAGCGGTTTATACCTTGTGGGAATAAAAGGACTAGAAATAGGAAAAACCCAATGTGGCTAAACAAAGAAGTAAGACAGGCAATTAACAGTAAAAAGAAAGCATTTGCACTACTAAAGCAGGATGGCACCATTGAAGCTCTAAAAAACTATAGGGAGAAAAATACTTTATCTAAAAAACTAATTAAAGCTGCCAAAAAGGAAACAGAGAAGCACATTGCTAAGGAGAGTAAAACTAATCCCAAACTGTTCTTCAACTATATCAATAGTAAAAGAATAAAAACTGAAAATGTAGGCCCCTTAAAAAATAGTGAGGAAAGAATGGTTGTAGATGACGAGGAAAAAGCTAACATATTAAACACCTTCTTCTCCACGGTATTCACGGTGGAAAATGAAATGCTAGGTGAAATCCCAAGAAACAATGAAAACCCTATATTAAGAGTCACCAATCTAACCCAAGAAGAGGTGCGAAACCGGCTAAATAAGATTAAAATAGATAAATCTCCGGGTCCGGATGGCATACACCCACAAGTACTAAGAGAACTAAGTAATGTAATAGATAAACCATTATTTCTTATTTTTAGTGACTCTATAGCGACAGGGTCTGTTCCGCAGGACTGGCGCATAGCAAATGTGGTGCCAATATTCAAAAAGGGCTCTAAAAGTGAACCTGGAAATTATAGGCCAGTAAGTCTAACCTCTATTGTTGGTAAAATATTTGAAGGGTTTCTGAGGGATGTCATTCTGGATTATCTCAATGAGAATAACTGTTTAACTCCATATCAGCATGGGTTTATGAGAAATCGCTCCTGTCAAACCAATCTAATCAGTTTTTATGAAGAGGTAAGCTATAGACTGGACCACGGTGAGTCATTGGACGTGGTATATCTCGATTTTTCCAAAGCGTTTGATACCGTGCCGCACAAGAGGTTGGTACACAAAATGAGAATGCTTGGTCTGGGGGAAAATGTGTGTAAATGGGTTAGTAACTGGCTTAGTGATAGAAAGCAGAGGGTGGTTATAAATGGTATAGTCTCTAACTGGGTCGCTGTGACCAGTGGGGTACCGCAGGGGTCAGTATTGGGACCTGTTCTCTTCAACATATTCATTAATGATCTGGTAGAAGGTTTACACAGTAAAATATCGATATTTGCAGATGATACAAAACTATGTAAAGCAGTTAATACAAGAGAAGATAGTATTCTGCTACAGATGGATCTGGATAAGTTGGAAACTTGGGCTGAAAGGTGGCAGATGAGGTTTAACAATGATAAATGTAAGGTTATACACATGGGAAGAGGGAATCAATATCACCATTACACACTGAACGGGAAACCACTGGGTAAATCTGACAGGGAGAAGGACTTGGGGATCCTAGTTAATGATAAACTTACCTGGAGCAGCCAGTGCCAGGCAGCAGCTGCCAAGGCAAACAGGATCATGGGGTGCATTAAAAGAGGTCTGGATACACATGATGAGAGCATTATACTGCCTCTGTACAAATCCCTAGTTAGACCGCACATGGAGTACTGTGTCCAGTTTTGGGCACCGGTGCTCAGGAAGGATATAATGGAACTAGAGAGAGTACAAAGGAGGGCAACAAAATTAATAAAGGGGATGGGAGAACTACAATACCCAGATAGATTAGCGAAATTAGGATTATTTAGTCTAGAAAAAAGACGACTGAGGGGCGATCTAATAACCATGTATAAGTATATAAGGGGACAATACAAATATCTCGCTGAGGATCTATTTATACCAAGGAAGGTGACGGGCACAAGGGGGCATTCTTTGCGTCTGGAGGAGAGAAGGTTTTTCCACCAACATAGAAGAGGATTCTTTACTGTTAGGGCAGTGAGAATCTGGAATTGCTTGCCTGAGGAGGTGGTGATGGCGAACTCAGTCGAGGGGTTCAAGAGAGGCCTGGATGTCTTCCTGGAGCAGAACAATATTGTATCATACAATTATTAGGTTCTGTAGAAGGACGTAGATCTGGGGATTTATTATGATGGAATATAGGCTGAACTGGATGGACAAATGTCTTTTTTCGGCCTTACTAACTATGTTACTATGTTACTATGTTACAGAGTATATAGTGTAGGGTATAGAGTGTAGGGTATAGAGGGTAGGGTATAAAGTGTATGGAATAGAGTGTAGAGTGTAGAGTGTAGGGTTTAGAGTGTAAGGTAGAGAGTGTAGGGTGTAGAGTGTAGGGTATAGAGTGTAGGGTATAGAGTGTAGGGTATAGGGTGCAGGGTATAGAGTGTATGGTATAGAGTGTAAGGTATAGAGTGTAGGGTATAGAGTGTAGAGTGTAGGGTATAGAGTGTATGGTATAGAGTGTAGGGTATAGAGTGTAGGGTATAGAGTGTAGGGTATAGAGTGTAGGGTATACAGTGTAGAGTGTAGGGTATAGAGTGTTCAGTATAGAGTGTAGGGTATAGAGTGTCAGGTATAGAGTGTAGAGTGTAGGGTATAGAGTGTAGGGTGTAGAGTGTAGGGTATAGAGTGTAGGGTGTAGAGTGTAGGGTATAGAGTGTAGGGTATAGAGTGTAGGGTATAGAGTGTAGGGTATAGAGTGTATGGTATAGAGTGTAGGGTATAGAGTGTAGGGTATAGAGTGTAGAGTGTAGGGTATAGAGTGTATGGTATAGAGTGTAGGGTATAGAGTGTAGGGTATAGAGTGTATGGTATAGAGTGTAGGGTATAAAGTGTAGAGTGTAGGGTATAGAGTGTAGGGTATGGAGTGTCAGGTATAGAGTGTAGAGTGTAGGGTATAGAGTGTATGATATAGAGTGTAGGGTGTAGAGTGTAGGGTATAGAGTGTAGGGTATAGAGTGTAGAGTGTAGGGTATAGAGTGTATGGTATAGAGTGTAGGGTATAGAGTGTAGGGTATAGAGTGTATGGTATAGAGTGTAGGGTATAAAGTGTAGAGTGTAGGGTATAGAGTGTAGGGTATAGAGTGTAGGGTATGGAGTGTCAGGTATAGAGTGTAGAGTGTAGGGTATAGAGTGTATGGTATAGAGTGTAGGGTGTAGAGTGTAGGGTATAGAGTGTAGGGTATAGAGTGTATGGCATAGAGTGTAGAGTGTAGGGTATAGAGTGTATGGTATAGAGTGTAGGGTATAGAGTGTAGGGTATAGAGTGTAGGGTATAGAGTGTAGAGTGTAGGGTATAGAGTGTAGGGTATAGAGTGTAAGGTATAGAGTGTAGAGTGTAGGGTATAGAGTGTATGTTATAGAGTGTAGGGTATAGAGTGTAGAGTGTAGGGTATAGAGTGTAGGGTATAGAGTGTAGGGTATAGAATCTAGAGTATAGAGTGTAGAGTATAGAGTGTAGGGTATAGAGTGTAGGGTATAAAGTGTAGAGTGTAGGGTATAGAGTGTATGGTATAGAGTGTAGGGTATAGAATGTAGAGTGTAGGGTATAGAGTGTATGGTATAGAGTGTAGAGTGTAGGGTATAGAGTGTAGAGTGTAGGGTATAGAGTGTAGGGTATAGAGTGTAGGGTATAGAGTGTAGGGTATAGAGTGTAGAGTGTAGGGTATAGAGTGTAGGGTATAGAATGTAGTGTGTAGGGTATAGAGTGTAGAGTATAGAGTGTAGGGTATAGAATGTAGGGTCTAGAGGGTAGGGTATAGAGTGTATGGAATGGAGTGTAGAGTGTAGAGTGTAGGGTATAGAGTGTAGGGTATAGAGTGTAGAGTGTAGGGTATAGAGTGTAGGGTATAGAGTATAGAGTGTAGGGTATAGAGTGTAGGGTATAGAGTGTAGAGTGTATGGATTCGAGTGTAGGGTATAGAGTGTAGGGTATAGAGTGTAGAGTATAGAGTATAGAGAGTAGGGTATAGAGTGTAGGGTATAGAGTGTAGGGTATAGAGTGTAGAGTGTAGGGTATAGAGTGTAGGGTATAGAGTGTAGGGTATAGAGTGTATGGTATAGAGTGTAGGGTATAAAGTGTAGAGTGTAGGGTATAGAGTGTAGGGTATAGAGTGTAGGGTATAGAGTGTAGGGTATAGAGTTTATGTTATAGAGTGTAGGGTATAGAGTGTAGATTGTAGGGTATAGAGTGTAGGGTATAGAGTGTAGGGTATAGAGTGTATGGTATAGATTGTAGTGTATAGAGTGTAGAGTATAGAGTGTAGGGTATAGAGTGTAGAGTGTAGGGTATAGAGTGTAGAGTGTAGGGGATAGAGTGTAGATTATAGACTGTAGGGTATAGAGTGTAGGGTATAGAGTGTAGGGATTCGAGTGTAGGGTATAGAGTGTAGTGTGTAGGATATAGAGTGTAGGGTATAGAGTATAGAGTGTATGGTATAGAGTGTAGGGTATAGAGGGTAGGGTATAGAGTGTATGGAATAGAGTGTAGAGTGTAGAGTGTAGGGTTTAGAGTGTAAGGTAGAGAGTGTAGGGTGTAGAGTGTAGGGTATAGAGTGTAGGGTATAGAGTGTAGGGTATAGAGTGTAGGGTATAGAGTGTATGGTATAGAGTGTAAGGTATAGAGTGTAGGGTATAGAGTGTAGAGTGTAGGGTATAGAGTGTATGGTATAGAGTGTAGGGTATAGAGTGTAGGGTATAGAGTGTAGGGTAAACAGTGTAGAGTGTAGGGTATAGAGTGTAGGGTATAGAGTGTCAGGTATAGAGTGTAGAGTGTAGGGTATAGAGTGTAGGGTGTAGAGTGTAGGGTATAGAGTGTAGGGTGTAGAGTGTAGGGTATAGAGTGTAGGGTATAGAGTGTAGGGTATAGAGTGTATGGTATAGAGTGTAGGGTATAGAGTGTAGGGTATAGAGTGTAGAGTGTAGGGTATAGAGTGTATGGTATAGAGTGTAGGGTATAGAGTGTAGGGTATAGAGTGTATGGTATAGAGTGTAGTGTATAAAGTGTAGAGTGTAGGGTATAGAGTGTAGGGTATAGAGTGTAGGGAATGGAGTGTAGGGTATAGAGTGTAGGGTATAGAGTGTAGGGTATAGAGTGTAGGGTATAGAGTGTAGAGTATAGAGTGTAGAGTATAGAGTGTAGGGTATAGAGTGTAGGGTTTAGAGTGTAGAGTGTAGGGTATAGAGTGTATGGTATAGAGTGTAGGGTATAGAGTGTAGAGTGTAGGGTATAGAGTGTAGGGTATAGAGTGTAGAGTGTAGGGTATAGAGTGTAGAGTGTAGGGTATAGAGTGTAGGGTATAGAGTGTAGGGTATAGAGTGTAGGGTATAGAGTGTAGAGTGTAGGGTATAGAGTGTAGGGTATAGAGTGTAGGGTATAGAGTGTAGAGTGTAGGGATTCGAGTGTAGGGTATAGAATGTAGTGTGTAGGGTATAGAGTGTAGAGTATAGAGTGTAGGGTATAGAATGTAGGGTCTAGAGGGTAGGGTATAGAGTGTATGGAATAGAGTGTAGAGTGTAGAGTGTAGGGTATAGAGTGTAGGGTATAGAGTGTAGGGTATAGAGTGTAGAGTGTAGGGTATAGAGTGTAGGGTATAGAGTGTAGAGTGTATGGATTCGAGTGTAGGGTATAAAGTGTAGGGTATAGAGTGTAGAGTATAGAGTATAGAGAGTAGGGTATAGAGTGTAGGGTATAGAGTGTAGGGTATAGAGTGTAGAGTGTAGGGTATAGAGTGTAGGGTATAGAGTGTAGGGTATAGAGTGTATGGTATAGAGTGTAGGGTATAAAGTGTAGAGTGTAGGGTATAGAGTGTAGGGTATAGAGTGTAGGGTATAGAGTGTAGGGTATAGAGTTTATGTTATAGAGTGTAGGGTATAGAGTGTAGATTGTAGGGTATAGAGTGTAGGGTATAGAGTGTAGGGTATAGAGTGTATGGTATAGATTGTAGGGTATAGAGTGTAGAGTATAGAGTGTAGGGTATAGAGTGTAGAGTGTAGGGTATAGAGTGTAGAGTGTAGGGGATAGAGTGTAGATTATAGACTGTAGGGTATAGAGTGTAGGGTATAGAGTGTAGGGATTCGAGTGTAGGGTATAGAGTGTAGTGTGTAGGATATAGAGTGTAGGGTATAGAGTATAGAGTGTATGGTATAGAGTGTAGGGTATAGAGGGTAGGGTATAGAGTGTATGGAATAGAGTGTAGAGTGTAGAGTGTAGGGTTTAGAGTGTAAGGTAGAGAGTGTAGGGTGTAGAGTGTAGGGTATAGAGTGTAGGGTATAGAGTGTAGGGTATAGAATGTAGGGTATAGAGTGTATGGTATAGAGTGTATGGTATAGAGTGTAGGGTATAGAGTGTAGGGTATAGAGTGTAGAGTGTAGGGTATAGAGTGTATGGTATAGAGTGTAGGGTATAGAGTGTAGGGTATAGAGTGTATGGTATAGAGTGTAGTGTATAAAGTGTAGAGTGTAGGGTATAGAGTGTAGGGTATAGAGTGTAGGGAATGGAGTGTAGGGTATAGAGTGTAGGTTATAGAGTGTAGGGTATAGAGTGTAGGGTATAGAGTGTAGAGTATAGAGTGTAGAGTATAGAGTGTAGGGTATAGAGTGTAGGGTTTAGAGTGTAGAGTGTAGGGTATAGAGTGTAGGGTATAGAGTGTAGAGTGTAGGGTATAGAGTGTATGGTATAGAGTGTAGGGTATAGAGTGTAGAGTGTAGGGTATAGAGTGTAGGGTATAGAGTGTAGAGTGTAGGGTATAGAGTGTAGAGTGTAGGGTATAGAGTGTAGGGTATAGAGTGTAGGGTATAGAGTGTAGGGTATAGAGTGTAGAGTGTAGGGTATAGAGTGTAGGGTATAGAGTGTAGGGTATAGAGTGTAGAGTGTAGGGATTCGAGTGTAGGGTATAGAATGTAGTGTGTAGGGTATAGAGTGTAGAGTATAGAGTGTAGGGTATAGAATGTAGGGTCTAGAGGGTAGGGTATAGAGTGTATGGAATAGAGTGTAGAGTGTAGAGTGTAGGGTATAGAGTGTAGGATATAGAGTGTAGGGTATAGAGTGTAGAGTGTAGGGTATAGAGTGTAGGGTATAGAGTGTAGGGTATAGAGTGTAGAGTATAGAGTGTAGAGTATAGAGTGTAGGGTATAGAGTGTAGGGTTTAGAGTGTAGAGTGTAGGGTATAGAGTGTAGGGTATAGAGTGTAGAGTGTAGGGTATAGAGTGTATGGTATAGAGTGTAGGGTATAGAGTGTAGAGTGTAGGGTATAGAGTGTAGGGTATAGAGTGTAGAGTGTAGGGTATAGAGTGTAGAGTGTAGGGTATAGAGTGTAGGGTATAGAGTGTAGGGTATAGAGTGTAGGGTATAGAGTGTAGAGTGTAGGGTATAGAGTGTAGGGTATAGAGTGTAGAGTGTAGGGATTCGAGTGTAGGGTATAGAATGTAGTGTGTAGGGTATAGAGTGTAGAGTATAGAGTGTAGGGTATAGAATGTAGGGTCTAGAGGGTAGGGTATAGAGTGTATGGAATAGAGTGTAGAGTGTAGGGTATAGAGTGTAGGATATAGAGTGTAGGGTATAGAGTGTAGAGTGTAGGGTATAGAGTGTAGGGTATAGAGTGTAGAGTGTATGGATTCGAGTGTAGGGTACAGAGTGTAGGGTATAGAGTGTAGAGTATAGAGTATAGAGAGTAGGGTATAGAGTGTAGGGTATAGAGTGTAGGGTATAGAGTGTAGAGTGTAGGGTATAGAGTGTAGGGTATAGAGTGTAGGGTATAGAGTGTAGGGTATAGAGTGTAGGGTATAAAGTGTAGAGTGTAGGGTATAGAGTGTAGGGTATAGAGTGTAGGGTATAGAGTGTAGGGTATAGAGTTTATGTTATAGAGTGTAGGGTATAGAGTGTAGATTGTAGGGTATAGAGTGTAGGGTATAGAGTGTATGGTATAGATTGTAGGGTATAGAGTGTAGAGTATAGAGTGTAGGGTATAGAGTGTAGAGTGTAGGGTATAGAGTGTAGAGTGTAGGGGATAGAGTGTAGATTATAGACTGTAGGGTATAGAGTGTAGGGTATAGAGTGTAGGGATTCGAGTGTAGGGTATAGAGTGTAGTGTGTAGGATATAGAGTGTAGGGTATAGAGTATAGAGTGTATGGTATAGAGTGTAGGGTATAGAGGGTAGGGTATAGAGTGTATGGAATAGAGTGTAGAGTGTAGAGTGTAGGGTTTAGAGTGTAAGGTAGAGAGTGTAGGGTGTAGAGTGTAGGGTATAGAGTGTAGGGTATAGAGTGTAGGGTATAGAGTGTAGGGTATAGAGTGTATGGTATAGAGTGTAAGGTATAGAGTGTAGGGTATAGAGTGTAGAGTGTAGGGTATAGAGTGTATGGTATAGAGTGTAGGGTATAGAGTGTAGGGTATAGAGTGTAGGGTATACAGTGTAGAGTGTAGGGTATAGAGTGTAGGGTATAGAGTGTCAGGTATAGAGTGTAGAGTGTAGGGTATAGAGTGAAGGGTGTAGAGTGTAGGGTATAGAGTGTAGGGTGTAGAGTGTAGGGTATAGAGTGTAGGGTATAGAGTGTAGGGTATAGAGTGTATGGTATAGAGTGTAGGGTATAGAGTGTAGGGTATAGAGTGTAGAGTGTAGGGTATAGAGTGTATGGTATAGAGTGTAGGGTATAGAGTGTAGGGTATAGAGTGTATGGTATAGAGTGTAGTGTATAAAGTGTAGAGTGTAGGGTATAGAGTGTAGGGTATAGAGTGTAGGGAATGGAGTGTAGGGTATAGAGTGTAGGGTATAGAGTGTAGGGTATAGAGTGTAGGGTATAGAGTGTAGAGTATAGAGTGTAGAGTATAGAGTGTAGGGTATAGAGTGTAGGGTTTAGAGTGTAGAGTGTAGGGTATAGAGTGTAGGGTATAGAGTGTAGAGTGTAGGGTATAGAGTGTATGGTATAGAGTGTAGGGTATAGAGTGTAGAGTGTAGGGATTCGAGTGTAGGATATAGAATGTAGTGTGTAGGGTATAGAGTGTAGAGTATAGAGTGTAGGGTATAGAATGTAGGGTCTAGAGGGTAGGGTATAGAGTGTATGGAATAGAGTGTAGAGTGTAGAGTGTAGGGTATAGAGTGTAGGGTATAGAGTGTAGGGTATAGAGTGTAGAGTGTAGGGTATAGAGTGTAGGGTATAGAGTATAGAGTGTAGGGTATAGAGTGTAGGGTATAGAGTGTAGAGTGTATGGATTCGAGTGTAGGGTATAGAGTGTAGGGTATAGAGTGTAGAGTATAGAGTATAGAGAGTAGGGTATAGAGTGTAGGGTATAGAGTGTAGGGTATAGAGTGTAGAGTGTAGGGTATAGAGTGTAGGGTATAGAGTGTAGGGTATAGAGTGTATGGTATAGAGTGTAGGGTATAAAGTGTAGAGTGTAGGGTATAGAGTGTAGGGTATAGAGTGTAGGGTATAGAGTGTAGGGTATAGAGTTTATGTTATTGAGTGTAGGGTATAGAGTGTAGATTGTAGGGTATAGAGTGTAGGGTATAGAGTGTAGGGTATAGAGTTTATGGTATAGATTGTAGGGTATAGAGTGTAGAGTATAGAGTGTAGGGTATAGAGTGTAGAGTGTAGGGTATAGAGTGTAGAGTGTAGGGGATAGAGTGTAGATTATAGACTGTAGGGTATAGAGTGTAGGGTATGGAGTGTAGGGATTCGAGTGTAGGGTATAGAGTGTAGTGCGTAGGATATAGAGTGTAGGGTATAGAGTATAGAGTGTATGGTATAGAGTGTAGGGTATAGAGGGTAGGGTATAGAGTGTATGGAATAGAGTGTAGAGTGTAGAGTGTAGGGTTTAGAGTGTAAGGTAGAGAGTGTAGGGTGTAGAGTGTAGGGTATAGAGTGTAGGGTATAGAGTGTAGGGTATAGAGTGTAGGGTATAGAGTGTATGGTATAGAGTGTAAGGTATAGAGTGTAGGGTATAGAGTGTAGAGTGTAGGGTATAGAGTGTATGGTATAGAGTGTAGGGTATAGAGTGTAGGGTATAGAGTGTAGGGTATACAGTGTAGAGTGTAGGGTATAGAGTGTAGGGTATAGAGTGTAGGGTATACAGTGTAGAGTGTAGGGTATAGAGTGTAGGGTATAGAGTGTCAGGTATAGAGTGTAGAGTTTAGGGTATAGAGTGTAGGGTGTAGAGTGTAGGGTATAGAGTGTATTGTGTAGAGTGTAGGGTATAGAGTGTAGGGTATAGAGTGTAGGGTATAGATTGTATGGTATAGAGTGTAGGGTATAGAGTGTAGGGTATAGAGTGTAGAGTGTAGGGTATAGAGTGTATGGTATAGAGTGTAGGGTATAGAGTGTAGGGTATAGAGTGTATGGTATAGAGTGTAGTGTATAAAGTGTAGAGTGTAGGGTATAGAGTGTAGGGTATAGAGTGTAGGGAATGGAGTGTAGGGTATAGAGTGTAGAGTGTAGGGTATAGAGTGTAGGGTATAGAGTATAGAGTGTAGGGTATAGAGTGTAGGGTATAGAGTGTAGAGTGTATGGATTCGAGTGTAGGGTATAGAGTGTAGGGTATAGAGTGTAGAGTATAGAGTATAGAGAGTAGGGTATAGAGTGTAGGGTATAGAGTGTAGGGTATAGAGTGTAGAGTGTAGGGTATAGAGTGTAGGGTATAGAGTGTATGGTATAGAGTGTAGGGTATAAAGTGTAGAGTGTAGGGTATAGAGTGTAGGGTATAGAGTGTAGGGTATAGAGTGTAGGGTATAGAGTTTATGTTATAGAGTGTAGGGTATAGAGTGTAGATTGTAGGGTATAGAGTGTAGGGTATAGAGTGTAGGGTATAGAGTTTATGGTATAGATTGTAGGGTATAGAGTGTAGAGTATAGAGTGTAGGGTATAGAGTGTAGAGTGTAGGGTATAGAGTGTAGAGTGTAGGGGATAGAGTGTAGATTATAGACAGTAGGGTATAGATTGTAGGGTATAGAGTGTAGGGATTCGAGTGTAGGGTATAGAGTGTAGTGTGTAGGATATAGAGTGTAGGGTATAGAGTATAGAGTGTATGGTATAGAGTGTAGGGTATAGAGGGTAGGGTATAGAGTGTATGGAATAGAGTGTAGAGTGTAGAGTGTAGGGTTTAGAGTGTAAGGTAGAGAGTGTAGGGTGTAGAGTGTAGGGTATAGAGTGTAGGGTATAGAGTGTAGGGTATAGAGTGTAGGGTATAGAGTGTATGGTATAGAGTGTAAGGTATAGAGTGTAGGGTATAGAGTGTAGAGTGTAGGGTATAGAGTGTATGGTATAGAGTGTAGGGTATAGAGTGTAGGGTATAGAGTGTAGGGTATACAGTGTAGAGTGTAGGGTATAGAGTGTAGGGTATAGAGTGTCAGGTATAGAGTGTAGAGTGTAGGGTATAGAGTGTAGGGTGTAGAGTGTAGGGTATAGAGTGTAGGGTGTAGAGTGTAGGGTATAGAGTGTAGGGTATAGAGTGTAGGGTATAGAGTGTATGGTATATTGTGTAGGGTATAGAGTGTAGGGTATAGAGTGTAGAGTGTAGGGTATAGAGTGTATGGTATAGAGTGTAGGGTATAGAGTGTAGGGTATAGAGTGTATGGTATAGAGTGTAGTGTATAAAGTGTAGAGTGTAGGGTATAGAGTGTAGGGTATAGAGTGTAGGGAATGGAGTGTAGGGTATAGAGTGTAGGGTATAGAGTGTAGGGTATAGAGTGTAGGGTATAGAGTGTAGAGTATAGAGTGTAGAGTATAGAGTGTAGGGTATAGAGTGTAGGGTTTAGAGTGTAGAGTGTAGGGTATAGAGTGTAGGGTATAGAGTGTAGAGTGTAGGGTATAGAGTGTATGGTATAGAGTGTTGGGTATAGAGTGTAGAGTGTAGGGTATAGAGTGTAGGGTATAGAGTGTAGAGTGTAGGGTATAGAGTGTAGGGTATAGAGTGTAGGGTATAGAGTGTAGAGTGTAGGGATTCGAGTGTAGGGTATAGAATGTAGTGTGTAGGGTATAGAGTGTAGAGTATAGAGTGTAGGGTATAGAATGTAGGGTCTAGAGGGTAGGGTATAGAGTGTATGGAATAGAGTGTAGAGTGTAGAGTGTAGGGTATAGAGTGTAGGGTATAGAGTGTAGGGTATAGAGTGTAGAGTGTAGGGTATAGAGTGTAGGGTATAGAGTATAGAGTGTAGGGTATAGAGTGTAGGGTATAGAGTGTAGAGTGTATGGATTCGAGTGTAGGGTATAGAGTGTAGGGTATAGAGTGTAGAGTATAGAGTATAGAGAGTAGGGTATAGAGTGTAGGGTATAGAGTGTAGGGTATAGAGTGTAGAGTGTAGGGTATAGAGTGTAGGGTATAGAGTGTAGGGTATAGAGTGTATGGTATAGAGTGTAGGGTATAAAGTGTAGAGTGTAGGGTATAGAGTGTAGGGTATAGAGTGTAGGGTATAGAGTGTAGGGTATAGAGTTTATGTTATTGAGTGTAGGGTATAGAGTGTAGATTGTAGGGTATAGAGTGTAGGGTATAGAGTGTAGAATATAGAGTTTATGGTATAGATTGTAGGGTATAGAGTGTAGAGTATAGAGTGTAGGGTATAGAGTGTAGAGTGTAGGGTATAGAGTGTAGAGTGTAGGGGATAGAGTGTAGATTATAGACTGTAGGGTATAGAGTGTAGGGTATAGAGTGTAGGGATTCGAGTGTAGGGTATAGAGTGTAGTGCGTAGGATATAGAGTGTAGGGTATAGAGTATAGAGTGTATGGTATAGAGTGTAGGGTATAGAGGGTAGGGTATAGAGTGTATGGAATAGAGTGTAGAGTGTAGAGTGTAGGGTTTAGAGTGTAAGGTAGAGAGTGTAGGGTGTAGAGTGTAGGGTATAGAGTGTAGGGTATAGAGTGTAGGGTATAGAGTGTAGGGTGTAGAGTGTATGGTATAGAGTGTAAGGTATAGAGTGTAGGGTATAGAGTGTAGAGTGTAGGGTATAGAGTGTATGGTATAGAGTGTAGGGTATAGAGTGTAGGGTATAGAGTGTAGGGTATACAGTGTAGAGTGTAGGGTATAGAGTGTAGGGTATAGAGTGTAGGGTATACAGTGTAGAGTGTAGGGTATAGAGTGTAGGGTATAGAGTGTCAGGTATAGAGTGTAGAGTGTAGGGTATAGAGTGTAGGGTGTAGAATGTAGGGTATAGAGTGTAGGGTGTAGAGTGTAGGGTATAGAGTGTAGGGTATAGAGTGTAGGGTATAGAGTGTATGGTATAGAGTGTAGGGTATAGAGTGTAGGGTATAGAGTGTAGAGTGTAGGGTATAGAGTGTATGGTATAGAGTGTAGGGTATAGAGTGTAGGGTACAGAGTGTATGGTATAGAGTGTAGGGTATAGAGTGTATGGTATAGAGTGTAGGGTATAGAGTGTAGGGTATAGAGTGTAGAGTGTAGGGTATAGAGTGTAGGGTATAGAGTGTAGGGAATGGAGTGTAGGGTATAGAGTGTAGAGTGTAGGGTATAGAGTGTAGGGTATAGAGTATAGAGTGTAGGGTATAGAGTGTAGGGTATAGAGTGTATAGTGTATGGATTCGAGTGTAGGGTATAGAGTGTAGGGTATAGAGTGTAGAGTATAGAGTATAGAGAGTAGGGTATAGAGTGTAGGGTATAGAGTGTAGGGTATAGAGTGTAGAGTGTAGGGTATAGAGTGTAGGGTATAGAGTGTAGGGTATAGAGTGTATGGTATAGAGTGTAGGGTATAAAGTGTAGAGTGTAGGGTATAGAGTGTAGGGTATAGAGTGTAGGGTATAGAGTGTAGGGTATAGAGTTTATGTTATAGAGTGTAGGGTATAGAGTGTAGATTGTAGGGTATAGAGTGTAGGGTATAGAGTGTAGGGTATAGAGTGTATGGTATAGATTGTAGGGTATAGAGTGTAGAGTATAGAGTGTAGGGTATAGAGTGTAGAGTGTAGGGTATAGAGTGTAGGGTATAGAGTGTAGAGTGTAGGGTATAGAGTGTATGGTATAGAGTGTAGGGTATAGAGTGTAGAGTGTAGGGTATAGAGTGTATGGTATAGAGTGTAGAGTGTAGGGTATAGAGTGTAGAGTGTAGGGTATAGAGTGTAGGGTATAGAGTGTAGGGTATAGAGTGTAGGGTATAGAGTGTAGAGTGTAGGGTATAGAGTGTAGGGTATAGAGTGTAGGGTATAGAGTGTAGAGTGTAGGGATTCGAGTGTAGGGTATAGAATGTAGTGTGTAGGGTATAGAGTGTAGAGTATAGAGTGTAGGGTATAGAATGTAGGGTCTAGAGGGTAGGGTATAGAGTGTATGGAATAGAGTGTAGAGTGTAGAGTGTAGGGTATAGAGTGTAGGGTATAGAGTGTAGGGTATAGAGTGTAGAGTGTAGGGTATAGAGTGTAGGGTATAGAGTATAGAGTGTAGGGTATAGAGTGTAGGGTATAGAGTGTAGAGTGTATGGATTCGAGTGTAGGGTATAGAGTGTAGGGTATAGAGTGTAGGGTATAGAGTGTATGGTATAGAGTGTAGGGTATAAAGTGTAGAGTGTAGGGTATAGAGTGTAGGGTATAGAGTGTAGGGTATAGAGTGTAGGGTATAGAGTGTAGGGTATAGAGTGTAGGGTATAGAGTTTATGTTATAGAGTGTAGGGTATAGAGTGTAGATTGTAGGGTATAGAGTGTAGGGTATAGAGTGTAGGGTATAGAGTGTATGGTATAGATTGTAGGGTATAGAGTGTAGAGTATAGAGTGTAGGGTATAGAGTGTAGAGTGTAGGGTATAGAGTGTAGAGTGTAGGGGATAGAGTGTAGATTATAGACTGTAGGGTATAGAGTGTAGGGTATAGAGTGTAGGGATTCGAGTGTAGGGTATAGAGTGTAGTGTGTAGGATATAGAGTGTAGGGTATAGAGTATAGAGTGTAGGGTATAGAGGGTAGGGTATAGAGTGTATGGAATAGAGTGTAGAGTGTAGAGTGTAGGGTTTAGAGTGTAAGGTAGAGAGTGTAGGGTGTAGAGTGTAGGGTATAGAGTGTAGGGTATAGAGTGTAGGGTATAGAGTGTAGGGTATAGAGTGTAGGGTATAGAGTGTAGGGTATAGAGTGTAGGGTATAGAGTGTCAGGTATAGAGTGTAGAGTGTAGGGTATAGAGTGTAGGGTGTAGAGTGTAGGGTATAGAGTGTAGGGTGTAGAGTGTAGGGTATAGAGTGTAGGGTATAGAGTGTAGGGTATAGAGTGTATGGTATAGAGTGTAGGGTATAGAGTGTAGGGTATAGAGTGTAGAGTGTAGGGTATAGAGTGTATGGTATAGAGTGTAGGGTATAGAGTGTAGGGTATAGAGTGTATGGTATAGAGTGTAGTGTATAAAGTGTAGAGTGTAGGGTAAAGAGTGTAGGGTATAGAGTGTAGGGAATGGAGTGTAGGGTATAGAGTGTAGAGTGTAGGGTATAGAGTGTAGGGTATAGAGTATAGAGTGTAGGGTATAGAGTGTAGGGTATAGAGTGTAGAGTGTATGGATTCGAGTGTAGGGTATAGAGTGTAGGGTATAGAGTGTAGAGTATAGAGTATAGAGAGTAGGGTATAGAGTGTAGGGTATAGAGTGTAGGGTATAGAGTGTAGAGTGTAGGGTATAGAGTGTAGGGTATAGAGTGTAGGGTATAGAGTGTATGGTATAGAGTGTAGGGTATAAAGTGTAGAGTGTAGGGTATAGAGTGTAGGGTATAGAGTGTAGGGTATAGAGTGTAGGGTATAGAGTTTATGTTATAGAGTGTAGGGTATAGAGTGTAGATTGTAGGGTATAGAGTGTAGGGTATAGAGTGTAGGGTATAGAGTGTATGGTATAGATTGTAGGGTATATAGTGTAGAGTATAGAGTGTAGGGTATAGAGTGTAGAGTGTAGGGTATAGAGTGTAGGGTATAGAGTGTAGAGTGTAGGGTATAGAGTGTATGGTATAGAGTGTAGGGTATAGAGTGTAGAGTGTAGGGTATAGAGTGTATGGTATAGAGTGTAGAGTGTAGGGTATAGAGTGTAGAGTGTAGGGTATAGAGTGTAGGGTATAGAGTGTAGGGTATAGAGTGTAGGGTATAGAGTGTAGGGTATAGAGTGTAGGGTATAGAGTGTAGGGTATAGAGTGTCAGGTATAGAGTGTAGAGTGTAGGGTATAGAGTGTAGGGTGTAGAGTGTAGGGTATAGAGTGTAGGGTGTAGAGTGTAGGGTATAGAGTGTAGGGTATAGAGTGTAGGGTATAGAGTGTATGGTATAGAGTGTAGGGTATAGAGTGTAGGGTATAGAGTGTAGAGTGTAGGGTATAGAGTGTATGGTATAGACTGTAGGGTATAGAGTGTAGGGTATAGAGTGTATGGTATAGAGTGTAGTGTATAAAGTGTAGAGTGTAGGGTATAGAGTGTAGGGTATAGAGTGTAGGGAATGGAGTGTAGGGTATAGAGTGTAGAGTGTAGGGTATAGAGTGTAGGGTATAGAGTATAGAGTGTAGGGTATAGAGTGTAGGGTATAGAGTGTAGAGTGTATGGATTCGAGTGTAGGGTATAGAGTGTAGGGTATAGAGTGTAGAGTATAGAGTATAGAGAGTAGGGTATAGAGTGTAGGGTATAGAGTGTAGGGTATAGAGTGTAGAGTGTAGGGTATAGAGTGTAGGGTATAGAGTGTAGGGTATAGAGTGTATGGTATAGAGTGTAGGGTATAAAGTGTAGAGTGTAGGGTATAGAGTGTAGGGTATAGAGTGTAGGGTATAGAGTGTAGGGTATAGAGTTTATGTTATAGAGTGTAGGGTATAGAGTGTAGATTGTAGGGTATAGAGTGTAGGGTATAGAGTGTAGGGTATAGAGTGTATGGTATAGATTGTAGGGTATAGAGTGTAGAGTATAGAGTGTAGGGTATAGAGTGTAGAGTGTAGGGTATAGAGTGTAGGGTATAGAGTGTAGAGTGTAGGGTATAGAGTGTATGGTATAGAGTGTAGGGTATAGAGTGTAGAGTGTAGGGTATAGAGTGTATGGTATAGAGTGTAGAGTGTAGGGTATAGAGTGTAGAGTGTAGGGTATAGAGTGTAGGGTATAGAGTGTAGGGTATAGAGTGTAGGGTATAGAGTGTAGAGTGTAGGGTATAGAGTGTAGGGTATAGAGTGTAGGGTATAGAGTGTAGAGTGTAGGGATTCGAGTGTAGGGTATAGAATGTAGTGTGTAGGGTATAGAGTGTAGAGTATAGAGTGTAGGGTATAGAATGTAGGGTCTAGAGGGTAGGGTATAGATTGTATGGAATAGAGTGTAGAGTGTAGAGTGTAGGGTATAGAGTGTAGGGTATAGAGTGTAGGGTATAGAGTGTAGAGTGTAGGGTATAGAGTGTAGGGTATAGAGTATAGAGTGTAGGGTATAGAGTGTAGGGTATAGAGTGTAGAGTGTATGGATTAGAGTGTAGGGTATAGAGTGTAGGGTATAGAGTGTAGAGTATAGAGTATAGAGAGTAGGGTATAGAGTGTAGGGTATAGAGTGTAGAGTGTAGGGTATAGAGTGTAGGGTATAGAGTGTAGGGTATAGAGTGTATGGTATAGAGTGTAGGGTATAAAGTGTAGAGTGTAGGGTATAGAGTGTAGGGTATAGAGTGTAGGGTATAGAGTGTAGGGTATAGAGTGTAGGGTATAGAGTTTATGTTATAGAGTGTAGGGTATAGAGTGTAGATTGTAGGGTATAGAGTGTAGGGTATAGAGTGTAGGGTATAGAGTGTATGGTATAGATTGTAGGGTATAGAGTGTAGAGTATAGAGTGTTGGGTATAGAGTGTAGAGTGTAGGGTATAGAGTGTAGAGTGTAGGGGATAGAGTGTAGATTATAGACTGTAGGGTATAGAGTGTAGGGTATAGAGTGTAGGGATTCGAGTGTAGGGTATAGAGTGTAGTGTGTAGGATATAGAGTGTAGGGTATAGAGTATAGAGTGTAGGGTATAGAGGGTAGGGTATAGAGTGTATGGAATAGAGTGTAGAGTGTAGAGTGTAGGGTTTAGAGTGTAAGGTAGAGAGTGTAGGGTGTAGAGTGTAGGGTATAGAGTGTAGGGTATAGAGTGTAGGGTATAGAGTGTAGGGTATAGAGTGTATGGTATAGAGTGTAAGGTATAGAGTGTAGGGTATAGAGTGTAGAGTGTAGGGTATAGAGTGTATGGTATAGAGTGTAGGGTATAGAGTGTAGGGTATAAAGTGTAGGGTATACAGTGTAGAGTGTAGGGTATAGAGTGTAGGGTATAGAGTGTCAGGTATAGAGTGTAGAGTGTAGGGTATAGAGTGTAGGGTGTAGAGTGTAGGGTATAGAGTGTAGGGTGTAGAGTGTAGGGTATAGAGTGTAGGATATAGAGTGTAGGGTATAGAGTGTATGGTATAGAGTGTAGGGTATAGACTGTAGGGTATAGAGTGTAGTGTATAAAGTGTAGAGTGTAGGGTATAGAGTGTAGGGTATAGAGTGTATGGAATAGAGTGTAGAGTGTAGGTTATAAAGTGTAGGGTATAGAGTGTAGAGTATAGAGTGTATGGTATAGAGTGTAGGGTATAAAGTGTAGAGTGTAGGGTATAGAGTGTAGGGTGTAGGGTATAGAGTGTAGGGTATAGAGTGTAGGGTATAGAGTGTAGGGTATAGAGTGTAGGGTATAGAGTTTATGTTATATAGTGTAGGGTATAGAGTGTAGATTGTAGGGTATAGAGTGTAGGGTATAGAGTGTAGGGTATAGAGTGTAGGGTATAGAGTGTAGAGTGTAGGGTATAGAGTGTAGAGTGTAGGGTATAGAGTGTAGGGTATAGAGTGTAGGGTATAGAGTGAAGAGTGTAGGGTATAGAGTGTATGGTATAGAGTGTAGGGTATAGAGTGAAGGGTATAGAGTGTAGAGTGTAGGGATTCGAGTGTAGGGTATAGAGTGTAGTGTGTAGGGTATAGAGTGTAGGGTATAGAGTATAAAGTGTAGGGTATAGAGTGTAGGTTATAGAGGGCACGGTATAGAGTGCATGGAATAGAGTGTAGAGTGTGGGGTATAAATTGTAGTGTATAGAGTGTATTGTATAGAGTGTAGGGTATAGAGTGTAGGGTATAGAGTGTAGGGTATAGAGTGTAGGGTATAGAGTGTAGAATGTAGGGTATAGAGTGTAGGGTATAGAGTGTAGGCTATAGAGTGTAGGGTGTATGGATTCGAGTGTAGGGTATAAAGTGTAGTGTGTAGGGTATAGAGTGTAGTGTATAGAGTATAGAGTGTAGGGTATAGAGTGTACGGTATAGAGTGTAGAGTGTAGGGTATAGAGTGTAGGGTATAGAGTTTTTGTTATAGAGTGTAGGGTATAGAGTGTAGAGTGTAGGGTATAGAGTGTAGAGTGTAGGGTATAGAGTGTAGAGTGTAGGGTATACAGTGTAGGGAATAGAATGTAGGGTATAGAGTGTATGGAATAGAGTGTAGAGTGTAGGTTATAAAGTGTAGGGTATAGAGTGTATGGTATAGAGTGTATGGTATAGAGTGTAGGGTATAAAGTGTAGAGTGTAGGGTATTGAGTGTAGGGTATAGGGTATAGAGTGTAGGGTATAGAGTGTAGGGTATAGAGTGTATGGAATAGAGTGTAGAGTGTAGGTTATAAAGTGTAGGGTATAGATTGTAGAGTATAGAGTGTATGGTATAGAGTGTAGGGTATAAAGTGTAGAGTGTAGGGTATAGAGTGTAGGGTGTAGGGTATAGAGTGTAGGATATAGAGTGTAGGGTATAGAGTGTAGGGTATAGAGTGTAGGGTATAGAGTTTATGTTATATAGTGTAGGGTATAGAGTGTAGATTGTAGGGTATAGAGTGTAGAGTATAGAGTGTAGGGTATAGAGTGTATGGTATAGAGTGTAGAGTGTAGGGTATAGAGTGTAGAGTGTAGGGTATATAGTGTAAAGTGTAGGGTAAAGAGTGTAGGGTATAGAGTGTAGGGTATAGAGTGTAGGGTATAGAGTGAAGAGTGTAGGGTATAGAGTGTATGGTATAGAGTGTAGGGTATAGAGTGTAGGGTATAGAGTGTAGAGTATAGGGATTCGAGTGTAGGGTATAGAGTGTAGTGTGTAGGGTATAGAGTGTAGGGTATAGAGTATAGAGTGTAGGGTATAGAGTGTAGGTTATAGAGGGTAGGGTATAGAGTGTATGGAATAGAGTGTAGAGTGTGGGGTATATATTGTAGGGTATAGAGTGTATGGTATAGAGTGTAGGGTATAGAGTGTAGGGTATAGAGTGTAGGGTATAGAGTGTAGAGTGTAGGGTATAGAGTGTAGGGTATAGAGTGTAGGGTGTATGGATTCGAGTGTAGGGTATAAAGTGTAGAGTGTAGGGTATAGAGTGTAGGGTATAGAGTATAGAGAGTAGGGTATAGAGTGTAGGGTATAGAGTGTAGGGTATAGAGTGTAGGGTATAGAGTGTACGGTATAGAGTGTAGGGTATAGAGTGTAGGGTATAGAGTTTTTGTTATAGAGTGTAGGGTATAGAGTGTAGAGTGTAGGGTATAGAGTGTAGAGTGTAGGGTATAGAGTGTAGAGTGTAGGGTATAGAGTGTAGGGAATAGAGTGTAGGGTATAGAGTGTATGGAATAGAGTGTAGAGTGTAGGTTATAAAGTGTAGGGTATAGAGTGTAGGGTATAGAGTGTATGGTATAGAGTGTAGGGTATAAAGTGTAGAGTGTAGGGTATTGAGTGTAGGGTGTAGGGTATAGAGTGTAGGGTATAGAGTGTAGGGTATAAAGTGTAGGGTATAGAGTGTATGGAATAGAGTGTAGAGTGTAGGTTATAAAGTGTAGGGTATAGAGTGTAGGGTATAGAGTGTATGGTATAGAGTGTAGGGTATAAAGTGTAGAGTGTAGGGTATAGAGTGTAGAGTGTAGGGTATAGAGTGTAGGGTATAGAGTGTAGGGTATAAAGTGTAGGGTATAAAGTGTAGAGTGTAGGGTATAGAGTGTAGAGTGTAGGGTATAGAGTGTAGGGTATAGAGTGTAGGGTATAGAGTGTAGGGTATAGAGTGAAGAGTGTAGGGATTTGAGTGTAGGGTATAGAGTGTAGGGTGTAGGGTATAGAGTGTAGGGTATAGAGTGTAGGATATAGAGTTTATGTTATAGAGTGTAGGGTATAGAGTGTATATTGTAGGGTATAGAGTGTAGGGTATAGAGTGTAGGGTATAAAGTGTATGGCATAGAGTGAAGGGTATAGAGTGTAGAGTATAGAGTGTAGGGTATAGAGTGTAGAGTGTAGAGTATAGAGTGTAGAGTGTAGGGGATAGAGTGTAGGGTATAGAGTGTAGGGTATAGAGTGTAGGGTATAGAGTGTAGAGTGTAGGGATTTGAGTGTAGGGTATAGAGTGTAGTTATTAGGGTATAGAGTATAGGGTATAGAGTATAGAGTGTAGGGTATAGAGTTTATGGAATAGAGTGTAGAGTGTAGAGTGTAGGGTATAAAGTGTAGGGTATAGAGTGTAGGGTATAGAGTGTAGATTGTAGGGTATAGAGTGTAGGGTATAGAGTGTAGGGTATAGAGTGTAGGGTATAGAGTGTATGGTATAGAGTGTAGGGTATAGAGTGTAGAGTAGAGTGTAGAGTGTAGGGTATAGAGTGTAGGGTATAGAGTGTAGGGTATAGAGTGTAGGGTATAGAGTGTAGAGTGTAGGGTATAGAGTGTATGTCATAGAGTGTAGGGTATAGAGTGTAGGGTATAGAGTGTAGAGTATAGAGTGTAGGGTATAGAGTGTAGAGTGTAGGGTATAGAGTGTATAGTGTAGGGGATAGAGTGTAGGGTATAGAGTGTAGAGTATAGAGTGTAGAGTGTAGGGATTCGAGTGTAGAGTATAGAGTGTAGTGTGTAGGGTATAGAGTGTAGGATATAGAGAATAGAGTGTAGTGTATAGAGTGTATGGAATAGAGTGTAGAGTGTAGGGTAAAAAGTGTAGGGTATAGAGTGTAGGGTATAGAGTGTAGGGTATAGAGTGTAGGGTATAGAGTGTAGGGTATAGAGTGTAGGGTATAGAGTGTAGAGTGTAGGGTGTAGAGTGTAGGGTATAGAGTGTAGGGTATAGAGTGTAGGGTATAGAGTGTAGAGTGTAGAGTGTAGGGTATAGAGTGTAGAGTGTAGGGTATAGAGTGTAGGGTATAGAGGGTATGGTATAGAGTGTATGGAATAGAGTGTAGAGTGTAGGGTATAAAGTGTAGGGTATAGAGTGTATGGTATAGAGTGTAGGGTATAGAGTGTAGGGTATAGAGTGTAGGGTATAGAGTGTAGAGTGTAGGGTATAGAGTGTAGGGTATAGAGTATAGAGTGTAGGGTATAGAGTGTAGGGTATAGAGTGTATGGAATAGAGTGTAGAGTGTAGGTTATAAAGTGTAGGGTATAGAGTGTAGGGTATAGAGTGTATGGTATAGAGTATAGGGTATAAAGTGTAGAGTGTAGAGTATTGAGTGTAGGGTGTAGGGTATAGAGTGTAGGGTATAGAGTGTATGGAATAGAGTGTAGAGTGTAGGTAATAAAAGTGTAGGGTATAGAGTGTAGGGTATAGAGTGTATGGTATAGAGTGTAGGGTATAAAGTGTAGAGTGTAGGGTATAGAGTGTAGGGTATAGAGTGTAGGGTATAGAGTGTAGGGTATAGAGTGTAGGGTATAAAGTGTAGGGTATAGAGTGTAGGGTATAGAGTGTAGATTGTAGGGTATAGAGTGTAGGGTATAGAGTGTAGGGTATAGAGTGTAG
This sequence comes from Ranitomeya imitator, assembly GCF_032444005.1. Classification (NCBI taxonomy): domain Eukaryota; kingdom Metazoa; phylum Chordata; class Amphibia; order Anura; family Dendrobatidae; genus Ranitomeya; species Ranitomeya imitator. Next base: position 60,808,749 of record NC_091291.1, read on the forward strand.
GGTATAGAGTGTATGGTATAGAGTGTAGAGTATAGAGTGTAGAGTGTAGGGTATAGAGTGTAGGGTATAGAGTGTAGGGTATAGAGTGTAGGGTTTAGAGTGTAGAGTGTAGGGTATAGAGTGAAGGGTATAGAGTGTAGGGTATAGAGTGTAGATTGTAGGGTATAGAGTGTAGGGTATAGAGTGTAGGGTATAGAGTGTAGGGTATAGAGTGTATGGTATAGAGTGTAGGGTATAAAGTGTAGAGTGTAGGGTATACAGTGTAGGGTATAGAGTGTAGGGTATAGAGTGTAGGGTATAGAGTGTAGGGTATAGAGTTTATGTTATGGAGTGTAGGATATAGAGTGTAGATTGTAGGGTATAGAGTGTAGGGTATAGAGTGTAGGGTATAGAGTGTAGGGTATAGAGTGTATGGTATAGAGTGTAGGGTATAGAGTGTAGAGTATAGAGTGTAGGGTATAGAGTGTAGAGTGTAGGGTATAGAGTGTAGAGTGTAGGGGATAGAGTTTAGGGTATAGAGTGTAGGGTATAGAGTGTAGGGTATAGAGTGTAGAGTGTAGGGATTCGAGTGTAGAGTATAGAGTGTAGTGTGTAGGGTATAGAGTGTAGGGTATAGAGTGTAGGGTATAGAGTGTATGGAATAGAGTGTAGAGTGTAGAGTGTAGGGTATAAAGTGTAGGGTATAGAGTGTAGGGTATAGAGTGTAGATTGTAGGGTATAGAGTGTAGGGTATAGAGTGTAGGGTATAGAGTGTAGAGTATAGAGTGTAGAGTGTAGGGTATAGAGTGTAGGGTATAGAGTGTAGGGTATAGAGTGTAGGATATAGAGTGTAGGGTTTAGAGTGTAGAGTGTAGGGTATAGAGTGAAGGGTATAGAGTGTAGGGTGTAGAGTGTAGGGTATAGAGTGTATGGCATAGAGTGTAGGGTATAGAGTGTAGGGTATAGAGTGTAGGGTATAGAGTGTAGAGTGTAGGGTATAGAGTGTAGAGTGTAGGGTATAGAGTGTAGGGTATAGAGTGTAGGGTATAGAGTGTAGGGTATAGAGTATAGAGTGTAGGGTATAGAGTGTATGGAATAGAGTGTAGGGTATAAAGTGTAGGGTATAGAGTGTAGATTGTAGGGTATAGAGTGTAGGGTATAGAGTGTAGGGTATAGAGTGTAGGGTATAGAGTGTATGGTATAGAGTGTAGAGTATAGAGTGTAGAGTGTAGGGTATAGAGTGTAGGGTATAGAGTGTAGGGTATAGAGTGTAGGGTATAGAGTGTAGGGTTTAGAGTGTAGAGTGTAGGGTATAGAGTGAAGGGTATAGAGTGTAGGGTATAGAGTGAAGAGTGTAGGGTATAGAGTGTATGGCATAGAGTGTAGGGTATAGAGTGTAGGGTATAGAATGTAGGGTATAGAGTGTAGAGTGTAGGGTATAGAGTGTAGGGTATAGAGTGTAGGGTATAGAGTGTAGGGTATAGAGTGTAGAGTGTAGGGTATAGAGTGTAGACTGTAGGGTATAGATTGTAGGGTATAGAGGGTAGGGTATAGAGTGTATGGAATAGAGTGTAGAGTGTAGGGTATAATGTGTAGGGTATAGAGTGTATGGTATAGAGTGTAGGGTATAGAGTGTATGGTATAGAGTGTAGGGTATAGAGTGTAGAGTGTAGGGTATAGAGTGTAGGGTATAGAGTATAGAGTGTAGGGTATAGAGTGTAGGGTATAGAGTGTAGAGTGTATGGATTCGAGTGTAGGGTATAGAGTGTAGAGTGTAGGGCATAGAGTGTAGGGTATAGAGTATAGAGAGTAGGGTATAGAGTGTAGGGTATAGAGTGTAGGGTATAGAGTGTAGAGTGTAGGGTATAGAGTGTAGGGTATAGAGTGTATGGTATACAGTGTAGAGTGTAGAGTGTAGGGTATAGAGTGTATATTGTAGGGTATAGAGTGTAGGGTCTAGAGAGTAGGGTATAGAGTGTATTGTATAGAGTGTAGGGTATAGAGTGCAGAGTGTAGGTTATAGAGTGTAGGGTATAAAGTGTAGGGTGTAGGGTACAGAGTGTAGGGTATAGAGTGTAGGGTATAGAGTGTAGGGTATAGAGTGTGGAGTGTAGAGTGTAGGGTATAGAGTGTAGGGAATAGAGTGTAGGGTATAGAGTGTAGAGTGTAGGGTATAGAGTGTAGGGTATAGAGTGTAAAGTGTAGAGTGTAGGGTATAAAGTGTAGACTGTAGGGTATAGAGTGTAGGGCATAGAGCGTAGGGTGTAGGGTATAGAGTGTAGGGTATAGAGTGTAGGGTGTAGAGTGTATGGTATAGAGTGTATGGTATAGAGTGTAGGGTGTGGAGTGTAGGGTGTAGAGTGTAGGGTATAGAGTGTAGGGTATAGAGTGTAGAGTATAGAGTGTAGGGTATAGAGTGTAGAGTGTAGGGTATAGAGTGTAGGGTATAGAGTGTAGGGTATAGAGTGTAGAGTGTAGGGTATAGAGTGTAGGGTATAGAGTGTAAAGTGTAGAGTGTAGGGTATAGAGTGTAGAGTGTAGGGTATAGAGTGTAGGGTATAGAGTGTATGGAATAGAGTGTAGGGTATAGAGTGTAGACTGTAGGGTATAGAGTGTAGGGTATAGAGCGTAGGGTGTAGGGTATAGAGTGTAGGGTGTGAAGTGTAGGGTATAGAGTGTAGAGTGTAGGGATTAGAGTGTAGGGTATAGAGTGTAGGGTATAGAGTGTATGGTATAGAGTGTACGGTGTAGAGTGTAGGGTATAGAGTGTAGGGTATAGAGTGTAGAGTGTAGGGTACAGAGTGTAGGGTATAGAGTGTAGGGTATGGAGTGTAGAGTGTAGGGTATAGAGTGTATGGTATAGAGTGTAGGGTATAGAGCGTAGAGTGTAGGGTATAGAGTGTAGGGTATAGAGTGTAGGGTATAGAGTGAAGGGTATATAGTGTAGGGTATAGAGTGTAGAGTGTAGGGTATAGAGAGTAGAGTGTAGGGTATAGATTGTAGGGTATAGAGTGTAGAGTGTACGGTATAGAGTGTAGGGTATAGAGTGTATAGTATAGATTGTAGAGTGTAGGGTATACAGTGTATAGTGTAGGGTATAGAGTGTAGGGTATAGAGTGTAGGGTATAGAGTGTATGGTATAGAGTGTAGGGTATAGAGTGTAGAGTGTAGGGTATAGAGTGTAGGGTATAGAGTGTAGGGTATAGAGCAGACCTGGGCAAGATGCGGCCCGCGGGCCGCATGCGGCCCGCCTGACGGTTGTAAACGGCCCGCCGCCCGAGGCACCGCTCGGCTCCCCTTCCCTTGCCGCCCGCCGCGCCTGGCACCGCTCGGCTCCCCTTTCCTTACAGCCACGCCTGCGCCTTTGCGCCCTGCATTCAAACTCCTGTCCGCTGAGAGGCGCTGACCGCCGCTGGCACTTCCGCATCAGGGAAGCGCCAGCAGCAGGTGACGTCCCTCAGCGTGACACATGCTGCTGCTCTGCTCCGGACGCCGGTGTTCTGTGTGGCACTGCAGCGCTGTACTGAGGTCACTTGTGGAGTCGGACGGTGCCGGTGGTCGGTGGTAAGGGCTCTGGGTTATCTGCTCCTCAGTACTTGCGCACTGGGTCATCTGCTCCGCTGTACTTGGGCTCTGGGTTATCTGCTCCTCAGTACTTGTGCTCTGAGTTATCTGCTCCTCTGTACTTGTGCTCTGGGTTATCTGCTCCTCTGTACTTGTGCTCTGGGTTATCTGCTCCTCAGTACTTGTGCTCTGGGTTGTTATCTGCTCCTCAGTACTTGTGCTCTGGGTTATTATCTGCTCCTCAGTACTTGTGCTCTGGGTTATCTGCTCCTCTGTACTTGTGCTCTGGGTTATCTGCTCCTCAGTACTTGTGCTCTGGGTTATTATCTGCTCCTCAGTACTTGTGCTCTGGGTTATCTGCTCCTCAGTACTTGTGCTCTGAGTTATCTGCTCCTTGGTACTTGTGCTCTGGGTTATCTGCTCCTCTGTACTTGTGCTCTGGGTTATCTGCTCCTCAGTACTTGTGCTCTGGGTTATTATCTGCTCCTCAGTACTTGTGCTCTGGGTTATTATCTGCTCCTCAGTACTTGTGCTCTGGGTTATCTGCTCCTCTGTACTTGTGCTCTGGGTTATCTGCTCCTCAGTACTTGTGCTCTGGGTTATTATCTGCTCCTCAGTACTTGTGCTCTGGGTTATCTGCTCCTCAGTACTTGTGCTCTGAGTTATCTGCTCCTCTGTACTTGTGCTCTGGGTTATCTGCTCCTCTGTACTTGTGCTCTGGGTTATCTGCTCCTCAGTACTTGTGCTCTGGGTTATTATCTGCTCCTCAGTACTTGTGCTCTGGGTTATTATCTGCTCCTCAGTACTTGTGCTCTGGGTTATCTGCTCCTCTGTACTTGTGCTCTGGGTTATCTGCTCCTCAGTACTTGTGCTCTGGGTTATTATCTGCTCCTCAGTACTTGTGCTCTGGGTTATTATCTGCTCCTCAGTACTTGTGCTCTGAGTTATCTGCTCCTCTGTACTTGTGCTCTGGGTTATCTGCTCCTCTGTACTTGTGCTCTGGGTTATCTGCTCCTCAGTACTTGTGCTCTGGGTTATTATCTGCTCCTCAGTACTTGTGCTCTGGGTTATTATCTGCTCCTCAGTACTTGTGCTCTGGGTTATTATCTGCTCCTCTGTACTTGTGCACTGGGTTATTATCTGCTCAGTACTTGTGCTCTGGGTTATTATCTGCTCCTCAGTACTTGTGCACTAGGTTATTATCTGCTCCTCTGTACTTGTGCTCTGGGTTATTATCTGCTCCTCAGTACTTGTGCTCTGGGTTATTATCTGCTCCTCAGTACTTGTGCACTGGGTTATTATCTGCTCCTCTGTACTTGTGCTCTGGGTTATCTGCTCCTCTGTACTTGTGCTCTGGGTTATTATCTGCTCCTCAGTACTTGTGCTCTGGGTTATTATCTGCTCCTCAGTACTTGTGCTCTGGGTTATTATCTGCTCCTCTGTACTTGTGCACTGGGTTATTATCTGCTCAGTACTTGTGCTCTGGGTTATTATCTGCTCCTCAGTACTTGTGCACTGGGTTATTATCTGCTCCTCTGTACTTGTGCTCTGGGTTATTATCTGCTCCTCAGTACTTGTGCTCTGGGTTATTATCTGCTCCTCAGTACTTGTGCACTGGGTTATTATCTGCTCCTCTGTACTTGTGTTCTGGGTTATTATCTGCTCCTCAGTACTTGTGCTCTGGGTTATTATCTGCTCCTCAGTACTTGTGCACTGGGTTATTATCTGCTCCTCTGTACTTGTGCTCTGGGTTATCTGCTCCTCTGTACTTGTGCTCTGGGTTATTATCTGCTCCTCTATACTTGTGCACTGGGTTATTATCTGCACTAATGAAATCTGGACATTATGGGGGCACTAATGAAATCTGGACATTATGTGGGCACTAATGAAATCTGGACATTATGGGGCCTGGACAATCTCTGCATTGTTTAACATACTGTTTGTTCATGAAAATATAGCATATGTATACTACAGTATTGGGTAAAAATTAGTTAATTATATTAGTCCGGCCCTCTAAAACCAACCAAATTTCTCATGCGGCCCCATGGCAAAATTAATTGCCCACCCCTGGTATAGAGTGTAGGCTATATAGTGTAGAGTGTAGGGTATAGAGTGTATGGTATAGAGTGTAGAGTGTAGGTTATACAGTGTATAGTGTAGGGTATAGAGTGTAGGGTATAGAGTGAAGGGTATAGAGTGTATGGTATAGAGTGTATGGTATAGAGGGTAGGGTATAGAGGGTATGGTATAGAGTGTAGGGTATAGAGTGTAGAGTGTAGGGTATAGAGTGTAGGGTGTAGGGTATACAGTGTATTGTATAAAGTGTAGGGTATAGAGTGTAGGGAATAGAGTGAAGGGTATAGAGTGTATGGTATAGAGTGTAGAGTGTAGGGTTTAGAGTGTAGGGTATAGAGTGTAGGGTATAGAGTATAGAGTGTAGGGTATAGAGTGTAGGGTATAGATTGTAGAGTGTAGGGTATAGAGTGTAGGGTATAGAGTGTAGAGTGTAGGGTATAGAGTGTATGGTATAGAGTGTAGGGTATAGAGTGTAGGGTATAGGGTATAGAGTGTAGGGTATAGAGTGTAGGGTATAGAGTGTAGGGTATAGAGTGTAGAGTGTACGGTATAGAGTGTAGGGTATAGAGTGTAGGGTATAGAGTGTAGGGTATAGAGTGTAGAGTGTAGGGTATAGAGTGTAGGGAATGGAGTGTAGGGTACAGTGTGTAGAGTGTAGGGTATAGAGTGTAGGGTATAGATTGTAGGGTATAGAGTGTAGAGTGTACGGTATAGAGTGTAGGGTATAGAGTGTATGGTATAGAGTGTAGAGTGTAGGGTATAGAGTGTATAGTGTAGGGTATAGAGTGCAGGGTATAGCGTGTAGGGTATAGAGTGTATGGTATGGAGTGTAGGGATTATAGTGTAGAGTGTAGGGTATAGAGTGTAGATTGTAGGGTGTAGAGTGTAGAGTGTAGGGTGTAGAGTGTAGAGTGTAGGGTATATAGTGTAATGTAGAGAGTGTAAGGTATAGAGTGTATGTTATAGAGTGTAGGGTATAGAGTGTAGAGTGTAGGGTATAGAGTGTAGGGTATAGAGTGTATGGTATAGAGTGTAGGGTATAGAGTGTAGAGTGTAGGGTATAGAGTGTAGGGTATAGAGTGTAGGGTATAGAGTGTAGGGTATAGAGTGTATGGTATAGAGTGTAGGGTATAGAGTGTAGAGTGTAGGGTATAGAGTGTAGAGTGTAGGGTATAGAGTGCAGGGTATAAAGTGTAGGGTATAGAGTGTAGGGTATAGAGTGTAGATTGTAGGGATTCGAGTGTAGGGTATAGAGTGTAGAGTGTAGGGTATAAAGTGTAGGGTATAGAGTATAGAGTGTAGCGTATAGAGTGTAGGGTGTAGAGTGTAGGGTATAGACTGTAGAGTGTAGGGTATAGAGTGTAGGGTATAGAGTGTAGGGAATAGAGTGTAGAGTGTAGGGTATAAAGTGTAGGGTATAGAGTGTATGGTATAGAGTGTAGGGTATAGAGTGTAGGGTATAGAGTGTAGGGTATACAGTGTAGGGTATAGAGTGTATTGTGTAGGGTATAGAGTGTAGGGTGTAGGGTATAGAGTGTAGGGTAAAGAGTGTAGGGTATAGAGTTTAGGGTATAGAGTGTAGATTGTAGGGTGTAGAGTGTAGAGTGTACGGTGTAGAGTGTAGAGTGTAGAGTGTAAGGTATAGAGTGTAAGGTAGAGAGTGTAGGGTATAGAGTGTATGTTATAGAGTGTAGGGTATAGAGTGTAGAGTGTAGGGTATAGAGTGTAGGGTATAGAGTGTATGGTATAGAGTGTAGGGTATAGAGTGTAGAGTGTAGGGTATAGAGTGTAGGGTATAGAGTGTACGGTAAAGAGTGTACGGTATAGAGTGTAGAGTGTAGGGTATAGAGTGTAGGGTATAGAGTTTATGATATAGAGTGTAGGGTATAGAGTGTAGAGTGTAGGGTAAAGAGTGTAGAGTGTAGGGTTTAGAGTGTAAGGTAGAGAGTGTAGGGTGTAGGGAATAGAGTGTAGGGTATAGAGTGTACGGTATAGAGTGTATGGTATAGAGTGTAGGGTATAGAGTGTAGGGTATAGAGTGTAGAGTGTAGGGTATAGAGTGTATGGTATAGAGTGTAGGGTATAGAGTGTAGGGTATAGAGTGTAGAGTGTAGGGTATAGAGTGTAGGGTATAGAGTGTCAGGTATAGAGTGTAGAGTGTAGGGTATAGAGTGTATGGTATAGAGTGTAGGGTGTAGAGTGTATGGTTTAGAGTGTAGGGTATAGAGCGTAGAGTGTAGGGTATAGAGTGTAGGGTGTAGAGTGTATGGTATAGAGTGTAGAGTGTAGGGTATAGAGTGTAGAGTATAGAGTGTAGGGTATAGAGTGTAGAGTGTAGGGTATAGAGTGTATGTTATAGAGTGTATGTTATAGAGTGTAGGGTATAGAGTGTAGAGTGTAGGGTATAGAGTGTAGAGTGTAGGGTATAGAGTGTAGGGTATAGAGTGAAGGGTAAAGAGTGTAGGGTATAGAATGTAGGGTATAGAGTATAGAGTGTAGATTATAGAGTGTAGGGTATAGAGTGTAGGGTATAGAGTGTAGAGTGTAGGGTATAGAGTGTAGGGTATAGAGTGTAGAGTGTAGGGTATAGAGTGTATGGTATAGAGTGTAGGGTATAGAGTGTATGGTATAGAGTGTACAGTGTAGGGTATAGAGTGTAGAGTGTAGGGTATAGAGTGTAGGGTATAGAGTGTAGGGTATAGAGTGTAAGGTATAGAGTGTAGAGTGTAGGGTATAGAGTGTAGGGTATAGAATGTAGGGTGTAGAGTGTAGAGTGTAGGGATTCGAGTGTAGGGTATAGAATGTAGTGTGTAGAGGGTATAGAGTGTAGAGTATAGAGTGTAGGGTATAGAGTGTAGGGTATAGAGTGTAGAGAGTAGGGTATAGAGTGTAGGGTATAGAGTATAGAGTGTAGGGTATAGAGTGTAGGGTATAGAGTGTAGAGTGTATGGATTTGAGTGTAGGGTATAGAGTGTAGGGTATAGAGTGTAGAGTATAGAGTATAGAGAGTAGGGTATAGAGTGTAGGGTATAAAGTGTAGAGTGTAGGGTATAGAGTGTAGAGTGTAGGGTATAGAGTGTAGGGTATAGAGTGTAGAATATAGAGTGTATGGAATAGAGTGTAGAGTGTAGGTTATAAAGTGTAGGGTATAGAGTGTAGGGTATAGAGTGTATGGTATAGAGTGTAGGGTATAAAGTGTAGAGTGTATGGTATAGAGTGTAGGGTGTAGGGTATAGAGTGTAGGGTATAGAGTGTAGGGTATAGAGTTTATGTTATAGAGTGTAGGGTATAGAGTGTAGATTGTAGGGTATAGAGTGTAGGGTATAGAGCGTAGAGTGTAGGTTATAAAGTGTAGGGTATAGAGTGTAGAGTATAGAGTGTATGGTATAGAGTGTAGGGTATAAAGTGTAGAGTGTAGGGTATAGAGTGTAGGGTGTAGGGTATAGAGTGTAGGATATAGAGTGTAGGGTATAGAGTGTAGGGTATAGAGTGTATGGTATAGATGGTAGGGTATAGAGTGTAGAGTATAGAGTGTAGGGTATAGAGTGTAGGGTATAGAGAGTAGAGTGTAGGGGATAGAGTGTAGGGTATAGAGTGTATGGTATAGAGTGTAGGGTATAAAGTGTAGAGTGTAGGGTATAGAGTGTAGGGTGTAGGGTATAGAGTGTAGGGTATAGAGTGTAGGGTATAGAGTTTATGTTATAGAGTGTAGGGTATAGAGTGTAGATTGTAGGGTATAGAGTGTATGGAATAGAGTGTAGAGTGTAGGTTATAAAGTGTAGGGTATAGAGTGTAGGGTATAGAGTGTATGGTATAGAGTGTAGGGTATAAAGTGTAGAGTGTAGGGTATAGAGTGTAGGGTGTAGGGTATAGAGTGTAGGGTATAGAGTGTAGGGTATAGAGTTTATGTTATAGAGTGTAGGGTATAGAGTGTAGATTGTAGGGTATAGAGTGTAGGGTGTAGAGTGTATGGTATAGATTGTAGGGTATAGAGTGTAGGGTATAGAGTGTAGGGTATAGAGTGTAGGGATTCGAGTGTAGGGTATAGAGTGTAGTGTGTAGGGTATAGAGTGTAGGGTATAGAGTATAGAGTGTAGGGTATAGAGTGTAGGGTATAGAGGGTAGGGTATAGAGTGTATGGAATAGAGTGTAGAGTGTAGAGTGTAGGGTTTAGAGTGTAAGGTAGAGAGTGTAGGGTGTAGAGTGTAGGGTATAGAGTGTAGGGTATAGAGTGTAGGGTATAGAGTTTAGGGTATAGAGTGTATGGTATAGAGTGTAAGGTACAGAGTGTAGGGTATAGAGTGTAGAGTGTACGGTATAGAGTGTATGGTATAGAGTGTAGGGTATAGAGTGTAGGGTATAGATTGTAGGGTATAGAGTGTAGGGTATACAGTGTAGAGTGTAGGGTATAGAGTGTAGGGTATAGAGTGTAGGGTATAGAGTGTCAGGTATAGAGTGTAGAGTGTAGGGTATAGAGTGTAGTGTGTAGAGTGTAGGGTATAGAGTGTAGGGTGTAGAGTGTAGGGTATAGAGTGTAGGGTATAGAGTGTAGGGTATAGAGTGTAGGGTATAGAGTGTATGGTATAGAGTGTAGGGTATAGAGTGTAGGGTATAGAGTGTAGAGTGTAGGGTATAGAGTGTATGGTATAGAGTGTAGAGTGTAGAGTGTAGAGTGTAGGGTATAGAGTGTAAGGTAGAGAGTGTAAGGTATAGAGTGTATGTTATAGAGTGTAGGGTATAGAGTGTAGAGTGTAGGGTATAGAGTGTAGGGTATAGAGTGTAGGGTATAGAGTGTATGGTATAGAGTGTAGGGTATAGAGTGTAGAGTGTAGGGTATAGAGTGTAGGTTATAGAGTGTACGGTAAAGAGTGTACGGTATAGAGTGTAGAGTGTAGGGTATAGAGTGTAGGGTATAGAGTTTATGTTATAGAGTGTAGGGTATAGAGTGTAGAGTGTAGGGTAAAGAGTGTAGAGTGTAGGGTTTAGAGTGTAAGGTAGAGAGTGTAGGGTGTAGGGTATAGAGTGTAGGGTATAGAGTGTAGGGTATAGAGTGTATGGTATAGAGTGTAGGGTATAGAGTGTAGGGTATAGAGTGTAGAGTGTAGGGTATAGAGTGTATGGTATAGATTGTAGGGTATAGAGTGTAGGGTATAGAGTGTAGGGTATAGAGTGTAGAGTGTAGGGTATAGAGTGTAGGGTATAGAGTGTCAGGTATAGAGTGTAGAGTGTAGGGTATAGAGTGTATGGTATAGAGTGTAGGGTGTAGAGTGTATGGTTTAGAGTGTAGGGTATAGAGCGTAGAGTGTAGGGTATAGAGTGTAGGGTGTAGATTGTATGGTATAGAGTGTAGGGTATAGAGTGTAGAGTGTAGGGTATAGAGTGTAGAGTATAGAGTGTAGGGTATAGAGTGTAGAGTGTAGGGTATAGAGTGTATGTTATAGAGTGTATGTTATAGAGTGTAGGGTATAGAGTGTAGAGTGTAGGGTATAGAGTGTAGAGTGTAGGGTATAGAGTGTAGGGTATAGAGTGTAGGGTATAGAGTGAAGGGTATAGAGTGTAGGGTATAGAATGTAGGGTATAGTGTATAGAGTGTAGGGTATAGAGTGTAGGGTTTAGAGTGTAGAGTGTAGGGTATAGAGTGTAGGGTATAGAGTGTAGAGTGTAGGGTATAGAGTGTATGGTATAGAGTGTAGGGTATAGAGTGTATGGTATAGAGTGTACAGTGTAGGGTATAGAGTGTAGAGTGTAGGGTATAGAGTGTAGCTTATAGAGTGTAGAGTGTAGGGTATAGAGTGTAGGGTATAGAGTGTAGGGTATAGAGTGTAGAGTGTAGGGATTCGAGTGGAGGGTATAGAATGTAGTGTGTAGAGGGTATAGAGTGTAGAGTATAGAGTGTAGGGTATAGAGTGTAGGGTATAGAGTGTAGAGAGTAGGGTATAGAGTGTACGGTATAGAGTATAGAGTGTAGGGTATAGAGTGTAGGGTATAGAGTGTAGAGTGTATGGATTCGAGTGTAGGGTATAGAGTGTAGGGTATAGAGTGTAGAGTATAGAGTATAGAGAGTAGGGTATAGAGTGTAGGGTATAGAGTGTAGAGTGTAGGGTATAGAGTGTAGAGTGTAGGGAATAGAGTGTAGGGTATAGAGTGTAGGGTATAGAGTGTATGGAATAGAGTGTAGAGTGTAGGTTATAAAGTGTAGGGTATAGAGTGTAGGGTATAGAGTGTATGGTATAGAGTATAGGGTATAGAGTTTATGTTATAGAGTGTAGGGTATAGAGTGTAGATTGTAGGGTATAGAGTGTAGGGTATAGAGCGTAGAGTGTAGGTTATAAAGTGTAGGGTATAGAGTGTAGAGTATAGAGTGTATGGTATAGAGTGTAGGGTATAAAGTGTAGAGTGTAGGATATAGAGTGTAGGGTGTAGGGTATAGAGTGTAGGATATAGAGTGTAGGGTATAGAGTGTAGGGTATAGAGGGTATGGTATAGATTGTAGGGTATAGAGTGTAGAGTATAGAGTGTAGGGTACAGAGTGTAGGGTATAGAGAGTAGAGTGTAGGGGATAGAGTGTAGGGTATAGAGTGTAGGGTATAGAGTGTATGGAATAGAGTGTAGAGTGTAGGTTATAAAGTGTAGGGTATAGACTGTAGAGTATAGAGTGTATGGTATAGAGTGTAGGGTATAAAGTGTAGAGTGTAGGGTATAGAGTGTAGGGTGTAGGGTATAGAGTGTAGGGTATAGAGTGTAGGGTATAGAGTTTATGTTATAGAGTGTAGGGTATAGAGTGTAGATTGTAGGGTATAGAGTGTAGGGTATAGAGTGTATGGTATAGATTGTAGGGTATAGAGTGTAGGGTATAGAGTGTAGGGTATAGAGTGTAGGGATTCGAGTGTAGGGTATAGAGTGTAGTGTGTAGGGTATAGAGTGTAGGGTATAGAGTATAGAGTGTAGGGTATAGAGTGTAGGGTATAGAGGGTAGGGTATAGAGTGTAGGGTATAGAGTGTAGAGTGTAGGGTATAGAGTGTAGGGTATAGAGTGTAGGGTATGGACTTGCAGGTATAGAGTGTAGAGTGTAGGGTATAGAGTGTATGGTATAGAGTGTAGGGTATAGAGTGTAGGGTGTAGAGTGTATGGTATAGAGTGTAGAGTGTAGGGTACAGAGTGTATGGTATAGAGTGTAGGGTATAGAGTGTAGGGTATAGAGTGTAGAGTGTAGGGTATAGAGTGTAGGGTATAGAGTGTCAGGTATAGAGTGTAGAGTGTAGGGTATAGAGTGTATGGTATAGAGTGTAGGGTGTAGAGTGTATGGTTTAGAGTGTAGGGTATAGAGCGTAGAGTGTAGGGTATAGAGTGTAGGGTGTAGAGTGTATGGTATAGAGTGTAGGGTATAGAGTGTAGAGTGTAGGGTATAGAGTGTAGAGTATAGAGTGTAGGGTATAGAGTGTAGAGTGTAGGGTATAGAGTGTATGTTATAGAGTGTAGGGTATAGAGTGTAGAGTGTAGGGTATAGAGTGTAGAGTGTAGGGTATAGAGTGTAGGGTATAGAGTGTAGGGTATAGAGTGAAGGGTATAGAGTGTAGAGTGTAGAGTGTAGGGTATAGAGTGTAGGGAATAGAGTGTAGGGTATAGAGTGTAGAGCGTAGGGTATAGAGTGTAGGGTATAGAGTGTAGAGTGTAGGGTATAGAGTGTATGGTATAGAGTGTAGGGTATAGAGTGTAGGGTATAGGGTATAGAGTGTAGGGTATAGAGTGTAGGGTATAGAGTGTAGGGTATAGAGTGTAGAGTGTAGGGTATAGAGTGTAGGGTATAGAGTGTAGGGTATAGAGTGTAGGGTATAGAGTGTAGAGTGTAGGGTATAGAGTGTAGGGAATGGAGTGTAGGGTACAGTGTGTAGAGTGTAGGGTATAGAGTGTAGGGTATAGAGTGTAGGGTATAGATTGTAGGGTATAGAGTGTAGAGTGTACGGTATAGAGTGTAGGGTATAGAGTGTATGGTATAGAGTGTAGAGTGTAGGGTATAGAGTGTATAGTGTAGGGTATAGAGTGCAGGGTATAGCGTGTAGGGTATAGAGTGTTTGGTATGGAGTGTAGAGATTATAGTGTAGAGTGTAGGGTATAGAGTGTAGATTGTAGGGTGTAGAGTGTAGAGTGTAGGGTGTAGAGTGTAGAGTGTAGGGTATAGAGTGTAAGGTAGAGAGTGTAAGGTATAGAGTGTATGTTATAGAGTGTAGGGTATAGAGTGTAGAGTGTAGGGTATAGAGTGTAGGGTATAGAGTGTATGGTATAGAGTGTAGGGTATAGAGTGTAGAGTGTAGGGTATAGAGTGTAGGGTATAGAGTGTAGGGTATAGAGTGTAGGGTATAGAGTGTATGGTATAGAGTGTAGGGTATAGAGTGTAGAGTGTAGGGTATAGAGTGTAGAGTGTAGGGTATAGAGTGCAGGGTATAAAGTGTAGGGTATAGAGTGTAGGGTATAGAGTGTAGATTGTAGGGATTCGAGTGTAGGGTATAGAGTGTAGAGTGTAGGGTATAAAGTGTAGGGTATAGAGTGTAGGGTATAGAGTGTCAGGTATAGAGTGTAGAGTGTAGGGTATAGAGTGTATGGTATAGAGTGTAGGGTGTAGAGTGTATGGTTTAGAGTGTAGGGTATAGAGCGTAGAGTGTAGGGTATAGAGTGTAGGGTGTAGAGTGTATGGTATAGAGTGTAGAGTGTAGGGTATAGAGTGTAGAGTATAGAGTGTAGGGTATAGAGTGTAGAGTGTAGTATATAGAGTGTATGTTATAGAGTGTATGTTATAAAGTGTAGGGTATAGAGTGTAGAGTGTAGGGTATAGAGTGTAGAGTGTAGGGTATAGAGTGTAGGGTATAGAGTGAAGGGTATAGAGTGTAGGGTATAGAATGTAGGGTATAGAGTATAGAGTGTAGATTATAGAGTGTAGGGTATAGAGTGTAGGGTATAGAGTGTAGAGTGTAGGGTATGGAGTGTAGTGTATAGAGTGTAGAGTGTAGGGTATAGAGTGTATGGTATAGAGTGTAGGGTATAGAGTGTATGGTATAGAGTGTACAGTGTAGGGTATAGAGTGTAGAGTGTAGGGTATAGAGTGTAGGGTATAGAGTGTAGGGTATAGAGTGTAGGGTATAGAGTGTAGAGTGTAGGGTATAGAGTGTAGGGTATAGAATGTAGGGTGTAGAGTGTAGAGTGTAGGGATTCGAGTGTAGGGTATAGAATGTAGTGTGTAGAGGGTATAGAGTGTAGAGTATAGAGTGTAGGGTATAGAGTGTAGGGTATAGAGTGTAGAGAGTAGGGTATAGAGTGTAGGGTATAGAGTATAGAGTGTAGGGTATAGAGTGTAGGGTATAGAGTGTAGAGTGTATGGATTTGAGTGTAGGGTATAGAGTGTAGGGTATAGAGTGTAGAGTATAGAGTATAGAGAGTAGGGTATAGAGTGTAGGGTATAGAGTGTAGAGTGTAGGGTATAGAGTGTATAGTGTAGGGTATAGAGTGTAGGGTATAGAGTGTAGGGTATAGAGTGTATGGAATAGAGTGTAGAGTGTAGGTTATAAAGTGTAGGGTATAGAGTGTAGGGTATAGAGTGTATGGTATAGAGTGTAGGGTATAAAGTGTAGAGTGTAGGGTATAGAGTGTAGGGTGTAGGGTATAGAGTGTAGGGTATAGAGTGTAGGGTATAGAGTTTATGTTATAGAGTGTAGGGTATAGAGTGTAGATTGTAGAGTATAGAGTGTAGGGTATAGAGCATAGAGTGTAGGTTATAAAGTGTAGGGTATAGAGTGTAGAGTATAGAGTGTATGGTATAGAGTGTAGGGTATAAAGTGTAGAGTGTAGGGTATAGAGTGTAGGGTGTAGGGTATAGAGTGTAGGATATAGAGTGTAGGGTATAGAGTGTAGGGTATAGAGTGTATGGTATAGATGTTAGGGTATAGAGTGTAGAGTATAGAGTGTAGGGTATAGAGTGTAGGGTATAGAGAGTAGAGTGTAGGGGATAGAGTGTAGGGTATAGAGTGTATGGTATAGAGTGTAGGGTATAAAGTGTAGAGTGTAGGGTATAGAGTGTAGGGTGTAGGGTATAGAGTGTAGGGTATAGAGTGTAGGGTATAGAGTTTATGTTATAGAGTGTAGGGTATAGAGTGTAGATTGTAGGGTATAGAGTGTATGGAATAGAGTGTAGAGTGTAGGTTATAAAGTGTAGGGTATAGAGTGTAGGGTATAGAGTGTATGGTATAGAGTGTAGGGTATAAAGTGTAGAGTGTAGGGTATAGAGTGTAGGGTGTAGGGTATAGAGTGTAGGGTATAGAGTGTAGGGTATAGAGTTTATGTTATAGAGTGTAGGGTATAGAGTGTAGATTGTAGGGTATAGAGTGTAGGGTGTAGAGTGTATGGTATAGATTGTAGGGTATAGAGTGTAGGGTATAGAGTGTAGGGTATAGAGTATAGAGTGTAGGGTATAGAGTGTAGGGTATAGAGGGTAGGGTATAGAGTGTATGGAATAGAGTGTAGAGTGTGGAGTGTAGGGTTTAGAGTGTAAGGTAGAGAGTGTAGGGTGTAGAGTGTAGGGTATAGAGTGTAGGGTATAGAGTGTAGGGTATAGAGTTTAGGGTATAGAGTGTATGGTATAGAGTGTAAGGTACAGAGTGTAGGGTATAGAGTGTAGAGTGTAGGGTATAGAGTGTATGGTATAGAGTGTAGGGTATAGAGTGTAGGGTATAGATTGTAGGGTATAGAGTGTAGGGTATAGAGTGTAGGGTATAGAGGGTAGGGTATAGAGTGTATGGAATAGAGTGTAGAGTGTAGAGTGTAGGGTTTAGAGTGTAAGGTAGAGAGTGTAGGGTGTAGAGTGTAGTGTGTAGGGTATAGAGTGTAGGGTATAGAGTATAGAGTGTAGGGTATAGAGTGTAGGGTATAGAGGGTAGGGTATAGAGTGTATGGAATAGAGTGTAGAGTGTAGAGTGTAGGGTTTAGAGTGTAAGGTAGAGAGTGTAGGGTGTAGAGTGTAGGGTATAGAGTGTAGGGTATAGAGTGTAGGGTATAGAGTTTAGGGTATAGAGTGTATGGTATAGAGTGTAAGGTACAGAGTGTAGGGTATAGAGTGTAGAGTGTAGGGTATAGAGTGTATGGTATAGAGTGTAGGGTATAGAGTGTAGGGTATAGATTGTAGGGTATAGAGTGTAGGGTATACAGTGTAGAGTGTAGGGTATAGAGTGTAGGGTATAGAGTGTAGGGTATAGAGTGTCAGGTATAGAGTGTAGAGTGTAGGGTATAGAGTGTAGTGTGTAGAGTGTAGGGTATAGAGTGTAGGGTGTAGAGTGTAGGGTATAGAGTGTAGGGTATAGAGTGTAGGGTATAGAGTGTAGGGTATAGAGTGTATGGTATAGAGTGTAGGGTATAGAGTGTAGGGTATAGAGTGTAGAGTGTAGGGTATAGAGTGTATGGTATAGAGTATAGGGTGTAGAGTGTAGAGTGTAGGGTATAGAGTGTAAGCTAGAGAGTGTAAGGTATAGAGTGTATGTTATAGAGTGTAGGGTATAGAGTGTAGAGTGTAGGGTATAGAGTGTAGGGTATAGAGTGTAGGGTATAGAGTGTATGGTATAGAGTTTAGGGTATAGAGTGTAGAGTGTAGGGTATAGAGTGTAGGGTATAGAGTGTACGGTAAAGAGTGTACGGTATAGAGTGTAGAGTGTAGGGTATAGAGTGTAGGGTATAGAGTTTATGTTATAGAGTGTAGGGTATAGAGTGTAGAGTGTAGGGTAAAGAGTGTAGAGTGTAGGGTTTAGAGTGTAAGGTAGAGAGTGTAGGGTGTAGGGTATATAGTGTAGGGTATAGAGTGTAGGGTATAGAGTTTATGGTATAGAGTGTAGGGTATAGAGTGTAGGGTATAGAGTGTAGAGTGTAGGGTATAGAGTGTATGGTATAGAGTGTAGGGTATAGAGTGTCAGGTATAGAGTGTAGAGTGTAGGGTATAGAGTGTATGGTATAGAGTGTAAGGTGTAGAGTGTAGAGTGTAGGGTATAGAGTGTATGGTATAGAGTGTAAGGTGTAGAGTGTATGGTTTAGAGTGTAGGGTATAGAGCGTAGAGTGTAGGGTATAGAGTGTAGGGTGTAGAGTGTATGGTATAGAGTGTAGGGTATAGAGTGTAGAGTGTAGGGTATAGAGTGTAGAGTATAGAGTGTAGGGTATAGAGTGTAGAGTGTAGGGTATAGAGTGTATGTTATAGAGTGTATGTTATAGAGTGTAGGGTATAGAGTGTAGAGTGTAGGGTATAGAGTGTAGAGTGTAGGGTATAGAGTGTAGGGTATAGAGTGTAGGGTATAGAGTGAAGGGTATAGTGTGTAGGGTATAGAATGTAGGGTATAGAGTATAGAGTATAGAGTGTAGGGTATAGAGTGTAGGGTATAGAGTGTAGAGTGTAGAATATAGAGTGTATGTTATAGAGTGTATGTTATAAAGTGTAGGGTATAGAGTGTAGAGTGTAGGGTATAGAGTGTAGAGTGTAGGGTATAGAGTGTAGGGTATAGAGTGAAGGGTATAGAGTGTAGGGTATAGAATGTAGGGTATAGAGTATAGAGTGTAGATTATAGAGTGTAGGGTATAGAGTGTAGGGTATAGAGTGCAGAGTGTAGGGTATAGAGTGTAGGGTATAGAGTGTAGAGTGTAGGGTATAGAGTGTATGGTATAGAGTGTAGGGTATAGAGTGTATGGTATAGAGTGTACAGTGTAGGGTATAGAGTGTAGAGTGTAGGGTATAGAGTGTAGGGTATAGAGTGTAGGGTATAGAGTGTAGGGTATAGAGTGTAGAGTGTAGGGTATAGAGTGTAGGGTATAGAATGTAGGGTGTAGAGTGTAGAGTGTAGGGATTCGAGTGTAGGGTATAGAATGTAGTGTGTAGAGGGTATAGAGTGTAGAGTATAGAGTGTAGGGTATAGAGTGTAGGGTATAGAGTGTAGAGAGTAGGGTATAGAGTGTAGGGTATAGAGTATACAGTGTAGGGTATAGAGTGTAGGGTATAGAGTGTAGAGTGTATGGATTTGAGTGTAGGGTATAGAGTGTAGGGTATAGAGTGTAGAGTATAGAGAGTAGGGTATAGAGTGTAGGGTATAGAGTGTAGAGTGTAGGGTATAGAGTGTATAGTGTAGGGTATAGAGTGTAGGGTATAGAGTGTAGGGTATAGAGTGTATGGAATAGAGTGTAGAGTGTAGGTTATAAAGTGTAGGGTATAGAGTGTAGGGTATAGAGTGTATGGTATAGAGTGTAGGGTATAAAGTGTAGAGTGTAGGGTATAGAGTGTAGGGTGTAGGGTATAGAGTGTAGGGTATAGAGTGTAGGGTATAGAGTTTATGTTATAGAGTGTAGGGTATAGAGTGTAGATTGTAGAGTATAGAGTGTAGGGTATAGAGCATAGAGTGTAGGTTATAAAGTGTAGGGTATAGAGTGTAGAGTATAGAGTGTATGGTATAGAGTGTAGGGTATAAAGTGTAGAGTGTAGGGTATAGAGTGTAGGGTGTAGGGTATAGAGTGTAGGATATAGAGTGTAGGGTATAGAGTGTAGGGTATAGAGTGTATGGTATAGATGTTAGGGTATAGAGTGTAGAGTATAGAGTGTAGGGTATAGAGTGTAGGGTATAGAGAGTAGAGTGTAGGGGATAGAGTGTAGGGTATAGAGTGTATGGTATAGAGTGTAGGGTATAAAGTGTAGAGTGTAGGGTATAGAGTGTAGGGTGTAGGGTATAGAGTGTAGGGTATAGAGTGTAGGGTATAGAGTTTATGTTATAGAGTGTAGGGTATAGAGTGTAGATTGTAGGGTATAGAGTGTATGGAATAGAGTGTAGAGTGTAGGTTATAAAGTGTAGGGTATAGAGTGTAGGGTATAGAGTGTATGGTATAGAGTGTAGGGTATAAAGTGTAGAGTGTAGGGTATAGAGTGTAGGGTGTAGGGTATAGAGTGTAGGGTATAGAGTGTAGGGTATAGAGTTTATGTTATAGAGTGTAGGGTATAGAGTGTAGATTGTAGGGTATAGAGTGTAGGGTGTAGAGTGTATGGTATAGATTGTAGGGTATAGAGTGTAGGGTATAGAGTGTAGGGTATAGAGTATAGAGTGTAGGGTATAGAGTGTAGGGTATAGAGGGTAGGGTATAGAGTGTATGGAATAGAGTGTAGAGTGTGGAGTGTAGGGTTTAGAGTGTAAGGTAGAGAGTGTAGGGTGTAGAGTGTAGGGTATAGAGTGTAGGGTATAGAGTGTAGGGTATAGAGTTTAGGGTATAGAGTGTATGGTATAGAGTGTAAGGTACAGAGTGTAGGGTATAGAGTGTAGAGTGTAGGGTATAGAGTGTATGGTATAGAGTGTAGGGTATAGAGTGTAGGGTATAGATTGTAGGGTATAGAGTGTAGGGTATAGAGTGTAGGGTATAGAGGGTAGGGTATAGAGTGTATGGAATAGAGTGTAGAGTGTAGAGTGTAGGGTTTAGAGTGTAAGGTAGAGAGTGTAGGGTGTAGAGTGTAGTGTGTAGGGTATAGAGTGTAGGGTATAGAGTATAGAGTGTAGGGTATAGAGTGTAGGGTATAGAGGGTAGGGTATAGAGTGTATGGAATAGAGTGTAGAGTGTAGAGTGTAGGGTTTAGAGTGTAAGGTAGAGAGTGTAGGGTGTAGAGTGTAGGGTATAGAGTGTAGGGTATAGAGTGTAGGGTATAGAGTTTAGGGTATAGAGTGTATGGTATAGAGTGTAAGGTACAGAGTGTAGGGTATAGAGTGTAGAGTGTAGGGTATAGAGTGTATGGTATAGAGTGTAGGGTATAGAGTGTAGGGTATAGATTGTAGGGTATAGAGTGTAGGGTATACAGTGTAGAGTGTAGGGTATAGAGTGTAGGGTATAGAGTGTAGGGTATAGAGTGTCAGGTATAGAGTGTAGAGTGTAGGGTATAGAGTGTAGTGTGTAGAGTGTAGGGTATAGAGTGTAGGGTGTAGAGTGTAGGGTATAGAGTGTAGGGTATAGAGTGTAGGGTATAGAGTGTAGGGTATAGAGTGTATGGTATAGAGTGTAGGGTATAGAGTGTAGGGTATAGAGTGTAGAGTGTAGGGTATAGAGTGTATGGTATAGAGTATAGGGTGTAGAGTGTAGAGTGTAGGGTATAGAGTGTAAGCTAGAGAGTGTAAGGTATAGAGTGTATGTTATAGAGTGTAGGGTATAGAGTGTAGAGTGTAGGGTATAGAGTGTAGGGTATAGAGTGTAGGGTATAGAGTGTATGGTATAGAGTTTAGGGTATAGAGTGTAGAGTGTAGGGTATAGAGTGTAGGGTATAGAGTGTACGGTAAAGAGTGTACGGTATAGAGTGTAGAGTGTAGGGTATAGAGTGTAGGGTATAGAGTTTATGTTATAGAGTGTAGGGTATAGAGTGTAGAGTGTAGGGTAAAGAGTGTAGAGTGTAGGGTTTAGAGTGTAAGGTAGAGAGTGTAGGGTGTAGGGTATATAGTGTAGGGTATAATGTGTAGGGTATAGAGTTTATGGTATAGAGTGTAGGGTATAGAGTGTAGGGTATAGAGTGTAGAGTGTAGGGTATAGAGTGTATGGTATAGAGTGTAGGGTATAGAGTGTCAGGTATAGAGTGTAGAGTGTAGGGTATAGAGTGTATGGTATAGAGTGTAAGGTGTAGAGTGTAGAGTGTAGGGTATAGAGTGTATGGTATAGAGTGTAAGGTGTAGAGTGTATGGTTTAGAGTGTAGGGTATAGAGCGTAGAGTGTAGGGTATAGAGTGTAGGGTGTAGAGTGTATGGTATAGAGTTTAGGGTATAGAGTGTAGAGTGTAGGGTATAGAGTGTAGAGTATAGAGTGTAGGGTATAGAGTGTAGAGTGTAGGGTATAGAGTGTATGTTATAGAGTGTATGTTATAGAGTGTAGGGTATAGAGTGTAGAGTGTAGGGTATAGAGTGTAGAGTGTAGGGTATAGAGTGTAGGGTATAGAGTGTAGGGTATAGAGTGAAGGGTATAGAGTGTAGGGTATAGAATGTAGGGTATAGAGTATAGAGTATAGAGTGTAGGGTATAGAGTGTAGGGTATAGAGTGTAGAGTGTAGAATATAGAGTGTATGTTATAGAGTGTATGTTATAAAGTGTAGGGTATAGAGTGTAGAGTGTAGGGTATAGAGTGTAGAGTGTAGGGTATAGAGTGTAGGGTATAGAGTGAAGGGTATAGAGTGTAGGGTATAGAATGTAGGGTATAGAGTATAGAGTGTAGATTATAGAGTGTAGGGTATAGAGTGTAGGGTATAGAGTGCAGAGTGTAGGGTATAGAGTGTAGGGTATAGAGTGTAGAGTGTAGGGTATAGAGTGTATGGTATAGAGTGTAGGGTATAGAGTGTATGGTATAGAGTGTACAGTGTAGGGTATAGAGTGTAGAGTGTAGGGTATAGAGTGTAGGGTATAGAGTGTAGGGTATAGAGTGTAGGGTATAGAGTGTAGAGTGTAGGGTATAGAGTGTAGGGTATAGAATGTAGGGTGTAGAGTGTAGAGTGTAGGGATTCGAGTGTAGGGTATAGAATGTAGTGTGTAGAGGGTATAGAGTGTAGAGTATAGAGTGTAGGGTATAGAGTGTAGGGTATAGAGTGTAGAGAGTAGGGTATAGAGTGTAGGGTATAGAGTATACAGTGTAGGGTATAGAGTGTAGGGTATAGAGTGTAGAGTGTATGGATTTGAGTGTAGGGTATAGAGTGTAGGGTATAGAGTGTAGAGTATAGAGTATAGAGAGTAGGGTATAGAGTGTAGGGTATAGAGTGTAGAGTGTAGGGTATAGAGTGTAGAGTGTAGGGTATAGAGTGTAGGGTATAGAGTGTAGGGTATAGAGTGTATGGAATAGAGTGTAGAGTGTAGGTTATAAAGTGTAGGGTATAGAGTGTAGGGTATAGAGTGTATGGTATAGAGTGTAGGGTATAAAGTGTAGAGTGTAGGGTATAGAGTGTAGGGTGTAGGGTATAGAGTGTAGGGTATAGAGTGTAGGGTATAGAGTTTATGTTATAGAGTGTAGGGTATAGAGTGTAGATTGTAGGGTATAGAGTGTAGGGTGTAGAGTGTATGGTATAGATTGTAGGGTATAGAGTGTAGGGTATAGAGTGTAGGGTATAGAGTGTAGGGATTCGAGTGTAGGGTATAGAGTGTAGTGTGTAGGGTATAGAGTGTAGGGTATAGAGTATAGAGTGTAGGGTATAGAGTGTAGGGTATAGAGGGTAGGGTATAGAGTGTATGGAATAGAGTGTAGAGTGTAGAGTGTAGGGTTTAGAGTGTAAGGTAGAGAGTGTAGGGTGTAGAGTGTAGGGTATAGAGTGTAGGGTATAGAGTGTAGGGTATAGAGTTTAGGGTATAGAGTGTATGGTATAGAGTGTAAGGTACAGAGTGTAGGGTATAGAGTGTAGAGTGTAGGGTATAGAGTGTATGGTATAGAGTGTAGGGTATAGAGTGTAGGGTATAGATTGTAGGGTATAGAGTGTAGGGTATACAGTGTAGAGTGTAGGATATAGAGTGTAGGGTATAGAGTGTAGGGTATAGAGTGTCAGGTATAGAGTGTAGAGTGTAGGGTATAGAGTGTAGTGTGTAGAGTGTAGGGTATAGAGTGTAGGGTGTAGAGTGTAGGGTATAGAGTGTAGGGTATAGAGTGTAGGGTATAGAGTGTAGGGTATAGAGTGTATGGTATAGAGTGTAGGGTATAGAGTGTAGGGTATAGAGTGTAGAGTGTAGGGTATAGAGTGTATGGTATAGAGTGTAGGGTGTAGAGTGTAGAGTGTAGGGTATAGAGTGTAAGGTAGAGAGTGTAAGGTATAGAGTGTATGTTATAGAGTGTAGGGTATAGAGTGTAGAGTGTAGGGTATAGAGTGTAGGGTATAGAGTGTAGGGTATAGAGTGTATGGTATAGAGTGTAGGGTATAGAGTGTAGAGTGTAGGGTATAGAGTGTAGGGTATAGAGTGTACGGTAAAGAGTGTACGGTATAGAGTGTAGAGTGTAGGGTATAGAGTGTAGGGTATAGAGTTTATGTTATAGAGTGTAGGGTATAGAGTGTAGAGTGTAGGGTAAAGAGTGTAGAGTGTAGGGTTTAGAGTGTAAGGTAGAGAGTGTAGGGTGTAGGGTATAGAGTGTAGGGTATAGAGTGTAGGGTATAGAGTGTATGGTATAGAGTGTAGGGTATAGAGTGTAGGGTATAGAGTGTAGAGTGTAGGGTATAGAGTGTATGGTATAGATTGTAGGGTATAGAGTGTAGGGTATAGAGTGTAGGGTATAGAGTGTAGAGTGTAGGGTATAGAGTGTAGGGTATAGAGTGTCAGGTATAGAGTGTAGAGTGTAGGGTATAGAGTGTATGGTATAGAGTGTAAGGTGTAGAGTGTATGGTTTAGAGTGTAGGGTATAGAGCGTAGAGTGTAGGGTATAGAGTGTAGGGTGTAGAGTGTATGGTATAGAGTGTAGGGTATAGAGTGTAGAGTGTAGGGTATAGAGTGTAGAGTATAGAGTGTAGGGTATAGAGTGTAGAGTGTAGGGTATAGAGTGTATGTTATAGAGTGTATG
Organism: Ranitomeya imitator; assembly: GCF_032444005.1. Lineage (NCBI taxonomy): Eukaryota > Metazoa > Chordata > Amphibia > Anura > Dendrobatidae > Ranitomeya > Ranitomeya imitator. Next base: position 60,832,922 of record NC_091291.1, read on the forward strand.
TTATAGAGTGTAGGGTATAGAGTGTAGAGTGTAGGGTATAGAGTGTAGAGTGTAGGGTATAGAGTGTAGGGTATAGAGTGTAGGGTATAGAGTGAAGGGTATAGAGTGTAGGGTATAGAATGTAGGGTATAGAGTATAGAGTATAGAGTGTAGGGTATAGAGTGTAGGGTTTAGAGTGTAGAGTGTAGGGTATAGAGTGTAGGGTATAGAGTGTAGAGTGTAGGGTATAGAGTGTATGGTATAGAGTGTAGGGTATAGAGTGTATGGTATAGAGTGTACAGTGTAGGGTATAGAGTGTAGAGTGTAGGGTATAGAGTGTAGGGTATAGAGTGTAGAGTGTAGGGTATAGAGTGTAGGGTATAGAGTGTAGGGTATAGAGTGTAGAGTGTAGGGATTCGAGTGTAGGGTATAGAATGTAGTGTGTAGAGGGTATAGAGTGTAGAGTATAGAGTGTAGGGTATAGAGTGTAGAGAGTAGGGTATAGAGTGTACGGTATAGAGTATAGAGTGTAGGGTATAGAGTGTAGGGTTTAGAGTGTAGAGTGTATGTTATAGAGTGTAGGGTATAGAGTGTAGAGTGTAGGGTATAGAGTGTAGAGTGTAGGGTATAGAGTGTAGGGTATAGAGTGTAGGGTATAGAGTGAAGGGTATAGAGTGTAGGGTATAGAATGTAGGGTATAGAGTATAGAGTATAGAGTGTAGGGTATAGAGTGTAGGGTTTAGAGTGTAGAGTGTAGGGTATAGAGTGTAGGGTATAGAGTGTAGAGTGTAGGGTATAGAGTGTATGGTATAGAGTGTAGGGTATAGAGTGTATGGTATAGAGTGTACAGTGTAGGGTATAGAGTGTAGAGTGTAGGGTATAGAGTGTAGGGTATAGAGTGTAGAGTGTAGGGTATAGAGTGTAGGGTATAGAGTGTAGGGTATAGAGTGTAGAGTGTAGGGATTCGAGTGTAGGGTATAGAATGTAGTGTGTAGAGGGTATAGAGTGTAGAGTATAGAGTGTAGGGTATAGAGTGTAGGGTATAGAGTGTAGAGAGTAGGGTATAGAGTGTACGGTATAGAGTATAGAGTGTAGGGTATAGAGTGTAGGGTATAGAGTGTAGAGTGTATGGATTCGAGTGTAGGGTATAGAGTGTAGGGTATAGAGTGTAGAGTATAGAGTATAGAGAGTAGGGTATAGAGTGTAGGGTATAGAGTGTAGAGTGTAGGGTATAGAGTGTAGAGTGTAGGGTATAGAGTGTAGGGTATAGAGTGTAGGGTATAGAGTGTATGGAATAGAGTGTAGAGTGTAGGTTATAAAGTGTAGGGTATAGAGTGTAGGGTATAGAGTGTATGGTATAGAGTATAGGGTATAGAGTTTATGTTATAGAGTGTAGGGTATAGAGTGTAGATTGTAGGGTATAGAGTGTAGGGTATAGAGCGTAGAGTGTAGGTTATAAAGTGTAGGGTATAGAGTGTAGAGTATAGAGTGTATGGTATAGAGTGTAGGGTATAAAGTGTAGAGTGTAGGGTATAGAGTGTAGGGTGTAGGGTATAGAGTGTAGGATATAGAGTGTAGGGTATAGAGTGTAGGGTATAGAGGGTATGGTATAGATTGTAGGGTATAGAGTGTAGAGTATAGAGTGTAGGGTACAGAGTGTAGGGTATAGAGAGTAGAGTGTAGGGGATAGAGTGTAGGGTATAGAGTGTAGGGTATAGAGTGTATGGAATAGAGTGTAGAGTGTAGGTTATAAAGTGTAGGGTATAGAGTGTAGAGTATAGAGTGTATGGTATAGAGTGTAGGGTATAAAGTGTAGAGTGTAGGGTATAGAGTGTAGGGTGTAGGGTATAGAGTGTAGGGTATAGAGTGTAGGGTATAGAGTTTATGTTATAGAGTGTAGGGTATAGAGTGTAGATTGTAGGGTATAGAGTGTAGGGTATAGAGTGTATGGTATAGATTGTAGGGTATAGAGTGTAGGGTATAGAGTGTAGGGTATAGAGTGTAGGGATTCGAGTGTAGGGTATAGAGTGTAGTGTGTAGGGTATAGAGTATAGGGTATAGAGTATAGAGTGTAGGGTATAGAGTGTAGGGTATAGAGGGTAGGGTATAGAGTGTATGGAATAGAGTGTAGAGTGTAGAGTGTAGGGTTTAGAGTGTAAGGTAGAGAGTGTAGGGTGTAGAGTGTAGGGTATAGAGTGTAGGGTATAGAGTTTAGGGTATAGAGTGTATGGTATAGAGTGTAAGGTACAGAGTGTAGGGTATAGAGTGAAGAGTGTAGGGTATAGAGTGTATGGTATAGAGTGTAGGGTATAGAGTGTAGGGTATAGATTGTAGGGTATAGCGTGTAGGATATATAGTGTAGAGTGTAGGGTATAGAGTGTAGGGTATAGAGTGTAGGGTATAGAGTGTCAGGTATAGAGTGTAGAGTGTAGGGTATAGAGTGTAGTGTGTAGAGTGTAGGGTATAGAGTGTAGGGTGTAGAGTGTAGGGTATAGAGTGTAGGGTATAGAGTGTAGGGTATAGAGTGTAGGGTATAGAGTGTATGGTATAGAGTGTAGGGTATAGAGTGTAGGGTATAGAGTGTAGAGTGTAGGGTATAGAGTGTATGGTATAGAGTGTAGGGTATAGAGTGTAGGGTATAGAGTGTAGGGTATAGAGTGTATGGTATAGAGTGTAGGGTATAGAGTGTAGGGTATAGAGTGTAGAGTGTAGGGTATAGAGTGTATGGTATAGAGTGTAGGGTATAGAGTGAAGGGTATAGAGTGTATGGTATAGAGTGTAGGGTATAAAGTGTAGAGTGTAGGGTATAGAGTGTAGGGTATAGAGTGTAGGGTATGGACTGGCAGGTATAGAGTGTAGAGTGTAGGGTATAGAGTGTATGGTATAGAGTGTAGGGTATAGAGTGTAGGGTGTAGAGTGTATGGTATAGAGTGTAGAGTGTAGGGTACAGAGTGTATGGTATAGAGTGTAGGGTATAGAGTGTAGGGTATAGAGTGTAGAGTGTAGGGTATAGAGTGTAGGGTATAGAGTGTCAGGTATAGAGTGTAGAGTGTAGGGTATAGAGTGTATGGTATAGAGTGTAGGGTGTAGAGTGTATGGTTTAGAGTGTAGGGTATAGAGCGTAGAGTGTAGGGTATAGAGTGTAGGGTGTAGAGTGTATGGTATAGAGTGTAGGGTATAGAGTGTAGAGTGTAGGGTATAGAGTGTAGAGTATAGAGTGTAGGGTATAGAGTGTAGAGTGTAGGGTATAGAGTGTATGTTATAGAGTGTAGGGTATAGAGTGTAGAGTGTAGGGTATAGAGTGTAGAGTGTAGGGTATAGAGTGTAGGGTATAGAGTGTAGGGTATAGAGTGTAGGGTATAATTTGAAGGGTATAGAGTGTAGAGTGTAGAGTGTAGGGTATAGAGTGTAAGTTATAGAGTGTAGGGTATAGAGTGTAGAGCGTAGGGTATAGAGTGTAGGGTATAGAGTGTAAAGTGTAGAGTGTAGGGTATAAAGTGTAGACTGTAGGGTATAGAGTGTAGGGCATAGAGCGTAGGGTGTAGGGTATAGAGTGTAGGGTATAGAGTGTATGGTATAGAGTGTAGGGTGTAGAGTGTAGGGTGTAGAGTGTAGGGTATAGAGTGTAGGGTATAGAGTGTAGAGTATAGAGTGTAGGGTATAGAGTGTAGAGTGTAGAGTGTAGTGTATAGAGTGTAGGGTATAGAGTGTAGGGTATAGAGTGTAGAGTGTAGGGTATAGAGTGTAGGGTATAGAGTGTAAAGTGTAGAGTGTAGGGTATAGAGTGTAGGGTATAGAGTGTATGGAATAGAGTGTAGAGTGTAGGGTATAGAGTGTAGGGTATAGAGTGTAGGGTATAGAGTGTAGGGTATAGAATGTAGGGTATAGAGTGTAGAGTGTAGGGTATAGAGTGTAGGGTATAGAGTGTAAGGTATAGAGTGTAGAGTGTAGGGTATAGAGTGTAGGGTATAGAGCGTAGGGTGTAGGGTATAGAGTGTAGGGTGTAAAGTGTAGGGTATAGAGTGTAGAGTGTAGGGATTAGAGTGTAGGGTATAGAGTGTATGGTATAGAGTGTACGATGTAGAGTGTAGGGTATAGAGTGTAGGGTATAGAGTGTAGAGTGTAGGGTACAGAGTGTAGGGTATAGAGTGTAGGGTATGGAGTGTAGAGTGTAGGGTATAGAGTGTATGGTATAGAGTGTAGGGTATAGAGCGTAGAGTGTAGGGTATAGAGTGTAGGGTATAGAGTGAAGGGTATATAGTGTAGGGTATAGAGTGTAGAGTGTAGGGTATAGAGAGTAGAGTGTAGGGTATAGATTGTAGGGTATAGAGTGTAGAGTGTACGGTATAGAGTGTAGGGTATAGAGTGTATAGTATAGAGTGTAGAGTGTAGGGTATACTATGTATAGTGTAGGGTATAGAGTGTAGGGTATAGAGTGTAGGGTATAGAGTGTAGAGTGTAGGGTATAGAGTGTAGGGTATAGAGTGTAGGGTATAGAGCAGACCTGGGCAAGATGCGGCCCGCGGGCCGCATCCGGCCCGCCTGACGGTTGTAAACGGCCCGCCGCCCGAGGCACTGCTCGGCTCCCCTTCCCTTGCCGCCCGCCGCCCCTGGCACCGCTCGGCTCCCCTTTCCTTACAGCCACGCCTGCGCCTGTGCGCCCTGCATTCAAACTCCTGTCCGCTGAGAGGCGCTGACCGCCGCTGGCACTTCCGCATCAGGGAAGCGCCAGCAGCAGGTGACGTCCCTCAGCGTGACACATGCTGCTGCTCTGCTCCGGACGCCGGTGTTCTGTGTGGCACTGCAGCGCTGTACTGAGGTCACTTGTGGAGTCGGACGGTGCCGGTGGTCGGTGGTAAGGGCTCTGGGTTATCTGCTCCTCAGTACTTGCGCACTGGGTCATCTGCTCCGCTGTACTTGGGCTCTGGGTTATCTGCTCCTCAGTACTTGTGCTCTGAGTTATCTGCTCCTCTGTACTTGTGCTCTGGGTTATCTGCTCCTCTGTACTTGTGCTCTGGGTTATCTGCTCCTCAGTACTTGTGCTCTGGGTTATTATCTGCTCCTCAGTACTTGTGCTCTGGGTTATCTGCTCCTCAGTACTTGTGCTCTGAGTTATCTGCTCCTCTGTACTTGTGCTCTGGGTTATCTGCTCCTCTGTACTTGTGCTCTGGGTTATCTGCTCCTCAGTACTTGTGCTCTGGGTTATTATCTGCTCCTCAGTACTTGTGCTCTGGGTTATTATCTGCTCCTCAGTACTTGTGCTCTGGGTTATCTGCTCCTCTGTACTTGTGCTCTGGGTTATCTGCTCCTCAGTACTTGTGCTCTGGGTTATTATCTGCTCCTCAGTACTTGTGCTCTGGGTTATCTGCTCCTCAGTACTTGTGCTCTGAGTTATCTGCTCCTCTGTACTTGTGCTCTGGGTTATCTGCTCCTCTGTACTTGTGCTCTGGGTTATCTGCTCCTCAGTACTTGTGCTCTGGGTTATTATCTGCTCCTCAGTACTTGTGCTCTGGGTTATTATCTGCTCCTCAGTACTTGTGCTCTGGGTTATCTGCTCCTCTGTACTTGTGCTCTGGGTTATCTGCTCCTCAGTACTTGTGCTCTGGGTTATTATCTGCTCCTCAGTACTTGTGCTCTGGGTTATTATCTGCTCCTCAGTACTTGTGCTCTGAGTTATCTGCTCCTCTGTACTTGTGCTCTGGGTTATCTGCTCCACTGTACTTGTGCTCTGGGTTATCTGCTCCTCAGTACTTGTGCTCTGGGTTATTATCTGCTCCTCAGTACTTGTACTCTGGGTTATTATCTGCTCCTCAGTACTTGTGCTCTGGGTTATTATCTGCTCCTCTGTACTTGTGCACTGGGTTATTATCTGCTCAGTACTTGTGCTCTGGGTTATTATCTGCTCCTCAGTACTTGTGCACTGGGTTATTATCTGCTCCTCTGTACTTGTGCTCTGGGTTATTATCTGCTCCTCAGTACTTGTGCTCTGGGTTATTATCTGCTCCTCAGTACTTGTGCACTGGGTTATTATCTGCTCCTCTGTACTTGTGCTCTGGGTTATCTGCTCCTCTGTACTTGTGCTCTGGGTTATTATCTGCTCCTCAGTACTTGTGCTCTGGGTTATTATCTGCTCCTCTGTACTTGTGCACTGGGTTATTATCTGCTCAGTACTTGTGCTCTGGGTTATTATCTGCTCCTCAGTACTTGTGCACTGGGTTATTATCTGCTCCTCTGTACTTGTGCTCTGGGTTATTATCTGCTCCTCAGTACTTGTGCTCTGGGTTATTATCTGCTCCTCAGTACTTGTGCACTGGGTTATTATCTGCTCCTCTGTACTTGTGCTCTGGGTTATCTGCTCCTCTGTACTTGTGCTCTGGGTTATTATCTGCTCCTCAGTACTTGTGCTCTGGGTTATTATCTGCTCCTCTGTACTTGTGCACTGGGTTATTATCTGCTCAGTACTTGTGCTCTGGGTTATTATCTGCTCCTCAGTACTTGTGCACTGGGTTATTATCTGCTCCTCTGTACTTGTGCTCTAGGTTATTATCTGCTCCTCAGTACTTGTGCTCTGGGTTATTATCTGCTCCTCAGTACTTGTGCTCTGGGTTATTATCTGCTCCTCAGTACTTGTGCACTGGGTTATTATCTGCTCCTCTGTACTTGTGCTCTGGGTTATCTGCTCCTCTGTACTTGTGCTCTGGGTTATTATCTGCTCCTCTATACTTGTGCACTGGGTTATTATCTGCACTAATGAAATCTGGACATTATGGGGGCACTAATGAAATCTGGACATTATGGGGGCACTAATGAAATCTGGACATTATGGGGCCTGGACAATCTCTTCATTGTTTAACATACTGTTTGTTCATGAAAATATAGCATATGTATACTACAGTATTGGGTAAAAATTAGTTAATTATATTAGTCCGGCCCTCTAAAACCAACCAAATTTCTCATGCGGCCCCATGGCAAAATTAATTGCCCACCCCTGGTATAGAGTGTAGGCTATATAGTGTAGAGTGTAGGGTATAGAGTGTATGGTATAGAGTGTAGAGTGTAGGTTATACAGTGTGTAGTGTAGGGTATAGAGTGTAGGGTATAGAGTGAAGGGTATAGAGTGTATGGTATAGAGTGTATGGTATAGAGTGTAGGGTATAGAGTGTAGAGTGTAGGGTATAGAGTGTAGGGTGTAGGGTATACAGTGTATTGTATAAAGTGTAGGGTATAGAGTGTAGGGAATAGAGTGAAGGGTATAGAGTGTAGGGTATAGAGTGTAGAGTGTAGGGTTTAGAGTGTAGGGTATAGAGTGTAGGGTATAGAGTATAGAGTGTAGGGTATAGAGTGTAGGGTATAGATTGTAGAGTGTAGGGTATAGAGTGTAGGGTATAGAGTGTAGAGTGTAGGGTATAGAGTGTATGGTATAGAGTGTAGGGTATAGAGTGTAGGGTATAGGGTATAGAGTGTAGGGTATAGAGTGTAGGGTATAGAGTGTAGGGTATAGAGTGTAGAGTGTAGGGTATAGAGTGTAGGGTATAGAGTGTAGGGTATAGAGTGTAGGGTATAGAGTGTAGAGTGTAGGGTATAGAGTGTAGGGAATGGAGTGTAGGGTACAGTGTGTAGAGTGTAGGGTATAGAGTGTAGGGTATAGAGTGTAGGGTATAGATTGTAGGGTATAGAGTGTAGAGTGTACGGTATAGAGTGTAGGGTATAGAGTGTATGGTATAGAGTGTAGAGTGTAGGGTATAGAGTGTATAGTGTAGGGTATAGAGTGCAGAGTATAGCGTGTAGGGTATAGAGTGTATGGTATGGAGTGTAGGGATTATAGTGTAGAGTGTAGGGTATAGAGTGTAGATTGTAGGGTGTAGAGTGTAGAGTGTAGGGTGTAGAGTGTAGTTTGTAGGGTATAGAGTGTAAGGTAGAGAGTGTAAGGTATAGAGTGTATGTTATAGAGTGTAGGGTATAGAGTGTAGAGTGTAGGGTATAGAGTGTAGGGTATAGAGTGTATGGTATAGAGTGTAGGGTATAGAGTGTAGAGTGTAGGGTATAGAGTGTAGGGTATAGAATGTAGGGTATAGAGTGTAGGGTATAGAGTGTATGGTATAGAGTGTAGGGTGTAGAGTGTAGAGTGTAGGGTATAGAGTGTAGAGTGTAGGGTATAGAGTGCAGGGTATAAAGTGTAGGGTATATAGTGTAGGGTATAGAGTGTAGATTGTAGGGATTCGAGTGTAGGGTATAGAGTGTAGAGTGTAGGGTATAAAGTGTAGGGTATAGAGTATAGAGTGTAGCGTATAGAGTGTAGGGTGTAGAGTGTAGGGTATAGACTGTAGAGTGTAGGGTATAGAGTGTAGGGTATAGAGTGTAGGGAATAGAGTGTAGAGTGTAGGGTATAAAGTGTAGGGTATAGAGTGTATGGTATAGAGTGTAGGGTATAGAGTGTAGGGTATAGAGTGTAGGGTATACAGTGTAGGGTATAGAGTGTATTGTGTAGGGTATAGAGTGTAGGGTGTAGGGTATAGAGTGTAGGGTATAGAGTGTAGGGTATAGAGTTTAGGGTATAGAGTGTAGATTGTAGGGTGTAGAGTGTAGAGTGTAGGGTGTAGAGTGTAGAGTGTAGAGTGTAAGGTATAGAGTGTAAGGTAGAGAGTGTAGGGTATAGAGTGTATGTTATAGAGTGTAGGGTATAGAGTGTAGAGTGTAGGGTATAGAGTGTAGGGTATAGAGTGTATGGTATAGAGTGTAGGGTATAGAGTGTAGAGTGTAGGGTATAGAGTGTAGGGTATAGAGTGTACGGTAAAGAGTGTACGGTATAGAGTGTAGAGTGTAGGGTATAGAGTGTAGGGTATAGAGTTTATGTTATAGAGTGTAGGGTATAGAGTGTAGAGTGTAGGGTAAAGAGTGTAGAGTGTAGGGTTTAGAGTGTAAGGTAGAGAGTGTAGGGTGTAGGGAATAGAGTGTAGGGTATAGAGTGTACGGTATAGAGTGTATGGTATAGAGTGTAGGGTATAGAGTGTAGGGTATAGAGTGTAGAGTGTAGGGTATAGAGTGTATGGTATAGAGTGTAGGGTATAGAGTGTAGGGTATAGAGTGTAGAGTGTAGGGTATAGAGTGTATGGTATAGAGTGTAGGGTGTAGAGTGTATGGTTTAGAGTGTAGGGTATAGAGCGTAGAGTGTAGGGTATAGAGTGTAGGGTGTAGAGTGTATGGTATAGAGTGTAGAGTGTAGGGTATAGAGTGTAGAGTATAGAGTGTAGGGTATAGAGTGTAGAGTGTAGGGTATAGAGTGTATGTTATAGAGTGTATGTTATAGAGTGTAGGGTATAGAGTGTAGAGTGTAGGGTATAGAGGTTATGGCTGGCAATCAGGCAACACAGCGTGCAGTAATCAGCGCACATACAGAGATCTGGCAATAACCAAAAACAATAGGACGAGCTCTGAGACGTGGAATCTCTGTAGACTGCAGTACCTAATCTATCCTCACACAACTATAAGCAGCAGTGGATTGCGCCTATCACTACCTATGCAACTCGGCACTGCCTGAGGAGCTGACTAGCCTGAAGATAGAAATACAAGCCTGACTTACCTCAGAGAAATACCCCAAAGGAATAGGCAGCCCCCCACATATAATGACTGTTAGCAAGATGAAAAGACAAACGTAGGAATGAAATAGATTCAGCAAAGTGAGGCCCGATATTCTAGACAGAGCGAGGATAGCGAGGATAGCAAAGAGAACTATGCAGTCTACAAAAAACCCTAAAACGAAAACCACGCAAAGGGGCAAAAAGACCCACCGTGCCGAACTAACAGCACGGCGGTACACCCCTTTGCTTCTCAGAGCTTCCAGCAAAAGTTAATAGCAAGCTGGACAGAAAAAACAGAAAACAAACTAGAAGCACTTATCTAGCAGAGCAGCAGGCCCAAGGAAAGATGCAGTAGCTCAGATCCAACACTGGAACATTGACAAGGAGCAAGGAAGACAGACTCAGGTGGAGCTAAATAGCAAGGCAGCCAACGAGCTCACCAAAACACCTGAGGGAGGAAGCCCAGAGACTGCAATACCACTTGTGACCACAGAAGTGAACTCAGCCACAGAATTCACAACAGTACCCCCCCCTTGAGGAGGGGTCACCGAACCCTCACCAGAACCCCCAGGCCGACCAGGATGAGCCACATGAAAGGCACGAACAAGATCTGGGGCATGGACATCAGAGGCAAAAACCCAGGAATTATCTTCCTGAGCATAACCCTTCCATTTGACCAGATACTGGAGTTTCCGTCTAGAGACACGAGAATCCAAAATCTTCTCCACAATATACTCCAATTCCCCCTCCACCAAAACAGGGGCAGGAGGCTCCACAGATGGAACCATAGGTGCCACGTATCTCCTCAACAACGACCTATGGAATACATTATGTATGGAAAAGGAGTCTGGGAGGGTCAGACGAAAAGACACCGGATTGAGAATCTCAGAAATCCTATACGGACCAATAAAACGAGGTTTAAATTTAGGAGAGGAAACCTTCATAGGAATATGACGAGAAGATAACCAAACCAGATCCCCAACACGAAGTCGGGGTCCCACACGGCGTCTGCGATTAGCGAAAAGCTGAGCCTTCTCCTGGGACAAGGTCAAATTGTCCACTACCTGAGTCCAGATCTGCTGCAACCTGTCCACCACAGAATCCACACCAGGACAGTCCGAAGACTCAACCTGTCCTGAAGAGAAACGAGGATGGAACCCAGAATTGCAGAAAAATGGAGAGACCAAGGTAGCCGAGCTGGCCCGATTATAAGGGCGAACTCAGCCAACGGCAAAAATGACACCCAATCATCCTGGTCAGCGGAAACAAAACATCTCAGATATGTTTCCAAGGTCTGATTGGTTCGTTCGGTCTGGCCATTAGTCTGAGGATGGAAGGCCGAGGAGAAAGATAGGTCAATGCCCATCCTACCACAAAAGGCTCGCCAGAACCTCGAGACAAACTGGGAACCTCTGTCAGAAACAATATTCTCAGGAATGTCATGTAAACGAACCACATGCTGGAAGAACAAAGGCACCAAATCAGAGGAGGAAGGCAATTTAACCAAGGGCACCAGATGGACCATTTTAGAAAAGCGATCACAGACCACCCAAATGACCGACATTTTTTGAGAAACGGGAAGGTCAGAAATGAAATCCATCGAAATATGTGTCCAAGGCCTCTTCGGGACCGGCAAGGGCAAAAGCAACCCACTGGCATGTGAACAGCAGGGCTTAGCCCTAGCACAAATTCCACAGGACTGCACAAAAGCACGCACATCCCGTGACAGAGACGGCCACCAGAAGGATCTAGCAACCAACTCCCTGGTACCAAAGATTCCTGGATGACCGGCCAGCACCGAACAATGAAGTTCAGAGATAACTTTACTAGTCCACCTATCAGGGACGAACAGTTTCTCGGCCGGACAACGATCAGGTTTATTAGCCTGAAATTTCTGCAACACTCTCCGCAAATCAGGGGAGATGGCAGACACAATGACTCCTTCCTTGAGGATACTCGCCGGCTCAGATGAACCCGGAGAGTCGGGTACAAAACTCCTAGACAGAGCATCCGCCTTCACATTTTTAGAGCCCGGAAGGTATGAAATCACAAAATCAAAACGAGCAAAAAATAACGACCAACGGGCCTGTCTAGGATTCAAGCTCTTGGCAGACTCAAGATAAGTAAGGTTCTTATGATCAGTCAAAACCACCACGCGATGCTTAGCACCCTCAAGCCAATGACGCCACTCCTCGAATGCCCACTTCATGGCCAGCAACTCTCGGTTGCCCACATCATAATTACGCTCAGCAGCAGAAAATTTCCTGGAAAAGAAAGCACATGGTTTGAACACTGAGCAACCAGAACCTCTCTGTGACAAAACCGCCCCTGCACCAATCTCAGAAGCATCAACCTCGACCTGGAACGGAAGAGAAACATCAGGTTGACACAACACAGGGGCACAGCAAAAACGACGCTTCAACTCCTGAAAAGCTTCCACAGCAGCAGAAGACCAATTAACCAAATCAGCACCCTTCTTGGTCAAATCGGTCAATGGTCTGGCAATGCTAGAAAAATTACAGATGAAGCGACGATAAAAATTAGCAAAGCCCAGGAATTTCTGCAGACTTTTTAGAGATGTCGGCTGAGTCCAATCCTGGATGGCCTGAACCTTAACCGGATCCATCTCGATAGTAGAAGGGGAAAAGATGAACCCCACATATAATGACTGTTAGCAAGATGAAAAGACAAACGTAGGAATGAAATAGATTCAGCAAAGTGAGGCCCGATATTCTAGACAGAGCGAGGATAGCAAAGAGAACTATGCAGTCTACAAAAAACCCTAAAACGAAAACCACGCAAAGGGGCAAAAAGACCCACCGTGCCGAACTAACAGCACGGCGGTACACCCCTTTGCTTCTCAGAGCTTCCAGCAAAAGTTAATAGCAAGCTGGACAGAAAAAACAGAAAACAAACTAGAAGCACTTATCTAGCAGAGCAGCAGGCCCAAGGAAAGATGCAGTAGCTCAGATCCAACACTGGAACATTGACAAGGAGCAAGGAAGACAGACTCAGGTGGAGCTAAATAGCAAGGCAGCCAACGAGCTCACCAAAACACCTGAGGGAGGAAGCCCAGAGACTGCAATACCACTTGTGACCACAGAAGTGAACTCAGCCACAGAATTCACAACAGTAGGGTATAGAGTGTAGGGTATAGAGTGAAGGGTATAGAGTGTAGGGTATAGAATGTAGGGTATAGAGTATAGAGTGTAGATTATAGAGTGTAGGGTATAGAGTGTAGGGTATAGAGTGTAGAGTGTAGGGTATAGAGTGTAGGGTATAGAGTGTAGAGTGTAGGGTATAGAGTGTATGGTATAGAGTGTAGGGCATAGAGTGTATGGTATAGAGTGTACAGTGTAGGGTATAGAGTGTAGAGTGTAGGGTATAGAGTGTAGGGTATAGAGTGTAGGGTATAGAGTGTAGGGTATAGAGTGTAGGGTATAGAGTGTAGGGTATAGAATGTAGGGTGTAGAGTGTAGAGTGTAGGGATTCGAGTGTAGGGTATAGAATGTAGTGTGTAGAGGGTATAGAGTGTAGAGTATAGAGTGTAGGGTATAGAGTGTAGGGTATAGAGTGTAGAGAGTAGGGTATAGAGTGTAGGGTATAGAGTATAGAGTGTAGGGTATAGAGTGTAGGGTATAGAGTGTAGAGTGTATGGATTTGAGTGTAGGGTATAGAGTGTAGGGTATAGAGTGTAGAATATAGAGTATAGAGAGTAGGGTATAGAGTGTAGGGTATAGAGTGTAGAGTGTAGGGTATAGAGTGTAGAGTGTAGGGTATAGAGTGTAGGGTATAGTGTGTAGGGTATAGAGTGTATGGAATAGAGTGTAGAGTGTAGGTTATAAAGTGTAGGGTATAGAGTGTAGGATATAGAGTGTATGGTATAGAGTGTAGGGTATAAAGTGTAGGGTGTAGGGTATAGAGTGTAGGGTATAGAGTGTAGGGTATAGAGTGTAGATTGTAGGGTATAGAGTGTAGGGTATAGAGCGTAGAGTGTAGGTTATAAAGTGTAGGGTATAGAGTGTAGAGTATAGAGTGTAGGGTATAGAGTGTAGGGTATAAAGTGTAGAGTGTAGGGTATAGAGTGTAGGGTGTAGGGTATAGAGTGTAGGATATAGAGTGTAGGGTATAGAGTGTAGGGTATAGAGTGTATGGTATAGATGGTAGGGTATAGAGTGTAGAGTATAGAGTGTAGGGTATAGAGTGTAGGGTATAGAGAGTAGAGTGTAGGGGATAGAGTGTAGGGTATAGAGTGTATGGTATAGAGTGTAGGGTATAAAGTGTAGAGTGTAGGGTATAGAGTGTAGGGTGTAGGGTATAGAGTGTAGGGTATGGAGTGTAGGGTATAGAGTTTATGTTATAGAGTGTAGGGTATAGAGTGTAGATTGTAGGGTATAGAGTGTATGGAATAGAGTGTAGAGTGTAGGTTATAAAGTGTAGGGTATAGAGTGTAGGGTATAGAGTGTATGGTATAGAGTGTAGGGTATAAAGTGTAGAGTGTAGGGTATAGAGTGTAGGGTGTAGGGTATAGAGTGTAGGGTATAGAGTGTAGGGTATAGAGTTTATGTTATAGAGTGTATGGTATAGAGTGTAGATTGTAGGGTATAGAGTGTAGGGTGTAGAGTGTATGGTATAGATTGTAGGGTATAGAGTGTAGGGTATAGAGTGTAGGGTATAGAGTGTAGGGATTCGAGTGTAGGGTATAGAGTGTAGTGTGTAGGGTATAGAGTGTAGGGTATAGAGTATAGAGTGTAGGGTATAGAGTGTAGGGTATAGAGGGTAGGGTATAGAGTGTATGGAATAGAGTGTAGAGTGTAGAGTGTAGGGTTTAGAGTGTAAGGTAGAGAGTGTAGGGTGTAGAGTGTAGGGTATAGAGTGTAGGGTATAGAGTGTAGGGTATAGAGTTTAGGGTATAGAGTGTATGGTATAGAGTGTAAGGTACAGAGTGTAGGGTATAGAGTGTAGAGTGTAGGGTATAGAGTGTATGGTATAGAGTGTAGGGTATAGAGTGTAGGGTATAGATTGTAGGGTATAGAGTGTAGGGTATACAGTGTAGAGTGTAGGGTATAGAGTGTAGGGTATAGAGTGTAGGGTATAGAGTGTCAGGTATAGAGTGTAGAGTGTAGGGTATAGAGTGTAGTGTGTAGAGTGTAGGGTATAGAGTGTAGGGTGTAGAGTGTAGGGTATAGAGTGTAGGGTATAGAGTGTAGGGTATAGAGTGTAGGGTATAGAGTGTATGGTATAGAGTGTAGGGTATAGAGTGTAGGGTATAGAGTGTAGAGTGTAGGGTATAGAGTGTATGGTATAGAGTGTAGGGTGTAGAGTGTAGAGTGTAGGGTATAGAGTGTAAGGTAGAGAGTGTAAGGTATAGAGTGTATGTTATAGAGTGTAGGGTATAGAGTGTAGAGTGTAGGGTATAGAGTGTAGGGTATAGAGTGTAGGGTATAGAGTGTATGGTATAGAGTGTAGGGTATAGAGTGTAGAGTGTAGGGTATAGAGTGTAGGGTATAGAGTGTACGGTAAAGAGTGTACGGTATAGAGTGTAGAGTGTAGGGTATAGAGTGTAGGGTATAGAGTTTATGTTATAGAGTGTAGGGTATAGAGTGTAGAGTGTAGGGTAAAGAGTGTAGAGTGTAGGGTTTAGAGTGTAGGGTATAGAGTGTAGGGTATAGAGTGTAGGGTATAGATTGTAGAGTGTAGGGTATAGAGTGTAGGGTATAGAGTGTAGAGTGTAGGGTATAGAGTGTATGGTATAGAGTGTAGGGTATAGAGTGTAGGGTATAGGGTATAGAGTGTAGGGTATAGAGTGTAGGGTATAGAGTGTAGAGTGTAGGGTATAGAGTGTATGGTATAGAGTGTAGGGTATAGAGTGTAGAGTGTAGGGTATAGAGTGTAGGGAATGGAGTGTAGGGTACAGTGTGTAGAGTGTAGGGTATAGAGTGTAGGGTATAGAGTGTAGGGTATAGATTGCAGGGTATAGAGTGTAGAGTGTACGGTATAGAGTGTAGGGTATAGAGTGTATGGTATAGAGTGTAGAGTGTAGGGTATAGAGTGTATAGTGTAGGGTATAGAGTGCAGGGTATAGCGTGTAGGGTATAGAGTGTATGGTATGGAGTGTAGGGATTATAGTGTAGAGTGTAGGGTATAGAGTGTAGATTGTAGGGTGTAGAGTGTAGAGTGTAGGGTGTAGAGTGTAGAGTGTAGGGTATAGAGTGTAAGGTAGAGAGTGTAAGGTATAGAGTGTATGTTATAGAGTGTAGGGTATAGAGTGTAGAGTGTAGGGTATAGAGTGTAGGGTATAGAGTGTATGGTATAGAGTGTAGGGTATAGAGTGTAGAGTGTAGGGTATAGAGTGTAGGGTATAGAGTGTAGGGTATAGAGTGTAGGGTATAGAGTGTATGGTATAGAGTGTAGGGTATAGAGTGTAGAGTGTAGGGTATAGAGTGTAGAGTGTAGGGTATAGAGTGCAGGGTATAAAGTGTAGGGTATAGAGTGTAGGGTATAGAGTGTAGATTGTAGGGATTCGAGTGTAGGGTATAGAGTGTAGAGTGTAGGGTATAAAGTGTAGGGTATAGAGTATAGAGTGTAGCGTATAGAGTGTAGGGTGTAGAGTGTAGGGTATAGACTGTAGAGTGTAGGGTATAGAGTGTAGGGTATAGAGTGTAGGGAATAGAGTGTAGAGTGTAGGGTATAAAGTGTAGGGTATAGAGTGTATGGTATAGAGTGTAGGGTATAGAGTGTAGGGTATAGAGTGTAGGGTATACAGTGTAGGGTATAGAGTGTATTGTGTAGGGTATAGAGTGTAGGGTGTAGGGTATAGAGTGTAGGGTATAGAGTGTAGGGTATAGAGTTTAGGGTATAGAGTGTAGATTGTAGGGTGTAGAGTGTAGAGTGTAGGGTGTAGAGTGTAGAGTGTAGAGTGTAAGGTATAGAGTGTAAGGTAGAGAGTGTAGGGTATAGAGTGTATGTTATAGAGTGTAGGGTATAGAGTGTAGAGTGTAGGGTATAGAGTGTAGGGTATAGAGTGTATGGTATAGAGTGTAGGGTATAGAGTGTAGAGTGTAGGGTATAGAGTTTAGGGTATAGAGTGTACGGTAAAGAGTGTACGGTATAGAGTGTAGAGTGTAGGGTATAGAGTGTAGGGTATAGAGTTTATGTTATAGAGTGTAGGGTATAGAGTGTAGAGTGTAGGGTAAAGAGTGTAGAGTGTAGGGTTTAGAGTGTAAGGTAGAGAGTGTAGGGTGTAGGGAATAGAGTGTAGGGTATAGAGTGTACGGTATAGAGTGTATGGTATAGAGTGTAGGGTATAGAGTGTAGGGTATAGAGTGTAGAGTGTAGGGTATAGAGTGTATGGTATAGAGTGTAGGGTATAGAGTGTAGGGTATAGAGTGTAGAGTGTAGGGTATAGAGTGTAGGGTATAGAGTGTCAGGTATAGAGTGTAGAGTGTAGGGTATAGAGTGTATGGTATAGAGTGTAGGGTGTAGAGTGTATGGTTTAGAGTGTAGGGTATAGAGCGTAGAGTGTAGGGTATAGAGTGTAGGGTGTAGAGTGTATGGTATAGAGTGTAGAGTGTAGGGTATAGAGTGTAGAGTATAGAGTGTAGGGTATAGAGTGTAGAGTGTAGGGTATAGAGTGTATGTTATAGAGTGTATGTTATAGAGTGTAGGGTATAGAGTGTAGAGTGTAGGGTATAGAGTGTAGAGTGTAGGGTATAGAGTGTAGGGTATAGAGTGAAGGGTATAGAGTGTAGGGTATAGAATGTAGGGTATAGAGTATAGAGTGTAGATTATAGAGTGTAGGGTATAGAGTGTAGGGTATAGAGTGTAGAGTGTAGGGTATAGAGTGTATGGTATAGAGTGTAGGGTATAGAGTGTATGGTATAGAGTGTACAGTGTAGGGTATAGAGTGTAGAGTGTAGGGTATAGAGTGTAGGGTATAGAGTGTAGGGTATAGAGTGTAGGGTATAGAGTGTAGAGTGTAGGGTATAGAGTGTAGGGTATAGAATGTAGGGTGTAGAGTGTAGAGTGTAGGGATTCGAGTGTAGGGTATAGAATGTAGTGTAGAGGGTATAGAGTGTAGAGTATAGAGTGTAGGGTATAGAGTGTAGGGTATAGAGTGTAGAGAGTAGGGTATAGAGTGTAGGGTATAGAGTATAGAGTGTAGGGTATAGAGTGTAGGGTATAGAGTGTAGAGTGTATGGATTTGAGTGTAGGGTATAGAGTGTAGGGTATAGAGTGTAGAGTATAGAGTATAGAGAGTAGGGTATAGAGTGTAGGGTATAGAGTGTAGAGTGTAGGGTATAGAGTGTAGAGTGTAGGGTATAGAGTGTAGGGTATAGAGTGTAGGGTATAGAGTGTATGGAATAGAGTGTAGAGTGTAGGTTATAAAGTGTAGGGTATAGAGTGTAGGATATAGAGTGTATGGTATAGAGTGTAGGGTATAAAGTGTAGGGTGTAGGGTATAGAGTGTAGGGTATAGAGTGTAGGGTATAGCGTTTATGTTATAGAGTGTAGGGTATAGAGTGTAGATTGTAGGGTATAGAGTGTAGGGTATAGAGCGTAGAGTGTAGGTTATAAAGTGTAGGGTATAGAGTGTAGAGTATAGAGTGTATGGTATAGAGTGTAGGGTATAAAGTGTAGAGTGTAGGGTATAGAGTGTAGGGTGTAGGGTATAGAGTGTAGGATATAGAGTGTAGGGTATAGAGTGTAGGGTATAGAGTGTATGGTATAGATGGTAGGGTATAGAGTGTAGAGTATAGAGTGTAGGGTATAGAGTGTAGGGTATAGAGAGTAGAGTGCAGGGGATAGAGTGTAGGGTATAGAGTGTATGGTATAGAGTGTAGGGTATAAAGTGTAGAGTGTAGGGTATAGAGTGTAGGGTGTAGGGTATAGAGTGTAGGGTATAGAGTGTAGGGTATAGAGTTTATGTTATAGAGTGTAGGGTATAGAGTGTAGATTGTAGGGTATAGAGTGTATGTAATAGAGTGTAGAGTGTAGGTTATAAAGTGTAGGGTATAGAGAGTAGGGTATAGAGTGTATGGTATAGAGTGTAGGGTATAAAGTGTAGAGTGTAGGGTATAGAGTGTAGGGTGTAGGGTATAGAGTGTAGGGTATAGAGTGTAGGGTATAGAGTTTATGTTATAGAGTGTAGGGTATAGAGTGTAGATTGTAGGGTATAGAGTGTAGGGTGTAGAGTGTATGGTATAGATTGTAGGGTATAGAGTGTAGGGTATAGAGTGTAGGGTATAGAGTGTAGGGATTCGAGTGTAGGGTATAGAGTGTAGTGTGTAGGGTATAGAGTGTAGGGTATAGAGTGTAGGGTATAGAGGGTAGGGTATAGAGTGTATGGAATAGAGTGTAGAGTGTAGAGTGTAGGGTTTAGAGTGTAAGGTAGAGAGTGTAGGGTGTAGAGTGTAGGGTATAGAGTGTAGGGTATAGAGTGTATGGTATAGAGTTTAGGGTATAGAGTGTATGGTATAGAGTGTAAGGTACAGAGTGTAGGGTATAGAGTGTAGAGTGTAGGGTATAGAGTGTATGGTATAGAGTGTAGGGTATAGAGTGTAGGGTATAGATTGTAGGGTATAGAGTGTAGGGTATACAGTGTAGAGTGTAGGGTATAGAGTGTAGGGTATAGAGTGTAGGGTATAGAGTGTCAGGTATAGAGTGTAGAGTGTAGGGTATAGAGTGTAGTGTGTAGAGTGTAGGGTATAGAGTGTAGGGTGTAGAGTGTAGGGTATAGAGTGTAGGGTATAGAGTGTAGGGTATAGAGTGTAGGGTATAGAGTGTATGGTATAGAGTGTAGGGTATGGAGTGTAGGGTATAGAGTGTAGAGTGTAGAGTATAGAGTGTATGGTATAGAGTGTAGGGTGTAGAGTGTAGAGTGTAGGGTATAGAGTGTAAGGTAGAGAGTGTAAGGTATAGAGTGTATGTTATAGAGTGTAGGGTATAGAGTGTAGAGTGTAGGGTATAGAGTGTAGGGTATAGAGTGTATGGTATAGAGTGTAGGGTATAGAGTGTAGAGTGTAGGGTATAGAGTGTAGGGTATAGAGTGTACGGTAAAGAGTGTACGGTATAGAGTGTAGAGTGTAGGGTATAGAGTGTAGGGTATAGAGTTTATGTTATAGAGTGTAGGGTATAGAGTGTAGAGTGTAGGGTAAAGAGTGTAGAGTGTAGGGTTTAGAGTGTAAGGTAGAGAGTGTAGGGTGTAGGGTATAGAGTGTAGGGTATAGAGTGTAGGGTATAGAGTGTATGGTATAGAGTGTAGGGTATAGAGTGTAGGGTATAGAGTGTAGAGTGTAGGGTATAGAGTGTATGGTATAGATTGTAGGGTATAGAGTGTAGGGTATAGAGTGTAGGGTATAGAGTGTAGAGTGTAGGGTATAGAGTGTAGGGTATAGAGTGTCAGGTATAGAGTGTAGAGTGTAGGGTATAGAGTGTATGGTATAGAGTGTAGGGTGTAGAGTGTATGGTTTAGAGTGTAGGGTATAGAGCGTAGAGTGTAGGGTATAGAGTGTAGGGTGTAGAGTGTATGGTATAGAGTGTAGGGTATAGAGTGTAGAGTGTAGGGTATAGAGTGTAGAGTATAGAGTGTAGGGTATAGAGTGTAGAGTGTAGGGTATAGAGTGTATGTTATAGAGTATATGTTATAGAGTGTAGGGTATAGAGTGTAGAGTGTAGGGTATAGAGTGTAGAGTTTAGGGTATAGAGTGTAGGGTATAGAGTGTAGGGTATAGAGTGAAGGGTATAGAGTGTAGGGTATAGAATGTAGGGTATAGAGTATAGAGTACAGAGTGTAGGGTATAGAGTGTAGGGTTTAGAGTGTAGAGTGTAGGGTATAGAGTGTAGGGTATAGAGTGTAGAGTGTAGGGTATAGAGTGTATGGTATAGAGTGTAGGGTATAGAGTGTATGGTATAGAGTGTACAGTGTAGGGTATAGAGTGTAGAGTGTAGGGTATAGAGTGTAGGGTATAGAGTGTAGAGTGTAGGGTATAGAGTGTAGGGTATAGAGTGTAGGGTATAGAGTGTAGAGTGTAGGGATTCGAGTGTAGGGTATAGAATGTAGTGTGTAGAGGATATAGAGTGTAGAGTATAGAGTGTAGGGTATAGAGTGTAGGGTATAGAGTGTAGAGAGTAGGGTATAGAGTGTACGGTATAGAGTATAGAGTGTAGGGTATAGAGTGTAGGGTATAGAGTGTAGAGTGTATGGATTCGAGTGTAGGGTATAGAGTGTAGGGTATAGAGTGTAGAGTATAGAGTATAGAGAGTAGGGTATAGAGTGTAGGGTATAGAGTGTAGAGTGTAGGGTATAGAGTGTAGAGTGTAGGGTATAGAGTGTAGGGTATAGAGTGTATGGAATAGAGTGTAGAGTGTAGGTTATAAAGTGTAGGGTATAGAGTGTAGGGTATAGAGTGTATGGTATAGAGTATAGGGTATAGAGTTTATGTTATAGAGTGTAGGGTATAGAGTGTAGATTGTAGGGTATAGAGTGTAGGGTATAGAGCGTAGAGTGTAGGTTATAAAGTGTAGGGTATAGAGTGTAGAGTATAGAGTGTATGGTATAGAGTGTAGGGTATAAAGTGTAGAGTGTAGGGTATAGAGTGTAGGGTGTAGGGTATAGAGTGTAGGATATAGAGTGTAGGGTATAGAGTGTAGGGTATAGAGGGTATGGTATAGATTGTAGGGTATAGAGTGTAGAGTATAGAGTGTAGGGTATAGAGTGTAGGGTATAGAGAGTAGAGTGTAGGGGATAGAGTGTAGGGTATAGAGTGTAGGGTATAGAGTGTATGGAATAGAGTGTAGAGTGTAGGTTATAAAGTGTAGGGTATAGAGTGTAGAGTATAGAGTGTATGGTATAGAGTGTAGGGTATAAAGTGTAGAGTGTAGGGTATAGAGTGTAGGGTGTAGGGTATAGAGTGTAGGGTATAGAGTGTAGGGTATAGAGTTTATGTTATAGAGTGTAGGGTATAGAGTGTAGATTGTAGGGTATAGAGTGTAGGGTATAGAGTGTATGGTATAGATTGTAGGGTATAGAGTGTAGGGTATAGAGTGTAGGGTATAGAGTATAGGGATTCGAGTGTAGGGTATAGAGTGTAGTGTGTAGGGTATAGAGTGTAGGGTATAGAGTATAGAGTGTAGGGTATAGAGTGTAGGGTATAGAGGGTAGGGTATAGAGTGTATGGAATAGAGTGTAGAGTGTAGAGTGTAGGGTTTAGAGTGTAAGGTAGAGAGTGTTGGGTGTAGAGTGTAGGGTATAGAGTGTAGGGTATAGAGTTTAGGGTATAGGGTGTAAGGTACAGAGTGTAGGGTATAGAGTGAAGAGTGTAGGGTATAGAGTGTATGGTATAGCGTGTAGGGTATAGAGTGTAGGGTATAGATTGTAGGGTATAGCGTGTAGGGTATACAGTGTAGAGTGTAGGGTATAGAGTGTAGGGTATAGAGTGTAGGGTATAGAGTGTCAGGTATAGAGTGTTGAGTGTAGGGTATAGAGTGTAGTGTGTAGAGTGTAGGGTATAGAGAGTAGGGTGTAGAGTGTATGGTATAGAGTGTAGCGTATAGAGTGTAGGGTATAGAGTGTAGGGTATAGAGTGTATGGTATAGAGTGTAGGGTATAGAGTGTAGGGTATAGAGTGTAGAGTGTAGGGTATAGAGTGTATGGTATAGAGTGTAGGGTATAGAGTGTAGGGTATAGAGTGTAGGGTATAGAGTGTATGGTATAGAGTGTAGGGTATAGAGTGTAGGGTATATAGTGTAGAGTGTAGGGTATAGAGTGTATGGTATAGAGTGTAGGGTATAGAGTGAAGGGTATAGAGTGTATGGTATAGAGTGTAGGGTATAAAGTGTAGAGTGTAGGGTATAGAGTGTAGGGTATAGAGTGTAGGGTATGGACTGGCAGGTATAGAGTGTAGAGTGTAGGGTATAGAGTGTATGGTATAGAGTGTAGGGTATAGAGTGTAGGGTGTAGAGTGTATGGTATAGAGTGTAGAGTGTAGGGTACAGAGTGTATGGTATAGAGTGTAGGGTATAGAGTGTAGGGTATAGAGTATAGGGTATAGAGTTTATGTTATAGAGTGTAGGGTATAGAGTGTAGATTGTAGGGTATAGAGTGTAGGGTATAGAGCGTAGAGTGTAGGTTATAAAGTGTAGGGTATAGAGTGTAGAGTATAGAGTGTATGGTATAGAGTGTAGGGTATAAAGTGTAGAGTGTAGGGTATAGAGTGTAGGGTGTAGGGTATAGAGTGTAGGATATAGAGTGTAGGGTATAGAGTGTAGGGTATAGAGGGTATGGTATAGATTGTAGGGTATAGAGTGTAGAGTATAGAGTGTAGGGTATAGAGTGTAGGGTATAGAGAGTAGAGTGTAGGGGATAGAGTGTAGGGTATAGAGTGTAGGGTATAGAGTGTATGGAATAGAGTGTAGAGTGTAGGTTATAAAGTGTAGGGTATAGAGTGTAGAGTATAGAGTGTATGGTATAGAGTGTAGGGTATAAAGTGTAGAGTGTAGGGTATAGAGTGTAGGGTGTAGGGTATAGAGTGTAGGGTATAGAGTGTAGGGTATAGAGTTTATGTTATAGAGTGTAGGGTATAGAGTGTAGATTGTAGGGTATAGAGTGTAGGGTATAGAGTGTATGGTATAGATTGTAGGGTATAGAGTGTAGGGTATAGAGTGTAGGGTATAGAGTATAGGGATTCGAGTGTAGGGTATAGAGTGTAGTGTGTAGGGTATAGAGTGTAGGGTATAGAGTATAGAGTGTAGGGTATAGAGTGTAGGGTATAGAGGGTAGGGTATAGAGTGTATGGAATAGAGTGTAGAGTGTAGAGTGTAGGGTTTAGAGTGTAAGGTAGAGAGTGTTGGGTGTAGAGTGTAGGGTATAGAGTGTAGGGTATAGAGTTTAGGGTATAGGGTGTAAGGTACAGAGTGTAGGGTATAGAGTGAAGAGTGTAGGGTATAGAGTGTATGGTATAGCGTGTAGGGTATAGAGTGTAGGGTATAGATTGTAGGGTATAGCGTGTAGGGTATACAGTGTAGAGTGTAGGGTATAGAGTGTAGGGTATAGAGTGTAGGGTATAGAGTGTCAGGTATAGAGTGTTGAGTGTAGGGTATAGAGTGTAGTGTGTAGAGTGTAGGGTATAGAGTGTAGGGTGTAGAGTGTATGGTATAGAGTGTAGCGTATAGAGTGTAGGGTATAGAGTGTAGGGTATAGAGTGTATGGTATAGAGTGTAGGGTATAGAGTGTAGGGTATAGAGTGTAGAGTGTAGGGTATAGAGTGTATGGTATAGAGTGTAGGGTATAGAGTGTAGGGTATAGAGTGTAGGGTATAGAGTGTATGGTATAGAGTGTAGGGTATAGAGTGTAGGGTATAGAGTGTAGAGTGTAGGGTATAGAGTGTGTGGTATAGAGTGTAGGGTATAGAGTGAAGGGTATAGAGTGTATGGTATAGAGTGTAGGGTATAAAGTGTAGAGTGTAGGGTATAGAGTGTAGGGTATAGAGTGTAGGGTATGGACTGGCAGGTATAGAGTGTAGAGTGTAGGGTATAGAGTGTATGGTATAGAGTGTAGGGTATAGAGTGTAGGGTGTAGAGTGTATGGTATAGAGTGTAGAGTGTAGGGTACAGAGTGTATGGTATAGAGTGTAGGGTATAGAGTGTAGGGTATAGAGTATAGGGTATAGAGTTTATGTTATAGAGTGTAGGGTATAGAGTGTAGATTGTAGGGTATAGAGTGTAGGGTATAGAGCGTAGAGTGTAGGTTATAAAGTGTAGGGTATAGAGTGTAGAGTATAGAGTGTATGGTATAGAGTGTAGGGTATAAAGTGTAGAGTGTAGGGTATAGAGTGTAGGGTGTAGGGTATAGAGTGTAGGATATAGAGTGTAGGGTATAGAGTGTAGGGTATAGAGGGTATGGTATAGATTGTAGGGTATAGAGTGTAGAGTATAGAGTGTAGGGTATAGAGTGTAGGGTATAGAGAGTAGAGTGTAGGGGATAGAGTGTAGGGTATAGAGTGTAGGGTATAGAGTGTATGGAATAGAGTGTAGAGTGTAGGTTATAAAGTGTAGGGTATAGAGTGTAGAGTATAGAGTGTATGGTATAGAGTGTAGGGTATAAAGTGTAGAGTGTAGGGTATAGAGTGTAGGGTGTAGGGTATAGAGTGTAGGGTATAGAGTGTAAGGTATAGAGTTTATGTTATAGAGTGTAGGGTATAGAGTGTAGATTGTAGGGTATAGAGTGTAGGGTATAGAGTGTATGGTATAGATTGTAGGGTATAGAGTGTAGGGTATAGAGTGTAGGGTATAGAGTATAGGGATTCGAGTGTAGGGTATAGAGTGTAGTGTGTAGGGTATAGAGTGTAGGGTATAGAGTATAGAGTGTAGGGTATAGAGTGTAGGGTATAGAGGGTAGGGTATAGAATGTATGGAATAGAGTGTAGAGTGTAGAGTGTAGGGTTTAGAGTGTAAGGTAGAAAGTGTTGGGTGTAGAGTGTAGGGTATAGAGTGTAGGGTATAGAGTTTAGGGTATAGAGTGTAAGGTACAGAGTGTAGGGTATAGAGTGAAGAGTGTAGGGTATAGAGTGTATGGTATAGAGTGTAGGGTATAGAGTGTAGGGTATAGATTGTAGGGTATAGCGTGTAGGGTATACAGTGTAGAGTGTAGGGTATAGAGTGTAGGGTATAGAGTGTAGGGTATAGAGTGTCAGGTATAGAGTGTTGAGTGTAGGGTATAGAGTGTAGTGTGTAGAGTGTAGGGTATAGAGTGTAGGGTGTAGAGTGTAGGGTATAGAGTGTAGGGTATAGAGTGTAGGGTATAGAGTGTATGGTATAGAGTGTAGGGTATAGAGTGTAGGGTATAGAGTGTAGAGTGTAGGGTATAGAGTGTATGGTATAGAGTGTAGGGTATAGAGTGTAGGGTATAGAGTGTAGGGTATAGAGTGTATGGTATAGAGTGTAGGGTATAGAGTGTAGGGTATAGAGTGTAGAGTGCAGGGTATAGAGTGTATGGTATAGAGTGTAGGGTATAGAGTGAAGGGTATAGAGTGTATGGTATAGAGTGTAGGGTATAAAGTGTAGAGTGTAGGGTATAGAGTGTAGGGTATAGAGTGTAGGGTATGGACTGGCAGGTATAGAGTGTAGAGTGTAGGGTATAGAGTGTATGGTATAGAGTGTAGGGTATAGAGTGTAGGGTGTAGAGTGTATGGTATAGAGTGTAGAGTGTAGGGTACAGAGTGTATGGTATAGAGTGTAGGGTATAGAGTGTAGGGTATAGAGTGTAGAGTGTAGGGTATAGAGTGTAGGGTATAGAGTGTTAGGTATAGAGTGTAGAGTGTAGGGTATAGAGTGTATGGTATAGAGTGTAGGGTGTAGAGTGTATGGTTTAGAGTGTAGGGTATAGAGCGTAGAGTGTAGGGTATAGAGTGTAGGGTGTAGAGTGTATGGTATAGAGTGTAGGGTATAGAGTGTAGAGTGTAGGGTATAGAGTGTAGAGTATAGAGTGTAGGGTATAGAGTGTAGAGTGTAGGGTATAGAGTGTATGTTATAGAGTGTAGGGTATAGAGTGTAGAGTGTAGGGTATAGAGTGTAGAGTGTAGGGTATAGAGTGTAGGGTATAGAGTGTAGGGTATAGAGTGAAGGGTATAGAGTGTAGAGTGTAGAGTGTAGGGTATAGAGTGTAGGGAATAGAGTGTAGGGTATAGAGTGTAGAGCGTAGGGTATAGAGTGTAGGGTATAGAGTGTAAAGTGTAGAGTGTAGGGTATAAAGTGTAGACTGTAGGGTATAGAGTGTAGGGCATAGAGCGTAGGGTGTAGGGTATAGAGTGTAGGGTATAGAGTGTAGGGTGTAGAGTGTATGGTATAGAGTGTATGGTATAGAGTGTAGGGTGTAGAGTGTAGGGTGTAGAGTGTAGGGTATAGAGTGTAGGGTATAGAGTGTAGAGTATAGAGCGTAGGGTATAGAGTGTAGAGTGTAGAGTGTAGTGTATAGAGTGTAGGGTATAGAGTGTAGGGTATAGAGTGTAGAGTGTAGGGTATAGAGTGTAGGGTATAGAGTGTAAAGTGTAGAGTGTAGGGTATAGAGTGTAGGGTATAGAGTGTATGGAATAGAGTGTAGGGTATAGAGTGTAGACTGTAGGGTATAGAGTGTAGGGTATAGAGCGTAGGGTGTAGGGTATAGAGTGTAGGGTGTAAAGTGTAGGGTATAGAGTGTAGAGTGTAGGGATTAGAGTGTAGGGTATAGAGTGTATGGTATAGAGTGTACGATGTAGAGTGTAGGGTATAGAGTGTAGAGTGTAGGGTTCAGAGTGTAGGGTATAGAGTGTAGGGTATGGAGTGTAGAGTGTAGGGTATAGAGTGTATGGTATAGAGTGTAGGGTATAGAGCGTAGAGTGTAGGGTATAGAGTGTAGGGTATAGAGTGAAGGGTATATAGTGTAGGGTATAGATTGTAGAGTGTAGGGTATAGAGAGTAGAGTGTAGGGTATAGATTGTAGGGTATAGAGTGTAGAGTGTACGGTATAGAGTGTAGGGTATAGAGTGTATAGTATAGAGTGTAGAGTGTAGGGTATACAGTGTATAGTGTAGGGTATAGAGTGTAGGGTATAGAGTGTAGGGTATAGAGTGTAGAGTGTAGGGTATAGAGTGTAGGGTATAGAGTGTAGGGTATAGAGCAGACCCGGGCAAGATGCGGCCCGCGGGCCACATCCGGCCCGCCTGACGGTTGTAAACGGCCCGCCGCCCGAGGCACCGCTCGGCTCCCCTTCCCTTGCCGCCCGCCGCCCCTGGCACCGCTCGGCTCCCCTTTCCTTACAGCCACGCCTGCGCCTGTGCGCCCTGCATTCAAACTCCTGTCCGCTGAGAGGCGCTGACCGCCGCTGGCACTTCCGCATCAGGGAAGCGCCAGCAGCAGGTGACGTCCCTCAGCGTGACACATGCTGCTGCTCTGCTCCGGACGCCGGTGTTCTGTGTGGCACTGCAGCGCTGTACTGAGGTCACTTGTGGAGTCGGACGGTGCCGGTGGTCGGTGGTAAGGGCTCTGGGTTATCTGCTCCTCAGTACTTGCGCACTGGGTCATCTGCTCCGCTGTACTTGGGCTCTGGGTTATCTGCTCCTCAGTACTTGTGCTCTGAGTTATCTGCTCCTCTGTACTTGTGCTCTGGGTTATCTGCTCCTCTGTACTTGTGCTCTGGGTTATCTGCTCCTCAGTACTTGTGCTCTGGGTTATTATCTGCTCCTCAGTACTTGTGCTCTGGGTTATTATCTGCTCCTCAGTACTTGTGCTCTGGGTTATCTGCTCCTCTGTACTTGTGCTCTGGGTTATCTGCTCCTCAGTACTTGTGCTCTGGGTTATTATCTGCTCCTCAGTACTTGTGCTCTGGGTTATCTGCTCCTCAGTACTTGTGCTCTGAGTTATCTGCTCCTCTGTACTTGTGCTCTGGGTTATCTGCTCCTCTGTACTTGTGCTCTGGGTTATCTGCTCCTCAGTACTTGTGCTCTGGGTTATTATCTGCTCCTCAGTACTTGTGCTCTGGGTTATTATCTGCTCCTCAGTACTTGTGCTCTGGGTTATCTGCTCCTCTGTACTTGTGCTCTGGGTTATCTGCTCCTCAGTACTTGTGCTCTGGGTTATTATCTGCTCCTCAGTACTTGTGCTCTGGGTTATCTGCTCCTCAGTACTTGTGCTCTGAGTTATCTGCTCCTCTGTACTTGTGCTCTGGGTTATCTGCTCCTCTGTACTTGTGCTCTGGGTTATCTGCTCCTCAGTACTTGTGCTCTGGGTTATTATCTGCTCCTCAGTACTTGTGCTCTGGGTTATTATCTGCTCCTCAGTACTTGTGCTCTGGGTTATCTGCTCCTCTGTACTTGTGCTCTGGGTTATCTGCTCCTCAGTACTTGTGCTCTGGGTTATTATCTGCTCCTCAGTACTTGTGCTCTGGGTTATCTGCTCCTCAGTACTTGTGCTCTGAGTTATCTGCTCCTCTGTACTTGTGCTCTGGGTTATCTGCTCCTCTGTACTTGTGCTCTGGGTTATCTGCTCCTCAGTACTTGTGCTCTGGGTTATTATCTGCTCCTCAGTACTTGTGCTCTGGGTTATTATCTGCTCCTCAGTACTTGTGCTCTGGGTTATCTGCTCCTCTGTACTTGTGCTCTGGGTTATCTGCTCCTCAGTACTTGTGCTCTGGGTTATTATCTGCTCCTCAGTACTTGTGCTCTGGGTTATTATCTGCTCCTCAGTACTTGTGCTCTGAGTTATCTGCTCCTCTGTACTTGTGCTCTGGGTTATCTGCTCCTCAGTACTTGTGCACTCGGTTATTATCTGCTCAGTACTTGTGCTCTGGGTTACTATCTGCTCCTCAGTACTTGTGCACTGGGTTATTATCTGCTCCTCTGTACTTGTGCTCTGGGTTATTATCTGCTCCTCAGTACTTGTGCTCTGGGTTATTATCTGCTCCTCAGTACTTGTGCACTGGGTTATTATCTGCTCCTCTGTACTTGTGCTCTGGGTTATCTGCTCCTCTGTACTTGTGCTCTGGGTTATTATCTGCTCCTCAGTACTTGTGCTCTGGGTTATTATCTGCTCCTCTGTACTTGTGCACTGGGTTATTATCTGCTCAGTACTTGTGCTCTGGGTTATTATCTGCTCCTCAGTACTTGTGCACTGGGTTATTATCTGCTCCTCTGTACTTGTGCTCTAGGTTATTATCTGCTCCTCAGTACTTGTGCTCTGGGTTATTATCTGCTCCTCAGTACTTGTGCTCTGGGTTATTATCTGCACCTCAGTACTTGTGCACTGGGTTATTATCTGCTCCTCTGTACTTGTGCTCTGGGTTATCTGCTCCTCTGTACTTGTGCTCTGGGTTATTATCTGCTCCTCTATACTTGTGCACTGGGTTATTATCTGCACTAATGAAATCTGGACATTATGGGGGCACTAATGAAATCTGGACATTATGGGGGCACTAATGAAATCTGGACATTATGGGGCCTGGACAATCTCTTCATTGTTTAACATACTGTTTGTTCATGAAAATATAGCATATGTATACTACAGTATTGGGTAAAAATTAGTTAATTATATTAGTCCGGCCCTCTAAAACCATCCAAATTTCTCATGCGGCCCCATGGCAAAATTAATTGCCCACCCCTGGTATAGAGTGTAGGCTATATAGTGTAGAGTGTAGGGTATAGAGTGTATGGTATAGAGTGTAGAGTGTAGGTTATACAGTGTATAGTGTAGGGTATAGAGTGTAGGGTATAGAGTGAAGGGTATAGAGTGTATGGTATAGAGTGTATGGTATAGAGGGTAGGGTATAGAGGGTATGGTATAGAGTGTAGGGTATAGAGTGTAGAGTGTAGGGTATAGAGTGTAGGGTGTAGGGTATACAGTGTATTGTATAAAGTGTAGGGTATAGAGTGTAGGGAATAGAGTGAAGGGTATAGAGTGTAGGGTATAGAGTGTAGAGTGTAGGGTTTAGAGTGTAGGGTATAGAGTGTAGGGTATAGAGTATAGAGTGTAGGGTATAGAGTGTAGGGTATAGATTGTAGAGTGTAGGGTATAGAGTGTAGGGTATAGAGTGTAGAGTGTAGGGTATAGAGTGTATGGTATAGAGTGTAGGGTATAGAGTGTAGGGTATAGGGTATAGAGTGTAGGGTATAGAGTGTAGGGTATAGAGTGTAGGGTATAGAGTGTAGAGTGTAGGGTATAGAGTGTAGGGTATAGAGTGTAGGGTATAGAGTGTAGGGTATAGAGTGTAGAGTGTAGGGTATAGAGTGTAGAGTGTAGGGTATAGAGTGTAGAGTGTAGGGTATAGAGTGTAGGGAATGGAGTGTAGGGTACAGTGTGTAGAGTGTAGGGTATAGAGTGTAGGGTATAGAGTGTAGGGTATAGATTGTAGGGTATAGAGTGTAGAGTGTACGGTATAGAGTGTAGGGTATAGAGTGTATGGTATAGAGTGTAGAGTGTAGGGTATAGAGTGTATAGTGTAGGGTATAGAGTGCAGGGTATAGCGTGTAGGGTATAGAGTGTATGGTATGGAGTGTAGGGATTATAGTGTAGAGTGTAGGGTATAGAGTGTAGATTGTAGGGTGTAGAGTGTAGAGTGTAGGGTGTAGAGTGTAGAGTGTAGGGTATAGAGTGTAAGGTAGAGAGTGTAAGGTATAGAGTGTATGTTATAGAGTGTAGGGTATAGAGTGTAGAGTGTAGGGTATAGAGTGTAGGGTATAGAGTGTATGGTATAGAGTGTAGGGTATAGAGTGTAGAGTGTAGGGTATAGAGTGTAGGGTATAGAGTGTAGGGTATAGAGTGTAGGGTATAGAGTGTATGGTATAGAGTGTAGGGTATAGAGTGTAGAGTGTAGGGTATAGAGTGTAGAGTGTAGGGTATAGAGTGCAGGGTATAAAGTGTAGGGTATAGAGTGTAGGGTATAGAGTGTAGATTGTAGGGATTCGAGTGTAGGGTATAGAGTGTAGAGTGTAGGGTATAAAGTGTAGGGTATAGAGTATAGAGTGTAGCGTATAGAGTGTAGGGTGTAGAGTGTAGGGTATAGACTGTAAAGTGTAGGGTATAGAGTGTAGGGTATAGAGTGTAGGGTATAGAGTGTATGGAATAGAGTGTAAAGTGTAGGGTATAAAGTGTAGGGTATAGAGTGTATGGTATAGAGTGTAGGGTATAGAGTGTAGGGTATAGAGTGTAGGGTATACAGTGTAGGGTATAGAGTGTAGAGTGTAGGGTATAGAGTGTAGGGTGTAGGGTATAGAGTGTAGGGTATAGAGTGTAGGGTATAGAGTTTAGGGTATAGAGTGTAGATTGTAGGGTGTAGAGTGTAGAGTGTAGGGTGTAGAGTGTAGAGTGTAGAGTGTAAGGTATAGAGTGTAAGGTAGAGAGTGTAGGGTATAGAGTGTATGTTATAGAGTGTAGGGTATAGAGTGTAGAGTGTAGGGTATAGAGTGTAGGGTATAGAGTGTATGGTATAGAGTGTAGGGTATAGAGTGTAGAGTGTAGGGTATAGAGTGTAGGGTATAGAGTGTACGGTAAAGAGTGTACGGTATAGAGTGTAAAGTGTAGGGTATAGAGTGTAGGGTATAGAGTTTATGTTATAGAGTGTAGGGTATAGAGTGTAGAGTGTAGGGTAAAGAGTGTAGAGTGTAGGGTTTAGAGTGTAAGGTAGAGAGTGTAGGGTGTAGGGTATAGAGTGTAGGGTATAGAGTGTAGGGTATAGAGTGTATGGTATAGAGTGTAGGGTATAGAGTGTAGGGTATAGAGTGTAGAGTGTAGGGTATAGAGTATATGGTATAGAGTGTAGGGTATAGAGTGTAGGGTATAGAGTGTAGAGTGTAGGGTATAGAGTGTAGGGTATAGAGTGTCAGGTATAGAGTGTAGAGTGTAGGGTGTAGAGTGTATGGTTTAGAGTGTAGGGTATAGAGCGTAGAGTGTAGGGTATAGAGTGTAGGGTGTAGAGTGTATGGTATAGAGTGTAGAGTGTAGGGTATAGAGTGTAGAGTATAGAGTGTAGGGTATAGAGTGTAGAGTGTAGGGTATAGAGTGTATGTTATAGAGTGTATGTTATAGAGTGTAGGGTATAGAGTGTAGAGTGTAGGGTATAGAGTGTAGAGTATAGAGTATAGAGAGTAGGGTATAGAGTGTAGGGTATAGAGTGTAGAGTGTAGGGTATAGAGTGTAGAGTGTAGGGTATAGAGTGTAGGGTAGAGAGTGTAGGGTATAGAGTGTATGGAATAGAGTGTAGAGTGTAGGTTATAAAGTGTAGGGTATAGAGTGTATGGTATAGATTGTAGGGTATAAATTGTAGAGTGTAGGGTATAGAGTGTAGGGTGTAGGGTATATAGTGTAGGGTATAGAGTGTAGAGTGTAGGGTATAGAGTGCAGGGTATAAAGTGTAGGGTATAGAGTGTAGGGTATAGAGTGTAGATTGTAGGGATGTAGAGTGTAGGGTGTAGAGTGTATGGTTTAGAGTGTAGGGTATAGAGCGTAGAGTGTAGGGTATAGAGTGTACGGTAAAGAGTGTACGGTATAGAGTGTAAAGTGTAGGGTATAGAGTGTATGGTATAGAGTGTAGAGTCTAGGGTATAGAGTGTAGAGTATAGAGTGTAGGGTATAGAGTGTAGAGTGTAGGGTATATAGTGTATGTTATATAGTGTATGTTATAGAGTGTAGGGTATAGAGTGTAGAGTGTAGGGTATAGAGTGTAGAGTGTAGGGTATAGAGTGTAGGGTATAGAGTGTAGGGTATAGAGTGAAGGGTATAGAGTGTAGGGTATAGAATGTAGGGTATAGAGTATAGAATGTAGATTATAGAGTGTAGGGTATAGAGTGTAGGGTTTAGAGTGTAGAGTGTAGGGTATAGAGTGTAGGGTATAGAGTGTAGAGTGTAGGGTATAGAGTGTATGGTATAGAGTGTAGGGTATAGAGTGTATGGTATAGAGTGTACAGTGTAGGGTATAGAGTGTAGAGTGTAGGGTATAGAGTGTAGGGTATAGAGTGTAGGGTATAAAGTGTAGGGTATAGAGTGTAGAGTGTAGGGTATAGAGTGTAGGGTATATAATGTAGGGTATAGAGTGTAGAGTGTAGGGATTCGAGTGTAGGGTATAGAATGTAGTGTGTAGATGGTATAGAGTGTAGAGTATAGAGTGTAGGGTATAGAGTGTAGGGTATAGAGTGTAGAGAGTAGGGTATAGAGTGTAGGGTATAGAGTATAGAGTGTAGGGTATAGAGTGTAGAGTGTATGGATTCGAGTGTAGGGTATAGAGTGTAGGGTATAGAGTGTAGAGTATAGAGTATAGAGAGTAGGGTATAGAGTGTAGGGTATAGAGTGTAGAGTGTAGGGTATAGAGTGTAGAGTGTAGGGTATAGAGTGTAGGGTATAGAGTGTAGGGTATAGAGTGTATGGAATAGAGTGTAGAGTGTAGGTTATAAAGTGTAGGGTATAGAGTGTAGGGTATAGAGTGTATGGTGTAGAGTGTAGGGTATAAAGTGTAGAGTGTAGGGTATAGAGTGTAGGGTGTAGGGTATAGCGTGTAGGGTATAGAGTGTAGGGTATAGAGTTTATGTTATAGAGTGTAGGGTATAGAGTGTAGATTGTAGGGTATAGAGTGTAGGGTATAGAGCGTAGAGAGTAGGTTATAAAGTGTAGGGTATAGAGTGTAGAGTATAGAGTGTATGGTATAGAGTGTAGGGTATAAAGTGTAGAGTGTAGGGTATAGAGTGTAGGGTGTAGGGTATAGAGTGTAGGATATAGAGTGTAGGGTATAGAGTGTAGGGTATAGAGTGTATGGTATAGATGGTAGGGTATAGAGTGTAGAGTATAGAGTGTAGGGTATAGAGTGTAGGGTATAGAGAGTAGAGTGTAGGGGATAGAGTGTAGGGTATAGAGTGTAGGGTATAGAGTGTATGGAATAGAGTATAGAGTGTAGGTTATAAAGTGTAGGGTATAGAGTGAAGGGTATAGAGTGTATGGTATAGAGTGTAGAGTATAAAGTGTAGAGTGTAGGGTATAGAGTATAGGGTGTAGGGTATAGAGTGTAGGGTATAGAGTGTAGGGTATAGAGTTTATGTTATAGAGTGTAGGGTATAGAGTGTAGATTGTAGGGTATATAGTGTAGGGTATAGAGTGTATGGTATAGATTGTAGGGTATAGAGTGTAGGGTATAGAGTGTAGGGTATAGAGTGTAGGGATTCGAGTGTAGGGTATAGAGTGTAGTGTGTAGGGTATAGAGTGTAGGGTATAGAGTATAGAGTGTAGGGTATAGAGTGTAGGGTATAGAGGGTAGGGTATAGAGTGTATGGAATAGAGTGTAGAGTGTAGAGTGTAGGGTTTAGAGTGTAAGGTAGAGAGTGTAGGGTGTAGAGTGTAGGGTATAGAGTGTAGGGTATAGAGTGTAGGGTATAGAGTTTAGGGTATAGAGTGTATGGTATAGAGTGTAAGGTACAGAGTGTAGGGTATAGAGTGTAGAGTGTAGGGTATAGAGTGTATGGTATAGAGTGTAGGGTATAGAGTGTAGGGTATAGATTGTAGGGTATAGAGTGTAGGGTATACAGTGTAGAGTGTAGGGTATAGAGTGTAGGGTATAGAGTGTAGGGTATAGAGTGTCAGGTATAGAGTGTAGAGTGTAGGGTATAGAGTGTAGTGTGTAGAGTGTAGGGTATAGAGTGTAGGGTGTAGAGTGTAGGGTATAGAGTGTAGGGTATAGAGTGTAGGGTATAGAGTGTAGGGTATAGAGTGTATGGTATAGAGTGTAGGGTATAGAGTGTAGAGTGTAGGGTATAGAGTGTATGGTATAGAGTGTAGGGTGTAGAGTGTAGAGTGTAGAGTGTAGGGTATAGAGTGTAAGGTAGAGAGTGTAAGGTATAGAGTGTATGTTATAGAGTGTAGGGTATAGAGTGTAGAGTGTAGGGTATAGAGTGTAGGGTATAGAGTGTAGGATATAGAGTGTATGGTATAGAGTGTAGGGTATAGAGTGTAGAGTGTAGGGTATAGAGTGTAGGGTATAGAGTGTACGGTAAAGAGTGTACGGTATAGAGTGTAGAGTGTAGGGTATAGAGTGTAGGGTATAGAGTTTATGTTATAGAGTGTAGGGTATAGAGTGTAGAGTGTAGGGTAAAGAGTGTAGAGTGTAGGGTATAGAGTGTATGGTATAGAGTGTAGGGTATAGAGTGTATGGTATAGAGTGTACAGTGTAGGGTATAGAGTGTAGAGTGTAGGGTATAGAATGTAGGGTATAGAGTGTAGGGTATAAAGTGTAGGGTATAGAGTGTAGAGTGTAGGGTATAGAGTGTAGGGTATATAATGTAGGGTATAGAGTGTAGAGTGTAGGGATTCGAGTGTAGGGTATAGAATGTAGTGTGTAGATGGTATAGAGTGTAGAGTATAGAGTGTAGGGTATAGAGTGTAGGGTATAGAGTGTAGAGAGTAGGTTATAGAGTGTAGGGTATAGAGTATAGAGTGTAGGGTATAGAGTGTAGAGTGTATGGATTCGAGTGTAGGGTATAGAGTGTAGGGTATAGAGTGTAGAGTATAGAGTATAGAGAGTAGGGTATAGAGTGTAGGGTATAGAGTGTAGAGTGTAGGGTATAGAGTGTAGAGTGTAGGGTATAGAGTGTAGGGTATAGAGTGTAGGGTATAGAGTGTATGGAATAGAGTGTAGAGTGTAGGTTATAAAGTGTAGGGTATAGAGTGTAGGGTATAGAGTGTATGGTGTAGAGTGTAGGGTATAAAGTGTAGAGTGTAGGGTATAGAGTGTAGGGTGTAGGGTATAGCGTGTAGGGTATAGAGTGTAGGGTATAGAGTTTATGTTATAGAGTGTAGGGTATAGAGTGTAGATTGTAGGGTATAGAGTGTAGGGTGTAGAGCGTAGAGAGTAGGTTATAAAGTGTAGGGTATAGAGTGTAGAGTATAGAGTGTATGGTATAGAGTGTAGGGTATAAAGTGTAGAGTGTAGGGTATAGAGTGTAGGGTGTAGGGTATAGAGTGTAGGATATAGAGTGTAGGGTATAGAGTGTAGGGTATAGAGTGTATGGTATAGATGGTAGGGTATAGAGTGTAGAGTATAGAGTGTAGGGTATAGAGTGTAGGGTATAGAGAGTAGAGTGTAGGGGATAGAGTGTAGGGTATAGAGTGTAGGGTATAGAGTGTATGGAATAGAGTATAGAGTGTAGGTTATAAAGTGTAGGGTATAGAGTGAAGGGTATAGAGTGTATGGTATAGAGTGTAGAGTATAAAGTGTAGAGTGTAGGGTATAGAGTGTAGGGTGTAGGGTATAGAGTGTAGGGTATAGAGTGTAGGGTATAGAGTTTATGTTATAGAGTGTAGGGTATAGAGTGTAGATTGTAGGGTATATAGTGTAGGGTATAGAGTGTATGGTATAGATTGTAGGGTATAGAGTGTAGGGTATAGAGTGTAGGGTATAGAGTGTAGGGATTCGAGTGTAGGGTATAGAGTGTAGTGTGTAGGGTATAGAGTGTAGGGTATAGAGTATAGAGTGTAGGGTATAGAGTGTAGGGTATAGAGGGTAGGGTATAGAGTGTATGGAATAGAGTGTAGAGTGTAGAGTGTAGGGTTTAGAGTGTAAGGTAGAGAGTGTAGGGTGTAGAGTGTAGGGTATAGAGTGTAGGGTATAGAGTGTAGGGTATAGAGTTTAGGGTATAGAGTGTATGGTATAGAGTGTAAGGTACAGAGTGTAGGGTATAGAGTGTAGAGTGTAGGGTATAGAGTGTATGGTATAGAGTGTAGGGTATAGAGTGTAGGGTATAGATTGTAGGGTATAGAGTGTAGGGTATACAGTGTAGAGTGTAGGGTATAGAGTGTAGGGTATAGAGTGTAGGGTATAGAGTGTCAGGTATAGAGTGTAGAGTGTAGGGTATAGAGTGTAGTGTGTAGAGTGTAGGGTATAGAGTGTAGGGTGTAGAGTGTAGGGTATAGAGTGTAGGGTATAGAGTGTAGGGTATAGAGTGTAGGGTATAGAGTGTATGGTATAGAGTGTAGGGTATAGAGTGTAGAGTGTAGGGTATAGAGTGTATGGTATAGAGTGTAGGGTGTAGAGTGTAGAGTGTAGAGTGTAGGGTATAGAGTGTAAGGTAGAGAGTGTAAGGTATAGAGTGTATGTTATAGAGTGTAGGGTATAGAGTGTAGAGTGTAGGGTATAGAGTGTAGGGTATAGAGTGTAGGATATAGAGTGTATGGTATAGAGTGTAGGGTATAGAGTGTAGAGTGTAGGGTATAGAGTGTAGGGTATAGAGTGTACGGTAAAGAGTGTACGGTATAGAGTGTAGAGTGTAGGGTATAGAGTGTAGGGTATAGAGTTTATGTTATAGAGTGTAGGGTATAGAGTGTAGAGTGTAGGGTAAAGAGTGTAGAGTGTAGGGTTTAGAGTGTAAGGTAGAGAGTGTAGGGTGTAGGGTATAGAGTGTAGGGTATAGAGTGTAGGGTATAGAGTGTATGGTATAGAGTGTAGGGTATAGAGTGTAGGGTATAGAGTGTAGAGTGTAGGGTATAGAGTGTATGGTATAGAGTGTAGGGTATAGAGTGTAGGGTATAGAGTGTAGGGTATAGAGTGTAGAGTGTAGGGTATAGAGTGTAGGGTATAGAGTGTCAGGTATAGAGTGTAGAGTTTAGGGTATAGAGTGTATGGTATAGAGTGTAGGGTGTAGAGTGTATGGTTTAGAGTGTAGGGTATAGAGCGTAGAGTGTAGGGTATAGAGTGTAGGGTGTAGAGTGTATGGTATAGAGTGTAGGGTATAGAGTGTAGAG
This sequence comes from Ranitomeya imitator, assembly GCF_032444005.1. Taxonomy (NCBI): domain Eukaryota; kingdom Metazoa; phylum Chordata; class Amphibia; order Anura; family Dendrobatidae; genus Ranitomeya; species Ranitomeya imitator. The sequence goes on from NC_091291.1 coordinate 60,870,721, forward strand.
TGTAGGGTATAGAGTGTAGAGTATAGAGTGTAGGGTATAGAGTGTAGAGTGTAGGGTATAGAGTGTATGTTATAGAGTGTAGGGTATAGAGTGTAGAGTGTAGGGTATAGAGTGTAGAGTGTAGGGTATAGAGTGTAGGGTATAGAGTGTAGGGTATAGAGTGAAGGGTATAGAGTGTAGAGTGTAGAGTGTAGGGTATAGAGTGTAGGGAATAGAGTGTAGGGTATAGAGTGTAGAGCGTAGGGTATAGAGTGTAGGGTATAGAGTGTAAAGTGTAGAGTGTAGGGTATAAAGTGTAGACTGTAGGATATAGAGTGTAGGGCATAGAGCGTAGGGTGTAGGGTATAGAGTGTAGGGTATAGAGTGTAGGGTGTAGAGTGTATGGTATAGAGTGTATGGTATAGAGTGTAGGGTGTAGAGTGTAGGGTGTAGAGTGTAGGGTATAGAGTGTAGGGTATAGAGTGTAGAGTATAGAGTGTAGGGTATAGAGTGTAGGGTATAGAGTGTAGAGTGTAGGGATTAGAGTGTAGGGTATAGAGTGTAGGGTATAGAGTGTAGAGTGTAGGGTACAGAGTGTAGGGTATAGAGTGTAGGGTATGGAGTGTAGAGTGTAGGGTATAGAGTGTATGGTATAGAGTGTAGGGTATAGAGCGTAGAGTGTAGGGTATAGAGTGTAGGGTATAGAGTGAAGGGTATATAGTGTAGGGTATAGAGTGTAGAGTGTAGGGTATAGAGAGTAGAGTGTAGGGTATAGATTGTAGGGTATAGAGTGTAGAGTGTACGGTATAGAGTGTAGGGTATAGAGTGTATAGTATAGAGTGTAGAGTGTAGGGTATACAGTGTATAGTGTAGGGTATAGAGTGTAGGGTATAGAGTGTAGGGTATAGAGTGTATGGTATGGAGTGTAGGGAATAGAGTGTAGAGTGTAGGGTATAGAGTGTATGGTATAGAGTGTAGGGTATAGAGTGTAGAGTGTAGGGTATAGAGTGTAGGGTATAGAGTGTAGGGTATAGAGCAGACCTGGGCAAGATGCGGCCCGCGGGCCGCATCCGGCCCCCCTGACGGTTGTAAACGGCCCGCCGCCCGAGGCACCGCTCGGCTCCCCTTCCCTTGCCGCCCGCCGCCACTGGCACCGCTCGGCTCCCCTTTCCTTACAGCCACGCCTGCGCCTGTGCGCCCTGCATTCAAACTCCTGTCCGCTGAGAGGCGCTGACCGCCGCTGGCACTTCCGCATCAGGGAAGCGCCAGCAGCAGGTGACGTCCCTCAGCGTGACACATGCTGCTGCTCTGCTCCGGACGCCGGTGTTCTGTGTGGCACTGCAGCGCTGTACTGAGGTCACTTGTGGAGTCGGACGGTGCCGGTGGTCGGTGGTAAGGGCTCTGGGTTATCTGCTCCTCAGTACTTGCGCACTGGGTCATCTGCTCCGCTGTACTTGGGCTCTGGGTTATCTGCTCCTCAGTACTTGTGCTCTGAGTTATCTGCTCCTCTGTACTTGTGCTCTGGGTTATCTGCTCCTCTGTACTTGTGCTCTGGGTTATCTGCTCCTCAGTACTTGTGCTCTGGGTTATTATCTGCTCCTCAGTACTTGTGCTCTGGGTTATTATCTGCTCCTCAGTACTTGTGCTCTGGGTTATCTGCTCCTCTGTACTTGTGCTCTGGGTTATCTGCTCCTCAGTACTTGTGCTCTGGGTTATTATCTGCTCCTCAGTACTTGTGCTCTGGGTTATCTGCTCCTCAGTACTTGTGCTCTGAGTTATCTGCTCCTCTGTACTTGTGCTCTGGGTTATCTGCTCCTCTGTACTTGTGCTCTGGGTTATCTGCTCCTCAGTACTTGTGCTCTGGGTTATTATCTGCTCCTCAGTACTTGTGCTCTGGGTTATTATCTGCTCCTCAGTACTTGTGCTCTGGGTTATCTGCTCCTCTGTACTTGTGCTCTGGGTTATCTGCTCCTCAGTACTTGTGCTCTGGGTTATTATCTGCTCCTCAGTACTTGTGCTCTGGGTTATTATCTGCTCCTCAGTACTTGTGCTCTGAGTTATCTGTTCCTCTGTACTTCTGCTCTGGGTTATCTGCTCCTCTGTACTTGTGCTCTGGGTTATCTGCTCCTCAGTACTTGTGCTCTGGGTTATTATCTGCTCCTCAGTACTTGTACTTTGGGTTATTATCTGCTCCTCAGTACTTGTGCTCTGGGTTATTATCTGCTCCTCTGTACTTGTGCACTGGGTTATTATCTGCTCAGTACTTGTGCTCTGGGTTATTATCTGCTCCTCAGTACTTGTGCACTGGGTTATTATCTGCTCCTCTGTACTTGTGCTCTGGGTTATTATCTGCTCCTCATTACTTGTGCTCTGGGTTATTATCTGATCCTCAGTACTTGTGCACTGGGTTATTATCTGCTCCTCTGTACTTGTGCTCTGGGTTATCTGCTCCTCTGTACTTGTGCTCTGGGTTATTATCTGCTCCTCAGTACTTGTGCTCTGGGTTATTATCTGCTCCTCTGTACTTGTGCACTGGGTTATTATCTGCTCAGTACTTGTGCTCTGGGTTATTATCTGCTCCTCAGTACTTGTGCACTGGGTTATTATCTGCTCCTCTGTACTTGTGCTCTGGGTTATTATCTGCTCCTCAGTACTTGTGCTCTGGGTTATTATCTGCTCCTCAGTACTTGTGCTCTGGGTTATTATCTGCTCCTCAGTACTTGTGCACTGGGTTATTATCTTCTCCTCTGTACTTGTGCTCTGGGTTATCTGCTCCTCTGTACTTGTGCTCTGGGTTATTATCTGCTCCTCTATACTTGTGCACTGGGTTATTATCTGCACTAATGAAATCTGGACATTATGGGGGCACTAATGAAATCTGGACATTATGGGGGCACTAATGAAATCTGGACATTATGGGGCCTGGACAATCTCTGCATTGTTTAACATACTGTTTGTTCATGAAAATATAGCATATGTATACTACAGTATTGGGTAAAAATTAGTTAATTATATTAGTCCGGCCCTCTAAAACCATCCAAATTTCTCATGCGGCCCCATGGCAAAATTAATTGCCGACCCCTGGTATAGAGTGTAGGCTATATAGTGTAGAGTGTAGGGTATAGAGTGTATGGTATAGAGTGTAGAGTGTAGGTTATACAGTGTATAGTGTAGGGTATAGAGTGTAGGGTATAGAGTGAAGGGTATAGAGTGTATGGTATAGAGTGTATGGTATAGAGGGTAGGGTATAGAGGGTATGGTATAGAGTGTAGGGTATAGAGTGTAGAGTGTAGGGTATAGAGTGTAGGGTGTAGGGTATACAGTGTATTGTATAAAGTGTAGGGTATAGAGTGTAGGGAATAGAGTGAAGGGTATAGAGTGTAGGGTATAGAGTGTAGAGTGTAGGGTTTAGAGTGTAGGGTATAGAGTGTAGGGTATAGAGTATAGAGTGTAGGGTATAGAGTGTAGGGTATAGATTGTAGAGTGTAGGGTATAGAGTGTAGGGTATAGAGTGTAGAGTGTAGGGTATAGAGTGTATGGTATAGAGTGTAGGGTATAGAGTGTAGGGTATAGGGTATAGAGTGTAGGGTATAGAGTGTAGGGTATAGAGTGTAGAGTATAGAGTGTAGAGTGTAGGGTATAGAGTGTAGGGTATAGAGTGTAGGGTATAGAGTGTAGGGTATAGAGTGTAGAGTGTAGGGTATAGAGTGTAGAGTGTAGGGTATAGAGTGTAGGGAATGGAGTGTAGGGTACAGTGTGTAGAGTGTAGGGTATAGAGTGTAGGGTATAGAGTGTAGGGTATAGATTGTAGGGTATAGAGTGTAGAGTGTACGGTATAGAGTGTAGGGTATAGAGTGTATGGTATAGAGTGTAGAGTGTAGGGTATAGAGTGTATAGTGTAGGGTATAGAGTGCAGGGTATAGCGTGTAGGGTATAGAGTGTATGGTATGGAGTGTAGGGATTATAGTGTAGAGTGTAGGGTATAGAGTGTAGATTGTAGGGTGTAGAGTGTAGAGTGTAGGGTGTAGAGTGTAGAGTGTAGGGTATAGAGTGTAAGGTAGAGAGTGTAAGGTATAGAGTGTATGTTATAGAGTGTAGGGTATAGAGTGTAGAGTGTAGGGTATAGAGTGTAGGGTATAGAGTGTATGGTATAGAGTGTAGGGTATAGAGTGTAGAGTGTAGGGTATAGAGTGTAGGGTATAGAGTGTAGGGTATAGAGTGTAGGGTATAGAGTGTATGGTATAGAGTGTAGGGTATAGAGTGTAGAGTGTAGGGTATAGAGTGTAGAGTGTAGGGTATAGAGTGCAGGGTATAAAGTGTAGGGTATAGAGTGTAGGGTATAGAGTGTAGATTGTAGGGATTCGAGTGTAGGGTATAGAGTGTAGAGTGTAGGGTATAAAGTGTAGGGTATAGAGTATAGAGTGTAGCGTATAGAGTGTAGGGTGTAGAGTGTAGGGTATAGACTGTAGAGTGTAGGGTATAGAGTGTAGGGTATAGATTGTAGGGTATAGAGTGTATGGAATAGAGTGTAGAGTGTAGGGTATAAAGTGTAGGGTATAGAGTGTATGGTAAAGAGTGTAGGGTATAGAGTGTAGGGTATAGAGTGTAGGGTATACAGTGTAGGGTATAGAGTGTAGAGTGTAGGGTATAGAGTGTAGGGTGTAGGGTATAGAGTGTAGGGTATAGAGTGTAGGGTATAGAGTTTAGGGTATAGAGTGTAGATTGTAGGGTGTAGAGTGTAGAGTGTAGGGTGTAGAGTGTAGAGTGTAGAGTGTAAGGTATAGAGTGTAAGGTAGAGAGTGTAGGGTATAGAGTGTATGTTATAGAGTGTAGGGTATAGAGTGTAGAGTGTAGGGTATAGAGTGTAGGGTATAGAGTGTAGGGTATAGAGTGTATGGTATAGAGTGTAGGGTATAGAGTGTAGAGTGTAGGGTATAGAGTGTAGGGTATAGTGTGTACGGTAAAGAGTGTACGGTATAAAGTGTAGAGTGTAGGGTATAGAGTGTAGGGTATAGAGTTTATGTTATAGAGTGTAGGGTATAGAGTGTAGAGTGTAGGGTAAAGAGTGTAGAGTGTAGGGTTTAGAGTGTAAGGTAGAGAGTGTAGGGTGTAGGGTATAGAGTGTAGGGTATAGAGTGTAGGGTATAGAGTGTATGGTATAGAGTGTAGGGTATAGAGTGTAGGGTATAGAGTGTAGAGTGTAGGGTATAGAGTGTATGGTATAGAGTGTAGGGTATAGAGTGTAGGGTATAGAGTGTAGAGTGTAGGGTATAGAGTGTAGGGTATAGAGTGTCAGGTATAGAGTGTAGAGTGTAGGGTATAGAGTGTATGGTATAGAGTGTAGGGTGTAGAGTGTATGGTTTAGAGTGTAGGGTATAGAGCGTAGAGTGTAGGGTATAGAGTGTAGGGTGTAGAGTGTATGGTATAGAGTGTAGAGTGTAGGGTATAGAGTGTAGAGTATAGAGTGTAGGGTATAGAGTGTAGAGTGTAGGGTATAGAGTGTATGTTATACAGTGTATGTTATAGAGTGTAGGGTATAGAGTGTAGAGTGTAGGGTATAGAGTGTAGAGTGTAGGGTATAGAGTGTAGGGTATAGAGTGTAGGGTATAGAGTGAAGGGTACAGAGTGTAGGGTATAGAATGTAGGGTATAGAGTATAGAGTGTAGATTATAGAGTGTAGGGTATAGAGTGTAGGGTTTAGAGTGTAGAGTGTAGGGTATACAAAACCAGGGATTCAAGCTTCAGGAGGCTAATTTGCATATTCCAGGTGCCTTCTGGGAGAAGCGAAGTCTCCCTAAGCTAGAAGATCGTTGGGTACAGCCGGGACCAGCTGCTTCGAAAGCATCACCAAACCAGGGATTCAAGCTTCAGGAGGCTAATTTGCATATTCCAGGTGCCTTCTGGGAGAAGCGAAGTCTCCCTAAGCTAGAAGATCGTTGGGTACAGCCGGGACCAGCTGCTTCGAAAGCATCACCAAACCAGGGATTCAAGCTTCAGGAGGCTAATTTGCATATTCCAGGTGCCTTCTGGGAGAAGCGAAGTCTCCCTAAGCTAGAAGATCGTTGGGTACAGCCGGGACCAGCTGCTTCGAAAGCATCACCAAACCAGGGATTCAAGCTTCAGGAGGCTAATTTGCATATTCCAGGTGCCTTCTGGGAGAAGCAAAGTCTCCCTAAGCTAGAAGATCGTTGGGTACAGCCGGGACCAGCTGCTTCGAAAGCATCACCAAACCAGGGATTCAAGCTTCAGGAGGCTAATTTGCATATTCCAGGTGCCTTCTGGGAGAAGCGAAGTCTCCCTAAGCTAGAAGATCGTTGGGTACAGCCGGGACCAGCTTCTTCGAAAGCATCACCAAACCAGGGATTCAAGCTTCAGGAGGCTAATTTGCATATTCCAGGTGCCTTCTGGGAGAAGCGAAGTCTCCCTAAGCTAGAAGATCGTTGGGTACAGCCGGGACCAGCTGCTTCGAAAGCATCACCAAACCAGGGATTCAAGCTTCAGGAGGCTAATTTGCATATTCCAGGTGCCTTCTGGGAGAAGCGAAGTCTCCCTAAGCTAGAAGATCGTTGGGTACAGCCGGGACCAGCTGCTTCGAAAGCATCACCAAACCAGGGATTCAAGCTTCAGGAGGCTAATTTGCATATTCCAGGTGCCTTCTGGGAGAAGCGAAGTCTCCCTAAGCTAGAAGATCGTTGGGTACAGCCGGGACCAGCTGCTTCGAAAGCATCACCAAACCAGGGATTCAAGCTTCAGGAGGCTAATTTGCATATTCCAGGTGCCTTCTGGGAGAAGCGAAGTCTCCCTAAGCTAGAAGATCATTGGGTACAGCCGGGACCAGCTGCTTCGAAAGCATCACCAAACCAGGGATTCAAGCTTCAGGAGGCTAATTTGAATATTCCAGGTGCCTTCTGGGAGAAGCGAAGTCTCCCTAAGCTAGAAGATCGTTGGGTACAGCCGGGACCAGCTGCTTCGAAAGCATCACCAAACCAGGGATTCAAGCTTCAGGAGGCTAATTTGCATATTCCAGGTGCCTTCTGGGAGAAGCGAAGTCTCCCTAAGCTAGAAGATCGTTGGGTACAGCCGGGACCTGCTGCTTCGAAAGCATCACCAAACCGCGCGCCTTACGGCGCGTGAATTTTTGCCTGTAGGACATTATTGCAAGAGAGCTTGGCTGAGTAGATTACACAAGAAGGAAAACACACAGCAAGTCAGCAGGATCTAGGAGCAACATGGCAGATGTGACAACCTACATGGTGAGCTGCAGCATGTGCTACATGTTCACAGATCGACCAGAAGAAGAATCCAATTTCACCTGTCAGAAGTGTAGACTAGTGGCCCTTTTAGAAGAAAAGGTGCGGGGTCTGGAAGAAAGAATAGCAACTTTGAAACTCATCAAAGAGAATGAAGACTTTCTAGATAGAACAGAAGCATCTCTACTGGTCACAGAAGGTGCAAAAAGTGTCAGAGAACCTCCAAAAGCAGATGAGTGGAAGCATGTGACCAAAAGAAGCAAGAAGACCATGGAGAAATCACCAACCACACAACTGAAGAACCGATATCAAATCTTTGTAGAGGATGAAGATGGCACACCTAAGAATGAAGCAATACCAGCAAGCAAAAAAGAAAAGGGCACACAGCAACAAGTGACAGCAAAAAGTACAGCCAAGAAGCAACGAAGAGTGGTGGTGGTGGGAGACTCACTACTGAGAGGCACCGAAGCAGCCATCTGCAGACCGGACATAACTGCAAGAGAAGTATGCTGCCTTCCAGGTGCGATGATCAAGGATGTGACCGATAGGATACCAAAGCTCTTCAGCTCCAAGGACGTCCACCCATTTCTTCTGATACATGTTGGCACCAATGACACGGCAAGGAAGGACCTACCGACAATCTGCAAGGACTTTGAAGAGTTGGGGAAGAAAGTAAAGGAACTGGATGCACAGGTAGTTTTTTCTTCTATCCTTCCAGTAGACGGGCATGGCACCAGGAGATGGAACAGGATCCTTGATGCAAACAACTGGTTAAGACGATGGTGCAGACAACAAGGATTTGGATTCCTGGACCACGGTGTGAATTACTGGTATGATGGACTCCTCGCCAGAGACGGACTACACCTCAACAAACCTGGGAAACACACATTCGCCAGAAGACTCGCTACACTCATCAGGAGGGCGTTAAACTAGAAGAAGAGGGGACGGGAAGAAAAACATTAGACTCGAACAAAGACGACCCAGGAAAACATACTCAGAAGGGAGGTAAGAACATTTCTAAAACAATCCACAGTGAGGAGATTGGAACAAAACAAAATCCTCTAAACTGCATGCTCGCAAACGCCAGAAGCCTGACAAGATGGAAGAACTAGAAGCAGAAATATCTACAGGTAACTTTGACATAGTGGGAATAACCGAGACATGGTTAGATGAAAGCTATGACTGGGCAGTTAACTTACAGGATTACAGTCTGTTTAGAAAGGATCGTAAAAATCGGAGAGGAGGAGGGGTTTGTCTCTATGTAAAGTCTTGTCTAAAGTCCACTTTAAGGGAGGATATTAGCGAAGGGAATGAGGATGTCGAGTCCATATGGGTTGAAATTCATGGAGGGAAAAATGGTAACAAAATTCTCATTGGGGTCTGTTACAAACCCCCAAATATAACAGAAAGCATGGAAAGTCTACTTCTAAAGCAGATAGATGAAGCTGCAACCCATAATGAGGTCCTGGTTATGGGGGACTTTAACTACCCGGATATTAACTGGGAAACAGAAACCTGTGAAACCCATAAAGGCAACAGGTTTCTGCTAATAACCAAGAAAAATTATCTTTCACAATTGGTGCAGAATCCAACCAGAGGAGCAGCACTTTTAGACCTAATACTATCTAATAGACCTGACAGAATAACAAATCTGCAGGTGGTTGGGCATTTAGGAAATAGCGACCACAATATTGTGCAGTTTCACCTGTCTTTCACTAGGGGGACTTGTCAGGGAGTCACAAAAACATTGAACTTTAGGAAGGCAAAGTTTGAACAGCTTAGAGATGCCCTTAATCTGGTAGACTGGGACAATATCCTCAGAAATGAGAATACAGATAATAAATGGGAAATGTTTAAGAACATCCTAAATAGGCAGTGTAAGCGGTTTATACCTTGTGGGAATAAAAGGACTAGAAATAGGAAAAACCCAATGTGGCTAAACAAAGAAGTAAGACAGGCAATTAACAGTAAAAAGAAAGCATTTGCACTACTAAAGCAGGATGGCACCATTGAAGCTCTAAAAAACTATAGGGAGAAAAATACTTTATCTAAAAACTAATTAAAGCTGCCAAAAAGGAAACAGAGAAGCACATTGCTAAGGAGAGTAAAACTAATCCCAAACTGTTCTTCAACTATATCAATAGTAAAAGAATAAAAACTGAAAATGTAGGCCCCTTAAAAAATAGTGAGGAAAGAATGGTTGTAGATGACGAGGAAAAAGCTAACATATTAAACACCTTCTTCTCCACGGTATTCACGGTGGAAAATGAAATGCTAGGTGAAATCCCAAGAAACAATGAAAACCCTATATTAAGGGTCACCAATCTAACCCAAGAAGAGGTGCGAAACCGGCTAAATAAGATTAAAATAGATAAATCTCCGGGTCCGGATGGCATACACCCACGAGTACTAAGAGAACTAAGTAATGTAATAGATAAACCATTATTTCTTATTTTTAGGGACTCTATAGCGACAGGGTCTGTTCCGCAGGACTGGCGCATAGCAAATGTGGTGCCAATATTCAAAAAGGGCTCTAAAAGTGAACCTGGAAGTTATAGGCCAGTAAGTCTAACCTCTATTGTTGGTAAAATATTTGAAGGGTTTCTGAGGGATGTTATTCTGGATTATCTCAATGAGAATAACTGTTTAACTCCATATCAGCATGGGTTTATGAGAAATCGCTCCTGTCAAACCAATCTAATCAGTTTTTATGAAGAGGTAAGCTATAGACTGGACCACGGTGAGTCATTGGACGTGGTATATCTCGATTTTTCCAAAGCGTTTGATACCGTGCCGCACAAGAGGTTGGTACACAAAATGAGAATGCTTGGTCTGGGGGAAAATGTGTGTAAATGGGTTAGTAACTGGCTTAGTGATAGAAAGCAGAGGGTGGTTATAAATGGTATAGTCTCTAACTGGGTCGCTGTGACCAGTGGGGTACCGCAGGGGTCAGTATTGGGACCTGTTCTCTTCAACATATTCATTAATGATCTGGTAGAAGGTTTACACAGTAAAATATCGATATTTGCAGATGATACAAAACTATGTAAAGCAGTTAATACAAGAGAAGATAGTATTCTGCTACAGATGGATCTGGATAAGTTGGAAACTTGGGCTGAAAGGTGGCAGATGAGGTTTAACAATGATAAATGTAAGGTTATACACATGGGAAGAGGGAATCAATATCACCATTACACACTGAACGGGAAACCACTGGGTAAATCTGACAGGGAGAAGGACTTGGGGATCCTAGTTAATGATAAACTTACCTGGAGCAGCCAGTGCCAGGCAGCAGCTGCCAAGGCAAACAGGATCATGGGGTGCATTAAAAGAGGTCTGGATACACATGATGAAAGCATTATACTGCCTCTGTACAAATCCTTAGTTAGACCGCACATGGAGTACTGTGTCCAGTTTTGGGCACCGGTGCTCAGGAAGGATATAATGGAACTAGAGAGAGTACAAAGGAGGGCAACAAAATTAATAAAGGGGATGGGAGAACTACAATACCCAGATAGATTAGCGAAATTAGGATTATTTAGTCTAGAAAAAAGACGACTGAGGGGCGATCTAATAACCATGTATAAGTATATAAGGGGACAATACAAATATCTCGCTGAGGATCTGTTTATACCAAGGAAGGTGACGGGCACAAGGGGGCATTCTTTGCATCTGGAGGAGAGAAGGTTTTTCCACCAACATAGAAGAGGATTCTTTACTGTTAGGGCAGTGAGAATCTGGAATTGCTTGCCTGAGGAGGTGGTGATGGCGAACTCAGTCGAGGGGTTCAAGAGAGGCCTGGATGTCTTCCTGGAGCAGAACAATATTGTATCATACAATTATTAGGTTCTGTAGAAGGACGTAGATCTGGGTATTTATTATGATGGAATATAGGCTGAACTGGATGGACAAATGTCTTTTTTCGGCCTTACTAACTATGTTACTATGTTACTATGTATAGAGTGTAGGGTATAGAGTGTAGAGTGTAGGGTATAGAGTGTATGGTATAGAGTGTAGGGTATAGAGTGTATGGTATAGAGTGTACAGTGTAGGGTATAGAGTGTAGAGTGTAGGGTATAGAGTGTAGGGTATAGAGTGTAGGGTATATAATGTAGGGTATAGAGTGTAGAGTGTAGGGATTCGAGTGTAGGGTATAGAATGTAGTGTGTAGAGGGTATAGAGTGTAGAGTATAGAGTGTAGGGTATAGAGTGTAGGGTATAGAGTGTAGAGAGTAGGGTATAGAGTGTAGGGTATAGAGTATAGAGTGAAGGGTATAGAGTGTAGGGTATAGAGTGTAGAGTGTATGGATTCGAGTGTAGGGTATAGAGTGTAGGGTATAGAGTGTAGAGTATAGAGTATAGAGAGTAGGGTATAGAGTGTAGGGTATAGAGTGTAGAGTGTAGGGTATAGAGTGTAGAGTGTAGGGTATAGAGTGTAGGGTATAGAGTGTAGGGTATAGAGTGTAGGGTGTAGGGTATATAGTGTAGGGTATAGAGTGTAGGGTATAGAGTTTATGTTATAGAGTGTAGGGTATAGAGTGTAGATTGTAGGGTATAGAGTGTAGGGTATAGAGCGTAGAGTGTAGGTTATAAAGTGTAGGGTATAGAGTGTAGAGTATAGAGTGTATGGTATAGAGTGTAGGGTATAAAGTGTAGAGTGTAGGGTATAGAGTGTAGGGTGTAGGGTATAGAGTGTAGGATATAGAGTGTAGGGTATAGAGTGTAGGGTATAGAGTGTATGGTATAGATGGTAGGGTATAGAGTGTAGAGTATAGAGTGTAGGGTATAGAGTGTAGGGTATAGAGAGTAGAGTGTAGGGGATAGAGTGTAGGGTATAGAGTGTAGGGTATAGAGTGTATGGAATAGAGTGTAGAGTGTAGGTTATAAAGTGTAGGGTATAGAGTGTAGGGTATAGAGTGTATGGTATAGAGTGTAGGGTATAAAGTGTAGGGTGTAGGGTATAGAGTGTAGGGTATAGAGTGTAGGGTATAGAGTTTATGTTATAGAGTGTAGGGTATAGAGTGTAGATTGTAGGGTATAGAGTGTAGGGTATAGAGTGTATGGTATAGATTGTAGGGTATAGAGTGTAGGGTATAGAGTGTAGGGTATAGAGTGTAGGGATTCGAGTGTAGGGTATAGAGTGTAGTGTGTAGGGTATAGAGTGTAGGGTATAGAGTATAGAGTGTAGGGTATAGAGTGTAGGGTATAGAGGGTAGGGTATAGAGTGTATGGAATAGAGTGTAGAGTGTAGAGTGTAGGGTTTAGAGTGTAAGGTAGAGAGTGTAGGGTGTAGAGTGTAGGGTATAGAGTGTAGGGTATAGAGTGTAGGTATAGAGTTTAGGGTATAGAGTGTATGGTATAGAGTGTAAGGTACAGAGTGTAGGGTATAGAGTGTAGAGTGTAGGGTATAGAGTGTATGGTATAGAGTGTAGGGTATAGAGTGTAGGGTATAGATTGTAGGGTATAGAGTGTAGGGTATACAGTGTAGAGTGTAGGGTATAGAGTGTAGGGTATAGATTGTAGGGTATAGAGTGTCAGGTATAGAGTGTAGAGTGTAGGGTATAGAGTGTAGTGTGTAGAGTGTAGGGTATAGAGTGTAGGGTGTAGAGTGTAGGGTATAGAGTGTAGGGTATAGAGTGTAGGGTATAGAGTGTAGGGTATAGAGTGTCGGGTATAGAGTGTATGGTATAGAGTGTAGGGTATAGAGTGTAGGGTATAGAGTGTAGAGTGTAGGGTATAGAGTGTATGGTATAGAGTGTAGGGTGTAGAGTGTAGAGTGTAGGGTATAGAGTGTAAGGTAGAGAGTGTAAGGTATAGAGTGTATGTTATAGAGTGTAGGGTATAAAGTGTAGAGTGTAGGGTATAGAGTGTAGGGTATAGAGTGTAGGGTATAGAGTGTATGGTATAGAGTGTAGGGTATAGAGTGTAGAGTGTAGGGTATAGAGTGTAGGGTATAGAGTGTACGGTAAAGAGTGTACGGTATAGAGTGTAGAGTGTAGGGTATAGAGTGTAGGGTATAGAGTTTATGTTATAGAGTGTAGGGTATAGAGTGTAGAGTGTAGGGTAAAGAGTGTTGAGTGTAGGGTTTAGAGTGTAAGGTAGAGAGTGTAGGGTGTAGGGTATAGAGTGTAGGGTATAGAGTGTAGGGTATAGAGTGTATGGTATAGAGTGTAGGGTATAGAGTGTAGGGTATAGAGTGTAGAGTGTAGGGTATAGAGTGTATGGTATAGAGTGTAGGGTATAGAGTGTAGGGTATAGAGTGTAGGGTATAGAGTGTAGAGTGTAGGGTATAGAGTGTAGGGTATAGAGTGTCAGGTATAGAGTGTAGAGTGTAGGGTATAGAGTGTATGGTATAGAGTGTAGGGTGTAGAGTGTATGGTTTAGAGTGTAGGGTATAGAGCGTAGAGTGTAGGGTATAGAGTGTAGGGTGTAGAGTGTATGGTATAGAGTGTAGGGTATAGAGTGTAGAGTGTAGGGTATAGAGTGTAGAGTATAGAGTGTAGGGTATAGAGTGTAGAGTGTAGGGTATAGAGTGTATGTTATAGAGTGTAGGGTATAGAGTGTAGAGTGTAGGGTATAGAGTGTAGAGTGTAGGGTATAGAGTGTAGAGTGTAGGGTATAGAGTGTAGGGTATAGAGTGTAGGGTATAGAGTGGAGGGTATAGAGTGTAGGGTATAGAATGTAGGGTATAGAGTATAGAGTATAGAGTGAAGGGTATAGAGTGTAGGGTTTAGAGTGTAGAGTGTAGGGTATAGAGTGCAGGGTATAGAGTGTAGAGTGTAGGGTATAGAGTGTATGGTATAGAGTGTAGGGTATAGAGTGTATGGTATAGAGTGTACAGTGTAGGGTATAGAGTGTAGAGTGTAGGGTATAGAGTGTAGGGTATAGAGTGTAGGGTATAGAGTGTAGAGTGTAGGGTATAGAGTGTAGGGTATAGAGTGTAGGGTATAGAGTGTAGAGTGTAGGGATTCGAGTGTAGGGTATAGAATGTAGTGTGTAGAGGGTATAGAGTGTATAGTATAGAGTGTAGGGTATAGAGTGTAGGGTATAGAGTGTAGAGAGTAGGGTATAGAGTGTAGGGTATAGAGTATAGAGTGTAGGGTATAGAGTGTAGGGTATAGAGTGTAGAGTGTATGGATTCGAGTGTAGGGTATAAAGTGTAGGGTATAGAGTGTAGAGTATAGAGTATAGAGAGTAGGGTATAGAGTGTAGGGTATAGAGTGTAGAGTGTAGGGTATAGAGTGTAGGGTATAGAGTGTAGGGTATAGAGTGTAGGGTATAGAGTGTATGGAATAGAGTGTAGAGTGTAGGTTATAAAGTGTAGGGTATAGAGTGTAGGGTATAGAGTTTATGTTATAGAGTGTAGGGTATAGAGTGTAGATTGTAGGGTATAGAGTGTAGGGTATAGAGCGTAGAGTGTAGGTTATAAAGTGTAGGGTATAGAGTGTAGAGTATAGAGTGTATGGTATAGAGTGTAGGGTATCAAGTGTAGAGTGTAGGGTATAGAGTGTAGGGTGTAGGGTATAGAGTGTAGGATATAGAGTGTAGGGTATAGAGTGTAGGGTATAGAGTGTATGGTATAGATTGTAGGGTATAGAGTGTAGAGTATAGAGTGTAGGGTATAGAGTGTAGGGTATAGAGAGTAGAGCGTAGGGGATAGAGTGTAGGGTATAGAGTGTAGGGTATAGAGTGTATGGAATAGAGTGTAGAGTGTAGGTTATAAAGTGTAGGGTATAGAGTGTAGAGTATAGAGTGTATGGTATAGAGTGTAGGGTATAAAGTGTAGAGTGTAGGGTATAGAGTGTAGGGTGTAGGGTATAGAGTGTAGGGTATAGAGTGTAGGGTATAGAGTTTATGTTATAGAGTGTAGGGTATAGAGTGTAGATTGTAGGGTATAGAGTGTAGGGTATAGAGTGTAGAGTGTAGGGTATAGAGTGTATGGTATAGAGTGTAGGGTATAGAGTGTAGGGTATAGGGTATAGAGTGTAGGGTATAGAGTGTAGGGTATAGAGTGTAGGGTATAGAGTGTAGAGTGTAGGGTATAGAGTGTAGGGTATAGAGTGTAGGGTATAGAGTGTAGGGTATAGAGTGTAGAGTGTAGGGTATAGAGTGTAGAGTGTAGGGTATAGAGTGTAGGGAATGGAGTGTAGGGTACAGTGTGTAGAGTGTAGGGTATAGAGTGTAGGGTATAGAGTGTAGGGTATAGATTTTAGGGTATAGAGTGTAGAGTGTACGGTATAGAGTGTAGGGTATAGAGTGTACGGTATAGAGTGTAGAGTGTAGGGTATAGAGTGTATAGTGTAGGGTATAGAGTGCAGGGTATAGCGTGTAGGGTATAGAGTGTATGGTATGGAGTGTAGGGATTATAGTGTAGAGTGTAGGGTATAGAGTGTAGATTGTAGGGTGTAGAGTGTAGAGTGTAGGGTGTAGAGTGTAGAGTGTAGGGTATAGAGTGTAAGGTAGAGAGTGTAAGGTATAGAGTGTATGTTATAGAGTGTAGGGTATAGAGTGTAGAGTGTAGGGTATAGAGTGTAGGGTATAGAGTGTATGGTATAGAGTGTAGGGTATAGAGTGTAGAGTGTAGGGTATAGAGTGTAGGGTATAGAGTGTAGGGTATAGAGTGTAGGGTATAGAGTGTAGGGTATAGAGTGTAGGGTATAGAGTGTAGGGTACAGAGTGTAGAGTGTAGGGTATAGAGTGTAGAGTGTAGGGTATAGAGTGCAGGGTATAAAGTGTAGGGTATAGAGTGTAGGGTATAGAGTGTAGATTGTAGGGATTCGAGTGTAGGGTATAGAGTGTAGAGTGTAGGGTATAAAGTGTAGGGTATAGAGTATAGAGTGTAGCGTATAGAGTGTAGGGTGTAGAGTGTAGGGTATAGACTGTAGAGTGTAGGGTATAGAGTGTAGGGTATAGAGTGTAGGGTATAGAGTGTATGGAATAGAGTGTAGAGTGTAGGGTATAAAGTGTAGGGTATAGAGTGTATGGTATAGAGTGTAGGGTATAGAGTGTAGGGTATAGAGTGTAGGGTATACAGTGTAGGGTATAGAGTGTAGAGTGTAGGGTATAGAGTGTAGGGTATAGAGTTTATGTTATAGAGTGTAGGGTATAGAGTGTAGAGTGTAGGGTAAAGAGTGTAGAGTGTAGGGTTTAGAGTGTAAGGTAGAGAGTGTAGGGTGTAGGGTATAGAGTGTAGGGTATAGAGTGTAGGGTATAGAGTGTATGGTATAGAGTGTAGGGTATAGAGTGTAGGGTATAGAGTGTAGAGTGTAGGGTATAGAGTGTATGGTATAGAGTGTAGGGTATAGAGTGTAGGGTATAGAGTGTAGAGTGTAGGGTATAGAGTGTAGAGTATAGAGTGTCAGGTATAGAGTGTAGAGTGTAGGGTATAGAGTGTATGGTATAGAGTGTAGGGTGTAGAGTGTATGGTTTAGAGTGTAGGGTATAGAGCGTAGAGTGTAGGGTATAGAGTGTAGGGTGTAGAGTGTATGGTATAGAGTGTAGAGTGTAGGGTATAGAGTGTAGAGTATAGAGTGTAGGGTATAGAGTGTAGAGTGTAGGGTATAGAGTGTATGTTATACAGTGTATGTTATAGAGTGTAGGGTATAGAGTGTAGAGTGTAGGGTATAGAGTGTAGAGTGTAGGGTATAGAGTGTAGGGTATAGAGTGTAGGGTATAGAGTGAAGGGTACAGAGTGTAGGGTATAGAATGTAGGGTATAGAGTATAGAGTGTAGATTATAGAGTGTAGGGTATAGAGTGTAGGGTTTAGAGTGTAGAGTGTAGGGTATACAAAACCAGGGATTCAAGCTTCAGGAGGCTAATTTGCATATTCCAGGTGCCTTCTGGGAGAAGCGAAGTCTCCCTAAGCTAGAAGATCGTTGGGTACAGCCGGGACCAGCTGCTTCGAAAGCATCACCAAACCAGGGATTCAAGCTTCAGGAGGCTAATTTGCATATTCCAGGTGCCTTCTGGGAGAAGCGAAGTCTCCCTAAGCTAGAAGATCGTTGGGTACAGCCGGGACCAGCTGCTTCGAAAGCATCACCAAACCAGGGATTCAAGCTTCAGGAGGCTAATTTGCATATTCCAGGTGCCTTCTGGGAGAAGCGAAGTCTCCCTAAGCTAGAAGATCGTTGGGTACAGCCGGGACCAGCTGCTTCGAAAGCATCACCAAACCAGGGATTCAAGCTTCAGGAGGCTAATTTGCATATTCCAGGTGCCTTCTGGGAGAAGCAAAGTCTCCCTAAGCTAGAAGATCGTTGGGTACAGCCGGGACCAGCTGCTTCGAAAGCATCACCAAACCAGGGATTCAAGCTTCAGGAGGCTAATTTGCATATTCCAGGTGCCTTCTGGGAGAAGCGAAGTCTCCCTAAGCTAGAAGATCGTTGGGTACAGCCGGGACCAGCTGCTTCGAAAGCATCACCAAACCAGGGATTCAAGCTTCAGGAGGCTAATTTGCATATTCCAGGTGCCTTCTGGGAGAAGCGAAGTCTCCCTAAGCTAGAAGATCGTTGGGTACAGCCGGGACCAGCTGCTTCGAAAGCATCACCAAACCAGGGATTCAAGCTTCAGGAGGCTAATTTGCATATTCCAGGTGCCTTCTGGGAGAAGCGAAGTCTCCCTAAGCTAGAAGATCGTTGGGTACAGCCGGGACCAGCTGCTTCGAAAGCATCACCAAACCAGGGATTCAAGCTTCAGGAGGCTAATTTGCATATTCCAGGTGCCTTCTGGGAGAAGCGAAGTCTCCCTAAGCTAGAAGATCATTGGGTACAGCCGGGACCAGCTGCTTCGAAAGCATCACCAAACCAGGGATTCAAGCTTCAGGAGGCTAATTTGCATATTCCAGGTGCCTTCTGGGAGAAGCGAAGTCTCCCTAAGCTAGAAGATCGTTGGGTACAGCCGGGACCAGCTGCTTCGAAAGCATCACCAAACCAGGGATTCAAGCTTCAGGAGGCTAATTTGCATATTCCAGGTGCCTTCTGGGAGAAGCGAAGTCTCCCTAAGCTAGAAGATCGTTGGGTACAGCCGGGACCTGCTGCTTCGAAAGCATCACCAAACCGCGCGCCTTACGGCGCGTGAATTTTTGCCTGTAGGACATTATTGCAAGAGAGCTTGGCTGAGTAGATTACACAAGAAGGAAAACACACAGCAAGTCAGCAGGATCTAGGAGCAACATGGCAGATGTGACAACCTACATGGTGAGCTGCAGCATGTGCTACATGTTCACAGATCGACCAGAAGAAGAATCCAATTTCACCTGTCAGAAGTGTAGACTAGTGGCCCGTTTAGAAGAAAAGGTGCGGGGTCTGGAAGAAAGAATAGCAACTTTGAAACTCATCAAAGAGAATGAAGACTTTCTAGATAGAACAGAAGCATCTCTACTGGTCACAGAAGGTGCAAAAAGTGTCAGAGAACCTCCAAAAGCAGATGAGTGGAAGCATGTGACCAAAAGAAGCAAGAAGACCATGGAGAAATCACCAACCACACAACTGAAGAACCGATATCAAATCTTTGTAGAGGATGAAGATGGCACACCTAAGAATGAAGCAATACCAGCAAGCAAAAAAGAAAAGGGCACACAGCAACAAGTGACAGCAAAAAGTACAGCCAAGAAGCAACGAAGAGTGGTGGTGGTGGGAGACTCACTACTGAGAGGCACCGAAGCAGCCATCTGCAGACCGGACATAACTGCAAGAGAAGTATGCTGCCTTCCAGGTGCGATGATCAAGGATGTGACCGATAGGATACCAAAGCTCTTCAGCTCCAAGGACGTCCACCCATTTCTTCTGATACATGTTGGCACCAATGACACGGCAAGGAAGGACCTACCGACAATCTGCAAGGACTTTGAAGAGTTGGGGAAGAAAGTAAAGGAACTGGATGCACAGGTAGTTTTTTCTTCTATCCTTCCAGTAGACGGGCATGGCACCAGGAGATGGAACAGGATCCTTGATGCAAACAACTGGTTAAGACGATGGTGCAGACAACAAGGATTTGGATTCCTGGACCACGGTGTGAATTACTGGTATGATGGACTCCTCGCCAGAGACGGACTACACCTCAACAAACCTGGGAAACACACATTCGCCAGAAGACTCGCTACACTCATCAGGAGGGCGTTAAACTAGAAGAAGAGGGGACGGGAAGAAAAACATTAGACTCGAACAAAGACGACCCAGGAAAACATACTCAGAAGGGAGGTAAGAACATTTCTAAAACAATCCACAGTGAGGAGATTGGAACAAAACAAAATCCTCTAAACTGCATGCTCGCAAACGCCAGAAGCCTGACAAACAAGATGGAAGAACTAGAAGCAGAAATATCTACAGGTAACTTTGACATAGTGGGAATAACCGAGACATGGTTAGATGAAAGCTATGACTGGGCAGTTAACTTACAGGGTTACAGTCTGTTTAGAAAGGATCGTAAAAATCGGAGAGGAGGAGGGGTTTGTCTCTATGTAAAGTCTTGTCTAAAGTCCACTTTAAGGGAGGATATTAGCGAAGGGAATGAGGATGTCGAGTCCATATGGGTTGAAATTCATGGAGGGAAAAATGGTAACAAAATTCTCATTGGGGTCTGTTACAAACCCCCAAATATAACAGAAAGCATGGAAAGTCTACTTCTAAAGCAGATAGATGAAGCTGCAACCCATAATGAGGTCCTGGTTATGGGGGACTTTAACTACCCGGATATTAACTGGGAAACAGAAACCTGTGAAACCCATAAAGGCAACAGGTTTCTGCTAATAACCAAGAAAAATTATCTTTCACAATTGGTGCAGAATCCAACCAGAGGAGCAGCACTTTTAGACCTAATACTATCTAATAGACCTGACAGAATAACAAATCTGCAGGTGGTTGGGCATTTAGGAAATAGCGACCACAATATTGTGCAGTTTCACCTGTCTTTCACTAGGGGGACTTGTCAGGGAGTCACAAAAACATTGAACTTTAGGAAGGCAAAGTTTGAACAGCTTAGAGATGCCCTTAATCTGGTAGACTGGGACAATATCCTCAGAAATGAGAATACAGATAATAAATGGGAAATGTTTAAGAACATCCTAAATAGGCAGTGTAAGCGGTTTATACCTTGTGGGAATAAAAGGACTAGAAATAGGAAAAACCCAATGTGGCTAAACAAAGAAGTAAGACAGGCAATTAACAGTAAAAAGAAAGCATTTGCACTACTAAAGCAGGATGGCACCATTGAAGCTCTAAAAAACTATAGGGAGAAAAATACTTTATCTAAAAAACTAATTAAAGCTGCCAAAAAGGAAACAGAGAAGCACATTGCTAAGGAGAGTAAAACTAATCCCAAACTGTTCTTCAACTATATCAATAGTAAAAGAATAAAAACTGAAAATGTAGGCCCCTTAAAAAATAGTGAGGAAAGAATGGTTGTAGATGACGAGGAAAAAGCTAACATATTAAACACCTTCTTCTCCACGGTATTCACGGTGGAAAATGAAATGCTAGGTGAAATCCCAAGAAACAATGAAAACCCTATATTAAGGGTCACCAATCTAACCCATACATACATGCTAGCCACCTTAGGGAGAGACCCAAGTTGGGCTAAATGTAGCGGGACGAAAGAGACCGAAAAGCCCTCTACTTAAAGGAAATACATAGTGGATGCTTTCCTGAAACGGAAAGTACTTGCAAGCAGCATAATACAAAGAATAGCAGGTTTACCCAGAATCCTTTGCAGTAGGCGGAGCTATGCAAATCATCTCTTTCCACCCCTGTCTAATCCACAGCGCTTGGAATCGCCAAGCGTGCAATGCTGCGGATTAGTTTCTAAATTTACACAGCCAACCAATTCCTACCTGTGGACACGTGTTTCGGGCTTTAGGCCCTCATCAGCACAGGGCTGGAATTGGTTGGCTGTATGGAGTGGGGCTCGGTGAGCAAGCGATACATACATGCTAGCCACCTTAGTACTTTCCGTTTCAGGAAAGCATCCACTATGTATTTCCTTTAAGTAGAGGGCTTTTCGGTCTCTTTCGTCCCGCTACATTTAGCCCAACTTGGGTCTCTCCCTAAGGTGGCTAGCATGTATGTATCGCTTGCTCACCGAGCCCCACTCCATACAGCCAACCAATTCCAGCCCTGTGCTGATGAGGGCCTAAAGCCCGAAACACGTGTCCACAGGTAGGAATTGGTTGGCTGTGTAAATTTAGAAACTAATCCGCAGCATTGCACGCTTGGCGATTCCAAGCGCTGTGGATTAGACAGGGGTGGAAAGAGATGATTTGCATAGCTCCGCCTACTGCAAAGGATTCTGGGTAAACCTGCTATTCTTTGTATTATGCTGCTTGCAAGTACTTTCCGTTTCAGGAAAGCATCCACTATGTATTTCCTTTAAGTAGAGGGCTTTTCGGTCTCTTTCGTCCCGCTACATTTAGCCCAACTTGGGTCTCTCCCTAAGGTGGCTAGCATGTATGTATCGCTTGCTCACCGAGCCCCACTCCATACAGCCAACCAATTCCAGCCCTGTGCTGATGAGGGCCTAAAGCCCGAAACACGTGTCCACAGGTAGGAATTGGTTGGCTGTGTAAATTTAGAAACTAATCCGCAGCATTGCACGCTTGGCGATTCCAAGCGCTGTGGATTAGACAGGGGTGGAAAGAGATGATTTGCATAGCTCCGCCTACTGCAAAGGATTCTGGGTAAACCTGCTATTCTTTGTATTATGCTGCTTGCAAGTACTTTCCGTTTCAGGAAAGCATCCACTATGTATTTCCTTTAAGTAGAGGGCTTTTCGGTCTCTTTCGTCCCGCTACATTTAGCCCAACTTGGGTCTCTCCCTAAGGTGGCTAGCATGTATGTATCGCTTGCTCACCGAGCCCCACTCCATACAGCCAACCAATTCCAGCCCTGTGCTGATGAGGGCCTAAAGCCCGAAACACGTGTCCACAGGTAGGAATTGGTTGGCTGTGTAAATTTAGAAACTAATCCGCAGCATTGCACGCTTGGCGATTCCAAGCGCTGTGGATTAGACAGGGGTGGAAAGAGATGATTTGCATAGCTCCGCCTACTGCAAAGGATTCTGGGTAAACCTGCTATTCTTTGTATTATGCTGCTTGCAAGTACTTTCCGTTTCAGGAAAGCATCCACTATGTATTTCCTTTAAGTAGAGGGCTTTTCGGTCTCTTTCGTCCCGCTACATTTAGCCCAACTTGGGTCTCTCCCTAAGGTGGCTAGCATGTATGTATCGCTTGCTCACCGAGCCCCACTCCATACAGCCAACCAATTCCAGCCCTGTGCTGATGAGGGCCTAAAGCCCGAAACACGTGTCCACAGGTAGGAATTGGTTGGCTGTGTAAATTTAGAAACTAATCCGCAGCATTGCACGCTTGGCGATTCCAAGCGCTGTGGATTAGACAGGGGTGGAAAGAGATGATTTGCATAGCTCCGCCTACTGCAAAGGATTCTGGGTAAACCTGCTATTCTTTGTATTATGCTGCTTGCAAGTACTTTCCGTTTCAGGAAAGCATCCACTATGTATTTCCTTTAAGTAGAGGGCTTTTCGGTCTCTTTCGTCCCGCTACATTTAGCCCAACTTGGGTCTCTCCCTAAGGTGGCTAGCATGTATGTATCGCTTGCTCACCGAGCCCCACTCCATACAGCCAACCAATTCCAGCCCTGTGCTGATGAGGGCCTAAAGCCCGAAACACGTGTCCACAGGTAGGAATTGGTTGGCTGTGTAAATTTAGAAACTAATCCGCAGCATTGCACGCTTGGCGATTCCAAGCGCTGTGGATTAGACAGGGGTGGAAAGAGATGATTTGCATAGCTCCGCCTACTGCAAAGGATTCTGGGTAAACCTGCTATTCTTTGTATTATGCTGCTTGCAAGTACTTTCCGTTTCAGGAAAGCATCCACTATGTATTTCCTTTAAGTAGAGGGCTTTTCGGTCTCTTTCGTCCCGCTACATTTAGCCCAACTTGGGTCTCTCCCTAAGGTGGCTAGCATGTATGTATCGCTTGCTCACCGAGCCCCACTCCATACAGCCAACCAATTCCAGCCCTGTGCTGATGAGGGCCTAAAGCCCGAAACACGTGTCCACAGGTAGGAATTGGTTGGCTGTGTAAATTTAGAAACTAATCCGCAGCATTGCACGCTTGGCGATTCCAAGCGCTGTGGATTAGACAGGGGTGGAAAGAGATGATTTGCATAGCTCCGCCTACTGCAAAGGATTCTGGGTAAACCTGCTATTCTTTGTATTATGCTGCTTGCAAGTACTTTCCGTTTCAGGAAAGCATCCACTATGTACAATCTAACCCAAGAAGAGGTGCGAAACCGGCTAAATAAGATTAAAATAGATAAATCTCCGGGTCCGGATGGCATACACCCACGAGTACTAAGAGAACTAAGTAATGTAATAGATAAACCATTATTTCTTATTTTTAGGGACTCTATAGCGACAGGGTCTGTTCCGCAGGACTGGCGCATAGCAAATGTGGTGCCAATATTCAAAAAGGGCTCTAAAAGTGAACCTGGAAATTATAGGCCAGTAAGTCTAACCTCTATTGTTGGTAAAATATTTGAAGGGTTTCTGAGGGATGTTATTCTGGATTATCTCAATGAGAATAACTGTTTAACTCCATATCAGCATGGGTTTATGAGAAATCGCTCCTGTCAAACCAATCTAATCAGTTTTTATGAAGAGGTAAGCTATAGACTGGACCACGGTGAGTCATTGGACGTGGTATATCTCGATTTTTCCAAAGCGTTTGATACCGTGCCGCACAAGAGGTTGGTACACAAAATGAGAATGCTTGGTCTGGGGGAAAATGTGTGTAAATGGGTTAGTAACTGGCTTAGTGATAGAAAGCAGAGGGTGGTTATAAATGGTATAGTCTCTAACTGGGTCGCTGTGACCAGTGGGGTACCGCAGGGGTCAGTATTGGGACCTGTTCTCTTCAACATATTCATTAATGATCTGGTAGAAGGTTTACACAGTAAAATATCGATATTTGCAGATGATACAAAACTATGTAAAGCAGTTAATACAAGAGAAGATAGTATTCTGCTACAGATGGATCTGGATAAGTTGGAAACTTGGGCTGAAAGGTGGCAGATGAGGTTTAACAATGATAAATGTAAGGTTATACACATGGGAAGAGGGAATCAATATCACCATTACACACTGAACGGGAAACCACTGGGTAAATCTGACAGGGAGAAGGACTTGGGGATCCTAGTTAATGATAAACTTACCTGGAGCAGCCAGTGCCAGGCAGCAGCTGCCAAGGCAAACAGGATCATGGGGTGCATTAAAAGAGGTCTGGATACACATGATGAAAGCATTATACTGCCTCTGTACAAATCCTTAGTTAGACCGCACATGGAGTACTGTGTCCAGTTTTGGGCACCGGTGCTCAGGAAGGATATAATGGAACTAGAGAGAGTACAAAGGAGGGCAACAAAATTAATAAAGGGGATGGGAGAACTACAATACCCAGATAGATTAGCGAAATTAGGATTATTTAGTCTAGAAAAAAGACGACTGAGGGGCGATCTAATAACCATGTATAAGTATATAAGGGGACAATACAAATATCTCGCTGAGGATCTGTTTATACCAAGGAAGGTGACGGGCACAAGGGGGCATTCTTTGCATCTGGAGGAGAGAAGGTTTTTCCACCAACATAGAAGAGGATTCTTTACTGTTAGGGCAGTGAGAATCTGGAATTGCTTGCCTGAGGAGGTGGTGATGGCGAACTCAGTCGAGGGGTTCAAGAGAGGCCTGGATGTCTTCCTGGAGCAGAACAATATTGTATCATACAATTATTAGGTTCTGTAGAAGGACGTAGATCTGGGTATTTATTATGATGGAATATAGGCTGAACTGGATGGACAAATGTCTTTTTTCGGCCTTACTAACTATGTTACTATGTTACTATGTATAGAGTGTAGGGTATAGAGTGTAGGGTATAGAGTGTATGGTATAGAGTGTAGGGTATAGAGTGTATGGTATAGAGTGTACAGTGTAGGGTATAGAGTGTAGAGTGTAGGGTATAGAGTGTAGGGTATAGAGTGTAGGGTATAGAGTGTAGGGTATATAATGTAGGGTATAGAGTGTAGAGTGTAGGGATTCGAGTGTAGGGTATAGAATGTAGTGTGTAGAGGGTATAGAGTGTAGAGTATAGAGTGTAGGGTATAGAGTGTAGGGTATAGAGTGTAGAGAGTAGGGTATAGAGTGTAGGGTATAGAGTATAGAGTGAAGGGTATAGAGTGTAGGGTATAGAGTGTAGAGTGTATGGATTCGAGTGTAGGGTATAGAGTGTAGGGTATAGAGTGTAGAGTATAGAGTATAGAGAGTAGGGTATAGAGTGTAGGGTATAGAGTGTAGAGTGTAGGGTATAGAGTGTAGAGTGTAGGGTATAGAGTGTAGGGTATAGAGTGTAGGGTATAGAGTGTAGGGTGTAGGGTATATAGTGTAGGGTATAGAGTGTAGGGTATAGAGTTTATGTTATAGAGTGTAGGGTATAGAGTGTAGATTGTAGGGTATAGAGTGTAGGGTATAGAGCGTAGAGTGTAGGTTATAAAGTGTAGGGTATAGAGTGTAGAGTATAGAGTGTATGGTATAGAGTGTAGGGTATAAAGTGTAGAGTGTAGGGTATAGAGTGTAGGGTGTAGGGTATAGAGTGTAGGATATAGAGTGTAGGGTATAGAGTGTAGGGTATAGAGTGTATGGTATAGATGGTAGGGTATAGAGTGTAGAGTATAGAGTGTAGGGTATAGAGTGTAGGGTATAGAGAGTAGAGTGTAGGGGATAGAGTGTAGGGTATAGAGTGTAGGGTATAGAGTGTATGGAATAGAGTGTAGAGTGTAGGTTATAAAGTGTAGGGTATAGAGTGTAGGGTATAGAGTGTATGGTATAGAGTGTAGGGTATAAAGTGTAGGGTGTAGGGTATAGAGTGTAGGGTATAGAGTGTAGGGTATAGAGTTTATGTTATAGAGTGTAGGGTATAGAGTGTAGATTGTAGGGTATAGAGTGTAGGGTATAGAGTGTATGGTATAGATTGTAGGGTATAGAGTGTAGGGTATAGAGTGTAGGGTATAGAGTGTAGGGATTCGAGTGTAGGGTATAGAGTGTAGTGTGTAGGGTATAGAGTGTAGGGTATAGAGTATAGAGTGTAGGGTATAGAGTGTAGGGTATAGAGGGTAGGGTATAGAGTGTATGGAATAGAGTGTAGAGTGTAGAGTGTAGGGTTTAGAGTGTAAGGTAGAGAGTGTAGGGTGTAGAGTGTAGGGTATAGAGTGTAGGGTATAGAGTGTAGGTATAGAGTTTAGGGTATAGAGTGTATGGTATAGAGTGTAAGGTACAGAGTGTAGGGTATAGAGTGTAGAGTGTAGGGTATAGAGTGTATGGTATAGAGTGTAGGGTATAGAGTGTAGGGTATAGATTGTAGGGTATAGAGTGTAGGGTATACAGTGTAGAGTGTAGGGTATAGAGTGTAGGGTATAGAGTGTAGGGTATAGAGTGTCAGGTATAGAGTGTAGAGTGTAGGGTATAGAGTGTAGTGTGTAGAGTGTAGGGTATAGAGTGTAGGGTGTAGAGTGTAGGGTATAGAGTGTAGGGTATAGAGTGTAGGGTATAGAGTGTAGGGTATAGAGTGTCGGGTATAGAGTGTATGGTATAGAGTGTAGGGTATAGAGTGTAGGGTATAGAGTGTAGAGTGTAGGGTATAGAGTGTATGGTATAGAGTGTAGGGTGTAGAGTGTAGAGTGTAGAGTGTAGGGTATAGAGTGTAAGGTAGAGAGTGTAAGGTATAGAGTGTATGTTATAGAGTGTAGGGTATAAAGTGTAGAGTGTAGGGTATAGAGTGTAGGGTATAGAGTGTAGGGTATAGAGTGTATGGTATAGAGTGTAGGGTATAGAGTGTAGAGTGTAGGGTATAGAGTGTAGGGTATAGAGTGTACGGTAAAGAGTGTACGGTGTAGAGTGTAGGGTATAGAGTGTAGGGTATAGAGTTTATGTTATAGAGTGTAGGGTATAGAGTGTAGAGTGTAGGGTAAAGAGTGTTGAGTGTAGGGTTTAGAGTGTAAGGTAGAGAGTGTAGGGTATAGAGTGTAGGGTATAGAGTGTAGGGTATAGAGTGTATGGTATAGAGTGTAGGGTATAGAGTGTAGAGTGTAGGGTATAGAGTGTATGGTATAGAGTGTAGGGTATAGAGTGTAGGGTATAGAGTGTAGGGTATAGAGTGTAGAGTGTAGGGTATAGAGTGTAGGGTATAGAGTGTCAGGTATAGAGTGTAGAGTGTAGGGTATAGAGTGTATGGTATAGAGTGTAGGGTGTAGAGTGTATGGTTTAGAGTGTAGGGTATAGAGCGTAGAGTGTAGGGTATAGAGTGTAGGGTATAGAGTGTAGGGTATAGAGTGTAGAGTGTAGGGTATAGAGTGTAGAGTATAGAGTGTAGGGTATAGAGTGTAGAGTGTAGGGTATAGAGTGTATGTTATAGAGTGTAGGGTATAGAGTGTAGAGTGTAGGGTATAGAGTGTAGAGTGTAGGGTATAGAGTGTAGGGTATAGAGTGTAGGGTATAGAGTGAAGGGTATAGAGTGTAGGGTATAGAATGTAGGGTATAGAGTATAGAGTATAGAGTGAAGGGTATAGAGTGTAGGGTTTAGAGTGTAGAGTGTAGGGTATAGAGTGCAGGGTATAGAGTGTAGAGTGTAGGGTATAGAGTGTATGGTATAGAGTGTAGGGTATAGAGTGTATGGTATAGAGTGTACAGTGTAGGGTATAGAGTGTAGAGTGTAGGGTATAGAGTGTAGGGTATAGAGTGTAGGGTATAGAGTGTAGAGTGTAGGGTATAGAGTGTAGGGTATAGAGTGTAGGGTATAGAGTGTAGAGTGTAGGGATTCGAGTGTAGGGTATAGAATGTAGTGTGTAGAGGGTATAGAGTGTATAGTATAGAGTGTAGGGTATAGAGTGTAGGGTATAGAGTGTAGAGAGTAGGGTATAGAGTGTAGGGTATAGAGTATAGAGTGTAGGGTATAGAGTGTAGGGTATAGAGTGTAGAGTGTATGGATTCGAGTGTAGGGTATAAAGTGTAGGGTATAGAGTGTAGAGTATAGAGTATAGAGAGTAGGGTATAGAGTGTAGGGTATAGAGTGTAGAGTGTAGGGTATAGAGTGTAGGGTATAGAGTGTAGGGTATAGAGTGTAGGGTATAGAGTGTATGGAATAGAGTGTAGAGTGTAGGTTATAAAGTGTAGGGTATAGAGTGTAGGGTATAGAGTTTATGTTATAGAGTGTAGGGTATAGAGTGTAGATTGTAGGGTATAGAGTGTAGGGTATAGAGCGTAGAGTGTAGGTTATAAAGTGTAGGGTATAGAGTGTAGAGTATAGAGTGTATGGTATAGAGTGTAGGGTATCAAGTGTAGAGTGTAGGGTATAGAGTGTAGGGTGTAGGGTATAGAGTGTAGGATATAGAGTGTAGGGTATAGAGTGTAGGGTATAGAGTGTATGGTATAGATTGTAGGGTATAGAGTGTAGAGTATAGAGTGTAGGGTATAGAGTGTAGGGTATAGAGAGTAGAGCGTAGGGGATAGAGTGTAGGGTATAGAGTGTAGGGTATAGAGTGTATGGAATAGAGTGTAGAGTGTAGGTTATAAAGTGTAGGGTATAGAGTGTAGAGTATAGAGTGTATGGTATAGAGTGTAGGGTATAAAGTGTAGAGTGTAGGGTATAGAGTGTAGGGTGTAGGGTATAGAGTGTAGGGTATAGAGTGTAGGGTATAGAGTTTATGTTATAGAGTGTAGGGTATAGAGTGTAGATTGTAGGGTATAGAGTGTAGGGTATAGAGTGTAGAGTGTAGGGTATAGAGTGTATGGTATAGAGTGTAGGGTATAGAGTGTAGGGTATAGGGTATAGAGTGTAGGGTATAGAGTGTAGGGTATAGAGTGTAGGGTATAGAGTGTAGAGTGTAGGGTATAGAGTGTAGGGTATAGAGTGTAGGGTATAGAGTGTAGGGTATAGAGTGTAGAGTGTAGGGTATAGAGTGTAGAGTGTAGGGTATAGAGTGTAGGGAATGGAGTGTAGGGTACAGTGTGTAGAGTGTAGGGTATAGAGTGTAGGGTATAGAGTGTAGGGTATAGATTTTAGGGTATAGAGTGTAGAGTGTACGGTATAGAGTGTAGGGTATAGAGTGTACGGTATAGAGTGTAGAGTGTAGGGTATAGAGTGTATAGTGTAGGGTATAGAGTGCAGGGTATAGCGTGTAGGGTATAGAGTGTATGGTATGGAGTGTAGGGATTATAGTGTAGAGTGTAGGGTATAGAGTGTAGATTGTAGGGTGTAGAGTGTAGAGTGTAGGGTGTAGAGTGTAGAGTGTAGGGTATAGAGTGTAAGGTAGAGAGTGTAAGGTATAGAGTGTATGTTATAGAGTGTAGGGTATAGAGTGTAGAGTGTAGGGTATAGAGTGTAGGGTATAGAGTGTATGGTATAGAGTGTAGGGTATAGAGTGTAGAGTGTAGGGTATAGAGTGTAGGGTATAGAGTGTAGGGTATAGAGTGTAGGGTATAGAGTGTAGGGTACAGAGTGTAGAGTGTAGGGTATAGAGTGTAGAGTGTAGGGTATAGAGTGCAGGGTATAAAGTGTAGGGTATAGAGTGTAGGGTATAGAGTGTAGATTGTAGGGATTCGAGTGTAGGGTATAGAGTGTAGAGTGTAGGGTATAAAGTGTAGGGTATAGAGTATAGAGTGTAGCGTATAGAGTGTAGGGTGTAGAGTGTAGGGTATAGACTGTAGAGTGTAGGGTATAGAGTGTAGGGTATAGAGTGTAGGGTATAGAGTGTATGGAATAGAGTGTAGAGTGTAGGGTATAAAGTGTAGGGTATAGAGTGTATGGTATAGAGTGTAGGGTATAGAGTGTAGGGTATAGAGTGTAGGGTATACAGTGTAGGGTATAGAGTGTAGAGTGTAGGGTATAGAGTGTAGGGTATAGAGTTTATGTTATAGAGTGTAGGGTATAGAGTGTAGAGTGTAGGGTAAAGAGTGTAGAGTGTAGGGTTTAGAGTGTAAGGTAGAGAGTGTAGGGTGTAGGGTATAGAGTGTAGGGTATAGAGTGTAGGGTATAGAGTGTATGGTATAGAGTGTAGGGTATAGAGTGTAGGGTACAGAGTGTAGAGTGTAGGGTATAGAGTGTATGGTATAGAGTGTAGGGTATAGAGTGTAGGGTATAGAGTGTAGGGTATAGAGTGTAGGGTATAGAGTGTAGGGTATATAATGTAGGGTATAGAGTGTAGAGTGTAGGGATTCGAGTGTAGGGTATAGAATGTAGTGTGTAGAGGGTATAGAGTGTAGAGTATAGAGTGTAGGGTATAGAGTGTAGGGTATAGAGTGTAGAGAGTAGGGTATAGAGTGTAGGGTATAGAGTATAGAGTGAAGGGTATAGAGTGTAGGGTATAGAGTGTAGAATGTATGGATTCGAGTGTAGGGTATAGAGTGTAGGGTATAGAGTGTAGAGTATAGAGTATAGAGAGTAGGGTATAGAGTGTAGGGTATAGAGTGTAGAGTGTAGGGTATAGAGTGTAGAGTGTAGGGTATAGAGTGTAGGGTATAGAGTGTAGGGTATAGAGTGTAGGGTGTAGGGTATATAGTGTAGGGTATAGAGTGTAGGGTATAGAGTTTATGTTATAGAGTGTAGGGTATAGAGTGTAGATTGTAGGGTATAGAGTGTAGGGTATAGAGCGTAGAGTGTAGGTTATAAAGTGTAGGGTATAGAGTGTAGAGTATAGAGTGTATGGTATAGAGTGTAGGGTATAAAGTGTAGAGTGTAGGGTATAGAGTGTAGGGTGTAGGGTATAGAGTGTAGGATATAGAGTGTAGGGTATAGAGTGTAGGGTATAGAGTGTATGGTATAGATGGTAGGGTATAGAGTGTAGAGTATAGAGTGTAGGGTATAGAGTGTAGGGTATAGAGAGTAGAGTGTAGGGGATAGAGTGTAGGGTATAGAGTGTAGGGTATAGAGTGTATGGAATAGAGTGTAGAGTGTAGGTTATAAAGTGTAGGGTATAGAGTGTAGGGTATAGAGTGTATGGTATAGAGTGTAGGGTTTAAAGTGTAGGGTGTAGGGTATAGAGTGTAGGGTATAGAGTGTAGGGTATAGAGTTTATGTTATAGAGTGTAGGGTATAGAGTGTAGATTGTAGGGTATAGAGTGTAGGGTATAGAGTGTATGGTATAGATTGTAGGGTATAGAGTGTAGGGTATAGAGTGTAGGGTATAGAGTGTAGGGATTCGAGTGTAGGGTATAGAGTGTAGTGTGTAGGGTATAGAGTGTAGGGTATAGAGTATAGAGTGTAGGGTATAGAGTGTAGGGTATAGAGGGTAGGGTATAGAGTGTATGGAATAGAGTGTAGAGTGTAGAGTGTAGGGTTTAGAGTGTAAGGTAGAGAGTGTAGGGTGTAGAGTGTAGGGTATAGAGTGTAGGGTATAGAGTGTAGGTATAGAGTTTAGGGTATAGAGTGTATGGTATAGAGTGTAAGGTACAGAGTGTAGGGTATAGAGTGTAGAGTGTAGGGTATAGAGTGTATGGTATAGAGTGTAGGGTATAGAGTGTAGGGTATAGATTGTAGGGTATAGAGTGTAGGGTATACAGTGTAGAGTGTAGGGTATAGAGTGTAGGGTATAGAGTGTCAGGTATAGAGTGTAGAGTGTAGGGTATAGAGTGTAGTGTGTAGAGTGTAGGGTATAGAGTGTAGGGTGTAGAGTGTAGGGTATAGAGTGTAGGGTATAGAGTGTAGGGTATAGAGTGTAGGGTATAGAGTGTATGGTATAGAGTGTAGGGTATAGAGTGTAGGGTATAGAGTGTAGAGTGTAGGGTATAGAGTGTATGGTATAGAGTGTAGGGTGTAGAGTGTAGAGTGTAGAGTGTAGGGTATAGAGTGTAAGGTAGAGAGTGTAAGGTATAGAGTGTATGTTATAGAGTGTAGGGTATAAAGTGTAGAGTGTAGGGTATAGAGTGTAGGGTATAGAGTGTAGGGTATAGAGTGTATGGTATAGAGTGTAGGGTATAGAGTGTAGAGTGTAGGGTATAGAGTGTAGGGTATAGAGTGTACGGTAAAGAGTGTACGGTATAGAGTGTAGAGTGTAGGGTATAGAGTGTAGGGTATAGAGTTTATGTTATAGAGTGTAGGGTATAGAGTGTAGAGTGTAGGGTAAAGAGTGTAGAGTGTAGGGTTTAGAGTGTAAGGTAGAGAGTGTAGGGTGTAGGGTATAGAGTGTAGGGTATAGAGTGTAGGGTATAGAGTGTATGGTATAGAGTGTAGGGTATAGAGTGTAGGGTATAGAGTGTAGAGTGTAGGGTATAGAGTGTATGGTATAGAGTGTAGGGTATAGAGTGTAGGGTATAGAGTGTAGGGTATAGAGTGTAGAGTGTAGGGTATAGAGTGTAGGGTATAGAGTGTCAGGTATAGAGTGTAGAGTGTAGGGTATAGAGTGTATGGTATAGAGTGTAGGGTGTAGAGTGTATGGTTTAGAGTGTAGGGTATAGAGCGTAGAGTGTAGGGTATAGAGTGTAGGGTGTAGAGTGTATGGTATAGAGTGTAGGGTATAGAGTGTAGAGTGTAGGGTATAGAGTGTAGAGTATAGAGTGTAGGGTATAGAGTGTAGAGTGTAGGGTATAGAGTGTATCTTATAGAGTGTATGTTATAGAGTGTAGGGTATAGAGTGTAGAGTGTAGGGTATAGAGTGTAGAGTGTAGGGTATAGAGTGTAGAGTGTAGGGTATAGAGTGTAGGGTATAGAGTGTAGGGTATAGAGTGAAGGGTATAGAGTGTAGGGTATAGAATGTAGGGTATAGAGTATAGAGTATAGAGTGAAGGGTATAGAGTGTAGGGTTTAGAGTGTAGAGTGTAGGGTATAGAGTGCAGGGTATAGAGTGTAGAGTGTAGGGTATAGAGTGTATGGTATAGAGTGTAGGGTATAGAGTGTATGGTATAGAGTGTACAGTGTAGGGTATAGAGTGTAGAGTGTAGGGTATAGAGTGTAGGGTATAGAGTGTAGGGTATAGAGTGTAGAGTGTAGGGT